>NC_138063.1:53091782-53748745 GCF_964194185.1 Rhinolophus hipposideros
GAAACCCAAAATGCTACTTCAATGGGATATGTGCATCCATATTTTCATTGCAGCATTATTTACAATAGCCAAGATGCAGAGGCAGCCTTGGTGTCCACTGATGAATGAATGGATAAAGAGGAGGTGGTACATATATACAATGGAATATTCGTTGGCCTTGGAAGGGAATGGATTCTTGCCATCTGTAGCAGCATGAATGGACATGGAGGGTATTGTTCTGAGTGGAGTGTCAGACAGAGAACGACAGAGACAGTGTCAGACAGTGTGATTTCACTTATATATGGAATATAAAAAACAAAATAAACAAATAAAAGAGAAACACATTCATAGATACAGAGAATATTTTGATAGTTGCCCAATGAGAAGGGGATTAAAGTGGTGGGTGAAAAATGGGAGAGATTAAGAAGTACAAATTGGTTGTTATAAAGTAGTCATGGGTATGTAAGGTATAGCATAAGTGATATAGTCAACAATATGGTTAATAACTACATATGGTGTCAGATAGGTACTAGATTTGTTGGGATGATGTACGGGAGGTGGTTGAGGGAAAGGTAAAAAAAAAGTGAAGGTATTAAGAAGTACAAATTGGTAATTACAAAATTATCATGGAGATATAAAGTAAAGCATAGAGAATATAGTCAATAATATGGTAATAACTATGATAGTGTCAGGTGAGTATTAGACTAATCAGGGGAATCATTTCTTAACTTACACAAATGTCTAACCACTATGCTGTACACCTGAAATTAATATAAAATAACATTGAAGGTTAACAATAACTGAAAAAAATATTTTAAGGGAGGAAAAAGATGAAGGGGTATAAGAGATTCAAATTTCCAGATATAAAACAAATAAGTCGGGGATGTAACATACAACATAGGGAATATAATCAATAATATTGTGATAGCATAATATGATGCCTGATGGTTGCTGGATTTATGGTGATTACTTCTTTAGTAATTACTTCTTTAGTAATAGATGTTAAACAACAATGGTGTACACCTGAAACTGATATATTGTTGTATGTAGCTATATTTTTAATAAAAATCTTTTAAAAATTGATATGCCATGACCAAGTAAGGTTAATTTCAAGAAAGAAGATTCTTCAAAATCAGAAAACCTGTCAATGTATTTCACCATTTTAGTAGATCTAAAGAAAAAATTGATAAAACAACTCATGTGTTCAAAAAACATATTAAGTGTGAGTGAACAAATTTTCTTGTCAAAACTATCTATACTAAGATATAAATAGGAGGATATTTTTTTTACATGCTGACATACCAAGCTTACACCACACCTTGATTTCATACTTAATGGGAAGAACTCATATACAATTTATTAACATCAAAACTACATACCCTTTAAAATTATATAATACTATTGTGGATGTCTTAGCTGATGCAATAAAATAAAATAAATAATTATAATAGATAAGAGAAGGTAAATTATCATAGTTGTATTTTTAAGATTGTATATCTGGAAGATTCAAAATCATATGTATTACAATCATATGATAATTTAATAAGGTGCCTAGGTACAAAATTAATATACAGAAAGCAGTAGCCTTCAAGTATATCAATAACAATGACTAGAAGATAGAATAGCAATAAAGACCCCTCATAATTTTATCTTATGATGACATCAAAAGATAAAATGCCTAGAAATAAACTCAACAAGAAATATCAAGATTCATTTAAAGAAAAAAGTTTAATGCTTCTGAGGCAAGCAATAGAAAACTTGAAAAAAATGAGAAGACATGCACTATGCATTAATTCATTCAGCAAGCCTTTACTGAGTACCGTTTATTGCCATTTGGAGATTTTTCAGAGAACTTTGTCTTTGGGGCAGCAACAATAGATGTTTAACACCATAGTTGCTTTGCCTGCCTGAGTCTCTGAGTGATTATGATGAAAAGAGCATCCTGTCATTTACCGATGGGCATTTCGGTTGTTTCCATGTCTTGGCTATTGTGTATAGTGCTGCAATAAACAAAGGAGTGCATACAGATTTTTGAATTGGAGTTTTGGATTTCTCCGGATAGATGCCTAGGAGTGGAATTACTGGATCATAGGGTAGTTCCATTTTCAGATTCCTGAGATACCTCCATACTGTTTTCCATAGTGGCTGCACCAATCTGCAATCCCACCAACAGTGCACAAGGGTTCCCTTTTCTCCGCATCCCCGCCAGCACTTGTTGTTTGTTGATTTATTGATGGTAGCCATTTTGACTGAGATGACTGGATTAAGAAACTGTGGTACATTTATACAATGGAGTATTACGCAGCCATAAAGAAAAAAGAAATCTTACCATTTGCAACAACATGGATGGACCTAGAGAACATTATGTTAAGTGAAATAAGTCAGAAAGAGAAAGACAAGTACCGCATGATCTCACTTATATGCAGAATCTAAAGAAAAGAATAAGTGAATGAACTAATCAGAAATAGTTTTGGGGACAAAGAGGAAAAACTGAGGGTTGTTAGATGGGCGAGGTGGGTGGGGATAAGGGGGAAGGTGAGGGGATTAGAAAACAGTCGGTAACCACAAAATGGCCTCAGGGTTTTTGAAAATTAATTTGGGGAACGTAATCAATAATGTTGTAAAGATTTTGTAGGGTATCCGATGGACACGTGTCCCATTTGGGAGACCACCTCAGGGATGCTGTAGATGCCTGATCACGGCACTGTACACCGGAAGCTAAACAATAATAAATGCCAACTATAATTTTATATATATAATGTGATGGCTCGGTGCGAGGTCGGAGGGATAGTGGATGGGGTATGGGGGAGGGGAGTCCACAGTGTGAGGGATATAAATGATGAACGTCTAAGTATTACCTTGTCTTGTGCACCTGAAACTAATAAAAAGGAAAAAAAAAACCTTAAATAAATAGATAACCTCTAAAAGAAAAAAAGAGCATCCTGCTACCTCATGAAAGACATATATTACAAGTAAGGAAGAAACCTCTGTTATTTAAATCTTTGGGGTAGTTGGATGATTTGTTATTTCAGCACACCTAGCCTCTCCTAATACCTTATCAGGCAGTCTTAACTCATGTAGTTTTATATTTGTTCCAACACCTGGTAGAGCTAGGTGAGCATTCCCCTTCTTTCTTCTGAAAATTTTGGCTAGTTTTACTTGAATTTTTTTTCATATTGAAGTTCAGAATTGACATGTTCATTTACCCCTAATGTATCCTTCACATGTACAATTATCATTCTTATGGTCTTTACATTAAATTTATTAATTCTTTAGGGAAAAAATGACATCTACAGTATATTGTTTTTCTATTTTCTCTATTACAAAGGAGTAAATTCTCAATCAGATTCACATAACTCACGTCTTACCCAGTACCAAGTTTCCTAATGATTAACAAAAGTTACAAGAAAGAAGTTGAAACACATTGATATCTGGGAGATCACAAATCCATGAGATATAAATCTCCTTTTTTTCCCCCATGGTATGAATTTTGGATTTGAAGTGAATTGCTCTATGTCTACAGGATGAATCAATTGCTAAATTTCGTGTCTCTCTAGGACTACACAAATTAATTTTCATTCATCAGCATTGCCGTCATTCATTCATTAATTGTAGGTTTCTTTAAATAAAAAATCATCTGTACTAGCAGGATGCTTTAGATGAGAAATTAATACATGGAATTCCCTGGAACACCCTCGTTTATCCTTCTGTCCTTAAGTTTTATCAAGGCTAGGAGTAAGGAACAGAGTTACAAATAAACTATTAATCCTTTACTTTCCACAATCTGAAACTCTCTCCTTCATATACACTCTAGGTGCTGACTTGTTTATTGTTTCAATGACAAAACTGCCAGAATCTATTCTGCTACTATAACAAAATACCACAAATTGAGTGGCTTATAAACAATAGAAATTTATTTCTTGTAGTTTTGGAGGCTGGAAGGCTGAGAACGGAGTGCTAGCATGGTCAAGTGAGAAAATTCTTCTAGGTTGCAGACTTTTCCTCATAGCTTCACATGGCAGAAAGGGTGAGGGATCTCTCTGGAATCTCTTTAATAAGACACTAATCCCATTTATGAGTGTTCCACCCTCATGATTTAAGCACCTCACGAAGGCCTCACCTACAAATACCATCATCTTTGGGGGTTACAGTTTCAACATATCAATTTTGGGAGACACAAACATTTAGACCATAGCACACTGCCACCCCATTTCTCTGTTCTGTTATAAATTTCTCGAGTAAATTTTCTCTACACACATGAACTCCATACCTCTTCTCCAACTCTCTAGTCAACCCATTTTAATCCAGCTTTTGTCCCTACTATTCTAAAACTGTTTCTATCAAACCATCAATGATATTCATGTTACCAAAGTTAATGGTCAGTAACCACAGTACATCAGAACTACAGCAATATTGAACACATCTGCATATTAATGGTCAGTATCCACACCATATCAGAACTACAGCAATATTGAACACATCTGCATATTCCCTCTTCTTTATTCCCCTTGGCTTGATTTTCTGAAACACAAAGCATTTAAGTACAGTATCACTGATCTTTGCATATTTGGAAATCATCAATGCCTAGATGGTATTAATAGTATAGGAATGGAGATCACCTATGGAGTGACTATGTACAAAGAAAAGAGGAAAAACAAAAAGACATTTAGGTAAACTTTAATCATGGCAGGTATTATTTGGTTGGCCTAGCAAACTCTGTATAAGGACTTGGGCATTTTGGCATCTCACCTCCTCCCCTTTCCTGTCCTAATTTCTTCTTTTTATGTTCTTAGCATAACAGCTGATATTGTATTCCTGTGTGAATTCATTGCTTCTATTTGTGTATCTATTTTCACTGTCTCATTTTCTCCCAACTTGATACCTCCCTCTCTTGAGATTTTCTGAGGAATTTTGCCTGGTATAATAACCATAATCCTAGTTTGGTAGAAATTTTCAATGCAGGTCACCTCAATGGCACCAACCTGCTTAATAGTCACTGACCTTAGATCTGTTGTCTACCCTTAGTACAATCAGTGGCAAGCCCTTGCTCAAAACACAGCTTGGGGCCATAGCCTTCAGCAGGAAGCTGTGGGAGGGACCGTTTTTTCTTAGAAGGGAACAGTGGGCATTATCAGGCAACTTGGTTGATGATCTTAGTAGATGTGAATCTTGAACATTGGTCTTAATATTTGGTAATATTGTCTTTTGGATTAGAAAACTTTTAAACATTTAGATGATTTACCTAAAACATTTCTTTTTTTTTTTATTAATTTGAAATCCCTGAGAGTCTGCTGACCATAACTTAAGAAATAAATTCCACTCAATTTCAGGTGAGTGATTATATGTAAATTATGTTCATTATAAAATTCTATAATACCATAAAAAACTAACTAAATTTATTATGCTATTTACAATTCATGAACCTCTTTTGTCTAGATATGGGACTATACAATTTATCTCCAAGAAAGTGTGCAAAAGTCATTCAAATGTTTATGAAAACCTCGATCTTGCTCCTATATTTAAATATGAAATTCTTGAATTTCAGCACTGTGCAGGTGACCTTATCATCACAGGTATAATACAATAAATTTTTAAAACAAAAATCATAAAGGAATAGCAATATGAGTAACTTAAAAGATCATTAATACTTGTTTTGTTTGATATTTTATACCTAGAGTGAATATACTTAACACAGTCACTACTATGTCTTTGTAAATAACCAAAATTCTCAGTTGTTTAGATTACAACACATTCCACAAAGTAAACAGTCCTTTATTGTAAGTGCTTCTCTCTAATGCTTATTCCAGTACACAGTACTTGAAGGTGGTAGCCATGTGTGCAGATGATGCTGACTCTACCAATTACCAGCTATGCTACATTAGGAGAGTTACTTGAACCTCTCATTTTCTCAATATGAATTATGAAATTTTAATTAACTTCTATTATTGTAAGAATTAGCTCAAATATTACACCTGAAGAACTTAAGTAAACAAAATTGTGTACACGTGTAATTTGTATTTATTTTCAGATATATACCTCCACTCCTATTCACTAAAAATGGTATTTCATTCATCCATACTTTCAGTAAAGTGCAGTTGTGACAAGACCTATTGGATATTCCACTGTATTAACAATAATAATAATAATAATAATATAAAACTCAAGCATCTTGTAGCAAATATGGAAACACATGAAGATAACTCTGAGTTTCTCTTGTATATGAGTGCTTCTCAAAATGTAATGTGCATAGGAACCACCTGATGCTATTACTAAAAGGTAGATTCTGAACTGTTTAAGTGTCTAACAAGCTTCCATCTGACACTGATGCTCCTAGTCTTTGAACCCCAATTTGAGTGATAAGACTCAAAACTACCTAAGATTTGAAGTTAAAATGTTACTGTGGGTGCAATGCTTCTAATTGAAGACATCAAAGTATAAAATCAAAAAAAAAAGATGTGGACAAACTTTGGCCCAAATGGTATATTAACCCAGGGATGTTTGGAAAAATCTTGTAAATAAAAGGTTTTATTTACAAATCAAGTTAGATAATAGACTTGTATTCTTATTCATACTCTCAATTCATACTTTATATGAGCATGTAGTGACCAAGTTTCTTGAACTGTGAAGACACATTATGTGGATGAGTTTAACAGACGAGAATATTTGAAAAAAGGACTCTCTTTAAAATTTGAGAAGCATGACCACAGATAGCTGCTTTTAATGGTTGATACAGGTACACAGTTCCACACTGGAATCTCTGATTTCTGAATCTATAAAAATGTTTCAAAATATTATTTTTAAAAATCATATTTGCCTTTTCTTTCCAGGATCCTGATGGCTCTGAACACGTTTTCTATGTTTTACTTAAGAAAGAATCTACATTATCTATGTTAAAATAGACCACCACACACCACACACACACCACACACACGAGAGAGAGAGAGAGAGAGAGAGAGAGAGAGAGAGAGAGAGAGAGAGAAAGAGAGAGAGAGAGAGAGAGAGGGAGAGCTAGTCTTCATCACTATCACTGCTTCAGTCCACAATATTTTGAAAGGTGGAGGATGAGAGTGGGAGGATGTTAGAACAGAGTTTGGCAGAAGGTCACCACCAGAGGTCAGTATCAAAACCACAGTCTTTGGGGTTAAGTATAAGTGTGAGATACAGCTTTTCATTCAATCATTAGAAATAAAGTATCACAGAAAAAGGATCCAAGATGATAAAGTAGATAAATACCGTATTTGCCTCTTGCAGTGACCACATTAAAATTACAATTGAATTATAGAATAACCAACCTGGAAAACTATCTGAAGTTTAGTTGAACACAACTTTTATAACTAAGGATGTCTTTAAAAAGCCACATTGAAACTGGTAGGAGGGACAGAGATGCAAAACAGGCTGGTCCCACACCTGCTGTGGTGGCTGAGAATCAAGAGAGTGATCTCAGCCATGGAGGTCCCCCTTGGAGGAACAAGGGACCCCAGCCCACATGAGACTCCCCAGCCCATCTGGATGAGAAAAACAGTGAGGATTCCAACTGTCAGGAATCAGAAGGCGACAGGAAACTGAAACGTTCTCTTAAAGGACTATACACAGAACCTCTTGCTTGAAGGCACTCAACCTGAGGCGTGAAGAAGGAACAGTGACTCTGGAGGCATCAGAGACATATGGGGATAGACTGAGTTGTGTGACTTCAAGATAAGGACTAGAGGGACAGTCATCATTTTCCCTGTGTAAAATTGCATTCCCATACAGTCAGCAGGTGGGCACCATCTTTCCTGTGTTGGACTCTCCTCTGCACAGTCAAATAATGATCAGTATTGGGCTAGTGAACCCTACTCACTCCACCCTGGGAACTTGCCCCACAGAACTTGAGCAATGACAGAAGCAATAGCTCAGGGAGCAGTAAACCCCACCAACATTGCACTCTTTCTTGGACAATTGTCTGTCGGGTCCATAGGCCCTAGGTGAGTGGCAGCTAGCCTCAGTGTACTCTGAGACTTTTGATGAGTAGCTCCAGGCTCAGCATTGGCCCCAAACCAGAATCTAACCTAATGAACACCACTTGTCCCACCCTGATGACTCCCTGACATCCCACCTCACCCAACTCATGTATTGCATGAGGCTTGATGAGTGGCTAAGCCTTCTGGGAGCCAGCAGGCAGCAGAACTAGGGGTTTCCTGCATTTTTTACAGAGCTACCTGCGGCGTAGTATTGGTGGCAGCGATCCTCAGTTCATAATGTGGCTTCTCCTATGCACCTCCTGTTCTAGCAAAGGCAATGGACAACTTCAGATCACTTTGTAGCTTCTATCAAGTAGCCCCTGGCCAGTCACATGCAGTGGCTAACCTGGGCCTGCAATGAAGCCCCTCCAAAGAGGCCCTAGAAACAACATAGCTGGAAGTAGACTTCAGACCATTGCAGAGAC
This sequence comes from Rhinolophus hipposideros, assembly GCF_964194185.1. Lineage (NCBI taxonomy): Eukaryota > Metazoa > Chordata > Mammalia > Chiroptera > Rhinolophidae > Rhinolophus > Rhinolophus hipposideros. The sequence goes on from NC_138063.1 coordinate 53,100,187, forward strand.
CATGAAATTAGCCCCACAAGCAGCACATCCAAATGATGGTCTCAACAGGCACTCGAACCCACTAGGGCAAATCATGCTTTCCAGGGTTAACTCCTGCACAGCATTTCATAAGCTGTGAATGTGGCCAAACCCCACAGCCAGTCAGCATGAGGGTCAATCCCACTCACAGACATGCCAATAGCAATCAACTATAACAAAAAGCCACATACAAACCACACACCTGGAGAACCTGGCACAAGTGACCAGAGAAACTGTGCCACTGGGCCCCATGGAGCACCTACTACATAAGGTTACCCAGTCAAAAGAGGTAGATGTAGGAGATCTACCTAATACATAGAAACAAACACAGAGAGGCAGCCAAAATGAGGAAACAAAGAAATACATTCCAAATTAAGGAATAGAAGAAAACTCCATAAAAAGAACTAAACAAAATGGAGGCAAGCAACATACCAGATACAGAGTTCTGTATCTCTGTACCAGATACAGAGTTCAAAACAATGGGTATAAGGATGCTAAATAAACTTAAGGGAAGAATAGAATAACTCAGTGAGACTTTCAACAAAGAGATAGCAAGCATAAAACAAGGGCATAGAAACCATAAAAAAGAATCAATTCGAAATGAAGTGTAATAGGGTATCCGATGACACTTATCTCATTAGGAAGACCACCTCAGGGAAGATGTAGATTCCTGATCACTGCACTGTACACCTGAAGCTGAAGCTGAACAATAATGAATGTCAACTACAAGTTTATATATTATATATATAGTTACAAGAAGTGGAATACAACATTAGGAATGTAGACAGTGGAAATGTAATGGCTGTATGCGACGTTAGAGGGATAGTGAATGGGGGGAGGGGGGTTGACACAGCTTGAGGGATATAAATGATAAATGTCTAACTATTACATTGTTTTGTGCACTTGAAACTAATAAAAAAAGAAAAAAAAAGAAAAGAAATGAAGTGTAAAATAAATGAAATGAAGAATACCTAGAAGGAATCACCAGCAGACTAGATGAAGCAGAGGACTGAATGGGTGATTTGGAAGAAAAGGTAACCCAAAACACTTAACTGGAACAGAAAAAAGAAAAAAGAATTTTTTAAAAATGAGAGTAATTTAAGAGAGCTGGGACAAAGTCAAGCATATCGACATTCACATTATAGGGGTACCAGAAGGGAAAAAGAAATAAACAAGGGATTGAGAACATATTTGAAGAAATAATGACTGAAAGCTTTCCGAACCTGATGAAGAAAATAGATATATAAGCCCAGGAAGTGCAGAGACTCTCAAGCAAGATGAACCCAAAGAGGCCCATACCAAGACACTTTATAATTAAAACGGCAAAGGTTAAAAGACAAAGAGATAATCCTAATCACAGCAGGAAAAAGGCAACGAGTTATTTATAAGGGAACTCCCATAAGATTAATGGCTAATTTCTCAATAGAAACTTTGCAGGCAGAAAGGGATTGCCATGAAATATTCACAGTGATGAAAAGTCTGGATCTACAACCAAAACTACCCTACCCAGAGGCTGTCATTTAAAATTGAAGAAGAGATAAAGAGCTTCCCAGACACATACCCCAAAAAAAGCTAAAGGAATCCATCACTACCAAAACAGTATTACAAGAAATGTTTAAGGGTCTTTTTAAAAAGAAGAAAAAGGGGGATATGTAAGACCATAAAAATGAATAATAAAATGGCAATAACTACATATCTATCAATAATCTCTTTAGATGTAAGTAGATTAAATGCTCCAATCAAAAGACATAAGGTAGCAAATGGATAAGAAAACAAGACCCATACATTTGTCATCTACAAGAGACCCAGGTCAGAATGAAAGACATAGACAGACTGAAAGTAAAGGGATGGAAAAAAATAATTTGTACAAATGTAATTTTAAGAAAAGTTGGGGTAGCAATACTTACACCAGATAAAATAGACTTTAAAAACAAATGCTATAAGAAGAGACAAGCAGAGACATCACATAATGACAAAGGAATCAATCCAACAAGAGGATATAATCCTTGTAAATATTTATGCACCCAATATAGGAGCACCTAAATACATAAAGCAAATATTGACCAACATAGAGTGAGAGACCAACAGTAATACAATCAAAGTAGGGGACTTTAACACCCCATTGACACCAATGGACAGATCTACCAGACAGAAAATCAATAAGAAAATGGCAGCCTTAAATGACACACTAGACCAGATAGATTTAATTGACATTTTTAGAGTTTTTCACCCTAAATCAACAGAATATATATACTTTTCAAGTGTCCATTGAACATTTTCAAAGATAGCCCAAATGTTAGGCAGTAAAACAAGTTTCAATAAATTTAAGATCGAAATTATATCAAGCATCTTCTCTGACCACAATAGTATGAAACTAGAAGTCAATTACAAGAAAAAAGTATATACTGAAAAATGCACAAACATATGGAAGCTACATAACATGCTACTGAACAATGAATGGGTTAACAATGAGATCAAAAAAGAAATCAAAAGACACCTTGAGACAAATGAAAATGAAAACACTATGAGACACAGCAAAAGCAGTTTTAAGAGGGAAATTCATAGCAATACTTCAAGAAATAAGAAAAATCTCAAATAAACAATCTAACTTTACACTTAAAAGAACTAGAAAATGAACAACAAACAATACTCAAAGTGAGAAGAAGGAAGGAAATAATAAAGATAAGAGCACAAGTAAGTGAAATGCAATTTTAAAAAAACAAGAAAATACAAAAGATCAATAAATATTTTCTTTGATGTATATTTTCTTTGAAAAGGTAAACAAAATTCATAAACCTTTAACCAAACTCATCAAAAAAAAGCAGACCCAAATAAATAAAATCAGACACAAAAGAGGAGAAGTGACAATTGTTGACACCACAGAAATACAAAGGATTGTGAGAAAATATTATGAACAATTACATGCCAACCAATTGGACAATTTAGAAGAAATGGATAAATTCCTAGAAACATGGAATCTTTCAAGACTGAATAATGAACAAACAGAAAAATCTGTACTGACATTACTACTAATGAAATCAAATTAGTAATCAAGAAGCATCAAAAAAAAATGTCCTGGACCAGATGGCTTCATACGTAAATTTTACCAAACATTCAAAGAAGAATTAACATCTATCCTTTTCAAACTATTCCAAAAAATTCAAGAGGAAGGAACCTCCCAAACTTATTTTATGAGGCCATGATTACCCTGATTCCAAAACCAAATAACGCAAATTACAAAGAAAGCAAATTATAGGCTGATATCTCAGAGGAATATACAAAGTGCAATCAAACCATATGGTGACTATTTAAATAAAAAAAAAATTATTATGGTAAAAGAAACATTGTCATTAATCTTCCTCAAAATACTCCCCCTCACTTTGAACACACTTATCCCATCCTTCTTGCCACTTTCTGAAGCAGTTCTGAAAGTCCTCTTTCCTAGGTGTCTTTACTTGTGCTGTCATGGTTGCCTCAATGTCCTGAATCATTTGACTTTGGGGAAAAGCCAGGAGTTGTACGATCCAGATCCAGTGAATAAGGTGGATAAGGACACACCATGATGTTTTTATTGGACAGAAATGACCATATTCGAGAAGTGATGTGTGACACGGAGCATTGTCATGGTGGAGGATAATTTATGGCACGCTTTAAAAAACACCTTTTCTCAACCATAGCTCACACTGGACTGACTGCACCGAACAAGTTGAAACTTGTCACACACTGTTATTAAGGTTTAATGTGCTGTGTCACACATAGTTTCTGATACGGCAATTACTTTCAAATAAAAACATTACAGTGTACCCTCATACACCTTATTCACTGGATTTGGTAAATTGCAACTTCTGGCTCTTTCCCAAAGACAAAATGACCATGAAAGGTAACTGTCTTGAATTGATTCAATTTCATTCATGTAAATAAACGAATGAAACTGGACCACCTTTTTATGCCATATATAAGAATAAACTCAATTTATTAATGACTTAAATTTAAAGCCTGAAACCATAAAACTAAAAGAAAATAAAGACAGCAAACTCTCTGACATTGCTCTTAGTAATATATTTCCTGATCTATCTCCTTGACAAGGGAAAACAAAAGAAAAAGTAAACAAATGAGACTACATCAAACTTAAAAGTTTTTCCATAGCAAAGGAAGCTATCAATAAAATAAAAAGACACCCTAATGAATGGGAGAAGATATTTGCCAATAATACATTTGATAAGGGATTAATATTAAACATGTATAAAGAACTCATACAACTCAACACTAAAAAAACAAACAATCCAATTTAAAAACGAGCAGAGGTCCTCAATAGATATTTCTTCAAAGAGGACATACACATGGTCAACAGCTACATGAAAAGATGCTCAATATCACTAATCGTCAGAAAAATGCAAATAAAAACCACGATGAGATACCACCTCATACCTGTCAGAATGACTATCAGCAATAAATCAACAAACAACAAGTGTTGAGGAGGCTAGGGAGAAAAGGGAAACCTCGGTCACTGTTCATGGGATTGTAACTTGGTGCAACTACTATGGGAAACAGTTTGGAGGTTCCTCAAAAAATTAAAAATAGGAACTACCTTCTGACCCAGAAACTCCATCCTGCATATTTACACAAAGAAATCCAAAACACTAATTCAAAAAGACGTATGCTTCCTGTGTTCACTGCAGTGCTATTTACAATAGCCAAGATATGGAAACAACCCAAGGGCCCATCAGTAAACAATTGGATAAAGATATGCTACATATATACGATGGAATAATACACGGCCATAAAAAAGAATAAAATCTTACCATTTGCAATAATGTGGATGAACCTAGAGGGTATTATGCTAAGTGAAATAAGTCAGTCTGAGAAAGACAAATATAGAATTTCACTTATATGTGGAATCTAAAGAACAAAATAAATGAACAAACAAATCAGAAAAAAAGTAAATTGATTAAATAGCCAAAGCTAGTCCCCAATTTAAAAAGGAAATAATTCCTCTAGAAAAAAAGAAATTAATTATAACATGTCACTATCCCTGGAAAAAGACATATGCTGCTTTAAATTTTTTCTACATTTTTAAATGGATTCTAATTTATTTTTATACCCTCCTTTATAAAATTAAAGGGAATGTAGGTAGTTTATATAAATATATACACACCATGACAAAATTTAAAATAAAGGTGATGAGGAAATCAGGGAAGAAGCAATAAAGTGATGAGAGCAGCAAAACAGCAGTAAAGATAATACCTAAACTCATGCCTTGAGATCTTTTATATTTACGATAAGTATGTAAAAAAAAAAAAAATGAGTGTTTTTGACCGCTGGTTAAAAGAGGGAAACAATCGTCAGTTATGCGATTTCAAATGCCTGAAAGATAGCACTAAACAGTTGATCAGAGACCACCTCTGCTAAAAAGAGCAAAGAGCAGTTCCGTCATGTAAAAGACACAGAAAGATAGAAAGACAATATTCAGGCAGTAAAGACACTATAGTAAAGACAGCAACAAGTTGTATAAAGTATTCCTACATACACTCTTTCAAAGTAGATATGTAGTATCATGACAAAGCAGTATTCGGAAACAGCAACTTCACAGTATGGCCCAATATGCAGATTTCTGTTAGTCAACATAATCCCAGAATAAATTTTATACTATAAACTTTTTTTTTTTTTTAGCTACTAGCTAAAAAATATTCATTGATTGGCATTTCTTCAGGTAATCATCTACAAACATTTCTCATAGCTCTTGTTAGGTAGAGAAAGACAGTGGTTCCAGTTAATACTCTGAAAACAGCTAGAGTATATTGCATAGGACCATGCTATTGAAATGAAAAGCCATCACATTAGCTGATTTGAGAGACAAGGTAGGACTAACATATTCCTGAGAAAGCTGAGCCTTGTGATGATAGCAGCACCTGAATATAACATCCTTCCCCTCTTTCTACAGATATGGTCAAAGGGGCTACATATGAAGAGCCACAACTTCCTTAAGAAGCAATTTGGGTTCACTATAACAGACACTGATGGAGTCATCCAGTACTGAAAGTTTTGGGTCAAAAAGCAGTGCTTTCAAGGTATTTATAGAAATTAAATCCTTCATTCAAGTAAAATCTTACTTGAATGCCTAATATCCATCAAACTAATAAAGGCAGCTGCCCCCATTGAGGCAAGGGTGGATCCCCAAAGCCACACCCCTCCAATATTCTGTGAATTATCCATAGTGGCCCCTGAGGCACTTCCATAGCAGGTCTAGAATAAATAACTCCACAGTCATTCTACCAACAAGTTTCAGAAAGCTGCTTCTTTTGAGGTAACGAAAACAAACAGAAATCTTTAAAATCAAGACTAGTCAAGCATCCACCTTGTAATTAAAAAATAATCAATAAAGCTGTCATAGAATATTTAATGCTAAGCAATAAACTTTCTGATGCTCTTACCAAGATAAAATAGTTGCAAAGTCTATGCCTGGGCAACTAAGTAAGTTTGTTAACTCAAAGGCAATCAAATGCTGATTGGTGCCTAACAAATAAGACATAATTTGATAATATTATCAAGTGACTCTTAAAGCCTAATTAATGACACAGAACTCACATCTTTTATCTTCATCTAAAAGATTATTTTGTCATCTTCTATAAATAATGAAGTCGTTAAAAAGAACTTTAAAAATGTTTTTGAAATGTTTAAAAGTTTAAATGTTAAAAAGTTTCATTTAAAAAAACAAACTTAAAAATTAGAAAGCACTTCAGAATGTATTACTATTTGAAGTAGTAACTTCCACACTAGAAGTAGTTTTCTGATCCTTCAAAATATGGTACCTATCAAATCTGACTTTCAAGAAAAAATGAAGGACAGCCTAAAAAAGGGCCAGAAACTGGGAGTTTGAACTGAGCTTCTGCAGCTAATTGCATTGTAGTTATATGTTCAAAGGTGCAAAAAATAAAGTTAATAAGGATACTATATTATGTCAGCTTTAATGTATATATATATATATGTATGTATGTATGTATGTGTGTGTATATATATATATATATATATATATATATATATATATGTATTCCCATAAAATTAAAAGGGATCTAGCAGTTTCCAGATTGGAGTAACTATGCTGAAATGCCAGAAGTTTCTTATTACCCTGAGAAAAACATTTTTAAATTTAATTAAGAAGCTGGAATCGTTTGAAAAGAAATGACTCATATAATAGCACCTCAAGAAAATAAAGACATGATCTTTTTATTATTATTATGATTCTGACTAGTTTCAGATGTACAAATATAATGATTAGACATTTACATACCTCACAAAGTGATAACCCAAATAAGTCTACTAGCCATCTGACACTGTACATAGCTATTACAATACCAGTGACTATATTCCCTATGTACTTTATATCCCAGGACTATATATATAATATATATTTAATATATATAAATATTTAATATATATTTATATATAAATATTTAATAAATATTTAATATTTAATATATATTAAATTATATTATATTAAATTATAGTTGACATTCAATATTAGTTCACATTAACTTCAGGTGTACAGTGCGGTTGTTAGGCATTTATATAATTCATGAAGTGATCCCTCCAATAAGTCTAGTACCCATCTGACTCCATACTTAGTTTTTACAGCATTATCGGACTATATGCATCATACTGTATTTCACATCCCCATGACTATTTTGTGACTACCCATCTGTACTTCATAATCCCTTCACCTTTCTCACTCATCCCCCAATCCCTCTCCCATCTAGCAACCATCAGTTTCTTCTCTGTATCTATGAGTCTATTTCTGTTTTGTTTGTTTGTTTATTCTGTTCTTTAGATTCCACATATAAGTGAGATCATATAGTATTTGTCTTTCTCACTTTGACTTCTTTGACTTAACATAATACCTTCTAGTTTCATCCATGTTGTTGCAAATAGTAAGATTTCATTCTTCTTTATGGCAAAGTAATACTCCATTGTACAGCTGTACCACAATTTCTTTAACTAATAGTCTATTGATGGGCATTTTAGTTGTTTCATTGGCTATTGTGAATAGTGCTGTGCTGCAGTAAACATAAGAGTGCATACTTTTTTTTTTTTTGAATTAGTGTTTTGGATTTCTTTGGATAAATACCCAGGAGTGGAATTGCTGGGTCAGAGGTAGTTCTATTTTTAATTTTTTGAGGAATCTCTGTACTGTTTTCCATAGTGGCTGCATCAATTTGCAATCCCATTGACAATGCACAATGGTTCCCTTTTCTCCACATTCTCCCAAACATTTGTTTGTTGATTTATTGATGATAGCCATTCTGACATATTGGAGGTAATATCTCACTGTGGTTTTGATTTGCATTTCTGTGATGATTAGTGACAATGAGCGTGTCTACATTTGTCTATTGACCATCTCCATACCTTCTGTGGAAAAATGTCTATTTAGGTCCTCTGCCCATTTTTGAATTGGATTGTATGCTTTTTTGGTGTTGAGTTGTATGGGTGCTTTATAAATTTTGTTTTTTAATCCCTGTAGGGACAGAGTCCCAGAGAGCAGTTTCCAGGCTCTCGGTCTGGCGTGGGTGCTGGCTCGGGTGGTGAATAACCATCAGCTGTGATTGGTTGGCCATCAGCTTAACCAGTTAGCCAATTGGCTACTGATGTAACTGCGGGACTGCATTGATTTGTTGGTTGGTTGGCAGGCAGAGAAGTGAATGGCGGACTGCAGATCATGTGGCTACTACTGCGTGTGTCTCGCCAGGCTCTCCTGAGAGAATATAGTGGTATGACTCCCCTATCTATGGCTCCATGGGTGTTCCTTTTTGGCCTCACCATGTCCTGTGTTCTTATGTGGGGAGCGGGACCAGAGACTTCACAGGCCACCCTGCACGACACCCTTTATCAGATGTATCATTGGAAAACATCTTCTCCCACTCAGTAGGATGTCTTTTTGTTTTGTTGATGGTTTCCTTTATTGTGGAAAAATTCTTTAGTTTGATATAGTCCCATTTTTTTTTTCCTTTTGTTTCCCTTTTCTTGCCTGAGGAGATGTATAAGTAAAAATTACTAAGGGTAATGTCTGAGAGTTTACTGCCTATATTTTCTTCTGGGACTTTCATGGTTTCATTTATTACATTTAAGTCTTTAGTCCATTTTGAGTTTATTTTTGTATATGGCATAACAGGATGGTTCAGTTTCACTTTTTTTCATGTATTTGTCCAGTTTTCCCAGTGCTGTTTATTGAATAGAGTGTCTTTACCCCAATGTAAATTCTTGATTCCTTTGTCATAAATTAAATGACCAGATAGGCATGGGTTTATTATTGGACTCTCTATTTTGTGCCATTGATCTATGTGTCTGTTTTTATGCCAATACCATATTGTTTTGATTACAATGTCCTCATAGTAATAGTATAGTATAATTTGATATCAGGTACCATGATGTCTCCAGCTTTGTTCTTCATTCTCAGGATTTCTGTGGTTATTCAAGGTCATTTATTGTTCTATATAAATTTTAGGATTATTTTTTCTAGTCCTGTGAAAAATGCCATTGGTGTTTTGATAGGAATTGTATTGAATCTATATATTGCTTTGGGTAGTATGGAAAATTTAACTATATTAATTCTTCCTACCCAGGAGCCTAGTATATATTTCCATTTATTTGTATCTTCTTTAATTTCACTCTTCAAAGTCTTATAATTTTCTTAATATAGGTCTTTTCCTTTCTTGGTTAAATTTATTCTTAAGTATTTTATTTTTTTGATGCATTGTACATGGGATTATTTTCTTAATTTCTCTTTCTGACAGTTCATTATAGGTGTATAAAAATGCAATCAATTTCTTAATATTAATTCTGCATTCTGCTATGTTACTAAATTCATTTATCAGTTCTAATAGTTTTTTGTTAGAGTCTTTAGGGTTCTCTCTATATAGTATCATGTCATCTGCAAATATTGACAGTTTTACTTTTTCCTTTTCTATTTGGATGCCTAGTATTATTTTTTCTTTTATTATCTGAATGCTGTGGTTATAACTTCCAGTACTATGTTGAATAAAAGTGGTGAAAGTGGACATGTTTGTCTTTTTCCTGATCTTGAGGGGAATGCTTTTAGCTCCTCCCCATTGAGTGATATTAGCCATGGGTTTATCATATATGGCCTTTATTATGTTGAGGTATGTTTCCTCTATTCCCACTTTGCTGAGAGGTGTTTTTTTTATTTATCATAAATGGATGCTGAATATTGTCAAATGCTTTTTCTGCATCTATTGATATAACAATATTATTTTTATTTTTCATTTTTTATGAGGTGTATCATGTTCATTGTTCTGTGAATATTGAACCAACCTTGCATACAATGAATGAATCCCACTTTATCATGGTGTATGACCTTTTAAATGTATTACTGGAGGTAATGATTAGTGACTGAATTTGATTTGCTAATATTTTGTTGAGGAGATTTACATCTATGTTCATTAAGGATATCAGTCTATAGTTTTCTTCTTTTGTAATGTCTTTTTCTGGTTTTGGAATCAGGGTAACAGTGGTCTCATAAAATGAGCTTAGGAGCTTTCCATCCTCTTGGATTTTTTGGAATAGTTCAAGGAGAATAGGTGTTAATTTTTTTCTAAATGTTTGGTAAAATTCACCTGTGAATCCATCTTGTCCAGGACTTTTGTCTTTTGGAAATGTATTGATTACTAATTCACTTTTGTTGGTAGTAATTGGTCGGTTCAGATTTTCTCTTTCTACTTGATTCAGCCCTGGATGGTTGTGTGCTTTTAGGAATTTATCCATTTCTTCCAGATTGTCCAACTTGTTGGCATATAGTTGTTCGTACTATTTTATTATTTTTTTTGTGTATTTCTGTGGTGTCCTTTGTCACTTTTCTCCTTTAATTTCTGATTTTATTTATTTGGGCCCTCTCTCCTTTTTTCTAGATGATTCTGGTTTGTCAATTTTGTTTATCTTTTCAAAACATCAGCTCTTGGTTTCTTTGATCTTTTGTATTGTTTCTTAGCCTCTATTTCATTTGTTTCCACTCTCAGCTTTTGTTTTTAATCAAATTTATTGGGGTGATATTGGTTAGTAAACCTACATAGGTTTCAAGTGTACATTTCTATAATGCATCATCTACATATCACATTGTGTGCTCACATAGAGTCAGACCTCCTTCCATCACCATATATTTGATCCCATTTACCCTCTTCTACCACCCTCTCTCCCCGTTATTCTCTGATAACCACTAAACTGTTGTCTGTGTCTATGAGTTTTTGTTTCTGTGGGTTTTTTTTGTCCTATTCCTTTGCTGCTTTCAGTTTTATATCCCACATATGGTTCTTTACTTTTTCTGCCTGATTTATTTTGCTTAGCATAATAATCTCAAGATCCATTCATGTTGTTGCAAATGGCAGTATAAACATATAAAGAACTTGCACAACTCGACAACAACAATCTAATTAAAAAATAGGCAGTCCTGAACAGACACTCCTCCCAAGAAGACATACAAATGGCCAATAGATACATGAAAAAAAAAAAAAAGCTCAACTTCAGTATCTATTAGGGAAATGCAAACCAAACCACAATGAAATATCACCTCACACCTGTCAGAATGGCTATCATAAACAACACAAATAATAACAAGTGTTGGAGAGGCTGTGGAGAAAAAGGAACCCTCATAAACTGTTGGTGGTAATGTAAATTGTTATAGCCACTATGGAAAACAGCATGGAGGTTCCTCAAATCATTAAGAATAGAATTACCATATGACACAGAAATCTCTCTCCTGGGTATCTACCCAAAAAGATATAAGTACTCCGATATTTATTGCAGCATCTTTTATGGTGGACAAGACATGGAAACAACTGATAGATGATTGGATAAAGAAGATTTGGTCTATCTACACAATGGAATACAAGACTCATGCATACACTACATATGCTATCTACAAGAGACCCACTTCAGATCAAAATACACACATAGACTGAAAGTAAAGGGATGGAAAAAGATATTTCACAGAAAAGGAAATGAGAAAAAAAGTTGGGGTAGCAATACTTATATAGGACAAAATAGACTTTAAAATAAAGATTATAATAAAAGACAAAGAAGGATATTACACATTAATAAAGGGATGAGAACATAATTCTAGTAAAATTATGAGGATGTAATTCTAGTAAACATTTATGCAAACAACATAGGAGCATCTAAATATATAAAACAAATATTGGCCAATATAAAGGTAGGGATCAATGGTAGCACAATAATAGTACAGGACTTTAACACCCCACTGATACCAATGGACAGATCTTCCAGACAGAAAATCAACACGGAAAGAGTGGCCTTAGACAACACACTACATCAGACAGATTTAATTGATATTTTTAAAGCATTTTACCACAAAGCAGCAGAATATACATTCTTTTCAAGTGCACATAGAACATTTTCCAAGACAGACCACATGTGAGGCCACAAAACAAATCTCAATAAATTTAAGAAGATTGAAAGCATATCAAGCATCTTCTCTGACCACAGTGGTATGAAACTAGAAATCAATTACAAGAAAAAAACAAAACAAAACTGAAAAACACACAAACACATGGAAGCTAAATAACATGCTATTTAATAAGAGATCAACAATGAGATCAAGAAGGAAATCTAAAACTACCATGAGACAAATGAAAATGAAAACACAAAACCCCAAATTTATGGGACACAATGAAAGCAGTCTTAAGAGGGAAATTCATAGCAATACAGGCCTACCTAAAGAAACAAGAAAAATCGCAAATAAACAATCTAACTTTACACTTAAGGGAACTGGAAAAAGAACAGCAAACAAAGACCAAAGTGCATACAAGGAAGGAAATAATAAAGATCAGACCCCTCACTCTTCTGGCAGGACCTCTGTCACTGAGGTGTCCCTACCTGTGTTCAACCACTATCTGTGGGTTTGAGGTCAGCCTGGTTTGCATTGCCACCATTCTCAGTATCAATGTGGCCTCTTCTTTATATTCTTAGTTGTAGGGGTTCTGCTCAGCTAGTCTTCAGATAATTCTTAAGGTTAATTGTTCTATAATTTATTTGTAAGTTTGGTGTGATCCGGAGATGCAGTAGGCATAGCATTTACCTAATCTGCCATCTTGGACCTCCTCTGAGTAGATTCATAGATGATCTCTTTAAAAAATAGAACAAACTATGTATTGTATTCACTGGGTATAAACATACCTATATAATCATAAAATTGGTAAAATAAATAGAAATGACTGAGAACAAAAACTATATTTCCAATTTGTCCTTAAACTGTTTCAGAGGCAGGAAAATGTGGTTTATTTAGTTTTTAAATTTGATTTAGTCATACAGTGGAAGATAATTATTCATACAGTAGCTTAAGGAGGTGTGAATGACTAAGGTCAGATTATTACTGGAAAGAGTCTTGGGTGAGTAGACCACACACTTGATCTTACAGGTGAGAGGGGGTGGAGCACACAGTTCTGCTGGCAGATGCAGGATGCAAACATTGAAGAATATGGAAAAATATATATATCCAGCAAATGTGACTAAATAAAGGATGTTATTACTCAGGTCTTAAGTATACTTTATTAGCTTTAAAATGCAGTCCTACTCAAAAATCAGCAGTGTTTTTATAAAGCGTGAAATATTAATTCTAAGGTGTGTGTGTGTACACAAAACTGGCAAAAATTGCCAAAATGTATTTTACAAAAAAGTAGAATGAGGGTAATGTTAGATATTAAAACACATTAAGTAATTATGGTAGTGATGAGTTTATAATTAGAAAAAGAATAAACAGTCAGTAGAAGTGATTGAAGTCCAATACATCCACATATATGGAAATGTAATACATAATAATGAAAGCATTTCACCAAATCATTTTAATTATAGCTACTCTACTGGATGTGAAGTGGTTTTGATTTGCATTTCCCAAATAACTAATGATGTTGAGCATATTTTCATGTGCTTGTTGGACACTTGTATATCTTCTTTAAACAAATGTCTATTCAAGTACTTTGCATAATAAAAATTTTTAATTGTAAAATACATATCACAAAATGTATCTTCTTAACCATATTTAAATGTACAGTTCTATGGTATTAAGTACATCCACATTGTTGTGCTACTATCAACATTTGCCATCCTCCGAACTCTTCATTTTGCAAAACCAAAATTCTGTACCCATTAAACAGTGAATCTCATTCCTTTCTTCTCTCCAGTCTCTTACAAATATATCATGTTTTGTTTATCCATTCATCTGTTGATAGACACTTTATCTGCTTCCACATTTTGATTTATTAATAATGCTGCTATGAGCATGGGTGTGTACATACTCAGAATTGCTCAATGATATGGTACTTCCATTTTTAATATTCTTGAAGAACCACCATATTGTTTTCCATAGCAGTTATACCATTTTACATTCCACTAACAGTGCACAAGGATTCCAATTTTTTCATATCCTCACCAAATCTTATTTTTTGTTTTTTGTTTGTTTGCCATCCATATTGATATAAGGCGGTATCTCCTTGTGGTTTTGATTTACATTTTCCTAATGATTAGTGATGTTGAGTATCTTCTTCTGTGTTTACTGCCCCTTGAGAGAAATGTCTATTTAAGTCCTTTGCCCGTTTTTAAAATGGGTTGTTTTTGTTTCGGTTGTTGAGTTGAAGGTGTTCTTTATATATTCTCAATATTAACCTCTTAAGAGATATTTGATTTGTACATGTTTTCTCCTGTGAGTTGCCTTTTTACTCTGTTGATTGTATCTTTTGATGCACAGATTTTAATTTTGATGCAATCCAATTTATCTGTTTTTCCTTTTGTTGCTTGTACCCTTTGCAGATTTTTAAATTGGGTTGTCCTTTTGTTTTTGAATTTTAAGAACTCTCACTTTATGCCAGTGCCTGGAAACAGTATGTACCTCAGTTCCTCATTCCTGTAGGAGTGCTGCTGCCTTATCTAGAATGCACTCTCTCTGCCCTATCTCAAGTGAGATTCAATCACTCTCGCCCATTTCTTTGACACCCATTGAAAACAATTTTAAACTCTCTTAACTGAGAAAATATATAGGTCAACACACCTACTACTCACAAATATACATACCTTCACTTCTACCATTTAATTTAACATATGAGAAAACTTAATGAGATTAAAGAAGGTAGACCACTAAAGAAATCATTTTTCAAAATTTTCTCATGACCTACAAGGCGTGATCAAAAAATATGGTGAACACTGATGCTGAGTGTCATCCAATGGAAAGGCAAGGATCTTCAACACAGAAAGAAGTGTGTCAAACGTTGGTAACAGTGTGTGACGAGTATCAACTTGTTCGGTGCAGTCAGTCGGGTATGAGCTACGGTTGAGAGAAGGTATGTTTTAAATTGTGCCATAACTCATCCTCCATCGTGATAACTCTCCATGTCATACTTCACTTCTGATATATGGCAATTTCTGCCATATAAAAATATCATGGTGTGTCCTCATCTGCTTTATTCACTGGATCTGGCACCGTGCAACTTTTGGCTCTTCCCCAAAGTCAAAGTGACCATGAAATGAAAACGTTTTGAATCAATTCAGGACATCGAGGCAGCCATGACAGTGCAACTAAAGACACTCACAAAAGAGGACTTCCAGAACTGCTTCAGAAAGTGGCAAGAATGTTCGGATAAGTGTGTTTGAAGCAAGGGGTAGTATTTGGAGGGGGATTAATGACAATCTTCCTTTTACTGTAATAAATCTTTTTATATTTAAATGTTCACCATATCTTTTGATCACACCTGGTATTTGAACAATTGGCCAAAGAACAATAAGGAAGACAGTCACATTCCATTCCAGGAATGATCAGGAAGATTCAGGATAAAATCAGGAAGGTTTGGTGAGATTAAAAGTGTCTTACAATTCTGGATTGTGTTCATAAAGTAGGGGAGAACTTCTAAACCAGACTACCAAAGGATGGGGAGAAATTCTACCCAAAGCTGAGGGTGCAGAAACACTTCTGATCATGCCTAATAGCTTTTGGCTTTATTTGTTTTCCTCCCATTAATTTTGTCTATCTGATGCTTTCTAACAAGTAATATAGGTCCTCTCTCATTATCCTCAGTCCATTTTTTGCCCTATTCTCACTCCCATGGGAACTAATTTCTCCTGTATTCTCTTCCTTTAAAATCTGCTTTGGGAAACAAGCTAATTAACTGTAATGGTACACTGACTGGTAAGGTTTAGTGCAATAGCTTCCTTAGGAATTTGTATGTTAGCAGAAGGGGTCTTATGGTAAAAGAACACATCTCCAACTGTGAAATCACCAATACTATCAAGCAGGAAGATAATGATTTTCAAGAAAAGCAAGCATTCCTGGTTACACCATCCATCTAGTGACCAGCTGCTCTATCCTCATTTAAGGTTGAGGTTACCCATGTTTCCAGTGTCATTATCTGCAGTAAATTTCCTTTCCCAAAATAAAGCTATATCTTTGTCCTTTTCTGACACCTGAGGATTGGAACAGTCTGAAAGGAACCCATGCCCCCCTAGCTCCAAACACCAAATATCTAAAAGCAAATTCTAGAATTCTTAGGGAAATAAATACACTCACACTCACACACATACACACACACACACAAATAATTGGAAAATCAAAATAAACTAAGATATGTTTCTTTGGTGTTGCCATTGTGTTAATCAAATCTCATCTAAAGTAATTTATCCACAACCCAGGCACAGGGAAGGAATTTAAATTAACTATGTAGTGATTCAGAATCAAAGAATAAACACAAGCATGTGTCTTTGGCATTGAAAAGCCTGGGGACAGGATATGGCTGTAGAGGAATATTCTTTTTAAGTCACTGATTTCATGAAGCCTTTGGTAAGAAAAGATTAAGACATCATTTTTTGGATGGAATTTCTCTAGCACCAGAGAACAAATTGATGCACTCTGCAAAGCTGGAAGATGAAAATTCCACTGAAGAGATATTGTAATGTGGCTAGTTAGTCCTATTACAGCAGTGTTTCGCAAACCAGTGTTCTTGCAGTCTGTAGCTCACCCCATATATCTCCAGTTTGAGAAACTATAGATTTTGGAATTCTCATTGGACAGAGGATTAGGCAGGACCTCTGTGTGGCTGAATCTATTAATTTCTATATCCCAAATGCAAAAATAATAGTCTTCTACCTGCACGTGCTATTAGCAGCTTAAAAGTAGAGTTAAAGAGCCAAAAATATATCTATGAGCACTTCAAATATAGTATATATATAACAGCAAACATCTGTTCATTCGCACATCTGGATTTACTTACAGAATTTTAAAAGCAAAAATTAGGTGGGGTGGTGGGGGGAGGAGGAATTGGATGAAAGTTGTCAAAAGGCACAAACTTCCAGTTATAAGATGAATAAGTACTAGAGATGTAACATACAGCATGATGACTATAGCTAACACTGCTGTATAGTATATTTAAAAATTGTTAAGAGAGTAAATTCCAAGATCAGGGAAAGAAGAAATATTTCTTCTTCTCCTTCCTCCCATCCTTCTTCTTCTTCTTCTTTTTTTCCTCCTCCTCCTCCTCCTCCTCCTCCTCCTCCTCCTCCTCCTCCTCCTCCTTCTTCTTCTTCTTGTTTTTTTTGTATCTATATGAAGTGATGAATATTAACTAAAGATATTGTAGTAATCATTTCACGACTATATGTAAGTCAAATTATCATGCTATATACCTTAAACTTATACAGTGTGGTATCCATGTCAATTATATCTCAATAAGACTGACAAAATAGAAGCAAAAATTATTTATTAGAAAAAATAATTCATTTTTATCTGAGGACGTTTACGAAAGAATTTTAAACTTAAATAGCTACTAAAGGTACTAAAAATTGGGGGATGCTTCAGTTTGTTAGTTTTATTAGTGTGGTGAAATCTGGCTTCTAGATAATCTACATTTTAAGAAAATAAATTAGTAATCCAATGCCCTCGTACCATTGTATTGCAATGTTATGACTCTTTCTTATTACCAGAGAAAATAATAATGAAAAAATATTATTCCCAGAGGATCTCTTACTAAGTTTCAGGACAGTAAATAAAGAGGGTTACGGAATCAAAATAATGCAATGTTTGTAGTTTGAGCATTTGTGTAAGTGACTGAACTATAAAGTAGAGAAAATGGGGAGGAAACAGATGAGAGAACAGCGTGGAGATGGGAAAAGAAAAATTCTGTGTTGAACATGTTCAGTTTGCGCTGCCTATGGGAAATTCAAAAAGAGACAGCAAGTACAGAGCTGGCCATACAAGTTTAGAATGCTGTAGAAATTTGGTTGAGATATAAATGTAAGAGTCACCAGTATATAAATAGTATTAAAATCATGGAAAAAAATGTAGTCAAAGACAAGGGCACAAAACCAGGTCCTGGGGTTTCATTGCAGTGTACAAATACAGCACAAAGTGAAGGGACAACAAGACCTATTTTGCTTGGAAGGGGTTTCCAACTATCTTCAAATCAATAGGTTCATGGATTAATTGGCTTCTTTGGATCACTCAAAGTAGGTGATTGAAGACAATTTAGTGAAAGGATGTTTACCAATGTGTGATAACATTTAAAAACAACAACAACAGGTGACATAGCACCCGGGATCATGCAAAAACACTACCAGTTCCAGACCTGGCTCTCCTGAGCCCAGAGTGCAAAAGATATAAGCAAACTTCTGCCTCTGTCCTCTTGACTCCTCTTGAACAAACCCAATGGAAACCAATGCACAAGGCATTGATGAGATGATCTTAGAAATCAGCCTCCAGGGCACAAGGCAGAAGGAGTCGGAGGGAAAGTAGATGTAAAAGGGAAGACAGAATATCCATCACATCTTATCAACATAAATAATTACAACTGACCCATATAAAGAATTTCAGACTACTTTCAGATACCAGTAATCCAGCATTTACATGCCATTCAAACTTTACCCTTCAAATAAGCAAACTTTTCAAACTGGAACAGGATAGCCAGTTCAATTTTGCCTATCATTATCTATAAAGCCATATTTGTACTATACCTTTAATATTTTATTGCATTTTTCATTCTTCATTTTGTAAAGTGATTGGAAAATGGAAATATAAAGACTAACATTATTGATATGAAACACAGGTTTTATAATTTTATACTATTGAAATAAAAATAGAAATCAGTAGATGTGCTAATTAGAAGCCAGTTTTAGGTTCCAAATAAAAAGGCAGTGTGAAAGATATGAATAAAATTAAACAATTTGTATGAGATGCACAAAAGTAATGCCAGTATCTGTCTAAAAGAAAGATGTAATTAGGGATTTTAGAGTAATTTTGGTTTTCAGCAAACATATTTTCCCCCATATCATTTGACATTAATAAACCTTTTCAAAAAAACCATTCTCTATGAAATTCAGTAAAACCGTATCCTTATTTTGAGGATGTTTGAAAATTATTGAATTTTAACAGTTCTTTTGAGGTGTTGCTACCTCATGTAGGCATATTCGCCTAGACCAGCACTGTCCAATAGAACTTGCTGCAATGATGGAAATGTTCTATATCTCTGCTGCCCAAGATGGTCACCATAAGCTACATGTGCTTACTGAGCACTTGAAATGTGACTATTGCAAATGAGGTACCAATTTTTTATATTATTTGATGTTTATCAATTTATGTTCAAATAGCCAGCTGTGACTGATAGCTACCATATTGGACAGTGGAAGAATCTATCATTTGGGGAATTTATCCTACACATACTGGTATTACATAGTTAGTGATGGAGGTAGGATTTGAACTGGATATATTTTTATTTTTATTTATTTATTTTTTTAATTAATTAATTTATTTATTTTTAAAAACTAGATTCTCTTGTTCTATTTTTCCGGAGCGGCAGTATCATGCAATATCTTACAGTATATCTTTGTGGTCAGGCAAATCTTGGTTTAAGTTCCAGTTCTGCAAATAACTTGCTTATGAACTTGGGTTAGTTATTTAACCTCTTTACAGCAAACTTTCTTCTTTTACAAAGTGGAGATAATAATAGTAGCTCTATTACATATTATAGATGTTATATAATAACATGGTTCATGGTATATGTGCAGAGCTCAATAACAATTTATATTATATTATATCTATATTATTATTACTTAAATGTAAAAATTCATTTCAAATCATTCTTTAATTTAGTCACTAAAGCAGAATCCCAGAGACCTCTACCTAGTCACACTTTCTTGGATTTCTTTGAGGTAATGATTAAAATGAAAGTGTAACACTATATCTCTTATGTTTTAAAATCTCAGATAAGGATGAAAATAAAAGTTTCTCATTCAATCCAGCATTTTTTAAAATTGTTTTAAATGGATGGTGTAGAGATTGTTTGGTTTTGTCTGCCATAGTAATGATTAAAGAAGGTAAGAAGATTTCAACAACTATCTGATATGGAGGCAAACATCTTCCTGTGTGTCAGCCCCTGGCTAGTCCTAAATACATGACTTTGGCTCTGAAAGCAATAGGTCATTGGAGCCATAGCGGTTGCCAGGGTCCACTTGAAACTATGTGGCCTCAGAGTCCTAGAATTGCTTCCAGTTTTCCAGTTCTTTCCCAATGGAACAATCCTGGAGGGAGGAAAAGAAATCATACTTAAAAAATTAGTCTTTCAATCCCTCTGCCCTGAGAACCAAAAACACAGGCACATAATTAAAAAAATTATATTTGGCCCTGTGTTGCTGCTCTGTCAAATATCAGATGTTACCAATATTTTATATAGATTGTATTATTTTTTTCCAGAGGAGTGTATCACAGTTAGCCAGGTACATATTCATAATAGTATAAATTAATCTTGTTGACTATTACATTAAATTCTGAGGAATTGCTGACTGCTTCAGAAAGCCAAGAATTTTTCTCATATGAAGGTTTTCTAAACACAAGCCAGATTTTTCACAGTTCAAATGTCAGGCAGTTATGTTCATAGGGCAAGAATCACATAGCCTGCAACGCCTTTAGGCAAATCGACAACATTTATAACTTTGATGCAGCAATGGGAACATTTGGACATTGGCAAGGGTGGCAAGGTAAAAGCACTGTGCTGTACAATGTAAAAACTCAATTTTATCCTGTTTTGTTGTATCAAAATGATTGTCTGGCTCATGCAGAAAATCCAGTGGGCTATAAGAATCACAAACGTTTCAAACATCTTGTTGATTCAGGGCAAAACAGTACTCTGCAACCTTCCTGGTTCAACTTTGTGGCTCATACAAGTGTATATGTTAAGGTAGACAGTAAATGTAGCCCACATTTAACATTAAAAACAGAATTGTGGGTAATGATGTGAGAAGGGGCCAAGTAGAAAGAGTCCCAGGGATGGAGGCTCAGATGCTTGGGAATGAAGTGAATGGCCCTTTCATTCCCCGCCCATAGGGTTCCCTCCCTCCTTTACATGGGGCATGTGATGCTCAAGGGAGTCTTGAGTTTGACTGGGGTGCTGTGTTTGGTGCTCTTAGATCCAATTCTTGCTTTAGCTACTGAACACTTTTTCTTAGTGGAAACATTATTCTTTTATATACAGTGAAATCGACATCTTAATTTAAAACCAATGTTTGTGTAGTTCTGATTCAACTCCTATGGTTCCTCAGGAAGCTTGAAACCTAAGAAGTAAATGGTCTGTTGCAATGAGAAAATGACTAATAGTAAAGAAAGATCTATTACTAACACAACAGGTAGTGGTCCAACTAGTGGAAGAAGTTTTGCAAAATGGACTTAAATTTAACACATTTCAATCTGATAAGTTTTTTAACTTACTGCTGAGACTGATTCCAGTCATTTACCAGAAAAGTCAGAAAGACAGGCATTAAAAAAGCAGCCTTTGGCAAGATGGATTATAACTGGAGCTCAGACCTTTCATAATAGATCAGAACAACATATGGAGTATCAGTTTCTCAGAGCAGTCTTTTCATGGCAAAATTCGTCAAGGACTTTCAAGCTGTAGCCAAATGTAGGATAAGTATGCCAACTATAATTAGTTGGAATTACACTGTTGGAAGGGAGACTTCTGAAACGACTGCCATGTTAAAAGATGAAGGTGTTCCTAGTGATGGTGAAGATATCATTGTAAAAAAATATATAAAAGGAATCTGGTGGCATTATTACATTGCAAATACATGCTAACTGGCTTTGGAACACTTTCAGTTGGTGTGATTTTGGATACAATACAGAACTGAGAAGTTGCAATGGTTTTAGATTTTTTTAAGATATTGGGATGGGATTAATACATTTTGTGTGATATGAGCATTGATCTTTGGGTGTTAGAGAGTGGATTATAGTACTCAGAATAATGGCCCCACAATGATGTCCATATTCTAATCCCCAGAACCCATAAATCTGTTAATTTCTGTGGCAAAAGGGACTTTAAAGATGTAACTAATTTAAGTATTTTGATATAAAAAGATTATTCTGGTTTATCTGGGTGGGCCCAGTTGAATCATAGGGATCCTTATGAGAGGGAGAGGCAGAAGGTTCAGTGTGAGAGAAGAGATAATGATAAAGGAAGCACAGGTTAAAGAGAAAGACAGAGACAGAATGTGTCAAGGAGTGTAGGCAGCCCCTAGAAGCTGGAAAAGGCAAAGAAACATATTTTTCCCTAGAACCTCCAAAAGGAATGGCATCCTGCTGACACTTTGATTCTAGGAATTTGGATCTCTCAAATTGTAAGATAATAAATATGTGTTGCTTTAAACCACTAAATTTGTGGTAATTTGTTACAGCAATAATAATAAGAAACTAATACAGAAGTGTTTTTGAAAAAATGGAAGTTTTTGTTTTAGTGTAGCTCTTCTTGGTCTCAAGGGAACTTGGAAATGACATTGGCATCCAGATTTTCCACTGCAGCAAATGTTAGGAAGATGGATTCATCTATTGAAAAATAGAACCCCATTTGCAAATTAGCCTTACTGTACATTCAGTTGTTGATTTTCTTGCAGGTGTGGCAGCAATTATTTGGGCTGGATTCCAGAAGGAAAATACTACCTCGATCATTCCACACTTTTGTGCTTTATCAGAATAGCAACTACCTTTATTGAATTTCGTACAAGGAATAATACTGGTTGGGATTATCACTGGTTCAAAGGAGAATGAGATAAATCCTGATAATGTCACTATACCCATGGCTGCTACTTTTGGCAATCCTATAACTCTTTTCGTGTAATCTTGGGTAAGTCAAGGTCTGTAGTCCTGTCTCAAGACCTACTGCTACATATAAGTGGTGCCTTTTCCTTGGTTCTAACTCCTATCTGAATTGTAATAGCTGCCAAACATTCAGTCACGAGGACAGTTCTCTGTTCAAGCTGGGAGCCTGCTGTGGGGACAGAGCCAGGAGTGCAGTTTCCAGGCTCTCGGCCTCACATGGAAAGGTGTTGGCTCAGGTAGTAAATGGCCATCAACTGTGATTGGATGGCCATCAGCTGTGGCTAGTTGGCCATCAGCTGTAACCAGAGAGTCATTGGCCACTAATATAACTGCCGTAGCTATGCTTGCAGAAAATGGGGGCTAGCAAGAAGATGGTGGCTGAGCCAGCAAGAGCGGATTGCAGTTAGCAAGTGGGGTTGGTTGGCAGAGAGAAGTGGATGGCAGGTTGCATATAATGTGGCTCCTGCTTCCTGTGTCTCCAACCCAGCAGCCAGAGAGAATATAGTGGTATGACTCCCCTATCCATGGCTCCATGGGTGTTCCATTTTGGCCTCACCATATCCTGCGTTCTTATGTGGGGAGCACGACCAAAGACCCCGCATGACACCCTGCATGACACCTGCCCTCAGAGCTATGGCTAATGGGCTTTGAGCCATATTATGGAAACAACTATACCTGACCCAACTTGAGATTGTTGTTTATGCATTGTTGTTATACCATTTAACGATGATATCAATAGTAATTTAGTGGCCATTCATGCTAGTGGGATTTCTATTTAACTCCATTTGCACAGCACTCCAAGAGAATTGCCTGATGAACCGAAAAGTGATTATTACCCATTTATGGTCTAGGACTTAATAATAAGCCTGATGAAATTCCACTGAATTTGATGATTTCTCAACATTTTATTACTTTACATGACTCATTTAATAAAAAGTGAGCACACTTCTTTAACTGTAATCTTCATAGTGATATATTTATTTTCTGCTTTGTTACAGGTATTTATCCTATAACACTTCTTGTGGATTTCTGACTGAATGGCCCATTACTTTTGGAGACAAAGAAAGGACTTAATAGTTTTTCCATCCCCTATAAGGGAATTCGTTGATCTGCATGGGTCAGTTTTATTAGCCTTAATTTTTTTTTCCTTTCTGTGGTTTATTAGGGAGAGGGAGGAAGACATTGCAGACCAAAAAAGGACTACTATTCTCAGATGATCAAGAAAATATATTTTGGTTCATCCTCAATTTTAAAGTATGAGTTTGTTTTTTCCTGGTAAATTGTATTTGGCCCTGATTAAATTGAATGGACTTAACTTAAAAAAAAGAAAGAAAGAAAATTTGTGTTGAACTAGAATGAAGAGTATTCATGCTGCCTTTCACAGAATAAATGATAATTTCACATTGCCATAGGTACAACCTCAATCTCTGGAATTAATTAAATAGAAAAGGTTATAGAATATTCGCAATGAATAACTCTAAAACCACATATGTAGAAAAAATCTATTATTGTTTAACTAGTAATGCATGGTTAGGGAAAATAAAGCTCTAATCCAGCCTTCCTGATCTCACAGATGTGTTGTACTCTAAAGCAATCTCTAAATGAAAGAGGACCAACTGAGTTTATCATGGTTTTAACCATGCCCATCTCCATGCCAACTGAGGATAAATTTACTAATTACTTGTTGCTAAGAATCTAAAAATGTTCTGTTTAGCATAAGATAAAATCACCTTTACCTGCATGTATGAATTACCTTGAAAGTGTTCTTGGAAAGTTACCCTGAAAATATTTAGCGGCTTGGAAAGATCTTTAATGAAATCAAGGGATCATTTTTGATTATTAATTTGTTAAATGATCATTATCATTATTTTTTCCATCAAAAATGTTTAAGTAGTCAAAAGCAGAAAGAACCTGAGATTCCTTCATAAGAACAAGATAGTATGAAAAAATCTTACAATGTCTCTGTATGTGTGTGTAATAGAGAGATAAAAATTTTGTTAAAAAGCTAAATCTTGCAGTTGTTGATAGCAAAAATAGAGCTATTGGAATATTATCATTGTGAAGTTATTATTTAACACATTTTATTAATATACTTTTGTTATTTGGTTTAAAAGTTTAACTGATGTTGAGAATTTAGTACTTGTTATCTACGTAATAGTGTTTTATTTTTGTTTTTGTTTTTCCTAACTAAAAAGAGACTATACTTGTCAAAAAAGATGGTTGGTGGAGTAACAAGTGCCAAGAATTCATCTTTCCACAGACAAAAATTGTACTGACACAAACGTCTGAAGTAACTATTTTGAAACTATTGAATATATTAAGAGGCTTACAGATTCCAGGGGAAAGACTGGCTGGTAAATTGTGGTTAATTTCAGCCTTTAATATGATAGCAGCTACCAAATCCCTATTCCCCAGCCCCATGGCAGGCGCCTATGCATGAGTTCCTAATGTGGCCTGCTAGAGACAGGGTGAGCAATAAGGACATTTTCTTCTACATACTGGGATTCTGTGATCTGATTGCTGATTGCTACTTTTGAATGCTAAGGTGCAGGCACAGAAACTGGCCACTAACAATGTTTCAAACTTTATCAGTTGAAATTTCTTCCAGGGGATTTAAAGTTAAATCAACCTTCTCCCCCTCTTTCCTTTTGTAGGTGTCTGAAATTTGAGGATTAGGACATCAAAAGCAGCTGCACATATGGGGAAATTTATAAAGCTACCACCCACATATGCCCAGGGAAAGATCTGAGCTCCAGAATGACCTGACAAGACCTTAAGCTTATACTTTAGACAGATCCCCAGTACTGAGACATCCTTCAACAATCAAAAAAATAAAAATAAAAATAAACAAAGAAAGAAAGAGAGAAGGAAGGAAGGAAGGAAGGAAGGAAGGAAGGAAGGAAGGAAGGAAGGAAGGAAGAAAAGAAGGAAGGAAGGAAGGAAGGAAGGAAGGAAGGAAGGAAGGAAGGAAGGAAGGCAGAAAGGAAGAAAGAAAAGAAAAGAAGAGAAGAGAAGAGAAGAGAAGAGAAGAGAAGAGAAGAGAAGAGAAGAGAAGAGAAGAGAAGAGAAGAGAAAAGAAAAGAAAAGAAAAAAAAAGAAAAGAAAAGAAGAGAAAAGAAAAGAAATAGAAAAAAACAACAACAAACCCTGGAGAAAGAGGAGAATCTGATTTCTAGAGTTACCACATTATCAAATTAAAATATTCAGTTTATAATAAACAAAGAAACAAAAAAATCACAAAGCATACAAAGAAATGGGAAAATATGGCCCATTGAAGAGAACATAGTGAATTAACAGAAATATCACTGAGGATGTCCAACCATAAGACACACTAGACAAATACTTTATAAACAACTATGTTAAAGGTGCTCATACAGCTAAAAGAAAACCAAAAATGATAGCAAAATGTAAATGTCAACAAAGAGACAGCAAACCTAAAAATAAACCAAAAGAAAATTCTGAAGTTGAAAAGTACAAATAAATAAAATGAAAAATTCACCAGATTGATTCAAAAGAAGATTTATAAAGGTAGAAGGAAAAAATCAGCAAACTTGAAATAGGGCTATTGAAATTATCAAGTCTGAGGAATAGAAAGAACAAAAGATAAAGAAAAGTTAACAGAGCCTAAGGGTCCTGTGGCACAATATTATAGGCATGAACATATGCATTGAGAGGGAGAGAGAGAGAGAGAGAGAGAGAGAGAGAGAGAGAGAGAGAGAGAGAGAATATTTGAAGAAATGATGATTGGAAACTTCACAAATTTGATGAAAGATACCATCTATGGAAAAATTCCATAGATGGAATTTACAGATCCAAGAAGCTCAACAGATTCCAAGTAGGATAAATCAGAGACCCACCCTAAGACACATTATAATCAATCGAAAGACAAAGAGAATTTTGAAAACAGCAAGAGAGACATGACTCATAAGATATAAGTGATCCTCAATAAGATTATCAGATTTCAGACTTGGAGGCCAGAAGTCAGTGGGCTGATGTATTCTGAAAGAAAAACTGTCGGTGATAATTTTATACCTTGCAAAATTTACTCTCCTTCAAAAAAGGAAAAATTAAGACCTTCTCAGATAAAAGCTGAGGGAATTCATTACTACTAGACCAACACTACAAGAAATGTTAAAGGAGTCTTTCAGGTTGAAATTAAAGGGCCTTAGACATTAATGCAGAGCCATATGAAGAAATAAAGATCTCTGGTACAGGTAAATACATGGACAATTATGAAAGCTAGTTTTGCTGTCTACAAGAGACTCACTTTAGATCCAAAGTCACAAATAAATGGAAAATTAAAGGATGGATAATTTATGAAAATAGTAACCAAAAGAGAGCTGAGGTGGATATACTAATATCAGACAAAGATAGAGATTACACTTGATCTTAGCCAAAAGGCCGAGAAGCGATCAAAGATAGAGATTAAATCAGAAAAGGTTACAAGAGACATAGATGGACATTATATATCAATAATAAGTTCAATAGAGCCTAAGATATAAATTTATAAACGTTTACACACTTCCTTTATTTTATTTTAAAGCATTTATAAAATGCTTATTTACTTTTGAACTAAATGATTGACAAGCTCTTGAATTTCCCAAAGAATTTTATGTTGATTATTTTATTTTGTTATTTTTTTATTTTTATTATTTAATACACACAAAAAAATGTCTAGAAGGTCATATTTTTCTGCATTTACTAACAATTTTAGTCTAGGGCATTCATAGTCCAAAGAGCATTAAATACTATATATATACTACCATTGTATAAATATAATTGATAATATATATTGTATTTATAATTCACCTTCCATTTTACCTTCCTTTTAACTTACATACTACTTGAGATCTTTATTAATTCCACAAATTAGATATTTTATATTTTGTATAGAGTTTGTTTAGTTTTATGTATGCATTTACTTTTTTCTCAGTATTCCTTCTTTCATCCTTTGCATATTTGTAGTACATTCCTTAAGTTTTTGTTTGTCTCAAAATAACTTTATTTCAAATTCATAAAAGATAGTTTTACTGGAGATACAATTCAAAGTTGACAATTATTTCCTTTAAGGAGTTTGAAGATGTAATTCCTCATTGATTTGCTCTTTCTTTTGTCATTTTGCCAATAAGAAATCTGCTGACAGTATAATTATTGTACTTTTGATAGAATGTGTGTTAATATCTCTAGTTGCTTAAAAATTACCTGTGTCTTTGGTGTGCTGTATTTTCATTATAATGTGATTTAGAGTGAATTTTTGTATTTTATTTGGAATTTGTTGGTCTTCCTGATTTCAAAGATTCTTTTTGGACATTAACTCTAGTAAATACTGAGCCTTTAATTTTCATTTCTACATTTATTAAGTTATAATTTGTGTATAAAAATTCACCCATTTTAAGTGTACAATTTGGTAAATTTCAACAATTGTATATAGTCTTTTGCTGCCTCAGTCAAGACATAAAACTGTTCAATCACCTTAAAAAGTATACTTGTGCACTTTTGCAATTGTGCTCTTCCCAAATCCTACCCTCATAAAATGACTGATGTTCTCTCTGACATTGTAATGGTGCTTTGTCTAAACTTTATATAAATACAGTCATATGATATGTATTTTGTTTTTCACTTTTTTGCTTAGCACGTTCTTTATATTTATCCAAGTTGTTGTTCACATTAACATTTTGTTCCTTTTTATTGCTCTCCTATTTTATTTCATAGTATGTGTCTCACAATTTGTTTATCCATTAACTAATTGATGAATATCTGGGTTGTTTCCAATAGTGATGGTATTATAAATAATGCTATCAGAAACATGCTTAATTAAGCATTCCATAAATGTATGTTTTTATTTATCTTGGGTAAATACCTAGGAGTAAGATATGTGGATCAAATAGTAAGTTTATTTTTACATTTAAAAAATACTGCCATAATATTTTCCAAAGTGGGCTTAATATTTTGAATACTTACAGGTGATATATTAGGGTTCCAATTCCTATACATTTTTGCCAACACTTAGTATTGTTAGCCTTTTTTAATTTTTAGACTTTCTAGTGAGGGTAGTGATATCTCATTGCAGTTTTAATTTGCTTTTCCCTAATGACAATAAATATTGAGCATCTTTTCATGTTTTATCAGTGATTTGTATCTTGTTTCGTGACATGTCTATTCATGACATAAGCATGAATTTTTGAGCAGTTTTTATTGAGCAGTTTTTTTATTGAGCAGTTTTATTAAACTGCCTTCTTATTGAGCAGTTTTCTTCTTATTGTTGAGTTACAAGTCATATGTATATATAAATGTATATAAATGTGTACACACACACACAGGATACAAGCTTTTTGTCATGATTATAAATATATTGTATCTGTATTATAGCTTACATTTTTTTCTCAAATATTTTTTGAACAGTTTTTAATTTTGTTTTGAAATAAATTTTTATTTTTATGAAGATCCTTTTATCAATTATTTTTATTTAGTGGTTTCTTTTTTTGGTCTCTTTTAAGAAACTTTTGACTAACTAGTAATACCAAGATATCCTATTTATTCCGGAAATGTAATAGATTATAACCCTTTCATTTAGGTCAAACATCCATTTAAATTTAATTTGTGTTTATGATAAAAGGCAAAGATTGATGTTTACTTTTTTCCATGCAGATATCCACATGTACCAGTACCATTTGTTGTAAAGAATAATTTTTTTTTCTGATTTAATTACCTATGTGCCTTTGTAAAAATCAATTGTGAGTTAACATTTTTAGTCTCTAGTTTGTTCTATTTATGTAGCTATCTAATTTTATGCCAATATCATGGTGGTTTGTTCTAGCTCTACAGTAAGTTTTGTAATCAAGTAATATATACTCTTTAACTTTCAGTATTTTTCAACATTATTTGGATGTTCTACATCTTTTCCCTTTCCAAATGACTTCAAAATAGGCTTGTCAATTTATTCAAAAAATGTTTGTTCAGACTTTTAGTGGCACTGAATCGAATATGTAAATCAATTTAGGGGAAATGCACCTTAACAATACTGAGTCTTCCAACCAATTAATTTAGGTGTTTCTAAGACTCCTTTGCATTGCTTTGTAGTTTTCAGTAATATCAGTGTTGCTCATATTTTATTAAATTTATTGCCAAGTATTTTATGTTTAAATGCTATTATAAATGAAATTGATTTTCATATTTTTATTTAAATACAATTGATCTTTTTAGTTGAAATACATCCTGTACATTTGTTAAATGTGCTACTGAGTTGTAGTAGCTTTTATTATAGATACCCCAGGATTTTCTATTTTTAAAATTATGTAAAGATAATTTTTCTTCTTTATACGTGATTTGCATTTCTTTTATATTTTTTATGTGCCTTATTGAAGTGGGTATACAATATAAATAGAAATTATGAGGCAGAATATCTTTGATTTGTTCCTCTCTTAAGTAGAAAACATTGAGCTTTTCAACATAGAGCATGATACTAGCTGTAGATTTCCCATGCATATCCTTTATCAGGCTTCAGGAGTTACCTTTGATACCTCATTTTTAAGAGTTTTTTCTTTTTTTTTTTTCATCATAAGTGGGTGCTGAATTCTACCAAACAACTTTTCCACACCTAATAAACGATGATATGGTTTTCCTCCTTCATTCTATTTATAGGTGAGTTACAATGACTGGTTTTCAGATTTTAAACCAACCTTGCAGTGTTGTGATATGCTTCACACAAAGACAACATATTATTATTTTCATATATTATTGGATTTAATTTGTTAAATTTTTGTTAATGAGGGATATTATTCTAGAGTTATAATTTCTTGTCGTGTATTTTTTGAATTTTGGATTAGAAGACTCCATATTGTTAGGGTGGTTTCAAATAATACACTGAGATTGTTGACTCATTCTCTCTATTCTTTCAAAGAGTTTTGTAGGATTTATATTATTTATCTCTTAAATGTTTGTTAGAGTTCACCAGTGAATACATCTGGGTCTGGAATTTTCTTTGTAGGAAACTTTTTTTGTGCTAAAATACATGTAACATAAAATTTACCATCTTAATCATTTTTAAGTGTACAGTTCAATAGTAGTAAGTATATTCATATTTCTGTGCAACCATCACCACCATCCATCTTCAGAACTTTCTTCACCTTGCAAAACTGAAACTCTGTACCCATTAAACAATAACTCCCATTCACCTCTTCTCCTAGCTCTTGGCAACCACAATTATACTTTCTGTCTCTATAATTTTGGACTACTTCATGTAACTCACATAAGTGGAACCATTATTTATCTTTTTGATTGGTTTATTACTTCACTTAATTCACTTAGTATAATGTCTTCAAGGTTTATCCACAATGTAGCATGTCAGAAGGTCCTGTCTTTTAGGACTGAATAATATTTCATAATAAGTATAAGCCATATTTTTCTTCTCTATTCATCAATCAATGGAGACTTGGGTTGCTTCCACATTTTAGCTATAGTAAATATTGCTGCTATGAACAAGGGTATATATGTATCTCTTTGAGACCCTGATTTCAACTCTTTGGGGTATATAACCAAAAGTGCAATTAAACCTATTTGTGTTTTTGGAGCTAAAGTACATGTCTTGAAGAGAGTATATAGTTAGATCATTTTTTTTCATCTATTCTGACAATCTCTGTCTTAGAGATTTGATCCACTTACATTTAAAGTAATTACTGATAATATTGCTAATTACGTTGTGTATTTCCCACAGCATTTTTGTCCTTCATTTCCTACATTACTCTCTTCTTTTGTGTTTAGTTGATTTTTGCAGTGAAATAATTTAATTCCCTTTTATTTCCTTTGGGAATATTCTATAGATATTTTCTTTGTCGTTACCATGGGGATTACATTTAACATCCTAAAGTTATAACAATTCATTTTAAATCTTATCAGTTTAACTTCAATAGCATAAAAAACTCTGCTACTTTACAGCTCCATCCTCACCCTTTTCAGTTGTTTATGTGATAAAATTAAATACATCATACCTTTTGTGTCAAAAGACATAAACTAATAATTTTTAAATGCATTCATTTAAAAAAATATTTAGAAGACAATATGTGGAGTTATAAACCAACATTACAAGAATTCTAACTTTTATAATTACCCATGTATTTACCTTTACGAGAGATCTTCAGGATTTCTTGCAGGACAGGTTCAGTGGTAATGAACTCCCTCTGCTTTTGTTTATCTGGGAATGTCTTAATTTTTTATTCACTTCTATTTTGTAAACAAATATTCATAGCATTTATGTTATTGTAATAGCCCCAAACTGAGAACAACCCAAATTTCCATAAAAAATGGATGCATAAACAAAGTGTAGTATATCTATACAATAGAATGCTACTCAGTAATAAAAATGAATGAACTAGTGACACATACTACAAAATGGATGAATCTCAAAATAATTATGCTGAATTAAAGTAACCAAAAAGTACATACTGTATGATTCCACTTACATACTATTCTTTAAAAATGCAAAATAATCTCAAGTATCAGAAGGGAGATCAGTGGTTGCTTGGGGAAAGGCGAAGAGAGTGGTGGGAAGGGTATTTATAAGGACAACAAGGAAACATTTTTGGGTGATCGATATGTTCATTATCTTGATTGTGGCAATGGTTTCTGAAGTACATAAGTATATCTATATACAGTATCAATTATGACTTATCCCTCAACAAAACAGAATTTTTACAAAAGGATTTCAGGACAAGAGAGTTGACATATAAGACAGAATATTTTGTTTCACGAAGGCTCTTCAAAATATAAATGAATAGTTGCAGCTCTGAACTCAGAAACCCTTTGAGGTTTCTGTACTCCTATGAAGGAGCTTTGTGTATTGAACTTCCTCTCTAATTGTCATGTTGCCATTGGTGAAACTTTGGCTTCTGTGTGAAGCTTTTAAATATTTATTGTATTGTATTTTTGATTATGTAATACAATAACACAGTTTAAAACCCCAAATATATAAAGAATTAAGACATTAATAAGTCTTGTTTCCACCTATGTACACATTTACACTTTTTTCCTCCAATTGGTAACTTTTATTAGTTTCTTATATAAATTTCCAATGTTTCTTTATACAAATATAAACAAATAAGAAAAATTCTTCTTTTCCTTTCTTACGTAAGAGGAAGCATACTAAACAAAATTCTTGGATCTTACTTTGTATCACTTAAGTATATTTTGGAGATATTGCTATATCTTCTTTTTAAAGTTACAGAGACTCTCATTGAATAGACGTATTATTTATTTAACTAGTCTCCCATAGATGGATAGTTTTAAATTTTTTATTACAAATCATTGCAACCAATAATCTCGTACCAATGACATTTCATAACTACTCAGCTATACCTATAGGATAAATGTCCAAATGTTGGATTGCTGGGTTGAAGAATAAACACATTTGTAATCTTGATAGTGATTACCAAATCACTTTCCATAGAAGTTGTACCACTGTTGACTCCCACTAGCACTGAATGAATAGGTTTATTCCTCACAGTCCTACAAACAATGTGTATAAAAATTGATTTTTTTGTCTATCTATAGGAGAGAAATTGTCTCAATGTACTTTTAATTGGCATTTTTCTTATTCTGAATTTGACCATCTTTTCACATGTTAAAAAAGATGTATTCTTTGTCTAATATTCTATGTACTATTTATTCATGTCCTTTACCAATTGTTCTTTTAGAATATTAGTCTTTTCTTGATTTATATGTGCATTTTCTATATTAGAAAAGTTCACCCTTTATCTACATCATATGAGTTACAAATATTACTTCCTAGTTTGTCATTATTTTTAAATTTTTAACAGTATTTTTTAATGAGATCACTCTTTTAGTATTTACTACCTATTTTTAGCTGCAGGCCCTGACTTTCTATGGTATAGCAGATCCCAGATTTCTCCTGTATTTTCAGACTGCATTTTACCACCAAGTTGATGATGCTACTCAGTTGATTCTGCTCCACTGTCCAGTGTGCTAGAAACACATTTCCTGTGCTGTTTAGACTATCCTTTCCAAAGCACAGCACATGCTGATGACATCACTAATATAATAACTGAAGATGTGAGCCAGTTTGTTCATACCATGTTCCAACTTGGAGGTCAGGCTGAATCTGACCAATAATGTTATAAACCCCATCACAGGGATGCCAAGGAGGATGCCTTGGGTCATGGCAAGCTCGGGTTCTGGTCGCCAAGGTTTTTTCTATATTAGACCAGCATGTCAGAAAGCAGCATCACTAACCAGACCTCCGTTGGCCATGAGGCAGCACCTATACCAGCTCCTCCCCCTCACTTTCAAAGGACAGTATTTCTGGGTGTAGAGTTCTTGGTTGACTGTTTGTTTGTTTGTTTTCTCTTTGAATATATCAACCACTGCCTTTTGGCCTCCAAATTTCTGATGAGAAATTTGATTATTGAAGATTCCTTGTAGACATCATCAAAATGGGGGCATGAGGTGAGCCTCTGGAAATCTCCCCTAGAATTTACAACAAATTAAACAGCTATAAATCCACAAAGGAATCCCCCTGCACAGCAGACAGGCAAGACAAAGAATCTCATTACTGAATTCACCTAAAGGTGGGCAAATTGCACGAGCAGGAGAGGAGGGAAAGGAGAAGTACAGACGGAGCTGCGTGGCGTGGGATGCAGACCTAGCTCAGTGCTCCGAGCTCGCTGCCTCCCGGAACTACCGCAGCTGCGTGAGAGGGAAGAACTCGGACTGCTAGGGCTCCACTTATGGCCCACAGCACTGACGGGGCAGCATATAACATAGCTAAACCCAACGCTCACAGCAGAGACCTCGGAGAAAAGACTGAGGAAAGAAGGCTGAAAACAGTGGTTTAAGCCAGCACTGCCACAGAGAATGGAAGCCTTAAGCACTGAGATTAGCTGCCCCTTCCCTACCCTCCGAGAGCTCGCCCAGCCCTAACCTGCCCAGTGCTAGAAGTGGAATAGTACCAGTGTCAGATCAAAACAACAGAATATTTGCAGTTCTGAGAACTGTGGTCCACAGACAAAGATTTGCAGCCCAACTATTTCCTGCAAAGGGGAGGGAGCTGTGGAGGCAGGACTGAATGTGGTGGTAGCTGCCGCCATTGCTCTGGGAAACCTCTCATAGCTCACCCCATCCCTGTACCCACCTATCTGGGTGGATCCCTGCAGGAGTAAACAGAACTGCTGAAACATACCGGCTCTGAATCTGGTGCAGGAAGAGATTTGGAACTTCAAAACCTCTCCGTATCCCAACAGGGACGTGGTGCCCTATGACCCAGGCAAAGTGTTAACATAGGAGAAGCCCGCCTTTCAGGGAATCCCCCAATTGTGTGAGAAGCTGGAATAGCACAGAAAACATAACACTACCATGTGAGAGAGAGAAAAAAAGGCTTCAGTCGGAGAGAAAATAAAACATTTTACCAACACGTACTGGAAAACAAAAGAAAGACCTCTTCCTATCAACCTGTTGCAGAACCCACTCCTGCATATATCTAGGAAGAGAAATAATAAATCAGTAATTGCCAAGAATAAACAAGGCGATAGGACAGCTCAGAAAGAAAGTGAAAAGTCTCCAGAAAAGGAACTTAAAGATATGGAAATATGTGACTTAAATGACAGAGAATTCAAGATTGCAGTTCTGAAAAAACTCGATGAGATGCAAGAAACACAGAAAGGCAGTTTAATGAACTCAGAAACACAATCAAAGAACAACATGAGCATTTTATCAAAAGAGATTGCAATTTTAAAAATGAACCATTACAGGCCTATCTCAAGAAACAAGAAAAATCCGCAATAAATAACCTCACGTTACACCTTAATGAACTACAAAAAGAAGAACAAATGAAATCTAAGGTCAGCAGAAGAAAGGAAATAATAAAAATCAGAGCAGAACTAAATGAAATAGAGAACAAAAAGACAATAGAAAAAATCAATCTGACAAAGAGCTGGTTCTTTGAAAAGATTAACAAAATTGGCAAACCCTTGGCTAGACTCACAAAGATAAAAAGAGAGAAGACACTAATAAACAAAATCAGAAATGAAAAAAAGGAAGTCATCAAAGATGCCACAGAAATACAAAGGGTCATACAAGAATACTATGAAGGACTATATGCCACCAAATTCAATAACCTAGAAGAAATGGACAAGTTCTTAGAAACATATAGCCTTCCAAGGCTGAACCATGAAGAACTGGAAAATCTGAACAGACCCGTTCACCAGTAACAAAATTGAATTAGTCATCTAAAACCTTCCCAAAAGCAAAAGTCCGGGACCAGATGGCTTCACTAGTGAATTCTACCAAACCTTCAAAGAGGATCTAATACCAATCCTGCTCAAACTCTTCCAAAAAATTAAGGAAGAGACAGTACTCCCCAACTCATTTTATGAGACCAACATTAACCTGATACCAAAATCTGGTAAGGACAACACACACAAAAAAACTACCGACTAATATCTCTGATGAATACAGATGCAAATATCCTAAACAAAATTCTAGCAAATCGAATGCAACAATGCATTAAAAAGATTATTCATCACGACCAAGTAGGATTCATCCCAGGGCCTCAAGGATAGTGCAACATTTGCAAATCCATCAATGTGATACATCACATAAACAAAATAAAGGACAAAAATCATATGATTATTTCAATTGATGCAGAAAAAGCATTGGAAAAGATACAGCATCCATTTATGATTTAAACACTTAATAAAATAGGTATAGAAGGAAAATACCTTAACATAATAAAGGCCATATATGACAAAACCTCAGCTAATCTCATAATTAATGGTGAAAAACTGAAGCCCTTTGCTCTCTGTTCAGGAACCCAACAGGGCTGTCCCCTATCACCTCTGCTTTTCAACATAGTGTTGGAAGTCCTTGTCAGAGCAATCAGGCAAAAGAAAGAAAGAAAAGGCATCCAAATTGGGAATGAAGAAGTTAAATTGTCACTCTTTGCAGATGACATGATGCTATTCATAGAAAACCCTAAAGACTCCACCAAAAAGCTATTAGAAACAATCAAGGAATACAGTAATGTGGCCGGCTACAAAATCAACATACAAAAGTCCACTGCATTCCTACATACTAAAAATGAAATCTCATAAAAAGAAATGAAAAAAACATTTTTTTTTTGCAATTGCAGCAAAAAGAATAAAATACCTAGGAATAAACTTAACCAAGGATGTGAAAGACCTATATGCTGAAAACTATAAGACGTTTTTAAAAGAAATTGAAGATGACACCAAAAAAAGGAAAACCATTCTGTGCTCATGGATTGGAAGAATCAACATAGTTAAAGTGGCCATGTTACCCAAAGTAATATACAAATTTAATGCAATCCCGATCAAAATCCCAATGGCATTTTTTAAAGAACTAGAACAAAAAATCATCAGATTTGTTTGGAACCACAAAAGACCCCAAATCAGCAAAACAATCTTAAGAATAAAGAACAATGCTGGAGGTATCACACTCCCAGACTTTAGCTTGTACTACAGGGCTACAATAATCAAAACAGCATGCTATTGGCAGAAAAACAGACACATAGACCAATGGAATAGAATTGAGAACTCAGAAATAAAACCACATAAATATGGACAGATAATTGTTGACAAAGAAGCAAAAAATATGCAATGGAGAAAAGACAGCCTCTCAATAAATGCTGTTGGGAGAATTGGATAGCCACATTGAAAAGAATGAAACTGGACTGCTCTCTATCACCATGTACCAAAATTAATTCAAAATGGATCAAAGACGTAAGTATAATATGTGAAACAATAAACTGCATAGAACAAAACATACATACTAAATTTATGAACCTTGGGTTCAAAGAGCATTTTTTGAATTTGACTCCAAAGGCAAAGGAAGTAAAAGCTAAAATAAATGAATGGGACTATATCAAACTTAAAAGCTTCTGCACAGCAAAAGAAACCACCCACAAAATGAAGAGGCAACCAACTGAATGGGAGAAGATTTTTGCAAACAGTGCCTCCGATAAGGGGCTAATATCCAAAATATACAAGGAACTCATGAAACTCAACAACAATAAAACAAACAACCCAATTAAAAAATGGGGAGAGGACCTGAAGAGACATTTCTCCAAAGAGGACATACAAATGGCAAATAAACATATGAAAAAATGCTCAACATCACTAATCATCAGAGAAATGCAAATAAAAACCACAATGAGATATCACCTCACCCCAGTTAGAATGGCTATCATCAACAAGACAAATAGTAACAAGTGTTGGAGAGGCTGTGGAGAAAAAGGAACCCTCATACACTGTTGGTGGGAATGCAGACTGGTGCAGCCGTTATGGAAGGCAGTGTGGAGGTTCATCAAAAAATTACAAATAGAATTCCCGTGTGACCCAGCAGTCCCTCTCCTGGGTATCTACCCCAAAAATCTGAAAACATTTATACATAAAAACTCATGTGCTCCAATATTCATTGCAGCTTTATTTTCGGTGGCCAAGACATGGAAACAACCTAAATGTCCTTCGATAGATTAATGGATAAAGAAGTTGTGGTATAGATACACAATGGAGTACTATACGGCGGTAAGAAAAGATGGAATTGAACCATTTGTGACAACATGGATGGATCTTGAGATTATAATGCTAAGCGAAATAAGTCAGACAGAAAAAACAGAGAACCATATGATTTCACTGATATTTGGTATATGAACTAAAATGCAACAGAAGAACAAGACAAACAAATAAGAAACAAAAACTCATAGACACAGACAATAGTTTAGTGGTTACTAGAGGGTACGGGGGGCGGGGGTAGTAGATGAGGGTAAAGGGGATCAAGTATATGGTGATGGAAGGAGAACTGACTCTGGGTGGTGAACACACAATGGGATTTATAGATGATGTAATACAGAATTGTACACCTGAAACCTATGTAACTTTGCTTACAATTGTCACCCCAATAAACTTCAATTTAAAAAAAAGATTCCTTGTACAAATTTCTTCTCTCTTGCCTCTTTCAAGATTTTCTCCTTGTGTTTGTTTCACAGTTTGAGTATAATGTGTCTCAATCTGAAGCTCTTTACGTTCATCCTATTGGAGTTTTATAGGTTTCTTAGATGTTTATATGTATGTCTTTTATCAAATTTGTGGAATTTTGGTAATTTTTTCTTCAAATACTCTCTCTTCCCCTTCTGTGATTACTACAATGCATATATTAATCCCCTTTATGCTGTCCCACATGTCCCTTAGGCTCTTTTCACTTTCTTGAATCTTTTTCTTTCTGCTTCTCAGATTTGATTTTTTCAATGTCCTATCTTCAAAGTTGTTCTTTATTTTGCCTGCTCAAATCTACCTTTGAATCACTCTAGTGAATTTTTCATTTCAATTATTATAATTTTCAGATTCAGAAATTTTGTTTGTTTGTTTCTTTTGGGGTTTTCCATTTCTTTGTTGCTATTTCCATTTCTTTCACACATTTTTTTCTTTCTCAACTCTTTCCTTCCTTCCTTCCTTCCTTCCTTCCTTCCTTCCTTCCTTCCTTCCTCCCTCCCTCCCTCTCTCCCTCCCTCCCTCTTTTCTTTCCTTCTTTTCTCTCTTTTTTAATCTGCCACCAGGTCTTTCTCAGGGAAAGTCTGTTGGTTTATATTTTCCTATTTCATTGTATAGCTTGTTATTTTCTGTTGAAAACTAGATACTTGAATCTATATAGTAACTCTGCAAATCAGGTTCTCCCCTTTTCCAGGGTTTGCTTTTTGTTTTGTACAATTGTTGTTTGCTGTCTCTGTACTGACAGTCAGCCTGAGGTGTACACTTAAGATATTCTCAGGTCTTTTCTGAGCCAGTGCCTTTCTCTGGGCATACACAGTCACTTTTTTATTTTCCCTACATATGCAGTTGTTTTGAATGTCCTAGTGCTTAATGTCTAGCTCTTGAAAGAGGGAAAAGAGAAAAAATAAAGGGAATGGAGGTGCCTACCTTTGAAATCCCTGAGAAATCACTTCAGCTCTGGGGGAAGAGCTTGCCAAAATGGGGGGAGGTGCATCAATAATAGCAGCCCTCCTCTGTGTCAGCACCTCTGTCATCAGAAGCAGCAGTCAGTGATACAATTCTCGATATTTGGAAGAAAGTGTCCTATTGCTCATCTAGCTCTTGAAAACTATTTAGATTTACCATCTAAACTTTCTCCATGGAAATTTCAAGCTTTCAGTAATCTCTGGAGTTCTAAAATAGTTGTATCAGATAAATTCTGCCAGTATAATTATTGCCTACAATCTTTACTAAATTGTCTTTTCTGTGGGAAGCTTTTAAATTACATGTTCTAACTTATTTAATTGATATTATATTCAATTTAGTATCAATATTAATATTCTATCAAATGTTTAAATAACATATTTTTTCTGAAATGTGTTTTTGTTAATGTTTTCAAGGAATTTACCTATTTCATTTGGATTATGAAATATATTGCCTTACATTTATTCATGGCAATTCTTATTATCCTTTTTATGTCTATACGAACTGTAGTAATGTCCTATTTTCAATTATGTATTGATCGTTTGTGTCTTCTCTCTTTTCCTTGATTAGTCTAACTTTGGTTTATCAATTATATTGGTCTTCCAAAAAAACAATTGTTTTGTTGATTATCCTCTAGTATTTGTTTTCTATTTTATTGATTTATGTTCTTATCTTTTTCTTTCCTTCGCTTATGTTGATTTTAATTGATCTCTTTTTTTCTAATTGTTTTTAAATTATATTTTTAATATTTTAGATCAGTGATTTGAATTTTCCTTTTCTTCTCTAGGTATACTATGGGAGGATGACAAGTGCATAGATTTGGAATCTGGAGACCATGGCAGGACCAGAGATAATAGCATTATATGCTAACATGTGGTACAACCCAATGTTGGGTTCTCTGAAAGAACTAAGTAAATAGCAACTTACTGCCCTGCCTAGGGTCTGAATACATTGAGAAATAGGATAAAAGAATCAGCAGCTAGAAAATCATAATATCTCCTGAGTTGAAGAATGTTATTTATTTTGTGGCCACATGGGCCTGACAGCCCCTGCATTAAGCAGACTTCCCCCATCCTGGTGTCACTGGACCGGGGCAGGAGTCTCTGGGGGTCTGCTGATGTAAGATTGTCAGTATGCAGGAACAGAGGGAAAGTCCATCTTTGTATAGATAGCTTATTCCCAAAGGTGGGAGTGGGGGTGGGGGTAAGGGAGAGATGAAAAAATAGCTGGGCTAAATAAGCCCTGATTAATATTCTTAAATCTACTCATCCTGGAAGTTACTCTATCTTCCCTATGCTAGAGTAGGTAAAAGGGTAGAAGGAGACTAGAAGTGTTACACTAATTAAGCTCCTTTTATCATGGTAAAGAAACATAGGGAATGGAGAAGAAGCATTCTACTTTAATAATCAGGACTAAGTAAGATTAACAGAACGGTAACAGAAGTCACTTTGTACAAAGGATAGCATAAAAATTAGGTAACCCTACCTTTCACCAAGATAATATAAGCCCCAGTCTCTCTTCCCACTTCCAGAAGAAAGTGTCATAAGAGGGATAGCAGCCTGAATTAGGCCAAAATTTGGTGCAAGAGTCAGCTTTAAAACCAGATGATACTGCAAATTGGCAAGGAATTGTATTCTTATCAACATAAATGGTGCTAAAGTTACTTTCACTTATATAGAAAGAAGAAAAGCACGTTATTGTGTATCTCCTTGGTGATTTTAAATTTTAACCCATGACTTTGCAAATGTCAACACCACTCTGATTTCTGAGAAAGACACTGTGAAATGAGAAAGTCAACCTTCCACTTTGGTTTCCTGCTATGTTTAATTAACCTTGCTTTATGTAAGTAAACTCTCCTACTCTAGGTAACAAATTATTCAACACCAAATATACCAGTCAAGAGAAAGAGACTTCTACATTAATTGTCACGTTCAAAGTAGAAATCTGATGAGTTAAGGAAAACTTTTAAGATGTAGTATTCTGCAAGTAATATATTTTAAACTCTATTTTAATGTGTACTGCAGCCAGATACCCTCTTTAAGGGTAAGACACTCATCCCTTACTTCTGAGAATTTTGCCTGCTGATCACTCATAATTGCATTTCACCCTGGGAATTATTTTCAGCCACAGAAACTACTCCACCCAGAGGAGGACTGTATCAATGACTAGCTGATTGATGCAGGCTTACAAAGGCCTGCCACTATCAATTTAGGACAAATCTGAAGAGCCACTTTAGCTGTAAAGTTCCCCACGGGGTCAGTTGCAGCATGACTGGCAGTTGCATTGTGAGTCGGCTTTCCCCTCTGCCTTTCTCCCTAACTCCCAGGTGCATCCCCTGAGAACACACCTCAAAAGAGCTTCTATGGACATATCTGTTTCTGATTCTACGTTCAGGAAACCCAGTGTAAGAGAGTTGGTATCAGGAGTGGACCTAGAAAGCAGACTGTAATGGGATCTGAAATGGATCACTCACTGGCAGGCTGGCACTGAGGACACTGGTGGTTGGTGTAATTGACATAGCCCCTGGCACACCCTTATGGTACAATTGTTCATTTTTTCACTGGTGTTGAAGTGGGATGGCACACCAATGAAAGGGAACCTACTGGCTGGTGCACTGTTTCTTGCACGGTTCCTAGTACTATAACATTTTTGTTGTAGACATCTTTGCCACAAGCATTTTTGCTGCAAATATTTTTGCCACATAACTAATTGATTGTAAGGCAGTTTGCCATAAAAATGATAAAAATCA
Source organism: Rhinolophus hipposideros (assembly GCF_964194185.1). Classification (NCBI taxonomy): domain Eukaryota; kingdom Metazoa; phylum Chordata; class Mammalia; order Chiroptera; family Rhinolophidae; genus Rhinolophus; species Rhinolophus hipposideros. The sequence continues at coordinate 53,143,067 of NC_138063.1, forward strand.
CAAAAAAAACAGGGTTATGGAAAAGAACATAACAGAATTTATAAGTCTTTATTACAAAACACAAAATATTGAAAACATTTAATATGTGTGTAGATTCATGGCAATACTACAAAAATAACATTTTATTTTGTGGATCATACCCAAACACTTCTCTTCATTCTATGGAAAATTGGTTGAGCTTTACATGATCAAAAAGGGCCCTTGATCTCTTTCTCCTCCCAATGTAGTGTGTTTCAAAATAAGAAACTAACTCTTGAGGCAAATCGTCATCACCTGGAAGAAATGCTAATTAATTTAAGACCACTACCACATCTACTCATCATTCCTGGAGGGCTTGGTAAGATTTATGTATAATATGAAAATGGAAGGACCTGAGAGAACTACATGCATTGAGAAATGAAACCAAACTGACAACTAGTTTAAATAGTCATACATTGTCGGTCAAAGGTGCTTTATTCATCAGTGGAGAAAATTAAACCAACCAACCAACCGAACAAGCAAACAGAAAAACTGTCAACCAGTTATTTTATCTCTTTTATGGCAAAAATGCCTTACAGCCAACTAGTTATGAGATAAAAGTATTTGCAGCAAAAACGCTTGTGGCAAAGATGTCTGCAGCACATGTGCTATGATGAAAACCCTGAACATGCTCCTGCATTTGAGCAGTGTGAAGGACATGGTAACTATAAAGAGTATAAATGGGCATGGATGTGGGATGCACCACTGAGTTATCAAAAACAGAGAACAATAGGGCAGGGTGATTAATAAAAAAAATAAAGTAACATGGATAAGCCAGAGGGCCCTCTTAGTAGTAGTTAATGAAAGCTTCATCTCCTGAAGCTGAAGGACAGATACAGTGAAGCACTAAGCCCAAGTCTTCATCATAAGAATAGTAGAGCTTCAGAGGGTGAATTCTCAGCCTACCAGATCCCTTCCATAGTGATCAAAGCTACTGTATTGAATGAGAGGGACAGTGAAACACGATGGGAATGTCTGGTGAATGCAATTAAAATTTTGAATTCCCAGATTCTCTTGAACTCAATTAGGCCTGCAGAAGTTGCCCACCTTCCCTTGGTAGAAGATTAATGCCATCCTACACCCTTGTTTGAAGATCACACAGAGACCTCAGGTGAGGCAGGTTGTGTCAGAGACTATGCTTGTCCCACCTCAGGATTGGCCCCCACTTTGTCTCGGCCTCAGCAACTTGACCAAAAACAAGGATCAAATCCCAGAAGACCAACTGGGAAGGTGATAGGCGTGCTAAGGTAATAGAAGGATGAAATGCCAAGGAACTTCTAGAGCACCAAGACACTCTTAATAATTCTACACTAAAAAAATAGAGCCTTACTTATTTCTATATGTGATACAAGCTTCTACAGAAGCTTTCTTGATATTTTCATGCTAAAATGGAAGTTTTATCTTATATCTAACCTGCTTGTCCCCTGAAAAAGAACAAACAGTAATTAACTTGATAGGAAATCATGACAGATTGGAACATATGACAAACTGCTTTGGTATTGCTCAGTTTAGTAGCTAGTGAATAAAATTTATTGAAAAGAGTTTTAGAAGACTTTGAAATGAATTACCACAAACTAAAAGTAGAAAAATGTTTATTTTAAAATATGACCCTGAATTGCTAAAGGGTGCATTCTTTATCTCTATGTAATAAATTAAACGAACACTTGGTTCATTCAGAACTAGAAGCCAATATATAGAAGTGAATTACAAAATCTTAAAGTACTTGTGCATATTTAAAGCTCTTCAAAATGTTTCAAGCTGTGAATCATACTGGTGATGAACTGCGTTGAAACAGGCCTTATACTGTTTGACATTGGATCTACCATAAAAAAATTGTTTAAACTCTTTGAAATAGAAGTTTTATGTAGTAAACAAAAAGAAATACAAATTATATCAATTGCACAACAATACAGTTCAATCAAAGCCATTATGTGGTAGACACATATTTGGCTAAAAATTAAAGTTTTATTATACTAAATGTTTGGAAATTTGGAAAGGTCAGCATTTAAAAGTATTTTCCTACTAGCTATAAAACAGAAAATAACTTACCATTGCCCCTGACAGATTTTAATTATTTGAGAAAGAATTTTATTTCTGGTATAATAAGCTGTCCCTGTACTTTTAGCAGGCTGCCCATTTCACTATCTCAACAAAACCCTTTTATTGATAGTCATTCCAGGCATATGTGTAAATTTTCCTTGGGGGACCTCTAAACAACACCAAAGAAAATTAATTCATTGCATAAATATTATTGTGCATAATTATAAAAATAATTCTTCTGAGTACTCTAAATTTAAAACCAAGTAATCAGCCACAATTAACCTAGGATAATTTTTGTTCTTATAGATTTTTTTCTATTGTTAACAAAGAACTATGATAACTTCAAAATATCATTACTTTGTCTAAGAGGAGTTTCATTTTCTTTCATTGAAATGCTGTAATTCATGTTCAATAAAACACTGAACATATTCTTTTTCTATAAGCTCATCACATGAAATGTCAGTTATAGTACAGTGTGACTGCAGGATATCAGGAAGGTGGGTGTTTTTTCAAGAAACTTGGAGATATCTCTAAAATTTACATACACAATTTTCCTTAAACACTTCTTAATTCAGAGCACCTCTCCTCTCACCTAAGGGCCAGCTTTATTTTCCTACATGAAACAGCTAAAACTAGAATAAAATATATGAAACAATAGTTTTTATATACCAGACACCAGATAGCACAGGATCCTTGAGAGATGGAAAACAAATGAGGCGAGTCCACCATTGCCCCATCTGACTGTCTGGAGAGAGTTTTCAGTCTGCAGCATCCCCAAAATTGCCCCACCCTTTCATTGACTTAAAGAGATAGAGCAGGGACTCTGGGAGAGGCCACAGCAGAGGGAATTCACAGGACAGAGAATAGAGAGGGGAGAGCTCCAGGGAGAGTTCTCTGGCAGGCCTTCAGCTGAGTTCAGCTCAATCATCGTACGTGCGAGAGGAAACCACGCACCAAGGAAAGAAACAACAAAGGGAGCAGAGGGAACAATCCCTGAAACTCACTAAGTCTTAGGAGAAGTTTAACTTTCTGCCAGTCAGGGCATAAAACTTTATAATTTATGGGCGTCAGGTAGAATACTCAAAAGGGTATTTTACTCAAAATGCTTAAAACTGAACCTTGGAAAGATCATACTGTTTTTAGGACAAAGCTCAAGAATATTACGCAGCATATAAAAATATTCGGCGCAAGGTAAATTTCACAGGCATGCAAAGAAGCAGGAAAATGCAATCCATAATAAGTAGATCAATCCATTAATACAATCATGCCAAGAAATGATAGAATTAATAGAAAAAGACATTAAAATGTTATTATATCTATAACACATATGTTAAAGGAATAGAGGAAATATGGAGTACGTTAAGTAGAGCTGCAGAACTTCACAATTGAAAGTCTAGGGGGAAAAGTACAATGCCTGAGATGAAAAATACACTGAGTGGGATAAATAGATTAGACACTGTAATGAAAAGACATAGCAATAGAAACTGTCCAAAATAATGAAACACAGAAAGAAAAAATACTGAAAATAAATAGAGCACCAGTTTGCTGTGGAAAAACTTCAGGTGTCCTATTCAAGTCTCTGTAAAGGAGAGCACAGAAAAAAATATTGTGTTGGCACAAAAATAATTGCAGTTTAACAGGTTAAAAATAATTGCAAAAATCACAATCATTTTTGCACCAACCTAATATTTGAAAAATGACTTAAAATTATCAAGATTTTATGAGAATTATAAACCTACAGATCCTAGCAGGCTTATTAGGGGGATCACTTCATAAATTATATAAATGTCTAACCACTATGCTGTACATGAAAATAATATCAAATGTCAACTATAATAAAAAAGAAATAGTCATGGGGATGTGTAGTGTAGCATGGATAATATAGTCTACAATGTTCTAGTAACTATGTACCGTGTCATGTGGGTACTAGACTTGTGAGTTATGTAAATGTCTGAGCACTATGTTGTTCTGTACACCTAAAACTAATAAAAAGAAAAGAAAAGTAAACATGATGGAAATTATATCAACACACATTACAATCAAGTGGCTTAAAACCAGTGATTTAAAAAACTTCTCTAGGTTTTTAAAAATTGTATTTATATTATAATGTACCACATTGGCATTAACATCTTTACCTAAAGACTTTATATATATTGCTCCATGCCATAAAGTCAGTAACATCTCTTTATATAGCAAGCACTGTGTTAGAAATTTGGGGGATGGAGAAATATAAACATAAACTAGATTATGGTCAAAGTATCACCAATCCATTGATTCTGGCCTTTTTCATGAAAGAAACTATTATGGAAACCCTATAACATCAAAAATTTCCTTTTCTCTAACATTAGAGAGACTTTGACACCAGTTCTATATAAATCTTCACTAAATCTCATCACTTTTTGGTGCTGATGTTTTTGTGAGTCGAGGTTTGTTTTTGCTTATTGGTTTGTTGATTTTAAGGGAAAAGAAAACAGAGGAGCAGCATAAGTTTTTATTTTACAAAAGTAGAATCAAAATGAACAAAAATTGAGAGTTATTGGTGAATTTAGAGAAGAAAATCCAAGTAGTAAAAACAGGAATTCTCAAGATGACTAACAAGCTGAATTCTGGAAATGGTTTTAGATGATACCAATTTACTCATAAATCTATGTAAATATTTCTGATATTGTATGGTTAAACAGGAAAAGGAACAGAATGCAGCTAATGCGAAAACCATAATAATTAGTACAATTTAATTCATCCTGTATGGTAATTCCTTATTGGGTATTATATTATTGAAACCTTAATATAACGGTGTCATGTATGAGTTATTAGTTATTAGTCCTGTTACCATAGAAGTGAAGACTGAGGTTTTGAGAAATTACCATATATGCCAAAATTTCAGCCACACAGAATATGAAGTAACACCAAATATAAGGCCCAAAACAAAGAAAGCCATGAACGTCTTTGCAATGAAAAAATGTAAAAATTGTGTATCTGGCTCATTTCCATTCTTCAGGCCTCATTCTTCAAAGGCTTAAGTCCTCAGAGAGTCTTCCTGACAAGCCTATATTTATTGGTTCCTCCCTAACACCCACAGGATTTTTTTTTATCAGAGCTCTTCACAATTTGGAATTATGTCTGTATATGTTTACTTATTTATTTTCTCAGTAGGCTTAAGCCTCATGAAGAAAGATGCAGTGCTTTCTTCATTTATCACTCACCACTTATACCAATGCTGCTACCACTAATACTAACACTAACAATAACAATAGCAATATTATACTACTAGGCTTAGTACTACATAAGTTCTTCTGTATTTACATAGTCCAGAAGGATGGTGGATGAAGTGGAAGAATTCCCATTTTGTCACTTTGATGAAAACAATAATAAAATAAGAAAGTCAAAATATATTTACTGTGATAAGAACAAGACCTTTTTAGACTGTCCATTAGCAGTCTTATCATTATTATGGACTATTTCAATAGAAATAGCCACTTGCATTAAAAGTAGCCATTTTCAGTATATGAAGCTCTGTTTTTAGTTCAAGGAAATCTTATTGGCTAAGCAATATTGCATAAGAGAGATATAGCTAAAGCTCCGCTTCATGTTTTCTAAGAAGTCTGTGCAGTGTTTTGAAAGCAATTAAAATTTTTGTGGCTTTTAGATATTTAATATCATCAAGCCAACAATCTGCTCACCCTTATTTTCCTAAGTTTCCCATTCCAATAGTCAGTCTGGTCACCGAATGGCTTATGGTTTCATTTAATGAAGTGCAGAGCTCTGTAAGTATTTAACATATAACACATGGTAATACACACACCCAGAAGCAATTAAATCAATGAGAACTTCAATATGCACTCCATTCCCTACACCTTGGAGTTCCAAGAATGTAAATCAGCCATACCCATCTAAGACAACTGTGGACTGAGTGCCTGGAATGGGACAGTTTTAGAAAAACAATCACAGAAGAGTTTCCTTAAAGTGACATATTTGTGCAAAGAAAATGAACAGCAGCATAAATAGCTTTTTTCTTTCTGATGCACAATAAATTAGGAGTATTAACACTAATTAAACAAAAGAAAGATGGACTATACTCAGTAAATTCCTTTTGCAATTCTACCAAAAGCCATTACTGCTTCTGTACTTTAAGTCATAGTCTCTTAGCCCAAATAAATTTTATTCCTTAACATCTAACTTAGTTTAGATAAAATAGAACCGAGGGCCAAATGTGGTGATTTTTATCCCTCAAACCTGGTTTTGAATATTTGCTCTCTTGCAAATTTAAGGTAATTTTTATTTATGGAATTTTTGTGGGATTAAGTTAAATAAAGAACACCAGGGATATATGGAATTTTATCAAGACCCACTATGGCTATCTTATTACCTAGATCACTATTAAATCCCTGGCCAGTCTGCTCTTTTGTTGCTTGCCCCAACAAGTATCTTAACTCAGGCCACTGAGACATTAACCTTCATTGATTGTTTGCCACCAAGTTTCCTTTGTGTTAAACAAAGCACCTACATACGGGTTTTTCCACCAAATCAAATTAACTCCTCTGGCAGACAAGCCATCAGTACTCACTACCTGCCTTTTTCTGTCCTGGAAGAATTCCATGAATAATGATCTGGAGGGAGGTGGGAAGGGACTGGCAGCAGCCCTTGGCTGAATGTCACAAAATCCCATTGTTCTTAACAAAGCTTCAGTAGTTTTTCCTTGAGTGAAATAGTAATGGTAACAACAACAATAATTATTATAACTTCTTAATTGTATGCCTTTGGCTGTTTTCCTGTCTTGCAATGTTCTTTTTGGAAAATTTTGTCCATTTTTGCTATTACTTTTTGGGGAGAAAATTTGCCACACTTCACTCCACCATACTGGAAGTCCACTGTCAATCTTGGTAGTTTTAAGTCACTAACATTTGTTACTTAGTCTGTCCTGACTGATATTGCATCTCTCTCTCTCTCTCTCTCTCTCTCTCTCTCTCTCTCTCTCTCTCTCTCTCTCTGTCAAATCAGTCACAAATATTTAAAACATTCAAAATTTAAGTTCTATTTCCAGTTTCACCTCCAACATGTAAAGACTTTGGAGGTTACTGCACTGTTTCTCACAACAAGAAAGAAAAATGAACACACTAAAAATCAATGAATTGTATTAGACCCATCATAAAAGTGAGGAGGCAAAGCAAACCACCACCCCAATATCACTTGAAGAAACAAGTGAATACAAAGAGTCATAGCCAAGGTCAGCTTACCTAAAGAAGAAGCTTCGGAACAAGTTTCGGAACAAGTAACTGTCACAGGACAATTAAATGATAATTTTGATAAATTGCTGGAGTCTGAGTGTAGACTAGTGTCATGCAGGGACTTGCAGTGGTGAGGCCAAAGACGAGCACCCACGGAGCCATAGATAGGGGAGTCATACCACTGTATTCTTGCTGGCCGCTAGGTTGGAGACACAGGGCGCAAACATATGCCAGTGCCCTAATAATGGGTCTTCATACAGTCTCTCTGGTGGCCGGGCGAGACACACAAAGTAGGATCCACCCAATCTGCAATCTGCAATCCGCCATCCAGTTTTCTGCCTGCCAACCAATCCCACTTGCTAGCTGCAATCTGCCATCCACTTCTCTGCCTGCCAACAAACCAACCAACCAATGTAGCCATGGCAATTATATCAGGGGCAATTGGCTAACTGGTTACAGCTGATGGCCAACCAGTCACGGCCGATGGCCCTACACTACCTGAGCCAGCACCTTTCCACGTGAGGCCGAGAGCCTGGAAACTGCTCTCTGGGGCTCTGTCCTCACACTAGTTTGAGAATTAAAATCTCCTGGGGGTCTAGCATTAGCGGAGCCCGAATTTTCATGAGTTTTACCTCCAGCAACTACACCAGGTTATCATGATGAAGATCAGAGAAAAGTCCACTCATGTTTCAGAGTGGGGAGGGGAAAACCTAACCATGTAAAAATATACCCAGGTATTTTTAATTACCTCAGAGCATTTTCCATAACAAAGTCTGCCCTGGGAGGAAAACTACTTTACTAGAGCAGCATCTGACCTTCAGAAATAGCATTAACCAATTCCATTCTTCTCTGATATTTCTGTCTCATTTAAGAGGAGAAGGAAAAAGGCTAAGAAGTGTTTCTGAATGTCACAGTCCCAAAACTCAATGGATTATTTGCAAGATTATGAAACATTTCCCCTCTCCAACACCTTTCCACCACATCACAGGGCTCCAGTATACGAGTAAATAAAGCGGATTGCAGATGAAAGCGCTGCAAGACACAGCCTGTATTTAAGAAGAAATGCTTAGGGAAACCCTAAGAAGAGACAAAAACAAGAATGCTAAATAAAATTGAAACCTCTAGTGTCTAAAACTACAGGAAATAAATGTCTAAGCACTATGTTGTATACACCTGAAACTAATATAAATAAGTAAGTAAGTAAGTAAAAAAAAAAATAAATAAATAAATAAAAAGTGAACAAATAAATATGTGTTTGAACAACAACAACAACAAAATATTGAATATAGTCCAACTTCTCTGGTGTAAGGACTGAAATTAGGATTCAGCATTACAGGCTGCCTTGACAGCTGGTAAAATCAGTAGGGCCTCAAATGGTCTAACCACGAATTCCCCATTGTACTCCCACAGATAATGTTCTCTTTTTACAGGACTGGCAGAGTGTTTGCTTATTTCTGAGTAGTGAGCTTTTGGTTTCTTGCCAGTCTATGGAATTATTCAAACAAGCCAGTCACATTATCACGCGAGTACAAGAGTCATCTACCCTCTTGTTACTGCAGAGTCTGCCTCCCATACTCCTGACTTATTCACTCTGTTCTCAGATTTAACCCTCATGTGGCTATGCATGGCATTCTGCGTCCTCCTGCCCTACGATGTCAGTATATGTAACACACTGCAGTGGATCTCCTCTGTTCAATGTCAAGTATCATGTGTTCAGCCATCCCCATAAACTTAGGGCAAAAATCCATCCTTAACCAGTATGATGAAAATGAGGTAACAAAAACAATACCTACCCAGATTAACATAAACCTTACATAAATTCATATTTACTTCAGTTTCTATACCCAATACAACACATCTCACTTTCAAAAAAGGTTACAAGGCATACAAAAAGGCAACAAAAAACACCATATAAAGAAACAAAGAAGGTATCAGAACTTAACTCAGATGATGATACAGATTTAGGGAGTATAGGTAAGGAATTTAAAATAACTATGATTAATATGGTAAGGGCTCCAACAGAGAAAGTAGATAACATGTGAGAACAGATATATGATGTAAGCAGAGAAATCAAAACTCTAAGAAAGAATCAAAAGAAAATGCTATAAATCAAAAACTATAGCAGAAACGAAAAATTTCTTTGATGGCTTATCAGTACACTAGACAATGTCAGTGGAAAGTATCAGTGAATTTGAAAATATGTCAATAGATACAGATGGCAAACAGACAAATGAAAAAATGTTCAACCTCACTAATCATTAGAGAAATGCAAATAAAAACCACAATGAGATACTACCTCACCCCAGTCAAAATGTCTATCATCAATAAATCAACAAACAACAAGTGCTGGCGCGGATGTGGAGAAAAGGGAACGCTTGTGCACTGTTAATGGGATTGCAGATTGGTTCAGCCACTATGGAAAACAGTATGGAGGTATCTCAAATATCTGAAAATGGAACTATCCTATGACCCAGCAATTCTACTCCTAGGTATCTATCCAGAGAAATCCAAAACTCAAATTCGAAAAAAATTTAGGCACCCCTATGTTTATTACAGCACTATACACAATAACCAAAACATGGAATCAACCAATATACCCATCGGTAGACGACTGGATTAAGAAGGTGTGGTACATTTATACAGTGGAGTATTACACAGCCATAAAGAACGGAATCTTACCATTTGCAACAATATGGATGGACCTAGAGAAAATTATGTTAAGTGAAATAAGTCACACAAGACAAATACCATATGATCTCACTTATATGTAAATCTAAAGAAAAGAATAAATGAATGAACCAATCAGAAACAGTCTCAGCGACATAGAGGAAAAACTGAGGGTTGCCAAATGGGGCGGGGGGGATGGGGAATAAGAGGGAAGGTGAGGGGATTAGAAAGCACAATTGGTAACCACAAGATTACCATGGGGATACAAAAGTCAATTTGAGTAATGTAATCAATAACATTGTAAAGATTTTGTAAGGTATCCGATGGACACTTGTCTCATTAGGGAGACCACCTCAGAGATCATGTAGATGCCTGATCACTGCACTGTACACCTGAAGTTGAAGCTGAACAATAATGAATGTCAACTACTATATATATATATATATATATATATATATATATATATATATATATATATATATATATATATATATATATGTATGTATTTACAAGAAGTGGAGTACAGCATTAGGAATAGAGGCAGTGGAAATGTAATGGCTGCATGCAATATCAGAGGCGTAGTAGATGGGGGAGGGGGGTAATCACTGTGTGAGTGATATAAATGATAAATGTTTAATTATTGCATTGTTTTGTACCCCTGAAACTAATTAAAAATAATGTTGAAAATAAAAATAAATAAAAAATAATAATAAAATAAAATACCACTGTGATTCACACACACACACAAAATAAAAATATGTCAGTAGAAATTTTCCAACTGACAGGAGAAAAGAAAAGTGGAATGGAAAATAAAAAAGGAACAAAATATCCAAAAATGTTGAGACAATTTTAAAAAGTATAACATACACAAAATAGGAATACCAGAAGAAGAATGAGAGAAAGCAGAAAAATGGTTGAAATAATAATGACAGACAATTAATGACAGACACCAAATCACAGATACAGGGAGCTTAGAGAATATTAAGAAGGATAAAAACTAAATAATCTAAATCTAGGTATACAATATTAAAACTGCAAAAATTCAAAAACAGAGAGAAAACCATGAAAGAAGCTGGGGTAGGGACAGTAGGAGAGCACTGACATTACCTCTAGAGATGTAAGAATAAAAATTACACTGAGCTTCAGAAATCATGCAAGCAAGAAGAGATTTAATGGATTGAAAAAACAAATGCCATCAACCTCAAATTCTGTATACAGCAAATATACTAAAGTTAAGGAGAAAGTCTTTCTCTAACAAAAACAAAAAACCTGAGAAAATTTATTGCCAGTAGACCATTTTTGATACAAATGTTAAAGAAGGTCTTCAGAGAAAAGGAAAATGATATGTCAGGAACTCAGATCTGTGTAAAAATGGAAGAGTGTCTGAGAAGAAACAAATGAAAATAAAAATACTTTATGTTTTAGTATTCTTATTGATCAACAGATAACTATTTGTTAAAAGTAATAATATAACAATGTATTGAGTGATTATAACACATAGATAAATGAAATAAATTACATATAAATTAATATATATAAATTTATATAAATAAAATTTATATATAAATAAATAAATTTATATATATAAATTATGTAAATATATTAATATATATATATAAATTTATATAAATTAATTATATAAATTACAGCAATGTTACAAGTAACAAGAGAGAAGTATATTCTCTTAGAAAGTATATGTACTACTCATGAAGTGATATAATGTTATTTGAAAGTGGATTCATATTAACTGTAAATATATATTTTAAAATATCGCAACGACTACAATAACTTTAAAAAAGAGAGACAGATGTGTACTTGATATACAAAGAGAGAGTGAAAGAGATCCAAGATAGAAGAGTAGATAAATACTGTGTCTGTGTCCTTCCATGAACACATTAAAACTACAACTAAATTATAGGACAATCAACCTGGAAAACTATGTGAAGTCAAGATGAACAGAAATTCTATGACTGAAAATATAAAGAAGAAGCCACACCAAGACTGGAAGGGGAAGAGACTCGGAACAGCCCCAATCCTCCATGTGGCGGTTGAGAATCAAGAGGGATATCTTGGCTGAAGGGTTCTCCCCAGAGGAGCAAGGAACCCAAAACACCCAGCCCAGGCTCCCCAGCCCAGAGTACTGGTATGAGGAAGAGGAGCCCCCATAACATCTGGTTGTGAAAAACAGTGGGAATTCTGATTATCCAGGTGGGACAGAGGCTACGGGAAACCCAGATGTCTTCTTAAAAGGCCTTTTCATCTTAAAGAAGATGAAACTCATTCACTTGCAGGCACTCACGTTGGGCTCCAGTAGAGGGATGGTGACTCAGGAGACATTGGAGACATATGGAGATGGGGGAAGACTCAGGTGTGTAGCTTCTAGGGGAGAACTGGAAGACAGTCAACATTTTCCCTCAGTGACATTCTTCTCCTGTGATGCCAGCAGGTAGGCACCATCTTTCCTGTATTGAGCCCACCTCTACCACTGTCAACTCTGAATCTGATTGGCATGGTGGGCTCCTCTGCTTCACCCCACTGACTCACTGGGAACCCACGCCAGTCAACTCCCCAAATGCCAGAGACACTCCCTGCCAGCAGCCAGCCCTGCCTGCATTGCACCTTTTCTTGGAAAACTATAAGAGTCTGGCAGGCCCCGAGTGGGAACCAACTGGTGTTGGTGTACTCTGATTTTTTCTAAGTAGCTCTAATCTCAGTGCTTGCACCAAACCAGAATTTACATTAACCTGCTGACCACAACTCTGCCCACTCTAGTTACTCCCCAAAACCCTGCCTCACCCAACTTGTATATCATAAAAGGCTCTATCAGCAACTGAACCTTAAGGGAGCCAACAGGTGTCAGCAGGCCTCAGGGTGACCTGGCTTTTTGTGGAGATATCCCAAGTCCTTTACTGGTGACAGATGTCCTTTGTTCTCCCACACAACTCCAGGTTTAGCACAAGCAGCAAACAACTGTGGATTGTTTTGTAGCTCCTACCAGGTAATAGCCAAACAGTCACAGGCAGTGGGTGACCTGGGCATGCACCAGAACCCCTGGGCATGCACCAGAACAACATACTTGGAAAATGGCTTCAGACTACTTCAGAACAATGCCCAATTAGCCCCACAAGTGGCAACAAAACAAAAAAGGGTGGTCTCAACAGGCGTGAAAGCCTGCTGGGGAAAATCTCACTCAGTGGGGTAAGCTCTCTGCACAGCATCCTGTAAGCTGTAGATATGGCCAAACCCCACAACCAATCAGCATGAGGATCAATTCCACCCACTGACATGCTAATAGCAATCCAGGCTCAACTATAACAAGAGGACAATCCACACAAAGGACACTCTGGGAGCACCTGGAGCAGGTGACCAGGGAGACAGTGTCACTGGGTCCCAAAAGACACCTACTACATAAAACCACCAGGCCCAAACTGGGAGACATGGCAGATCCACCTAATACATAGAAACAAACACAGAGAGGCAGCTAGAATGAGGAAACAAAGAAATGTGTCCCAGATGAAAGAACAGGAGAAAAGTGGAAAAGGAACTAAACAAAATGCAAGTAAGCAACCTACCAGAGACAGAGTTCAAACAATGGTTACAAAGCTGCTCAAGGAATTTAGTGAGAACTTCAACAAAGAGATTAACAGGCATAAAAAAATGGTATAGAAACCATAAAAAGAACCAGTCAGAAGTGAAAAACACAATAACTGAAATGAAGAATGCTCTAGAAAAAAATCACCAACAGACTAGATGAAGCAGATTATCAAATCAGTGATTTGGAAGACAAGGTAACAGAAAGCACCCAATCAGAATTGCAAAAAAGAAATAATAATAATTAAAAAATGATCATAGTTTAAGAGACCTCTGGGACAACATCAAGCATAACAACTTTGGCATCATAGGAGTACCAAAAGGAGAAGAGAGAAAGCCAGGGATTGAGAACCTATTTGAAGAAATAATGACTAAAAATTTTCCTAACTTGGCAAAGGAAATAGACATACAACTCAGAGAGTCCAAAACAGGATGAACACAAACAGGCCCACACCTAGACACGTTATAATTAAAATGGCAAAGTTTAAAGAGAAAGAGAGAATCCTAAAAGCAGCAAGAGAAAGGCAACGAGTAACTTATAAGGGAGCTCCCATAAGATTGTCAGCTGATTTCTCAACAGAAATTTGGCAGGCCAGAAGGGATTGGCACAAAATATTTAACATGATGAAAAGCAAAGACCTACAGCCAAAATTACTCTACCCAGCAAGGCTATCATTTAAAATTGAAGGACAAATAAAGAGCTTCCCAGACAACAAAAAGCAAAAGGAGTTCATCACCAGTATTAAAAGGGATGTTAGAGGTACTTCTTTAAGATGAAAAGATATATGAGTGTGTGTGTGTGTGTGTGTGTGTGTGTGTGTGTGTGTATGAATAATAAAATAGCAATAGCTATATATCTATCAATAATTACTTTCAATGTAACCATTTACATGCTTCAATCAGAAGACACAGGTGGGCTGAATAAATAAGAAAACAAAACTTTTACATATGCTACCTACAAGAGACCCACTTCAGATTGAAAGAGAGACACAGATGGAAAGTAGAGATGAAAAAAGTTATTTCATGAAAATGGAAATAAAAAACACAAAAGCTAGAGTAGCAACACTTATACCAGAAAAAATAGACTTTAAAACAAACTATAAGAAGAGTCAATGAAGGACCCAGTAAGCCCACTTCTGGGTATTTAACTGAAGAAACCCAAAACACTGCTTCAAAGGGACATGTGCATCCATATGTTCATTGCAGCATTGTTTACAACGGACAAAATGTGGAGGCAGCCTGGGTGTCTGTTGATAGAAGAATGGATAAATAATAGGTAATATATATATATATATATTATATATACTATATATTAGGTATATATATAAAAGGTAATATATATATAAATAAAAGGTTATATATGAAGTATTACTCGGCAATATAAAATGAAGTATTATTCGGCAATGGAAAGGAATGCGGGGCGGAGCTGGCTGGGTGGCTCAGGTGGTTGGAGCACCGTGCTCCAATGACGAGGTCACCAGTTCAATTTCCACCTGGGCCAGTAAGCTGCTCCCTCCAGAGCTAAGAATATGAACAATAGCTCTCTGTGAAGCTGGGCTGCCATGAGCAACCAGAGGTCTGCATGAGTGGCTGGCAGCCAGCAAGAGCTGCAGTGAGCTGCAGTGAGCTGCAGTGAGCTGCTGTGAGCTGCTGTGAGCTGCTGTGAGCTGCTGTGAGCTGCTGACCGATGACCATCCACTGACTGACTCAGCTGGAGGTAGTGCAAGGCTCATAATACCAGCATGGGCCAGTAAGCTGTGTCCTACACAACTAGACTGAGAAACAATGGCTTGAACTAGAATATGTGGGGGGAGGCAGAAGAAAGGGCAATAAAAAGGAAAGGAATGGGTTCTTGCCATCTGTAACGGCATGGATGGACCTGAAGCACTATTGTGCTAAGTGGAGTATGTCAGGCAGAGACAGACATGCAATGTGATTTCGCTTATATGTTGGATCTAAGAACAAAATTAACAAACAATACAGAAAAAAAATCATAGATACAGAGAAATTTTGCTGGTTGCTAGATGGGAGGGGTGTTGAGGGTCTAGGTGAAAAAAGGGGAAGGGATTAAGAAGTACAAATTGATTATTACAAAGTAGTTTTGGGGATGTAGGGTATAGAATAAGGAATATTGTCAATAATATTGTAATAACTCTGTGTGGTGTCAGATGGGTACTATGTTTCCCCGAAAATAAGACCTAACTGGATCATCAACTCTAATGCATCTTTTGGAGCAAAAATTAATATAAGACCCGGTATTATATTATATTATATTATATTATATTATATTATATTATATTAATATTGTATTATACTATACTATACTATATTATGTTATGTTATATTATGACCTGGTCTTTTTTTTTAATTTAAGACCAGGTCTTATATTAATTTTTGCTCCAAAAGATGCATTGAGTTGATGGTCCAGCTAGGTCTTATTTTGGGGGAAACACGATAGATTTGTTGGGGTGATAGATGGGAGGGGTTTGGGGACGGTGAAAAAAGTGAAGGGATTAAGAAGTACAAATTGGTAGTTACAAAGTAGTCATGGGATGTAAATAGTATATGATCAATAATATGGTAATAACTATGTATAGTGCTACGTGGGTACTAGACTAGTCAAGAGGATCACTTCTTAAATCATGTAAATATCTAACTACTATGCTGTACAGATGAAATTAATATATAAAATAATATTGAATGTCAACAGTAATTGAAAAATTTAAAGAAGGGCAATACATGAAAGGGAATAAGAAGTCCAAATTTCCAGGTATAAAACAAATAAGTCATGAGGATGTAATGTACAGCATGGCGAATATAGTCAATAATATTGTGATAGCACAGGATGGTGTGAGATGGTTGCTGGACTTATGGTGATCACTTCTTCAGATATATAAATGTTGAATAACTATGGTTTACCCATGGAACTAATATAATACTGTATGTTAGCTTATATTTTTAATAAAAATCTTTTCCAAAAAGAAATGAAAACAGGAAAAAAATAATGGATTTAGTCATTAAGACAATGAGGTATTAGCACAGGATAAGCAAATGTACTGATGGGGGACAAAAAAACTAATAGGCCCCCACATATATATGGAAGCTCAATATGTGAGAAAAGTGGCATTGTACCGCAGTGGAAGAAGAATCTCAAAATCACTGCACACACAAAGAATTAATTACAGGTGGATTAAAGACTTTAATGTGAAAAACACAACTTGGAGGGCAAGGAGAGACAAATAGGTAATAGCACAGAGGATTTCTAGGGCAGTGAAAATACTCTGTATGGTATTATAATAATGGCTAGATGTTATTTACATTTGGCTAAACCCAAAGAATGTGCAGCATCAAGACTTAACCCTACTGCAAATTATGGACTTTGGGTGATAATGACTTGTCAATGTAAGTTTATCAGTTGTAACAAATGTATCACTCTAGTGGGGGATAATAATAGGGGGGGAGTCTGTGGATGCGGGTAGAGGGTGTATATGGGAAATCTCTGTATCTTCCTCTCAATTTTGCTGTAAAGCTAAAACTGCTCTAAAAATTTTTTCTTTAAACTAAAAAAAAAAGAAAAAAGAACAAAAAAGGGAGCGAGAGAGAATGGAATCATAAAATGCTCAATTAAAATCACAGAAGGGTTTTTTTTAAAAAAGAAAAATACAACAAATAGAAAGTAATTACAAACATGGTATATCTTCTTCCAACTGTATCAGTAATCATTTTAAACATGAATAGCTTAAATATATCTACTAAAATCAAAGACTGTCGGAGTGAAAAAACACAAAACATCACCATATGTTGTCTACATGAAGTGCACTTGATATATAAAAAACACACATAGATTAAATGTAAAGGTATGAAGAAAGATATAACATGCTAACTCTAATTAAAAGAAAGTTGGAATAGCTATATTAAATTCAGACAAAGGCTTAACAGCAAGGAAAATAACATATATAAAAAGGGGCATTACATAATGATAAAGGGATCAATTTCAAAGAAGACATAACAATCCTTAATGTATATTCACCTAACAACAACACATCAAAATACATGAGGCAAAACTGATGAAACTTCAATGAGAAATAGACAAAAGAACTAAACACACCTTATTAAAAAGACATACAAATGACAAGTAAGCATATGAAAAGTTGTTCAGTACAAGTATCATATGTCATTAGGGAATTGCAAATTAAAACAACAATAAGATTCCACCACACAATTATCAGATTGGGGAAAAAAATGCTGGTGAAATTGCTTCTAAGAATGCAAAATGCTACAGCCACTTTGGAAGACAGTTTGTTACAGTTTGGAAGCTTGGCAGTTTGTTACAAAGCTAAATATATGTTTACCAAATGATCCAGCTATCACATACCTATTTACCCACATGACTTGAAAAGTTATATCCACACAAAATTTTTCACAAGAATGTTTATAGCAGTTTGATTCATAACTGCCCAAAGCTGGAAGCAAGTAAAATGTCCTTCTATAGAACAGCTAAACTGTGGTACATCCATGCAATGGAATATTATATAGTGCTAAAAAGAAATAAGCTATCAAGCCATGAAAAGGCATGGGAGACTCTTGAGTGCATATAGCTAAGTAAAATAAGCCTGTCTGAAAAGTCTACATATTGTCTGATTTCACCTATATCTAAAAAATACAAAACTATAAAGACAGCTAATCAGTGATTGCAGGATACAGGGGGGGATTGAGAAGTCATGCATAGCTGAAGCACAGGGGAATTTTTTAGCACAGCAAAATTATTCTGTGTGATAATGTCATGGTGGGTCCATCACTATGCATTTTTCAAAACCCATAGAACTGTACAACACAAAGAGTGAACCTAAATGTGAACTATGGACTTTAGTTGATAACAATATATTAATATTGGTTTATTAATTATAACAAGTGTACCACACTAAAGAAGTTAACAACAGATTAAACTGTGATGGGGAAGGAGGAAATATTGGAACTCAATACTATATGCTCAGTTTTCCTGTAAATCTAAAATTGTGCTAACAAATAAAGTTTATTAATTTAAACAAAAACTTAAATCCCTCTGTATCCTGAAATGAAGTTAATCACAGAGCTTAACACACTGAACAGGCACAACTGCTAATATATTCATGACAAATATAGAAAAGATGAAGATCATTCCTGAGGAAGAAAACATCTTACTCTGAAACTAACTATGCAGCACATGAGTCTTGTTACTGGTACTCAAGTCAACTTCTGCTAAAACAGGTAAACAAAATGTGTAACTTTAAAGTCTTCAAAAAACACTAACAAAATCTGCCAGTTTATAGGTGTTTTCTGCTACCTTATCTTCAAAATCACTGATTTGATCCTCTGCTTCATCTGATCTATTGTTGATTCCATCTAATGTGTTTTTCATTTCAGTTATTGTATTCTTCATTTCTTACTGATTTTATTTTATATTTCCTACCTCCATTTTTATGTTTCCTATCTCTTTGTTGAAGTGCTCACTGAGATCACTGAGCATTCTTAAAACCAGTGTTTTCAACTCTGTATGTGGTAGATTACTTGTCTCCATTATGTTTATTTCTTTTTCTGGAGCTTTGTTCTGTTCTTTCTTTTGGGACATGTTTCTTTGTCTCCTCATTTCAGTTGCCTCCCTATGTTTGTGTCTACATAATAGGTAGAGCTCGTATGTTTCTTGGTCTTGGTAGAGTGGCCTTACGTAGTAGGTGTGCTGTGGGACTCAATGGCACACTCTCCCTGGTTACTTGAGTCGGGTGCTCCAGATGTGTCCCTTGTGTGGGTTGTATGTACCCTTCTGTTGTAGTTGAGCCTTGATTGCTGTTGGCATGTCAATAAGAGGGAATGACCCTCAGGCTGATTAGTTGTGATGACTGGTTGTGACTACAATGGAGGAGCTATTTTACAGGAGCTAACCCTATAGAGTAGGGTTCACTTTAGCAGGGGTCTGGTACCTGCACCGTCTGCCATTTAGGTGTGCCATTTGTGGAACTGATTGAATGGTGTTCTGGTGTGGGCTGAAGATGGCCACTGGGTATGTTGGTTCTGAGGCCTCTTGGGAGGGACTCTGCTGCAGGCCAAGTTCAGCCACTGCCTGTCCCTTGTCTGGGGCCACTTGATATGAGCTACAAAGTGATCTGCAGATGGTTGCCACTCATGCAGGGCTTAGAGGTACCTGGGCAAGGCTAAGCTGAAAACTGAGAACGGCTACCACTAGTGCTGGGTTTGAGGCTGCTTAGCAAAAGGTATAGGGCACACTAAGAACAGATACTGCTTATTTGTGGTTTGTGAACCTTTGAGAGATTTTAGGATAGTCTGCAGCATGAACCAAAACAGGAAATTTGTATGGAAAAGTCACTGGAAGTGGCTTGGGTGTGTCCACATGTTGGGTGGATCAGGGACATAGTGAATCACCAGAGTAGGGCAAATGGTGCTAGTCAGGTTGATTGAGTCTCAGATGTGGTCCCCACTTGCACATGAAGGCCTGGGTAAAAGGACAACTCAACAACTGAACAGTGGCGTCTGCCAGCACTTCTGTCGGGGAGAAAGCTGCTCCTCCAGTCTTGCCCTGAAGCCAGACAATTTAGTTCCTCCTCATAAGTTCTTGGCACCTTCCCAGCTGCTACCTCCATTCTGGAGCTTAGAGCAAGTGAGTCCATCCGTTAGTAAGTTCATGCATGGGACCTTTAAAAGGAGCACCTGGGACTCCAAACACTCTTCATCTTTCTCAGACAAAATCTCCACTAGTTTTCACAGCCAGAAGTAGTGGGGACATCGCTCCACAGTCCTGGAACCTGGTGTGGGGATGGGATGCCTCACTTTTTAGGGGAGACCTCCATAACCAAGAGAGCCCTCCCAATTTTTCACCACATGTGGATGTGGGACCTGCCCTTTCCTCATCTCTGTGGCTTCTTCTGTATGTCCTTAGTTATAGGACTTCTGTTCAGCTAGACTTCAGGCGGTTCTCAATTATTGTTGTTCTGTAGTTTAGTTGCAATTTTGATGTGGTCATGGGAGGAGGCAAGCACAGTGTTTACCTACTCTGCCATCTTGACTGCAGACAGCTCTTTTCTGGAATTAGTTGTTAAAGAGACAAAGAGCTGCAGGTATAATACTCAAGACATGTGAAAAGTAAAATAGTTGAAAGATAAAGGAAGACATTCTCTAGCTTCCTGCTATGTTAATTTTAGTGATCCAAGAAGCTAGAACTTTGAAGGAATGAGAGAAATCCAGTGAAGACTTATTTCCGCATGCATGTATTTTAAGGAAATAAATTTCCCTCTACTGGCTAATTTAACTGTATTTCACAAATGTTGCCTTGGAATTTACATTCTCTTCTAAATATTTTCTAATTTCTATTTTGATTCCTTTCTTTCTCTTCCTCCCTTTCTTCTTTCTTCCTTTCTTTCTTTTCCTTTTTTGTTTACCCTGAATTGTTTTTAAGTGTGCTCTTAGCTTTCGAACATTTTAAGAGGAGATATGGATTTCTTTGACTATCCATTTTATTGTTGATTTCAAATTGTATTGCTTGTGCTCACATGACCTAATCAGAAGCTGATATCAGCTCTTTGGTTAGCATTTGTTGAGTCTAGTCTAGCTTGTGGTGTTCTGTTCCACATGTATTTTATTTTTATAGAAGTAAAATATATATAGCATAAAGCTCATCATTTTAACCATTTTTAAGTGTATGGGTCAGTAGCATAAGTAAGATTTCATATTATTTAATTGTTAGTAGCAGGTTTATTACATGTCTACTAAAACAGCCTTATTAACTGTGTTGTTTAAATCTTCTATACACATATTAGCTTTCCATTATTGAGAGAGGTACAAATTTTATCATTGTAATTTTTTTCTTGCAATTTGTAGTTTTTCCACTGTATACCTTGACACTATATTGTAGGAGCCACAATAATTTTATCCTCCCAGCAAGTTATTCATCTTACCAATATATAATTATCCTAATTAACCCTTATCGATTTTTGCCTTAACATTTATTTCATTTTATATATGTTATTACTGGGATCAAGTGGAGTGACCTAAAAAAAATGGCACCTCTAGTAGATAAGACATGATCAGATTTATTTTTCTTTCAGTGGATGGCCACGTGAAAATACCTATAAACCACATGGGTGAAGAGGGAATTCTGTGGGATAAAAAACAAAGGCAAAATTTTATGATTCATATAAAATTCACTGTTCTTTCCCTTCCCTGTGGTCAGTCAATTTTTCTCTGAAGATATGTAACATACTCCTACTTCATGTGACCCTGAGTCATCATCCTCTTTGAAGTAACCTGAGAGTTTGGCAATTTACAATACCTGATAATTTTTCTTCTCTCTTTCATATCTGTGTTATTTTTACCTCAAAAAAGTTTTAAACACAACGTGTTCTCTCAGTCATTACTCCCTTGAGACCTAAACTCCTGGTTTTGTTTTTTGGCCAGAAAGGTTGGAAGTGGAAGCCATGATTCTTTTGATGGCACATTCTATTTTTAAAGCAGTTAGTGTTCACTGAAATTCACCCACACAGTATTCCCAGGAGGCATGGAAAGCCTTGATATTCATATTTATTTTGGTTGAATTAGAACAAAAATAAAATTGAATGGTGAGCAAATGGGCCTTGATCATGGATGCAATGAGAATGAAAAAAAAATTGTTATAAAATACTGTAAACCCACATCTTGATTTTCATGTTTAAAGAATAAACTAAAAGGCTGAACTCATACTAACATTGCCCCATTCCTATTTTGTCAAGCACTCTGTCTATTTTACATGTCAATGAAAAACAGCTGTTTATTTCTGTCAACTAAAATGTTAAACGCCCTTCCCTTACTTCTTCATGTGAAACATAGCTTCCATCACTTTGCCCAACAAAAAGATGCCCACAGTTTATTGCAATTCACAATGACTTCTATTTCCTTCACCCACCTCACTACTATGCTCCCTTTCATGGAACATTTCAATAAGCATATATCACTTTTTGAAAAGAATATTTGTGCTCCAGAAA
Organism: Rhinolophus hipposideros; assembly: GCF_964194185.1. NCBI lineage: Eukaryota > Metazoa > Chordata > Mammalia > Chiroptera > Rhinolophidae > Rhinolophus > Rhinolophus hipposideros. Next base: position 53,165,616 of record NC_138063.1, read on the forward strand.
GCTGTCCAACTCTGTAAGATATTTCCTCTAAACATCACCAGCTATTGTCACCCTTTGGCATCTTCAGATATAATCAGAAGAGCATCAACATCTGCCTCTCCATCTGTTTCCTGGATGCTTATTCTTTTATAAGAGGTTTGCCAGGAAATATGGCATTTAATTTCCAACATCTATTCTATAGTCTCTCAGATTCACCACAAATTGATAAATCTTCCTGCAAAATTTAATAGATTTGAGGGAAAACTTTCTTTTCGATCAATTGCTTCTTTTTTTGTTTGGTTTTATTGTGATAAAATACATATAATATAAATTTACCATCTTAATCATGATTAAATGTAAAGTTCAGTGGTATTAAATGCATTCACACTGTCATGCAACCATCACCATCATCCATCCCCAGAAGTGTTTTCATTATGCAAAACTGAAAGTCTGCACTCATTAAACACTAACTTCCCTTTTTCCCTTCCTCTTCCCCTAATCCTCTGGCAACTGCTCTTCCACTTTTCTATGAGTTAGACTCATATAAGTGGAATTGTGCAGTATTTTTTCTTTTGTGTCCAGTTTATTTCACTTAACATAATGTCCTCAAGATTCATCCCTGTTGTAGCATCAGAATTTCCTTTCTTTTTAAGGCTAAATAGTATTCCATTATATGTATATACTACATATAGATTCTTTTATTTTGCCAATGGGTTATAGTCCATTACTATCCTTATTATGAATTTTTTTATTGTACTGCCAGATTCTATTTCTTAATATTTTATTTATTTGTCATCAATATTTATAAGTGATACAGATCTACAGTTTTTATATTGTGTGCCACCTTTATCTGGCTTTGTTATAGTTTTTACATAGGTGTTGTAAGACTAGTCAGAAAGCTTTACAACAGTTGAATTAAAAATTAATCTGTTTTATCTAAGTTCGGAAGGATTTTCTCATAAAGTTTTTGACATTGAGTAGAACTTTGGTTCATTTTCTCTCTCTCTCATCAGTTTTGTAGTTAATTGTTTTATCTTATTTAGGATAGATTTCTATAAAGTTTCTCTACAACTGGTCATTTCCTAGTCCTCCTTTCTAATTTGACATTTTTACACTCTACACCTTACCCGTTCCTTGATTTATGTCTACTGAGTTTTGTCTACTTGATTTATATCTACTGAGTTTAGTTTTCTTTTCTCTCTAGAATATATAGCCCTCAATATAGACCAAGTCTGATATTTTTCCTTTTTTTAACTTATTTTTATAACTTTATTGGTTTTTTCCTTCTGCTTTTCCTAGGTTTGTTTTCTGTTACTTTTTAATAACCTAGGTTTTATTATAAATTCTATTTTTCTCTGAGTATAAGTTGGGCAATAAGTTGTGGATTTTTATTGGGAGTTTTCCCATTATTGTTATTTTCTAAATATTCTGCAATTTGTCTTTACTTTCTCTTTGTTCCTAAAGTTATTTTCCAGATGGTTTTATAATTTCAAAATAGTTGGGGTTTTATTTTGATTTCATGATGATGGTTATTTATAATATTGTTACATGTTAGAAATATACAGTTTTTATTCCGATTTACAATTTTATTTATTTGTAACCTAATATACTGGTAGATTTTATAAATGCTCCATGAACATTTGAATTGAAATTCCAGTGTCTGTTTACAAGGTATACATTTCAATATATATCAGATCTATTTGGTAAACTTAATTGTTTCACTCAAATGTTCTATGTATATAATTATTACATATTTGATCATCAAGAACAGGTGTTAAACTCCCCAACTTGTGTTTTTTTTTTCTCCAGACACTTTTTTTTTCTTTTAAAGCACTAAAAGAAACCGGATCCTAGAAGCTGCAGTGATCTAAGCAACAAGTTTGTGCATTCATTATTTCTGGGGTATTGTTTAAATATGTTTAAATTACACACTGTCAGCACACCTCACTTACATAAAATTCTGCACCATACCTTCTAATTATAGTAAAGTTAACCCCATCCTCCAGGAAAAACATCCTACTCTGGAAGATACTTTTCACAGAAATCTCACCAAACTTCGTTAAGTGAACTGTGACAAAATTATAAATGATATAAAAAACAATATTTTAATATTTGGCCATCAACATAAAAAATGGTCTACCTAGACATGAAAAGTCAATATTTTTTCCCCTCAGATATTCCTGAAAATTGAAGCATAATGAGCAGGAAAGACAAGGAAAAGAATGCAACTGAGTGTTGGTTTCTCTCTTTGTAATGGATATCACTCCATACCAATATAAGAAGAACTTCTTTATGGCTTAAATTTGAGTTTTTATTACATCTCCTGCCCCATCTTTTATTTAAATTTGCCTGTTGGTTCTCTGTTCAGTTTATTTTGAGTAGATCAAATTTAACAAATAAAATAAAGTCAGGTTCAGACAAAACTGAGTGGGCAAAACCCATGCTTTGTTCCAGTCTTGCTTTCCCTCCTCATCCTGTATGGCAGGGTTCTTGTTCTGTCCATCCCACAGTGCTTCTCTGCTCTGGATTGGTGTTAATGAACTGCAAGAAGTCTTACCCTCCTAAGAAATACTCATTTTATTCCCTCAGTTATAAATCTCGATGAATAAATTGCAATCTTCATAACACAGTAAGAATGTATTTTGACAGAGAGAGGGTCCCATCGAAGTCCTCAGATCAGACTGCTCCTAACACTCACACCGCTCTGTACCACTTCTTCTTCACTGTTGTCCCTATAAAAGGCCCACAAAACATGTTGAAAAAGTCTCATCATATCTTTTATTTAAGCTCCAAGAAAAAATGCCTTTTTCTGCACACACTGTGAGAGTATTGGTAACACTTACTGAGGCTACAATGTGATCAATCCTATTTGTGGCTCTGTCACAAGGTATATCCTCAAGTAATAATAGCTAATCTTTTCTAAATCCCAATAATATACCTGTTACTTGTTTTAACAATTGTTCAAATCAACCCCCGCAAAGTTAACATAGAGAGAGAGTAGATTTTAACAGTTCTTTCCATAAGAAAAAGTCTTAATTATGTGTAGTGATGAATGCTAACTAGACTTATTGTTGTGATCATTTTACAATAGGCTATGCAAATATCGAATCATTGTGTTGTACACTTAAAAGTAATATAATGTCATATATCAAGTATATCTCAATTAAAAAAAACAGATTTCCAAAAATCGCACAGGTACTGGCAACGGAGTGGGAATTTGAAACCAGTTCTGCCTAACTTCCACACCACAACTGTTTTTCAAGCTTTAGGGTGCACAAGAATCACTTACGGTGCTCATTTAGAATGCACATTCCAACAACCAATAGCACCAAATTTTGATTCTGTACGTCTGTGCTGGGGCTCAAAAATCTAAATTTTTATCAAGCATCTCATGCTTTGAAAAACTGTGCTAACCATGCTGATTAATGCCAGATGCATAAATATCCTTCTGTTAGTTGCTCTCATTTGCTTATAAGAACCTCATCAAAAAAGCAGATTTTGATGTCTGATATGACAGTCTAGTAAAAATACCTGCTTATTCTGTGTTCTCTAATGTCATTGACTAAATATGCTGAAGAAACAAGTTTTATTCTGAGTCATTTCTGCTTTAAGGTATTACAATATCTAAGACAGATTCCATTCAATAAATATAGTGTATAATTTATTACTCATATTTACAGGGTTTTTAAAAAAATATTTATACCCTCAAATCAAAGTTATTCAGTATAGTTTTCCCCCTTTATACTTACAATGTTAAATATAAAATGTTAGAAAGAGAAAGACAGTACAATGAAAAAAATAAAGAAATTTCAGAAGGTAAATACTATTGCATCCTGGCCACCATCCCCAAGTCCACCTTTTTCTTGAAGGTATTTTTGTTGAACAGAGAGTTCTTTATTCTCTTTTAAGTTGTAACAGTAAGAATAACTTGGGTGACTGTTTGACCCTTACAGTTGGGTAACTTTATTTAATACAAGCCACATATTTAAAAGTGAATAGCAGCAAGTAACTGATCAATAGCACCCTTTAAAGGAAAGACCACAAAATTCAGCATGGTGGTAATCCAGGCACAGCTCATTCATCAATCTGGAAGGTTCACACAATTTTCCTCAAAAAGCTCACTTTTCATGGCCACTACAGAAAACAGCTCAAGAGCCCAGAGTTTTGAGTGAGACAATCTGGGAGGGTTCCTAACTGTCTCTTAACTGGATATTTGACTTTGCACAAGTTGCCAAATTCTCCAAGCCACAATTTACCCTTGTGAAAAGGAAACCATGCTGTTAACACAGCGGATTGCTGTGAAGATTTAAATGAGATGAAAGGTAAGTGTCCCCTCCTGCAACCTTTCTGATTAAATTCTGGTCTGTGATGAAGCAACAGTAATAGTATAGTCAGTCCGGGTTCTTCAGACATAGTTTTGTAGCTTTACTTGGGTATAGACACTTACTGTTCCCCAACATTATTCAGCAATTCCTCATCCTCATAAAGGATGTGTTTCCTAGTATATTATTACATATGATTTGCCTATGTGTATGTGGTAGGTAACTTCCACAGAAAGTGAGGGGCATCTAGCAACGTGGGATGCAGGAGTCATAGAAGCCCACAGCATCTGGTCCACGACCTTCAGACTTTCAGGTGATGTGGTAAGAGCAGCGGTGGGGAGTGGGGCAGGAAAGTGAGACGTCCTCTGGATTCACAATTCTATGAAACACAAATCCAAATATATCATTTGCATGTATTCGGCATTTGTAAGTGTTTCTTTGAAGATAAATTTTTCGCTAAAATATTTGGAAAACCACTAGTGCTGTCTGCCCTTCTCATTCAGGGAAAGGAAGGTAAAAGAGCTACCCAATTCACATGTCTTCTGGTATCAAGATGCAGGATTAGACCCTGGGTTTCCCAAGACTTAGTCAGTTTTCTTTTAACTTTAGCTTTGGAACAATACCTATATCAAGACACAAAATAGTTATGGGTTTATTTAGTAGGGGATTAAGCTCCAATGTATTATACAACACAGACAGATTTGATTTCTGTCCTCTTTATACTTTAGTGATGTGGGAACCATCAAACGATATATTTCTGAGAAGTGAAAAACCATAATTGCTTTTTTAACTTGATCCTGTGACCCAAATTATGTTTATTTGGAATATTTTCTTTTTGATATGAAACTGAGCATTTATTTAAGAAGTTATAAAGCATTGTTTTTTTAGTAATTCAGTGGAAGGAGATTTAATTTCCCAAGCTGCATGCATACCTGAGTTTTATGAACCCTCTTGAATAAGTCTAAGAAAGGCATTCCAAAAATCACAGTTCCTACACTAACTTAAAATCCTGTCTGACATGAGAGACTGCCTTGGTAATTGTGAGGGGCTCTGGGAAAGGGGGACTGTGGGAAGAGGAGCATGAAGTTAAAAGCAGTCAGGTATCGCCATCTCAACACACACACACACACACACACACACACACACACACACACACACAAAAGCCCTGGACTCCAATATGCTTGGTTTCTGATCAAGTTTTAGTTTCAGCCATTAATCTCAGTGCAGTTGGAGAGAGGGAGGACGTCGTGTTGTTTTAGCTGATACTCATTATCAATTTTGTTAGTGCATGTGTATTGTTTCATATCACTGCAAAGCTCCAAAATGCTGAATAGGAAACTAAAGAGTAGGAGTTAACATTTCTAACCATGAAGACCATTATCAGTCCTCATTCACATCATCACATTTGCTCTAACACAGCTCAAATAGAGGGAAAAATTATTGTCCTCGGTGAAAAAATAATCTGTCTAACAAAATGAGGCAGGCAGGGTGGGAATAATCCATTTCTTCAGTAAGATTCTCTTACCTTCTTATGAAAGAATTTGAAGGTAGGTTGAAATAAGAACAAAACAGCTAGAAGGAGGAAGAAAGCATAATAGAAGGAGATATTAGTAAGTGTTTGAGATCAGGTGTTTGATTGTGCTTGGAAGCCACCTAAAGCACATTGGGTTAGCATGGTTTTATTTTTCTAACAAAAATGTTCCAATAAATGCATCTTCAAAATAAACTTTTTGCCTATAAATTAGGTGGACCAGAATTTCGTCACTTGGTGTCATATTCACAGAGGATATGGTAATTTTGATACCTTGATAACTTCAAAAGATAATATTGATTAATGTAATACCTGAGACAATTATTGTTTCCCAGAAGATTGCTGAGACCTCTTCAAGTGCACAATTTTGGTATCAATACTCCATAAGATCTGAGGACATCACTAAGTGAATTGAATCATAACACAGTGAAGACATCTCTGTGCTAAGTACTGGCAGGGCTCTATAACAAATAATATAGATGGAGCCACTTTAAAACGGAGTTGGAGCTGCCATCCCAGAGGAACTGCCTTGCACGTCTTATGCCTCAAACTTTGGAATGTTGAAACTGGGAAAAACACTTTTGGAATTGGCCAAAAGTAGCATTGTGTCCCAAACAACTGTTTGTAAAGATAACACGAAAGCAGATATGATTACTGAATTGAAAATTAAAAACTTTCTTTAGCATTAGCATCACTATGCTAGCTTATCTGCACCTTCCTTCTATGGATGTAATTGTTCCCCTTCTCTTTCTCATAAATACCCCTTTCCTTCCCTTCCTAATCAGAACACTATTTAGGTCCCTGCCTGAATCAGTGCTTCTCAAAGAGCTAGTCTTTTGGATCTCAAATAAATGCTTGTTCCTCTCACTTTGACCTTTTATTTTTAACTTAACAGTACAAGGTCATAAACTGAAGTTTGCGAAAGATTTAGTGAGGGGTTATTTATAAAACTGCAGGAAGAGAATAAGAAAACCGTAGGGGCCCTAAAAGACCCCACGACTAACGATAGTGGCCTGAAAGAATGGAGGCTGTTGCCAGGACTTGCAAATAGAGAGGGCTGTGAAGGAAACTGGGACCCTCAGTGAGGAGGCACAGTCAGCCCAAGACTATCTAGGAAACACACACCAGGTCTGATTCTCTTCCTTTCCTTCCATTGCCTTCCTTCCGGGGCTTCCCATTGGCCAAGCTCAAGGGAAGTCACAAGTCGAGAGAACTCATGGCTGTAGTGTCTCCAGGACCCTCCCAGAGCAGACAAGGATGGAAGACACTAACACAGTCCAGAAAATGGAGACAATGTACAAGTAGTTCTCTGCAGCTGTGACAGCTTAGGAGCAAGATATCAGAGTCTGAACCCCAGTTCCACAACCACCTGGATTGGGTGAATCAGGGCAAATAATTTAGCTTTAAGGAGCTCTATTTCCTCATCTGTGGTAGAGCCACCACTCCAGAGGACTGTAAGGATTAAACAAGATACAATTTCTACTGCACACAGAGCCTCAACACATAAGAAACACTAATCATGTCTTAGCTGACTTCAATACTCTCTGATGATCTAATTGAGCTTCCTGGTTCCCAGCTGTCCTCTGATCAGTGAGGTGCATCCGGAATGTCAATCGCACACAAAGCTGCAGTGGGAGAGCCCTGGTGATGCCATGGACATCAAGCCACGCAGGCTGTTGTTTGCTGCCACAGATGGCGCGGCTGACGATCAAAGTCTTCTCCTAATGCTTTCCTAAAATACGAGTGCACAGGCATACAGATGCACCATTGCCATGCCCCTTTCAGGGTGGAGGAATGGCGTCTGTCTAAATGCATGGGAAGGAAAAGGCTGCCATGCATTCTTGTAGTTCACTCAGTGAAGAAAACCTTACAACAACATAACATGCAAAATGATAGCATCACTAAACACAGAGACAGACTGCCAGTTACTTCTGAAGGAAGCCTTCTAAAATCCTTTAAATGGCCAGGTAAGATTTAGATACATAAACTAGTAACTAAGCACAGAACACCTCTTTGTCTGTTTTTCCAACCTGGAATGAATGAAGCAGCACTGTAGACTTAGGAGCTACCCCAAAAGATCACAAAATTGCTTAGAAATGTTATAAATTCAACATCAGTCAGAAAATTCACTGTATCTTGTTTCAAAGAGGCTGGTAATCCTGTGAGACGTTTTCTTGATGTAGTTAAACCCTTGGTTAATTTATAGACTATCCAAGCATGAGAGGGGGTGGCAGGGCAGCCACCACCCACTCCCCACCCAGCTAGTTCAAACAGTCAAGCTCCTGACTGAAAGAAAAATATTTTCTTCTCACTCAGAAAACTCCTTCAGCTTTGGTAAATATATTATTTATTGACTTAGGAGCTATTTCTAGATATATCCTGTCTTCAGAGGAATAAGCAGGAGAGCCCTGTTTCTCCAACAGTATGTGACTATGAGAAACGGAGGCTCCACAGTAACTCATGTGAGCTCTGCAGAGTGCCGCACCTTTTATGTGGGTCTTGAGGAGTGTGTATGCCTTCTGAGAAACTCAAAGTACCTGCCGTGCCAGGCATTGGGTAAGTAGTGAGAACAGAGTCAAGAGAGACAAACAGACAGGCTAAGGTACTCACTGTCTAGTTACAGAGGTTATCACTGTAGGACGTGAGAAAGAGTATCTGTAATATGAAATAAGGTAAGTCAACTATTGGGAGAAGCTGACTAAAAAATGTAATGAATTTGTAACCTTGTATATTAAGTTCCAGTACTGATATTCTGAATCCATAACCAAATGTTCCAGTTATTCAGGGAAACAAACAAAACTCCTTTTAAAATAGTATTGTTCCAAGACTTCTTGGATTAGAATAAAAACTGAAAATAAATTTATTTTAGGGTAGTATATAGCTCTTTGTGGAAAGTTTGCTATGCTTGATTAGTTTTCTCACGTTGATCACCACTATGAGGCAGGCTCATTTCTAAGCCATTAACTTCTTTCTTTCATTTTGTACCATTATTTAAAATAAAGAAATGTAGTGAGGCAATAAAGGAAATTCTCATAATAAGGAAATTAAGAGTTTGTTTTATTGTTATTACTATCACTATGATTAATCACAGCTGATTAGTGACATTGCAGGACTAAAAAGAAACAATGTTACTGTGAGCTAGGATATTTTATTCATTTCTATTTATAAGGTAAGGCAAATGAAAAATGAAGGGAAAAGAAGGAAGAGAGGGAGAAAAAGAGCGGGGAAGGGAGAAAGGGAGAGTGGGGGTTGGGGTTTCTTCTTTCCAGAACAACCATGGAAGCTAGCACTGGGCCCCTGTTTGCTGGTGATGGATTAAAGCTGGTGGATGACAGAGAAAAAGCAGAAGTCCAGCTGTATCTTGTGTACCAGGAATAATGACTGCCATACTAAGACGAGTAAAACAGATGCTAATAGGAGTACAGGAAGACCAGCCATAGGGGATGCTGTAAGGGACCCCAGCTGCTCTAAGCATCATGGCATGCTGGCTTTTCAAGATCAGATCAGTTTAACCTTGAGTGCTCTACAGGACATGCAGATGCCCTTAGTGTATCAGCTAGGACCGCGGCAAGAAGTAGAGACTCCTAGTATTGGTGATGTGGAGAGGGCTTCATGAAAGCTGATTTACAAACGTCCAGAGCCAAAAGGGGTGGTGCCAAAGCCAACACTAATAACACTGAGCCCTCTTTCCACTAAGGAAAGCTAAAAAAGGCGCTTTCCTGGTGTTAGGGGAGAAGGAGAGGAGAGGAGAGGAGAGGAGAGGAGAGGAGAGGAGAGGAGAGGAGAGGAGAGGAGAGGAGAGGAGAGGAGAGGAGAGGAGAGGAGAGGAGAGGAGAGGAGAGGAGAGGAGAGGAGAGGAAAAGAAACTGAGACCTATAGATCAGGGAGCCAGAGCAAGATGACTGTTTGTTATGCGCAATGGGCCAGAGGAGGAAGAGCCAGGCAAGGAAACCCTTGGCTTCAGACATTCGTGTCCTTGGCATCCAGCATGCAGGAGCCCTCAGTGCACTCTGCACAGGTCAGCCTCCCAGGAAAAAAACAGTGGAGGCAGAAGTGTGGATGGTTCTGAAGGAAAAGGTGCAAGAGACCTGGCACACTTATTCAATAGCTGTTAGTTTTCCCGTTGGCCCAGTAACAATGTAGGTTGGGAGGGGCTGCAGTCTGGATGTGTAACTGTACAGACAGTGAAGCTGGGATGGGCTGGGGAGGGGGAGATTGCAGACAACCCTGGTATCCAGTAGGATGACAGCAGATCTTAGGTGGTTCATCAAGTAGATCCAAACCCAGGATCAAGATTCCCCCAAAACAGGTCTGTAAGTGGCAGTGGGGAATCCAGGAGATCCAGGGGCAGGTGGCATTCTGATGTCCAAGCAGGCCTCATGTTCTGGGAAGTGACTTGCTAGCAGAGTCATGGGCACCAGGATGGGGCTCGGAAAGAGTGCTTCTGAGTTTGAATAGTAGGCCAGGTTGTGGGTAGGTTTTTCAGGGCCTCCGCATCCCAAAAGAGATTAGAAGCTTGATTAAGGCTAAGATTTGAATTAATTTTGAATGAGCCAATAGTTTCTTGACAACATATTTAAATCATGCTTTATTTCACTTGGTTTCAAAACAGCTATTGACAAGATAGGAATAGATCAATGAGCCTCCTTAAAGATTATTTAATAGAATATTTATTGAGCACTTCCTCCGTACTAGGTGCCATCCTAGGCGAAGAGGATAAAAGGAGTAACTAGACTAAAACAGGTTCTCAGGAAGTTTGCTTGGTGAAGCGTCTAAAATTATCTGAAAAATACTTATTTTTATGTACAATTGGATTGTTTTTTTTTTTTTAATAAAGACTCTGTATATCTTATTCTTAGCAAGATCCCAGGACCTAGAGCTACTTGTTGATTGACTAACTCATGATAGGTATATTCAGTAAGAACTTCTGGCCAAGGAAGACATTTTCTCCTAGTGCCTACTGAACTATATTAAACACATATCAGACAACCAAAAATAGGGATACATATGAAACTTGGTAGGATCATGTGATAAATGATGAATTATCACCAACAGCTATAAGAGGTGCAACATTTACCACATTAAGTAAAATAACATAAAATAACACTTTTTATGAGAAATAACATAAAAAAACATTTTTCTCTCTTGCCCACTTCCATTTGTTGAAAGGAGGGATAAACATGCCATCACTGTTCTGCTAACCTGTGGATTCAAAATTCTACATGTGCCAAAATGAGTACATGATTAGAGGAAAATATTTCCAAAGCCACTCATATTTTACAGGTCTTTTATTACATATCCCTGATGACCACATTTATTCCCATTAATTTTTTTTTAATTATCACATTTAAAATTTAACACTAAAAACTGTCAAATTCTTAGTGCGTTCATTCTTTCAACTAATCATTTTAAGAATAGTCTTTCATATTCCATCCTTGACCCTGTTGTTTCTCTCACTGACAAGATTTCTAACAGAGTTATTGACTTCATATGACAGAGTCATATTTCTGGGATCAGGTGCTTTAATAAAAAATGAAAAATGGCTCCTGATGGTTTTTGAAAAATCTTCACAGCATAAAAATTGACAACACTAGAGTTACCCAGTGCAGGAAAAGGGAAATTAGTAAAACATTTCTCAGAAAAAGCAAACTTTTGAACTTTTAGTTCGTGTTTTTCTCTCAGAAATACCAGCAGTTTTGTTCACTTTGTACAAAGTAATCGTAAAGGCCCCATTTTTTATAGAAAAACTACTTTTCAAGAACCATGATTTTATGTGTCCCCAGGGAACTCAGATGTGAAAGCCAAAATTAAGGAAATCTTCAAATTCAGGGAAAACTGGCAGTCAGCCCTAGTCAGAATGAGAAACCCTTCAAAGCTCTGTGCTAAGAAATAAAATAGAAATTCAGATGTTGCCAGGGGCACTTTTAGAGGAGATATTGGAGTTTCTTCAGCTCACTATCCCTGGTGTGAAAGCAGAAAAGAAATGGTATGACTCATGCAGCTACTGGAAAAGATTATAACATTATCAAAGAAAAACAAAAGCCAAACCAATAACGAAAGAAGAGACGGAGAATTGAAATCTTACTGAGAATTCATGTCAAATGTGAACAAATCCTGAAGACTCCAGGTATTCACTTTAGTTTATTTTGGGAGAAGGGACAATATCATGAAAATTAAATTAAATATATCAGTTTCTTCTTATGTCTTACAAAATGCTAGGGAATGAGGACAGGAAAATGAGAACATTTTATCTTTTAAACAAGATGAAATAAATATTTGGATTCAAGGAAATATCTTGTAAAAGAAAATAACACAGTACTATTCTTGATATATAAATAGATCTTTCCTGTGCCTACATATAGATTTCTCTTTGGGCAAATACTGAGCATATTTATTATTCTACATTGGCATTGCTTTTCTTTTCTTTTTTTAAATTTATTTATTGGGGTGACAATTGTTAACGAAATTATATAATTTCAGCTGTACAATTCTGTATTACATCATCTATAAATCCCATTGTGTGTTCACCACCCAGAGTCAGTTCTCCTTCTATCATCATATATTTGATCCCCTTTACTCTCATCTCCCTCCCCCCACCTCCTTACCCTCTGGTAACCACTAAACTATTGTCTGTGTCTATGAGTTTTTGTTTCTCATTTGTTTGCCTTGTTCTTTTGTTGTTTTTGGTTTATATACCACATATCAGTGAAATCAAAGGGTTCTCTGCTTTTTCTGTCTGACTTATTTCGCTTAGCATTATATTCTCAAGATCCATCCATGTTGTCACAAATGTTCCTATATCATCTTTCCTTAACGCCGAATAGTATTCCATTCTGTATATATACCACAACTTCTTTATCCATTCATCTATCGAAGGACATTTTGTTTGTTTCCATGTCTTGGCCACCGTAAACAAAGCTGCAACAAACATTGGAGCACACGTCTCTTTATGTATAAATGATTTCAAATTCTTTGGGTAGATACCCAGGAGAGGGATTGGTGGTCATATGGTAATTCTATTTGTAAATTTTTGAGGAACCTCCATACTGCCTTCCATAGCGGCTGCACCAGTCTGCATTCCCACCAACAGTGTATCAGGGTTCCTTTTTCTCCACAGCCTCTCCAACACTTGTTGCTATTTGTCTTGTTGATGACAGTCATTCTGACTGGGGTGAGGTGATATCTCATTGTGGTTTTTATTTGCATTTCTCTGATGATTAGTGATGTTGAGCATTATTTCATATGTCTATTTGACATTTGTAAGTACTCTATGGAGAAATCTCTCTTCAGCTCCTCTGCCCATTTTTCAATTGGGTTGTTTGTTTTTTTGTTGTTGAGTTTCATGAGTTCCTTGTATATTTTGGATATTAGACACTTATCAGAGGAACTGTTTGCAAAAATCTTCTCCCATTCAGTTGGTTGCCTCTTTATTTTGTCGATGGTTTCTTTTGCTGTGCAGAAACTTTTAAGTTTCATATAGTCCCATTTGTTTATTTTAGTTTTTACTTCCATTGCCTTTGGAGTCAAATTCATAAAATGCTCTTTGAACCCAAGGTCCATAAGTTTAGTACCTATGTTTTCTTCTATGCAGTTTATTGTGTCAGGTCTTATGCTTAAGTCTTTGATCAATTTTGAATTAATTTTGGTACATGGTGACAGATAACAGTCCAGTTTCATTCTTTTGCACATGGCTATCCAATTCTCCCAGCACCATTTATTGAAGAGGCTGTCTTTCCTCCATTGTATGTTTTTAGCTTCTTTGTCAAAAATTATCTGTCCATATTTATGTGGTTTTATTTCTGGGGTTCTCAATTCTATTCCATTGGTCTATGTGGCTGTTTTTCTGCCAATACCATGCTGTTTGGTTATTGTAGCCCTGTAGTACAAGCTAAAGTCAGGCAGTTGATACCTCCAGCATTGTTCTTTTTTCTTAAGATTGCTTTGGCTATTCGGGGTCTTTTGTGGTTCCAAACAAATCTGATAATTTTTTGTTCTATTTCTTTAAAAAATGCCATTGGGATTTTGATGGGGATTGCATTAAATCTGTATATTGCTTTGGGTAATATGGCCATGTTAACTATGTTGATTCTTCCAATCCATGAGCATGGAATGGCTTTCCATTTCTTTGTGTCATCTTCAATTTCTTTCAAAAATGTCTTATAGTTTTCAGCATATAAATCCTTTACATCCTTGGTTAACTTTATTCCTAGGTATTTTATTCTTTTTGCTGCAATTGCAAAGGGAATTGTTTTTTGTATTTCTTTTTCTGAGATTTAATTGTTAGTATATAGGAATGCAATGGACTTTTGTACGTTGATTTTGTAGCAGCAACTTTACTGTATTCGTTGGTTGTTTCTAACAGGTTTTTGGTGGAGTCTTTAGGGTTTTCTATATATAGCATCATGTCATCTGCAAAGAGTGATAATTTACTTCTTCATTCCCAATTTGGATGCCTTTTATTTCTTTCTCTTGCCTGATGGCTCTGACGAGGACTTCCAACACTATGTTGAAAAGCAGAGGTGATAGGGGACAGCCCTGTCGTGTTCCTGAATGTAGAGCAAAGGGCTTCAGTTTTTCACCATTAATTATGAGATTAGCTGAGGGTTTGTCATATATGGCCTTTATTATGTTAAGGTATTTTCCTTCTATACCTATTTTATTAAGTATTTTAATCATAAATGGATGTTGTATCTTGTCAAATGCTCTTTCTGCATCAATTGATATAATCATATGATTTTTGTCCTTTATTTTGTTTATGTGATGTATCACATTGATGGATATGCGGATGTTGAACCATCCTTGTGCTCCAGGGAGGAACCCCACTTGGTCATGATGAATAATCTTTTTAGGCATTGCTTTTCTCAAGGTATTTTAGTGAGTCAACTGGGAAGTTGGGAAAGATGAAATAAGCAGCAATTTAATGTGAATGATATGAAAATCCCCAACAAAATCATTGCATTTCATTGTTTGTCATAGAGCCACATGGAAATGTTGAGGGTTGAAATGTTTCTGGTTAAAATAAAGATTTTTCAACTGCTTTCCTGGTTGAATGTCTACTAGTTGCTTAAAAAAAAAACTGATGTAACTCTTTACTATTACTCTATTACAAACTGAAGAAATTCTCTAATGCTTCAATAAAACTAGGAAAATTTTTTTCAGATATTTGTTGATGGCTTTATCTGAGAGTACATGTCCTACAAACTTTCACATCAGAAGAAAAGTTTTGAACTAATTTAATTTTCATGGAGTAAGAAAGAAGGGGAAGTGTAATATTTCAGAAACTCTATCACTTAATTTGCTATTTTACCTGGACTTTTGATAACATATTTAAAATAGGACACGATATCTTACTTTAAGCAAAATCATAAGCCCCAATCCCATGGTTTCCAGTGGAATATGGCTCAAAGTTAAAGCAAAGGTAATAACATTTCTTCAATGGGAACTCTTGATATACTGTCAAGTGACTAAGCCATGTATATAAAACAATATATACAGTACTATCCCATTTTGGTAAAATATAATAGAAAATATGTTAAATTGCATAGAACTTGATAAAATTAGTATGTAGGTGATATGTTTATGTAAGAGTCATATATTCATACAGGTGTGATATGTATATGAATGCATGATATGTGTTTATGTCATTTATCAACATATGCCACATGTACACAGATAGAGAGGGAGAAAGGAAAGACTGCAGTGACACATACACCAAAATGGCTATTTCTGGAAATTTTGGTGTTTTGCCTTCAGGCTATCTATAATTTTCTAAAAGTTATACAAGAAGCATATGTGAGCTTTTAAAATGAGTATGATAGATAACTCTTTTATAAGACCATGTTTTCCCGAAAATAAGACCTAGCTGGACCATCAGCTTTAATGCATTTTTTGGAGCAAATACTAATATAAAACCCAGTATTTTCTATTATATTATATTATATTATATTATATTATATTATATTATATTATATTATATTATATTACATTACATACTGGGTCTTATATTAATTTTTGCTCCAAAAGATGCATTAGAGCTGATGGTCTGGCTAGGTCTTATTTTCGGAGAAACACGAATAACTCTTTTACAATCTGCTGTGTTCTGTAGATGGTTGAAATATATGGACTTCATCCATGGGCTCAAATGATTGCTTTGGCTAATCAGATCCCAGTTTGGTGTAGCAATGGGGAGCACTTGCAGGAAATTCTGGGATAAGTTCAAGTGAAGTTGGGCATTTATTTCTCTGGTCACTGGTGTCATCAAGGATGACTCTATCCCTTGACCAAGAGACATGGCTCCTAGTAGGTGGTTATTTGCAAACATCTTTCCTTTCTCTTATTATGAGTTTTCATAATAATCTTTTAACCCCAAATGCTCTTACTAGTCTTGGGGTACTGCACTTCCCTACATCAGGCCCACACCTTTTAAATAATCTCTTCAATATCTCTCTACAAATAACACAATTGCACCTGTAATTTTATTGCTACTGGAAACATAACTGAATATGGGGATAAGTCTTATACCTACATTTTTCTTGAGCTTCACTATTAATGATATTCTTGGGAGTTCATTGATCATGGGAATTCATTATAGATAGAGTTCAAGATATACTCACATAACATGATATATTGCAATAGAATTACTATAAGAAAAACCAATGCTTGAACTAGAGGAGTTGGGATAGAGCTAAACAAGTTATGTATCTTTCAGTCTTTATTGGAACATAAAGTCATTCTGAATGTTTTTCAGGTACTGGATTATCTTTATAACTATCTGGAAATGAATTCACTTTATCTCCTACTTTCCAACTTTAACCCATGCTCTTTCCTGACATTGCCAATGCCTTTTCCATCCACATTGCCATACATGCTGGGAGCAAGAAAGAGCTTCTGTACCTATGATAAAAATCAGCTGGCATACGCAGGGTAAAAGACAATTCCATTAAAAAATAAAAAAGAAAAACTCCCACTTCTGACAATGATGAAGTAACAAAGACAAGATTAGCCTCCTTCCTGAAACTACAAGTACATGAAGAAACTACCCAAGGCCTGCGAAAGAAGCATTCCAAAAGGAAAATGAAATGATTCCTGGAGCTCACACATGGCCAGGAATACTGTTTCTTCCTACCAGCCAGACTGGGATAGATCTTGCAATACATAGGACAAAAGGATGAGTACTCAGAAGTATACTGTCTCAGTAGTAGGACCAAACTAGTCCTATCCTAAAGCTAGACTGATATCTACTAACAAAACTTAAGAGCAAGCTTAAGATAATCAAACTGCTCCCAAAAAACTATGTTCCAAAAAGTATTCATACATATTTATGGGAAAACCAAAAATTCCAGGAATCAACAACAGAAAATCATAATTTTGAGCATTATTAAAAAAAAAAAACTAAGCAAGTATGCAAAGAAGCAGGAAAAGCAACCCACAACAAAAATAATCAATCAATAGAAATAGACTCACTAAAGGTGAAGTAATAATATAATAAAATTAGTAGAAAAGGATATTTAAACAATTATTATCACTATATTTTACATGTTAAAGAACATGCGGGAGCACATGAGCATATTAAGGAGAAACATAAAAGATTTTCTTTTTTTTAAATTAAAGTATATTGGGGTGACAATTGTTAATAAAGTTACAGAGATTTCAGGTGTACAATTCTGTATTACATCATCTATAAATCCCATTGTGTGTTCACCACCCAGAGTCTGTTCTCCTTCCATCACCAAATATTTGACCCCCTATACCTTCATCTCCCACCCCCCCACCCCCTTACCCTCTGGTAACCACTAAACTATTGTGTGTCTACGAGTTTTTGTTTCTCATTTGTTTGTCTTGTTGTTTTGTTTTTTGGGGTTCATACACCACATATCAGTGAAATCATATGGTGCTCTGCTTTTCCTGTCTGACTTACTTCACCTAGCATTGTAATCTCAAGATCCATTTATGTAGTCACAAATGGTCCTATTTCATCTTTTCTTACTACCGAATAGTATTCCATTGTGTATATATACCACAAATTCTTTATCTATTCATTTATCAAAGCACATTTTGGTGGTTTCCATATTTTGGCTACCGTAAATAAAGCTGCAATGAATATTGGAACACATGTGTCTTTATAGATAAATGTTTTCAGATTTTTTGGGTAGATACTCAGGAGAGGCATTGCTGGGTCAACAGTAATTCTATTTTTAATTTTTTGAGGAACCTCCACACTGCCTTCCATAGCAGCTGCACCAGTCTACATTCCCACCGACAGTGTATGAGTGTTCCTTTTTCTCCACAGCTTCTCCAACAGTTGTTACTATTTGTCTTGTTGATGATAGCCATTCTAACTGGGCTGCAGTGATATCTCATTGTGGTTTTCATTTGCATTTCTCTGATGATTCGTGATGTTGAGCATTTTTTCATATGTCTATTTGCCATTTGTATGTCCTCCTTGGAGAAATGTCTCTTCAGGTCCTCTGCCCATTTTTCAATTGGGTTATTTGTTTTTGTTGTTGTTGAGTTGCATGAGTTCCTTATATATTTTGGATATTAGCCCCTTACCAGAGACACTAATCACAAAAATCTTGGTTGCCTCTTTCTTTTGTCGATGGTTTCTTTTGCTGTGCAGAAACTTTTAAGTTTCATATAGTCTCATTCACTTATTTTAACTTTTACTTCCATTGCTTTTGGAGTCAAATTCATAAAATGCTCTTTGAACCCAAGGTCCATAAGTTTAGTACCCATGTTTTCTTCTAGGCGGTTTATTGTGTCGGGTCTTATGCTTAAGTCTTTGATCAATTTTGAATTAATTTTGGTACATGGTGACAGATAACAGTCCAGTTTCATTCTTTTGCACATGGCTATCCAATTCTCCCAGCACCATTTATTGAAGAGGCTGTCTTTCCTCCATTGTATGTTTTTAGCTTCTTTGTCAAAAATTATCTGTCCATATTTATGTGGTTTTATTTCTGGGTTCTCAATTCTATTCCATTGGTCTATGTGTCTGTTTTTCTGCCAATACCATGCTGTTTTGATTATTGTAGCCCTGTAGTACAAGCTAAAGTCAGGCAGTGTGATATCTCCAGCATTGTTCTTTTTTCTTAAGATTGCTTTGGCTATTCGGGGTCTTTTGTGGTTCCAAACAAATCTGATGATTTTTTGTTCTATTTCTTTAAAAAATGCCATTGGATTTTGATGGGGATTGTGTTAAATCTGTATATTACTTTGGGTAATGTGGCCATTTTAAGTATGTTGATTCTTCCAATCCATGAGCATGGAACAATTTTCCATTTCTTTGTGTTTTCTTCAGTTTCTTTTAAAAATGTCTTATAGTTTTCAGCATATAGGTCTTTCACATCCTTGGTTAAGTTTATTCCTAGGTATTTTATTCTTTTCACTGCAATTGCAAAGGGAATTGTTTTTTGCATTTCTTTTTCTGAGATTTAATTGTTAGTATATAGGAATGCAACGGACTTTTGTACATTGATTTTGTAGCCCGCAACTTTACTGTATGAGTTCAATGTTCCTAATAGCTTTTTGGTGGAGTCTTTAGGGTTTTCTATATATAGCATCATGTCATCTGTAAAGAATGACAGTTAAACTTCTTCATTCGCAATTTGGATGTTTTTTTATTTCTCTCTCTTGCCTGATTGCTCTGACAAGGACTTCCAACACTATGTTGAAAAGCAGAGGTGATAGGGGACAGCCCTGTCGTGTTCCTGAATGTAGAGCAAAGGGCTTCAGTTTTTCACCATTAATTATGAGATTAGCTGAGGGTTTGTCATATATGGCCTTTATTATGTTAAGGTATTTTCCTTTTATATCTATCTTATTAATTGTTTTAATCATAAATGGATGTTGTATCTTGTCAAATGCTTTTTCTGCATCAATTGATGTAATCATATGATTTTTGTCCTTTATTTTGTTTAAGTGATGTATCACATTGATGGATTTGTGAATG
Organism: Rhinolophus hipposideros; assembly: GCF_964194185.1. Classification (NCBI taxonomy): domain Eukaryota; kingdom Metazoa; phylum Chordata; class Mammalia; order Chiroptera; family Rhinolophidae; genus Rhinolophus; species Rhinolophus hipposideros. Next base: position 53,185,399 of record NC_138063.1, read on the forward strand.
TTGAACCATCCTTGTGCCCCTTAGATGAACCCCACTTGGTTGTGATGAAAAATCTTTTTAAAGCCTTGTTGCATTCGATTTTCTAGAATTTTGTTTAGGATTTTTGCATCTGTATTCATCAGAGATATTGGTCTGTAGTTCTCTTTTTTTGTATTTTCCTTACCAGGTTTTTGTATCTGGGTAATGTTGGCCTCACAAAATGATTTGGGGAGTACTGTCTCCTCTTTAAGTTTTTGGAAGAATTTGAGCAAGATTGGTATTAGATCCTATTTGAAGGTTTGGTAGAATTCACTAGTGAAGCCATCGGGTCCCAGACTTTTGTTTTGGGGAAGGTTTTGGATGAGTGATTCAATTTCGTTACTGGTGATCGGTCTGTTTAGACTTTCTAGTTCTCGTGGTTCAGCCTAGGAAGGCTATATGTTTTTAAGAACTTGTCCATTTCTTCTAGGTTATTGAATTTGGTGGCATATGGTTCTTCATAGTATTCTTGGATGCATTTGTATTTCTGTGGCATCCGTGATAACTTCCTCTCTTTCATTTCTGATTGTGTTTATTAGTGTCTTTTCTCTTTTTATCTTAGTGAGTCTAGCCAAGGGTTTGTCAATTTTGTTAATCTTTTCAAACAACCAGCTCTTTGTCACATTCATTTTTTCTATTGTCTTTTTGTTCTGTATTTCATTGAGTACTGCTCCGATTTTTATGATTTCCTTTCTTCTGTTGACCTTCGGTTTCATTTGTTCTTCTCTTTCTAGCTCTTTAAGGTGTGTCGTGAGGTTATTTATCTGGGTTTTTTCTTGTTTCTTGAGATAGGCCTGTAATGATATACATTTCCTTCTTAAAACTGCTTTCGCTGCATCCCAAAAATTTTGGTAGGATGTATTTACATTGTCATTTGTTTCTATGTATCTTTTGATCTCTCCTCTAATTTCTTCTTTGACCCGGTCGCTGTTTAAAAGTGTGTTGTTTAATCTCCATGTATTTGTGTTTTTGCTGCTTTCTTTCCGCAGTTGATATCCAATTTCAAAGCCTTGTGATAAGAGAATATGCTTGGTATGATTTCAATCTCCTTAAATTTGCTGAGGTTAGTTTTATGTACCAATATATGGTTTATCTTTGAGAATCTTCCATGTCCACTAGAAAAAAATTGTGTAGTCTGGTGTTTTAGGATGAAGTGCTCTATAAATGTCAATTATATCCATTTCATCTAATGTGTCATTTAGGGCTGATATTTCTTTATTTATTTTCTGTTGATGATCTATCATAGGTGTCAATGACGTAGTTATGTCCCCTAATAATTGTGTTTTGGTCAATTTCTCCCTTTAGTTCTGTTAGTAGTTGCTTGGTATATTTCGGTGCTCCCTGATTGGGGGCATAAATATTGATGACTATTATGTGTTCTTGTTGTATAATCTCCTTTACCATTATGAAATGTCCATCTTTGTCTCTTGTTACCTTTTTCACCCTGAAGTCTGTTTCATCTGATATCAGTATGGCTACACCTGATTTTCTCTGGATACCATTTGCTTGGAGTGTCAACTTCCACCCTTTCAATTTGAGTCTATGCTTGTCCTTGTATCTGTGATGTGTCTCTTGGAGACAGCATATCATTGCGTTTAGCTTTTTGATCTAATCTGCTACTCTGTGTCTTTTTATTGGTGAGTTCAGGCCATTTACATTTAGGGTGATTATTGATATGTGAGGATTTCCTATTATTCTATCTTTAGTTTTCTGGTAAGACTGTCTCCATTGCTTCTTTGCCTTTTCGTTGTTGTCTATTATTTCTGTGTGGTGGTATTCTATGATTTTCTCTCTGTTTCTTCTTTTATTACAGTATATATTTCAGTTCTTGATTTTTTTTGAGTGGTTATCCTTAAGTTTATATAAAAGAAAGTTTGATATTTAGAGGATTCCATTTTCTTCAGCATGCCTAATTTCTTCATTCCCATGTTCTGGTTCAGGCCTTTACTCTCCCCCTTTTTATGTTTTGGTTGCCACAAATTGTCCCTGTTGATGGTGGTCAAATAACCTCCTTTAGTATTTCTTGTAGTGCAGGTCATTTATTAGAAAATTCCCTCAGCTTCTGTATGTCTGGAAATGTCTTTATTCCTCCTTCATATCTAAAGGATATTTTTGCTGGGTATATTATTCTTGGCTCATAATTTCTCTCTTTCAATAGTTTGAATAAATGGGCAGAGGATCTGAAGAGACATTTCTCCAAAGAGGACAAACAAATGGCAAACAGACATATGAAAAATACTCAACATCACTAATCATCAGAGAAATGCAAATAAAAACCACAATGAGATATCACCTCACCGCAGTTAGAATGGCTATCATCAATATGACAAATAGTAACAAGTGTTGGAGAGGCTGTGGAGAGAAAGGAACCCTCATACACTGTTGGTGGGAATGCAGACTTGTGCAGCCGCTATGGAAGGCAGTGTGGAAGTTCATCAAAAAATTAAATATAGAATTACTGTATGACCCAGCAATCCTTCTCCTGGGTATCTACCCAAAAAATCTGAAAATATTTACCCATAAAGACACGTGTGCCCCAATGTTCATTGCAGCTTTATTTATGGTGGCCAAGACATGGAAACAACCAAAATGTCCTTCGATAGATGAGTGGATAAAGAAGTTGTGGTATATACCCACAATGGAGTACTATTCAGCGGTAGGAAAAGATGAAATAGGACCATTTTTGACAACATGGATGGATCTTGAGAATATAATTATAAGAAAAATAAGTCAGACAGAAAAAGCAGAGAACCGTATGATTTCACTGATAGGTGGTATATAAACCAAAAAGAGCAAAAGAACAAGACAAACAAATGAGAAACAAAAACTCAGACACAGACAATAGTTTAGTGGTTACCAGAGGGTAACGGGGGTGGGGGGTGGCAGATGAGGGTAAAGGGGATCAAATATTTGGTGATGGAAGGAGAACTGACTCTGGGTGGTGAATACACAATGGGATTCATAGATGATGTAATACAGAATTGTACACCTGAAATCTATGTAACTTTACTAACAATTGTCACCCCAATAAACTTTAATTTAAAAAGAATAAAAAAAGGAGAGAGAAAAATTAAAGGGAATGATACATCTGTAATTGTAGTCCCAGAAGGAAAGTGCATAGAAAATCACTTGAAAATAATGACTGAAAATTTTCCAAATTTAATTAAAACAATATTCCAGAATCAAGAAGCTTAATCAACTTCAAGCAAAATAACCATGATAAAAACTTCACTAAGGTGTGAATTATAAAAGAAAACAACTTATAAATTAAGTTTCATCAAAATTTAAAAACGTATCTTCCAAAGATACTGTTAAGAAAATAAAAAGGCAAGCCACAGACTGGTAGAAAGGATATATGAAATATATATTTGACCAAGGACTTGTATCTAGAATATATAAAGGACACTTATAACTGAATGAAAATAAACAATTCAATAAAAAAATTTGGTAAAATATTTGAGCAGACACTTTACCAAATAAGATATAAAGAAGACATATAACACATACAAAGATGCTCAACATTATAATTATCATAGAAATGCATAGTAAAACAATAATGAGGTACCATTACACCTTTATTAGAATTTCTAAAATTTTAGAATACTGATAACGCTAAATTTGTTGAGATAAGGAGCAATTGAAATGTTCACACAGTGTTGATGGAAATGAAAAATGGAAAAACATGTTTCTAGTTTCTTAAAAATTAAACATAGCTGCCATATGTTGTAGCAATTTTAATCCTAGGTGTTTCCTCGAGAGAAATGGAAGTGCACATTCACAGAAATACTTACACACAAATGTTCATAGCAGGTTTATTTGCAATAATCAAAAACTGGAATCAACCTTAATGTCAGTGATTAGCTAAATTGTGTTTCCACAAAATTCATATGTTGAGGTCCTAACTTCCAATAACTCTGAATGTGGTTATTCTTAGAGATAGGGTCTTTAAAGAGGTAATTAAGTTAAAATGAGGCTATGAGGATAGGCCTTGATACAATCTTACCATCCGTATAAGAAGAGGAAATTTGGACACACAAAGAGACACCACAAATGCACATACACAGAGGAAAAACACAGTGAGAAGGTGTCATCTGCAAGCCCAGGAGAGAGGCCTCCTGAGAAACCAAACATTGATTTCAGACTTCTAACCTCCAGGACTGAGAGAAAATAAATTTCTGTTGTTTAAGCACCCCCATCTGTGGCATTCTGTTATGGCAGTACTAGCAGACTAATAAAATATCTATCAACAGGTAGATGGATAAACAAATTGTTGTACATCTATACAATGGATTACTACACAGCCAAAGAAAGTAGACAATTCATACATGCTACAGTATGGTGCATCTCAATATACTTATGCTGAGTGAAAGAAGGCATACCAAAACAAAGTGCATTTTATATAACATGTATTTATTCTATATAAATATCTAGAAAATGTAAACATCTATAAATAATGACAGAAAGAAAATATGTAGTTGCCTGGGGACTCTCAAGGAGCATGGGAAAATTGCTGAGGGCGGGGAGTGGATATAATCGTTTTTTGATTGCAGTTTTCCTGAATGCACACAATTAAAAACTCACCAAATTGTATGTTTTAAGTAAGTACAGTTTGCTGTATGCCAAATATACTTCAATAACGCTGTAAGATTTTTCTTTTTCTTTTTTTACAAAAGAATCAATTGATATAAGTCACCTGATATTTTTCCATCCACAGAACCTGCCTCCCACTTTCAGTTGACCATGCCATAAACAAAGGGAAGGAGGAATCCACAAATCATGATTATAAGAATGCCACTCCTTCCTTTGGACTGTCTGTCCCATTATATGAAGTTGTTTGTAATGATCCTAAAAGACGCGACTCCCAAAGTGATCTGCCTAGATATAGGAAAGTTGAGGAGCTGGAAGTGAAGGAGAAATAAAAAGCCAGAAGGAAGAATGAAGGAAGGATGCCATAGCCACTGCAGAGAGCTGGCTTGAGTAGCCCCGTGCCAATAAAGAATTCCACAATTATAAGGCCACTGACTGTTTCTCTCAAACATTGAAAAAAAAAAAAACTGTCCAGCTTCATAATGAGAACCAAAATAATGGAAGCAAGCAAAACAAATCTTCTGCGGCAAGGTATTATTATTTGTCCAAGTGCAATACTGTAAGTCCCAAATCTTCTGTCCCTCACTCCATAACTTCCCTTTAATCTCACCTCCTCACATGTAAAAACACGAACTCATAGACATTTCTGTGATGAGGACCACAAATTCAGGGTATTTGACAACAAGTGTGAAAAGTGGAAATGAGACAGGGAAATAATGATTTACTCTTTCAAATACTTCACTTCTCATGGAAATTGTAAGGGCCTTAACTGATTTGATTCCCACAAATTGCTTGTGAAGCAAGCAGCACTAGCATAATCACCCCAGTGTGACTGATGAGGAGAACAGAGCACAGGCATTAGGGGAATGAGGCATTCTCCCCAAGGCCAACTCAGGTGTGAATATCCAAAATGGATCAAAGTAAACCCCTTCTAATTTGTTACCTGTTTACAATACCCTGAGCCAGAGGGCCTCCAGTGCTTATTATCCTTGAGGTCTGGTAGAGACCTCTGGAGGGATCCTTTCCATTGTCAGGGATTGTATTGGAATTTGGTGCTAAATACTTATTTATCTAATGAGAAGATAAACATTTAAGAAAATTATCAATGCAAAGATAAGGACAAAGAATCAGAAATGAAAACATGAGCCAATCAGCCAGCTGTTTGTTTACTATGCATTAAGTAGAAACCATCAGTGTAGTCAGCATACTTTCAGCTGAAAAGACACCACATTAAATGACTTACTTTCATGAAACACTCTGAGGGGCATGAATAATATTTTCAGTTAACAGCACAGGAGTTGAGTCTTCTGTTATTATGTGTTTTTTCCTTCAGCATTAATGGAATCATCTCCAAGCTAGAAAGAACCAGAGACTTAGCTGGTACAATAAAAACAAAAATAATTAAAATGACTTAGGTTGCCCCTTCATTTAACATTTCCCATTCAAAGAGGCTACAAACCATTTCAATAAAAATGCCTCATTTTTGTAAACCCTGGGTCTGTATTTAGGTTTATGTGCTTCCATTCAATTTATGCATCTGCCACAGAAAAAATTAAGTTGATTGCCTGTTTTACAATGTTTTAGATATGTGACTACTACTCAGTACTTCCAGCAAGAGGAGATCACAAAAAATAGATTTCACAGGAGACCACCCACAACTTTTTCTTTCTTCTAGAGATTTCAACCCTCCATGTTCTGAACCAGATTATTAGCCATAATTAATTAACTCTAGTTAAGGAGTTTTTTAAGATTAGACAACGTGGGAACAATAGCAACAACTATAGCCCACTAAGTGTCTGGTACCTAAGATCCTTTATTCATCAAATATTCAAACATAATCATGTATGATTAAATCTATTTTCTCCATTTTACAGGTTTAAAATGATAATGGACTTACCATAAGTCATTAGGAGAACTTGGATTTGAATCAAGTTCTCTCTGACTTAAAGATCTCATCAATAAAACACTTCTTTAAAAAAAAATTAAAATGTGACTTTGATCCAATTGGTAGAAAAGGATATGAGATGTCAATTGCTTCAAACATTATCTTCAAAATAAGATTATGACAATTTATAAAGGCAGATGGGAAAGCATCCCATTGCTTAACTTCTCTAGAGAAAGTAATTTCCCAGGTTTTGGTTTTGATGCTCAAACTTGACCTATTCTTAAAAAAAATAACAAAACATTCTTTATTTTCCTTTTTAAAAGATTTTTATTAAAAATATAGCTAACATAGAATAGTATATTAGATTTAGGGATAAACCATAATTATTCAACATTTATATATCTAAAGAAGTGATCACCATAAATCCAGCAATCATCTGATAACATACTATGCTATCACAACATTATTGACTATATTCCCTAAGCTGCATAATACATCCCCATAACGTATTTGTATTATGCCTGGAAATTTGGACCTCTTATATGCCTTCACCTTTTCCCCCTTTTTCAAATTTTTCAATTACAATTGATATTCATCATTATTTTACATTACAAAATAGTGGTTACACATTCATATAATTTAAGATGTGACCCTCCGGACTAGTCTGGTACCCACCTGGCAATATACATAGTTATGACTATAATATTGACTATATTACCTATGCTTTACTTTATATCCCCATGACTATTTTGTACCTACCAATTTGTACTTTTTTTTTTATTAGTTTCAGGAGAACAAGACAAGGTAATACTTAGAAGTTCGTTAATTATATCACTCACACTGTGGACTCTCCTCCCCCATCCCCCCATCCACTATCCCTCCGACATCGCACTGAGCCATCACATTATATATATAAAATTATAGTTGGCATTCATTATTGTTCAGCTTCAGGTGTACAGTACATTGATTAAGCATCTACATCTTCCCTGAGGTGGTCTCCCAAATGGGACACGTGTCCATCAGATACCCTACAAAATCTTTACAATATTATTGATTACGTTCCCCAAATTATTTTTCAAAAACCCTGAGGCCATTTTGTGGTTACCAAATGTTTTCTAATCCCCTCACCTTTTCTCTTATCCCCACCCCCCCCCCGCCCATCTAACAACCCTCAGTTTTTCCTCTTTGTCCCTAAAACTGTTTCTGATTAGTTCATTCACTTATTCTTTTCTTTAGATTCCACATGTAAGTGAGATCATATGGTACTTGTCTTTCTCTTTCTGACTTATTTCACTTAACATAATGTTCTCTAGGTCTATCCATGTTGTTGCAAATGGTAAGATTTCTTTTTTCTTTATGGCTGTGTAATACTCCATTGTATAAATGTACCACAGTTTCTTAATCCAGTCACCTACCGATGGGCATTTCGGTTGTTTCCATGTCTTGGCTATTGTGTATAGTGCTGCAATAAACATAGGAGTGCATACAGATTTTTGAATTGGAGTTTTGGATTTCTCCGGATAGATGCCTAAAAGTGGAATTACTGGATCATAGGGTAGCTCCATTTTCAGATTTCTGAGATACCTCCATACTGTTTTCCATAGAGGCTGCACCAATCTGCAATCCCACCAACAGTGCACAAGCGTTCCCTTTTCTCCACATTCACACTAGCACTTGTTGTTTGTTGATTTATTGATGATAGCCATTTTGACTGGGGTGAGGTGGTATCTCATTGTAGTTTTGATTTGCATTTATCTGATGGTTAGTGAGGTTGAGCATTTCTTCATATGTCTGTTTGCCATCTGTATGTCCTTTTTCGAAAAATGTCTCTTCATGTCCTCTGCCCATTTTTTAATTGGGTTGTTTGTTTTTTTGGAGTTGAGTTGAGTGAGTTTTTTATACATTTGTGATATTAATCCTTTATCAGATATATCATTGGCAAATATCCTTTCCCATTCAGTAGGATCCCTTTTTGTTTTATTGATGGTTTCCTTTGCTGTGAAAAAACTTTTTAGTTTGATGTAGTCCCACATGTTTATTTTTTCTGTTACTTCCCTCGTGCTAGGGGATATATCAGTAAAAATCATACTCCGGATAATGTCTGTGAAGTTTCTTCCTATATTTTCTTTTATATATTTTATGGTTTCAGATCTTACATTTAAGTCTTTAAGCCATTTTCAATTTATTTTTGTATATGGTGTAAGGGAGTGGTCCAGCTTCATTTTCTTGCATGTGTCTGTCCAGGTTTCCCAGCACCATTTATTGAATAGACTGTCTTTACCCCATCGTACATTCTTGCTTCCATTGTCGTAGATTAAACAGCCATATAGGCATGGATTTATTTCTGGACTCTCTATTCTGTTCCATTGATCTTTGTGTCTATTTTTATGCCAGTACCATGCTGTTTTGATTACTGTAGTTTTGTAGTATAATTTGAAGTCAGGTATCGTTATACTTCCCACTATGTTCTTATTTCTCAAGATTGCTGAGGCAATCCGGGGTCTTTTATGGTCCCATATAAATTTTAGGATTATATGTTCTATTTCTGTGAAAAACGCCGTAGGTAGTTTGATAGGAATTGCATTGAATATGTATATTGCCTTAGGCAGTATGGACATTTTATCTATATTAATTCTTCCTATCCGTGAACATGGAATGTGTTTGCATCTATTTATGTCTTCTTTCATTTCTTTCTTCAGTGTCTTATAATTTTCTGAGTACAGATCTTTTACTTCTTTGGTTAAATTTATTCCAGGTATTCTACAGTCTTTGGAGCAATTGTAAATGGAATTGTTTTATTAATTTCTCCTTCTGATATTTTATCATTGATATATACAAATGCAACTGATTTCTGAATATTAATTTTGTATCCTGCTACTTTACTAAATTCATCTATCAGTTCTAATAGTTTCTTGGTGGAGTCTTTAGGGTTCTCTCTATATAGTATCATGACATCTGCATATAATGATAATTTTACTTCCTCCTTACCAATTTGGATGCCTTTTATTTCTTTTTTCTTGTCTGATTGTTGTGGCTAGAACTTCCAGCACTATGTTGAATAGAAGTGGAGAAAGTGGGCAACCTTGCCTTGTTCCTGATCTTAGGGGAAATGGTTTTAACTTTTCCCCATTGAGTATGATGTTAGCTGTGGGTTTTTCATATATGGCCTTTATTATGTTGAGATATGATCCCTGTATTCCCACTTTCTTAAGGGTTTTTATCATAAATGGTTGCTGGATTTTATCAAATGCTTTTTTTGCATCTATTGATATGATCATGTGATTTCTATTTTTCATTTTGTTAATGTGGTGTATCACATTAATTGATTTGCGGATGTTGAACCACCCTTGCATACCAGGGATGAATCCCACTTGATCATTGTGAATGATCTTTTTAATGTATTGCTGAATTCTGTTCGCTAATATTTTGTTGAGGTTTTTTGCATCTATGTTCATTAGAGATATCGGCCTGTAGTTTTCTTTTTTTGTGGTGTCTTTGTCTGATTTTCGGATCAGGGTGATAGTGGTTTCATTAAAAGTGTTTGGGAGTCTTCCTCCTTCTAGATTTTTTGGAAGAGCTTGAGGAGAATAGGTGATAATTCTTTTTTGAACGTTTTGAAAATTTCACCTGTAAAGCCATCTGGTCCAGGGCTTTTGTCTCTTGGGAGATTGTTGATTGCTGATTCAATTTTCCTAATGGTAATCAGTCTATTCAGGTTCTCTGTTTCTTCTTGAGTTAGCCTTGGAAGGTTGTACGCCTCTAGAAAATTGTCCATTTCTTCCAGATTGTCAAATTTGTTGGCATATAGTTGCTCATAGTAGTTTCTTAAAATTTTTTGTATTTCTGCGGTGTCTGTTGTCACTTCTCCTCTTTCATTTCTGATTTTATTAATTTGGGTCCTCTCTCTCTCCTTTTTTAAATGAGCCTGGCTAAAGGTTTGTCAATTTTGTTTATCTTCTCTAAGAACCAACTCTTGGATTCATTGATCTTTTGTATTGTTTTTCTGGTTTCTATTTCATTTATTTCTGCTCTGATCTTTATTATATCCTTCTTTGTGCTCCCTTTGAGCTTATTTTGCTGTTCTTTTTCCAGATCCCTTAAGTGTGAAGATAAACTGTCAATTAGTGATGTTTCTTGTTTCTTTAGGTAGGCCTGCAGTGCTATGAATTTCCCTCTTAGGACTGCTTTCACAGCATCCCATAGATTTTGGGTCATCATGTTCTCATTCTCATTTGTCTCGAGATATCTTTTGATTTCTTCCTTGATCTCCTGCTTGACCCATTCATTATTTAGTAATAAGTTATTCAGCCTCCATGAATTGGTGTGTCTTCCAGTTTTTTTCCTGTAGTTCATTTCTAATTTCATAGCACTGTGGTCAGAGAAGACAATTGGTATGATTTCAATTTTCTTAAATTTATCAAGACTTGTTTTATGGCCTAACATATGATCTATCTTGGAAAATGTTCCATGTGCGCTTGAGAAGAGTGTATATTCTGCAGCATTGGGGTGAAATGCTCTGAAAATATCAATTAAATCCAAGTGGTCCAATGTATCATTTAAGGCTGTTGTTTCCATATTGATTTTCTGTCTGGAGGACCTGTCCTTTGTTGTCAGAGATGTGTTGAAGTCCCCTACTATGATAGTGTTACTGTCTTTGTTTCTATGTATTAGGTAGATCTGTTATGTCTCCCAGTTTGGTCAGGTGGTCTTAGGTAGTAGGTGGCCTGTGGGGCCCAGTGGCACAGTCTCCCTGGTCACCTGCTCCAGGTGTTCCAGGAATGTCCCATGAATGGGTTTTGTGTGCCCTCCATTATGATTAAGCCTTGATTACTATTGATTACTATTGGTGCATCAGTAGGTGGTATTGCCCCTCAAGCTGATTAGCTATGGGGTTTGGCCATTTCCACAGCTTACAGGCTGCTATGCCATTGAGTGGGATTTGCCCCATTGGGCTTTTGCCTGTTGAGACTGCCTTTTTTGTGTGCCTCTTGGGCTAATTTGATGGTGCTCTGCTGTGATCTGAAGCCAACATCCAAGTATGTTGTTTCTGAGGCTTCTTGGGAAGGGCTTTGGTCCAGGCCCAGTTCGGCCACTGCTTGTGATCAGCCAGGGACTACCTGGTAAGAGCTACAAAGTGATCCACAATTGTCCGCTGCCTCTGCTAAAGTTGGAGGTGCATGAGAGAGGCCATACTGCAAGCCAAGAATGGCTGCCACCAGTACTGGGCCTGAAGTAGCCCTGCAAAAAGCCAAGACACCTTGAGGCTTGCTGCCACCTGCCAGCTTCTTTCAGATTCAACCACTGATAAAGCCTTGTGTGGTGTATAAGTTGAGTAGGAGAGGGTCTCAGGGACTCACTAGAGTGGAAAGAATTGTGGTCACCAGGTTAATGTAGATTCTAGTTTGGTGCAACTGCTGAGCCTAGAGCTACTTGGCGTAAGTCTCAGAGCACAATGAAGCCATCACCACCTACCTGGGGCCCACAAACTCAGGTTTCCAGGAAAGAGTACAATGTGGATGGGGTTGGCTGCTTGCCAAAAAAGTTCCTCCAGCATAGCAGGAGGTAGGACCCAGTGGAGCTCACCAAACCAATTGAAATTCAGATTTGTCCATGTGGGAGAGGGCTCAACACAGGAAGTATGGCACCCACCTAATGGCTGCACATGAGGCGGAACCAACACAGGGAAAATGGCAACTGTCCTCCAGCATTTGCATTGCAACTGCACACTACAGTCTGCTTCCCATATGCCTCTGATGCCCCCCTAGTCACCAAACCTCCACTAGAGCTTAAGGTGAATGCCTTCAGGTGAGTCAATCTGTACACAGGCCCTTTAAGAAGACATCTGGGTTTTCCACAGCCTGCCATCCCATCCAGATGGTCGGCATCCCCACTGTTTTTCACAGTGAGACATTGCAGGGCTCCTCTTCCCAGCACTAGTACTCTGGGTTAGGGAGGTTGGTGTGGGGCTGAGGTCTCTCACTCCTCTGGAAAGAACCTCCGCTGTCACATATTGCTCCTGATTCTCAATTTCACATGGAGGTTTGCGGCCAGCCTGTTTCGCATCTTTGCCCCATCTTATCACTTTTGGTGTGGCTTCATTTTTATATCTTTAGCTATAAAACTTCTATTCAGATAGACTTTATATGGTTCTCCAGGTTGATAGTTCCATACTTTAGTTGCAATTTTAATGTGTTCATGGAAGTAAGCAAGCATAGTGCTTATCTACTCTGCCATCTTGGATGTGCTGCTCACAAAAAACAAAACAAAAAACCCAATATTGGACTATTCTATACATGTAAATTCAGTTCTAAAATGTTGCTCACCCTCTGAGAAGACTCTTCTAGCTCTACTCAATTCCATTTAAACAGTTCCTAGTGATAGTACCAAATACCAACCAAGTGTAAGAACATGACATGGCTAATCCATTCCTTTCAGGAAAATTCTCAGCCTCTGTGCATTGCAACAAAATGGATTTTAAATTAATAATTGCCAGAAGTTACAGGCAACATGGCAAAGCAGAAAATGAATAAATTTGGAAACCAGATGTAAGTCAAATCTCAGCTTCATCATTTAATACCTGATTAACCTTAAGAAATCTCTTAACCTTTCAGAGTATTTATTTCCTCATCCAGAAAATGGGTTAATACTATTCTCTTTATACGTATTCATAGGAGTTTTTAAAGGAAATAAAGCAAGGGTTTAATGATAAGTTAATCATTATAATTATGTTTTTGTTATAGAATATATATGTAAAAATTCCAATTAATCTAATATTAACCTATCTCCCTCTATGTATACATGTAGACTTACTGGAAAAATAACTCTCAACCTATTCCTCCACACAACTTCCATTCATGAGAGAACAGTGCAGTGTGATCTGAAGTTAAGGAAACATTGAACACTTTTAATATCCCCAAAATTTGGAAGGAAAAGGATAAGAACTAGATGCAAAACAGAGGAACACTTTTTGATTTTACAATAAACGGATGGAACAAAAAGTGGGTGTCCTTCCATTTGTTTTCTCCTTTCTAATTGACTCTCTGATACCATCATGAATACTTTGTGACATGTGCATAACATCCTCCTGATCTGGAAGGAAGTGCTAGAAGCAAGAGATGAAATTTGGGAGAGATAATTTTTAAAATCTTTTCGGAGTCACTATTGGTAGTTGAGTTTCAACTTGAGCAAATTAAGACAGAAAATATGCATGTAAATACCTCAAACTAAATCTCCTGATCATCTACTTAAAACAACTTCAGCTTTCCAGAGGCTACATGACATGTGATATTGCCACAGTGTTGACACAGAAGTAGCTATGAAAATCCAGCTGTCTTCTATTAAAACAGACATTAAAAGAGATTTGAAAAAATAAAGTAACTTCACATCAAAATAATTAATCCACCGTAAAAATGAAGAGAAAAAAATCAAATTTGAGAAGATTATTCCAATTCCTTTGTGGTATACTCTAGTAGAGGAAGAAAAATATTTTTTCCTCTAGTCTTCTGAGTTCTTGGCTGAGACCCCTGTGATAAAAGACAAATTCACAAGAGAAAAACACAGAAGTTTATTAACATGTATGTAGGTACACATGGGAGATTCCCAGGGAAAATTGACTGCCTCAAAGACGTGGCTTAGAACTCTGGTTTACATAGCATAATTAACAAATAATAAATTTGTGGAGAAACAACAAAACAAAGGAAAACAGTTTTAGCCTTCCAAGGTCAGCAAACTGTGGGAAAGTAAACTGTTAGATAAAGTCTATTTAGTAAAATTTGTTATGTAGATTTCTCTAGTGCCATCTCCAGGCTAATATGTTCAAATATCATCTCCAGTGATTAAACTTTCTCTTTCCTGGCAGAGAGGGGAAAAGAGACACCTCTAAAATTTTGGACCTGCTTTTAGGAAAATAGGGGGAGAGCAGAGAGCTTTTCTTGTATCTGTTTCTTCTCAGTTGCCTTCAACTAAAAGTAATCCCTATGCCAAAGTGGCGAATTTTGGAGTGGCATATTCTGCTACTCTTCATTACCGATATAGAAATCCTGAATGTTAGGCAATGGATTTTACAAATACCAGAGAAAGCACTGAGAGACAAACCTCCTCGACCTCCAAGTGCCTACCTACAGTCCCAGCTTTTCTCTACTTCCTTAAAGAGCTTAACAAATGAACTTATTATTTATCAATCAGGTATCTTTATAGTGTACATGACTCATTTATACTAGATTAATTAATAGTAAGGACTTATTGGCTTATATGCCTGAAAGTCAAATTGTGAGGTGGGGTACAGGATTTCTTGATTGAACTGCTTAATGATGCCATATCTTCACTAAGTCTTTTGCAGTTTTGGTAGTCATAGAATACTGCAGGAACTGGTGAATGGCTATCTTTGATGAGGGCAATAGAATGTGCTAATTGACATAAGCCAAAAGGACAACCCTGGAGCTAGGGATCAGTTTTCTCTCAAGTACATGAGCTGATTGGGGAGGAATGGAAACACCAATAAACTTTCGGGACTATTTGAAGTGGGTGGAAGAGGAATGGGTGATGGGTAGACAAACAACAAGTACACTAAAGATAATATAAGCCATCATTATATGGGACTTCTCTCATTTTAATACAGAAATTCAAAATAGCACCCATTAACCAGGACATGAATCCAAAAAAAAAGCAGAGAAAAATTGATCTGCACTACATTGGGAACAGGCAAGGATACAGCTCCTATTTTTTTTTTTTTTTAATGGGTGACTAGAAAAAAAGTATCATAGAACCTGTATCAGTTAGGAATGGGTTTGGTTACATACAACAGAACAACACAAAGTACCAGTAAATTAAGCAAGATAGAAATTTATGTTTTCCTTACATAAAGGAACATACAACTTCTAGTATGGTGACTCTATGGATTAAAAAAGGAAACAAAAAATAATGAAGGACTTCGACCTTTTACTTTTCTACTCTTCTATGCAGGCTTACATCTTCCAAGTCACCACACAGTGTAAGGTATCTGTTAAAGTTCTAGTCATTGCTTCTACATTACAAACAAGTGAAAAAGGAAAAATGTAAAGGAAAAGCGAAAGAGTATTTGCCTCTCCCCCAACCTTTGAAAGAGCCTTCATGGAAGCTCTATGCTTGTATCTGATTGTTTCAAAATTTGTCACATGACAGTGTTTATCTAAAAAGAAGGTGAACTAGTAATGTATTCTTTTAGCAGAATACACTGCCCGTGCTTCAGAACTAAAGAACAAAAGGATGAATAAATATTAGAAATTATGGTAGTATAATTCTCAGAACCCATGGAAATGACCTAGAACAGCCAAAAAAAAAAAAATGAAAAAGAAGAACAAGTTTGGAGGACTTGCACTATTTGTTTTCAAGAATTATAATAAAAGTAAAATAATCAAAAGAGTGGTATTGGCAGAAGAATAAACTTATATATCAATGGAACAGACCGGAGTATCCAAAAATAGATGCAAACATATACAGTCAATTAATTTTTGGCAAAGTTTCCAAGGTAATTCAATGGGAAAGAGAAGTCATTTCAAAGAATAGTTTCTGTAACTACTGAATATCAGTTTGGGGAAAAAAATTTAACCTTAACCATTGCCTCACCACACACACACACACACACACACACACACACACACACGTTATAAAATGGAACATAGAAATTAAATGTAGAAGCTAACATTTTAAAGCGTTCTAAAATCTCTACAAGAAAACAGGACGTGACAAAGGGTTAGATAAGGATTTCTTAAAAAGGACACAAAACCTTCTAACAATATAAGAAAAATACAATAAAATTCACTTTATTTTTAAAAATGAAAAGACGATTTAGAGAGTGAGAGAAACTGTTTGTGTAACACATATCAGACAAAGGGTATGGGACCAGAGTTTAAAGGAAAGTCTTGCAACTTAATAATAAGTAAGAAACCCACTCATTTAAAAATAGGCAAAAATTTTTAATAGACACCTTACAAAGGCAATATATAAACAGCCAATAAAACCATAAAATGTTGCTCAATACCATTAGTAATGAGGGCAATACAAATTAAAAACCACAGTGAAACATTCTAACAGGTTACTTGAATGACCAAAATATTAAAAGTGGCAATATTGAAAGGATTGAGAGGATGAAAGGATGCAAAGTACCGTGAACTTTCATACATGGCTGATGGTGATGCAGAATGGTGTAGCCACCTTAGAAAAGAATTTTGGGTGACATCTGAAACATGGTGACATGAGGGATTCCCCTTAATCTTTCCCTCTGAAGTTACAACAAGTTGAACAGCTATAATTCAACAAAGTTTTCCCTGCTTAACACACAAATTTATCTGAGAGATCCACACGTGGAAACATCTGAAGATGGGTGAATTGGGTAGAACAGAAGAGGAGGGGAAGGTGAAGAGTCAAGAGGGGTGTTGTAGATGCAGCCCAGAGCTCACTGAGGATTCTGGGATAGGGGAGGATTCCAGCTGCAGGTACATTCTCTGGGACCTGAGCAATCCAGCCTGAATGATCAGCATATAATATATCTGAATCCAACAACTGGGGCAAAGACCTCAGGTCAGAGACCAAATAGAGAAGTGTGTTCTGGCAGCCCTCATTGCCAGACAGAAAACATAGCCAGCTGCCTCACCCCACCCTCCCAGAGCTAGCAGCAGTCCCCAGAAGAAACTGTAGCAGTGACTATTGGGTTACAGAGCAGAATATCTACATTCCTAAGAACTGGAAAAACAGTTCCTAAGTAACAGACACGCACTGTAGCTTACCCCAGTGACAAGAGTGGAGATATTACTTAGAGAACAAAGTCACAAACACAACATGGCCTCTCCCAGCCCACCCTGCCCCCACCTTTTGCATCTGGTCCCAATGGAGTTACCTAGGACAACTCAGGTAGCACAGCCCTGAATATGGCTGCAGGAGTAGCACTGGAATTTTGGAGGCTCAGTACACCATCTCCCAACACATTCCCTCACCGGGGTGGTGCCCTGAGACTGAGGTGACCTAGTCACAGAGGAGATGCCCACCTCCCCAGGGATTCTTCTACTGCCAGAAACCAGAAAAGGGCAAGGGAAAATAAAATTCCCCAGCAACACCTACTGGAAAACAAAAGAAATACATCTTTGTATCAAACTACTGCAGAACTCACTCCCATAAAATACCTAGGAGGAGAAATAATCCATCCAATGCCATGAACAACCAAGGAAACGAGGCAACCGAGAAAGAAAGTGCAAAATCTCCATAAAATAAGCTTAAAAACATGGAAATATATGACTTAAAAGACAGAGAATTCAAGAGTACAGTTCTGAAAAAAACTCAACAAGATGCAAGAAAACTCAGATAGGCAGTTTAATGAACTCAAAAATAAAATCAATGAACAAAATGAATACTTTACCAAAAAGATTGAGACTTTTAAAACACATCAAATAAAAATTCTGGAGATGAACAACTCAAAAACAAAAACAAAAAAAAAAAAGAAGAAGAAGAAGAAGAATGAAATAGCAATCTTAGGAAATAAAGCTGACCAGATGGAGGGAAGAATTAGTGATATCAAAGATAGAAATCCAGAAATGACACAAATAGAAGAGAAAGGCCAGAGAGTTAAAAGAAATAAAAGAATTCTGCTAGAACTATCTGACTCCATCAGAAAGAGCAATATAAGAATATTGGGTATACCAGAAAGAGAAAAGAGGAAAAAGGGAACAGAGCACCTATTCAAACAAATAGTTGATTAAAACTTTCCAAACCTTTGAAAAGAACTGGCTCTTTGAATCCAAGAATCAAACAGAACACCTAATTATTTCAATCCAAAAAGGCCTTCTATAAGGCATATTATATTGAAACTATCCAAAATTAATGACAAAGAAAGATTTCTTCTCAAAGCAGCCAGGAAAAGAAGATAGTAACCTACAAAGAAAAGCCCATTAGATTATCATCAGATTTTTTTCAACAGAAACTCTACAAGCCAGAAGTGAGTGCAAACAAATATTCAAACTATTGAAAGAGAAATTATCAGCCAAGAATAATATATCCAGCAAAGTTATCCTTTAGATATAAAGAGTAATAAAAATCTTTCCAGCTACAGAAGTGGAGGAAATTTTCCACCACAAGTCCTGCATTACAGGAAATATTGAAGGCGATTATCATACCTCAAACAAAAAGACAAAATGATACAAAACTATGAATAAGATTATTAACAGACAGATAGAAGCAGGGGATGTTAACTCCTATTTAGAATAGGGCACTATATACTTAAATATGACACAAAGTTTAGGAGACAAAAACATAAAAATGAAAAAGAGGAGAAGCCAATTGTTACTGCAACTTGGAAATAAGCTCATAGCATAAATAGGGGTAACTGGTGACAACTAAAACATAAAAGGGAAACGGTAAACAGCTGAATTTGCAAAGGAGAATGGAGATAAGATGCATGCTGAAGAAAAAGAACTACAGTGTATATTAAACTGTCTTTTGCGAAAACTTAATGGTAACCACTCAAAAATCCAGAACTGCGACACACAGTATAGATAAAAAGAATAAAACAGAGGGAAAAAATTATAGAAAACCACCAAACTAAAATAGCAGCCAGAAACACAAAGACAAAGAAATAATGGAGACACCAAGCTACCAGAAAACAAAAGATAAAATGGTAATAGAAAATCCTCATATATCAATAATCACCCTAACTGTAAATGAACTGAACTCAGCAATAAAAAGGCACAGGGTAGCAGATTGGATAAAAAAATAAAACCCAACCATATTCTGCCTTCAAGAGACACATCTCAGCGACAAGGACAAATATAGACAGACTCAAAGTGATAGGATAGAAAATGATACTCCAAGAAAATGGCATTCAGAGAAAATTGAGTGTAGCCATACTTATATCTGATGAAATAAACTTCAAAGTAAAAAAGGTAACAAGAGACAAAGATGAACATTTCATAATGATAAAGGGGACAATACAACCAGAAAACAGAACAATATATACTCATATGCTCCCAGTCAGGAAGCACCAAAATATATAAAGCAACTGGTAACAGAACTAAAGTGAAAAACTGACAAAAATACAATTATAGTATGGGACCTAAATACTCCATTGACAGCTATAGATAGATCATCCAAACAGAAAATGAATAAGGAAATATCAGCTTTTAATGACACATTAGACCAAATGGACATAATTAACCATTTACAGACCCTTTTATTCCAGAACACTAGATTATACATTTGTTTCTAGTGTACATAGAACATTCTCAAGGATAAACCATATATTGAAACATAAAACTAGCCTCAACAAATTTTAAAAGATTGAAACTGTGCTGAGCATATTCTCTGACCACAATGCTTTGAAATTGGAGATCAGTAGCACAAAAGAAAGTGGGAAAAACCACAAATATGTGGAGAATAAACAACATGCTACTAAGGAATGACTGAGTCAAAGAAGAAATAAAAAGAGAGACCAAAAGGTACATAGAAACAAATGAAAATGAAAATACAATTTATCAAAATTTGGGAAATGCAGCCAAAGTGGTAATAAGAGGGAAGTTTATATCACTACAGGTCTATTTCAAGAAACAAGAAAAATCCCAAATAAACAACCTAACATTACATCTTAAAGAACTAGAAAAAGAAGAACAAATGAAGTCTAAAGTCAGCAGAAGGAATGAAATAATAAAAATTAGTGCAGAATTAAATGAAATAAAGAACAGAAAAATAGAAAAAATTAATGCCACGACAATCTATTTCTTTGAAAAGATTAGTAAAATTGGCAAACCTCTGGCTAGATTCACTAAGGAAAATAGAGAAAAGATACAAAGAAACAAAATCAGAAAGAAGAGAAGTTATGACTGACACCACAGAAATAACAAAAGATCATACAAGAACACTATGAAGGACTATATGCCACCAAATTCAATAACCTAGAAGAAATGGACAAGTTCTTAGAAATACATAATTTTCCTAGACTGAATCACTAAAATCTAGAAAATCAAAATGGACCAATCAACAGCAAGGAAATTGAAACAATCATAAAAAACTTCCTAAAAAGCAAAAGTCCAGGACCAGACACCTTCATTAGCGAATTCTACCAAACATTCAAAGATGATTTAATACCTGTCCTTCTCAAACTCTTCCAAAAACTTAAAGAAGAGATAATACTTCCTAACTTATTTTATGAGACGAATATTACCCTGATACCAAAACTTATTAACAATAACACAAAATAAAGAAAATTACAGACCATAATCTCTGATGAATATACATGAAAAATCCTAAACAAAATACTAGCAAATTGAATACAATACATTAAAAAGATTACCCTGTTTTCCCAAAAATAAGACCTAGCCGGACATCAATCTAACGTGTCTTTTGGAGCAAAAATTAATATAAGACCCGGTATTAGATTATATTATATTAATTATATCAATTATATCATATTATATCATATCATATCATATCATATCATATCACATCATATTATATTATATTATATTGCATTGTATTAAAGACCAGGTCTTATTTTATTATAAGACCGGGTCTTATATTAATTTTTACTCCAAAAGATGAATTAGAGCTGATTGTTCGGCCAGGTCTTATTTTAGGGGAAACATGGTATATATCACATCTAAGTGGGGTTCATTCCTAGGACATAAGGATGGTTCAACAAGTGCAAATCGACAATGTGATACCATCACATAAACAAAATGAAGGATAAAAATTATATGATAATATCAATAGATGCAGAAAAAAGTATTTGACAAGATAGAACATCTATTTATGATTAAAATGCTTAATAAAATGGGTATAGAAGGAAAGCAGCTCAACTTAATAAAGGCTATGTGTGGCACTCTCAGCTAATATCATGCTTAATGGTGAAAAACTGAAAGCTTTTCCTCCAAGATCAGAAACATGACAAGGATACCCCCTCTCACCATTATTATTCAACATAGTACTGGAAATCCTACCAAGAGTGATCAGTCAAGAAAAAGAAATAAAAGGCATACAAATTGGGAATGAAGAAGTCAAACTGTCACTTTTTGCAGATGAAATAATTCTCTATTATGAAAACCCTAAAGACTCCACCAAAAAACGATTAGAAACAATAAACAAATACAGTAAGTTGCAGGATACAAAATCAGTGTACAAAAATCCATTGCACTCCTATATACTAACAACAAAATTTTAGAGAAAAATGACAAAAGCAATTCCTTTTGTAACTGCAACAAAAAGAATAAAATACCTAGGAATAAACATAACAAAAGTTGCTATTGTATAGCAACAATAATGCTGTAAGGCATTATTAAAAGAAATTGAAGAAAACACAAAGAAATGGAAAGAAATTCCATGCTCATGGATTGGAAGAATCAACATAGTTAAAATACCATATTACCTAAAGCAACATAGAGATTTAATGCAATCCTCATCAAAATCCCAATGGCATTTTCAAACAATAGAACAAAAAATCATCAGATTTGTTTGGAACCACAAAAGACCCCGAATAGCCAAAGCAATCTTAAAAAAAAAAGAACAATGCTGGAGGTATCACACTGCCTAACTTTAGCTTGTACTACAGGGCTACATTAATCAAAACACCATGGTATTGGCAGAAAAACAGATACACACACCAGTGGAATAGAATTCAGAACCTAGAAATAAAACCACATATATATGAACAGATAATTTTTGACAAAGAAGCTAAAAACATACAATGCAGAAAAGACAGCCTCTTCAATAAATGGTCCTGGGATAACTGGATAGCCATGTACAAAAGAATGAAACTGGACTGCTATTGGTCACCATGCACCAAAGTTAATTCAAAATTGATCAAAGACTTAAGCATAAGACCTGACACAATAAACTGCATATAAGAAAACATAGGTACTAAATTTATGGACCTTGGGTTCAAAGAGCATTTTATGAATTTGACTCCAAAGGCAAGGGAAATAGGAGCTAAAATAAATGAATGGGACTATATGAAACTTAAAAGTTTCTTCACAGCAAAAGAAACCATCGACAAAATAAAGATGCAACCAACTGAATGGGAGAAGATTTTTGCAAACAGTGCCTCCTATAAGGGGTAATATCCAAAATATACAAGGAACTCATGAAACTCAACAACATAAAAACAAAAAACCCTTGGGCCGGCCCGGTGGCGCAGGCGGTTAGAGCTCCATGCTCCTAACTCCGAAGGCTGCCGGTTCGATTCCCACATGGGCCAGTGGGGTCTCAACAAAAAAAAAAAAAAAAAAAAAAAAAAAAACCCAATTGAAAAGTGGGTAGATGATCTGAAGAGAGATTTCTCCAAAGAGAACATACAAATGTCAAATAGACATATGAAAAAATGGTCAACATCACTAATCATCAGAGAAATGCAAACAAAAACCACAATGAGATATCACCTCACCCCAGTCAGAATGGCTATCATCAACAAGACAAGTAGTAACAAGTGTTGGAGAGGCTGTGGAGAAAAAGGAACCCTCATACATTGTTGGTGGGAATGCAGACTGGTGCAGCCATTATGGAAGGCAGTATGGAGGTTCCTCAAAAAATTACGAATAGAATTACCATATGAACCAGCAATCCCTCTCCTGGGTAGCTACCAAAAAAATCTGAAAATATTTATACATAAAGACACGTGTGCTCCAATGTTCATTGCAGCTTTGTTTACGGTGGCCAAGACATGGAAACAACAAAAACGTCCTTCACTAGATGAATGGATAAAGAAGGTGTGGTATATATACACAATGAAATACTATTTGGTGGTAAGAAAAGATGATATAGGAACATTTGTGACAACATGGGTGGATCTTGAGAGTATAATGCTAAGCGAAATAAGTCAGACAGAAAAAGCAGAGAACCCTATGATTTCACTGATATGTGGTATATAAACTAAAACTAACAAAGAACAAGACAAACAAATGAGAAACAAAAACTCATAGACACAGACAATAGTTTAGTGGTTACCAGAGGGTAAGGGGCGTGGGGGGTGGGAGATGAGGGTAAGGGGGATCAAATATATGGTGATGGAAGGAGAACTCACTCTGGGTGGTGAACACACAATGGGATTTATAGATGATGTAATACGGAATTGTACACCTGACATTTATGTAATTTTACTAACAATTGTCACCCCAATAAATTTTCAAAAAGAAAATATAAAAATTATACACTATAAAGTTCAAAAACAAAAAGCACTAGAACTGTAGGAAGAAAAAACGTAATCCCCAGATATAGTAGATTTCAATACTAATTTCATAGTAAATGAATAAACAAAAAGAAAATATGTAAGTATGCAGAAGAATTAAACACTATTAATCAATTTCAATTTTTTAGATATGCAACACAACAAGATCAGAATTCATATTCTTTTTAAATGTACAAGGAACATTTAGCAAGATAGACTATCTTCTGAAAAAACCTGGATGTATTCTAAGGAATTCTCACAAACTTGTTCTCTGTCACAATAGAATTAAATTAAAAATAAATAAAAGAAAGATATCATCAAAAAAAATCAGCAAAATCAACAAATATTAGGAAACTACATAACATACCTTTAAGTAATCTGCAGATCAAAGAAGAAATCAAAAAGAAATGAAAAAGTACTTAAATAAATTAAAATGATAACATCTAAAAATTTATGGAATGCACCTAAATTAGTATCTAGGGTGGAAAATTTAGCACTAAATGTCTACTTTTAAAAACAGCGTCTCAAGTCAGTGACAAAATAGGAAAAAAAGTGAAAATTAAATTAAACCAAAGCTAAATAAATAAATAAAACTAAAATAAAAATCAATGAATTAGGAAACAGGAAAATAATAGATAAAAATCAAGAAACTAATAGTTGGTTACCTTTTTTTCATTTATTTATTTAGTTGGGGTTTTGGGGGAGGGTGGCTAGTTCTTCAAAAAGATCAATAAAATTTTTAACTTCTAGTCAAACAAATCAGGAAAAAAGACAAAATTAGCATTACCAAGAATAAGAGAATTAATATCATTACAATTGGTGTACATATAGAAGATAAGGGAACATAAAACACAGTTTTTGGTCAATATTTTTGACTGCTTAGATCAATTATATAAATTCCTTGAAAGACACAAACCACTAAATCCCAATTAAGAAATACAATAGCCTAATTTATATTAAAAAAAATTGAAATTACATAAGCTTCACACACATACACACACACACACCACTAGCACCACCACCACCACCATCACCACCATCACCACCATCAGGCCAAGATGATTTCATTTGTGAAGTATACCAAATATGTAAGAAAAAAATCAACAATTTATGGATAATCACTTCCAGAAAAACAGTTTCAAACTCATTGCCCAAAACCAAACCCGAAAAAACGTTATAAATATCTAAAACTATAGACCGATATTTTTCATGAAAATGTAAAAGCTCCAAACAACATTTCAGCAAATAAAAATCCAGCTATACTGGAGTCTTTGATATCTTGCTCTCCAGCATATGTCATCAATTTGTCTCAAATAAACTTTTATAAAAATTTTCTACAGATTTGGATGCTTTTTACATCAACATTTACTTGGCATAGTCAGCAAAATTCTGAAGAACCCCACCCAGGACCACCCTGCAGACCCGGACCAGGTACTAGGTCCAAGCAAGGACCCCATTTTTCCCCATCGGCTCTCTGCTTCATGTCGAGTGAACTGCAGTGAGTTTCTCTCGGAATTCTGAACCTCCTTGCTTTAAGTAGCAGACCATGACTTTATTGAGATGTTCTTCAAAACTTTTGGAGGTGGATAAGTGTTGAGATAACTCAGGGAAAGAGGAAAAAATGGGTTGCTGCTTTAATTTCAGCTTTTTAATTGGATTGTTCACTGAGAGTCTAACCAAAATCTTTGTTAGATAAATGAGAGATTGACTCTCTTTAGCTCTGAAAGAGAAAGAACACTTGCTTCCCCAACCTGAATAGCCAATGGGGTGATGACAGTCAGACCTCTGAATCCAGGTTGTTGAAGATGGACGCTGGGAGTCATCCAGAGTGGTAAGGCAGCTAATCCTGGAGAAGCCGGCAGCTCCGGGGAAAAAGGCAGGGCTCCCTGGAATGGGTTAACCCTGCCACAGGGACCGGAGAGAGGGGCCTGTGCTTTGGAAAGCATTGTAGTTCTGGTGGCATTTCATAAGCTTTTGCTGGTCCTTGCTCAGCTATTTTTAGGTGACTAAGAATCTTTGTGGGGTTGCCTGAGGAAAATTTTCCTCTAAGGTATAAAGCAGTCCTATAGGGAGATCCATGGCATTTGGCTCATCAGCATTTGATGAGTACGTCAAAGATGGTTTTCCCTAGAGATTTCTTCAGCTTCTACAGATCTCAAAATTAACATGGGAAATCATGTCTCCGAGGTCAACAAGCTCCATGACATTCAGCCTCCCGTTAATATTAAGATGGTCATGATGAATGTCTGTTGGTCTTATTGCACATAAAAATAGAAAAAGCCAGCAATAAAATTAGGCAGAAAGAATGTAAAACATATTTAATTGGTCTCACAAAATTTCAAACAAACAAACAAACAAAAAGGATTTAGATAAACAAATCAACCTATGATGTTTAGGTGTCAACCCAATTCTTTTGAGATATTAAAAATAGTTGTCCTTATTTTAAAAGGGAGAAGGTCATTTGGAACTTGACTTGTCAAGAACAGATATAAATTATAAATGCCTCTAGGACAAAACTTGGATCTAATTGTTCTTTTATAAACTAGTGAGTTTTTCTCATGGTTCAAAGATCTCAAACAGAGAAGCCTTTGAACCATGAGAAAAACTCACCGTGTGTGTGTGTGTGTGTGTGTGTGTGTGTGTGTGTGTGCACTTATATAAATATATGATATATGAAAATGAAGGCACGATCGAAAGTTAATACACCAGCTTGTGTGACCATGCCAATGGTTAGAAGACAAAATGTTTCTCTCTAATTGCTGCAATAAACATTCAGGGAATGGTGTGGCATGAAGTAATTGCACATTCTACGGTTATTTCAAGTATTTTTTGTGAATTTCTTCAGAGATTTTTGCAAAAATTGGATGGATCGTCTGGAGGAAGTGTGGTTTGTTCTGGACAATGTAAGCCTCCACAAAACCCAGGAAGCACGTGATCTTGTTGGTCAGACAAGACACACTTTATTTTTTCTACCACCATACTCTCCAATGATGAACCCCGTGGAAGAAGGTTTTTCAAAAGTTAAGTTCTGTGCAAGAAATAGTTTGGCTGATCAATCAAACCATGAGATACTTGCTCTCATTATTTATGCTCAACATTCTATTGGAGGTTCTAACCACTATAGTAGACAAGAAAAATAAATGAAAGGAATCTATATTAGAAAGGCAGATATAAATCTGTCTTTATTTGCAGAAGACATGATCATCTAAGTAAAAATCTGATGGAAATTTCAGAAAAGCTACTAGAATTAATAAGTGATTAGAGCAAGGTTGCAGGATACAAGATCATTATTTAAAACTTGAGAGTATTTCTACATATTAGCAACAAACAATCAAAATTTGAAATTTAAGTTGATGTCATTTGCAATTAGAAATATAAAGTACTTTGGATTAAATTTAACAAAAATGTTTGAGAGGTATACACTGAAAAGTATACACATTATTGAGAGAAATAACTGAAGACTTAAATAAATGGATAGACACACCCTATTTATGGTTTGGAAGATTCAATACTGATAAGATGTCAATTCTCTCCAAATTGACATACAGATTCCAGCAAACCCAGTCAAAATATCAGTAGGCCTTTTTGTTGAAATTGTTGAGCTAATTCTAAAATTCATTTAGAAACGCCAAGTATATAGAATAGCAAAAACAACTTTGGAAAGGAACAACAAAGTTTTGAGGACAAAGTTTGAGGACAGCATCTCATTTCAAGACATGTTAAAAAGGAAGTATAATCAAACATTTTGGTATAGAACTCAATATAGACAAATCGATCAATCAAATGGAATAAAAATTTGAGAAATAACCCATAGAAATATGGCCAATTGCTTTTGGCCAAAGTATTAAAGCAATTTAATAAAGAAAGGATAGTTGTTTTTTTTTCTTTTTTTTCCAACATATTGTGCTAGAATAATTGGATATCTAGTGACAAAAAAAAATTGAATCTTTATCTCACTCAGTATGCAAAAAGTAACTCAAAATGGATATGAAACTAACTGTAAAACCTAAACAATAAAACTTCTAGGAAAAAAAAGAAGAAAATAATTTCACTTTGTTAGGCAAAGATTTCTTTAAAAGAAAAAAACACACCTGAAATCTACATAATTTCACTAACAATTGTCACCCCAATAAATTTAAGAAAAAGAAAAAAATTATATAAATGTCTAACCACTATGCTGTACATATGAAATTAATAATATTGAATGTCAAAAAAAACTAAAAGCATAATCCATAAAAAAAATCAAAATTGGTAAATTGAACTTCATCAAAATGAAGAACTTCTATTCTTCCAAAGAATAGAAGAAAATGAAAAGACAATTCAAGGACTGGGAGAAAATATTTGCAAATCACACATTGGATATCGGATTTTGTATTAGTTTTCCACTGCTGCATAGAAAGCTACTCTCAAAATATCACCTTTAACCAACACATTTATCATCTTACAATTTCTGTGGGTCAGAAATCCTGGCATAGCTTAGCTGTGTCTTCTGCTTCAGGGGTTTTCACAGGGCGTCAGCCAGGTGTCAGCCAGGAATCCATTCTCATCTGAAAGCTAAACTGGGGAAGGATCCACTACTAAACCTCTCACATGGTTGTCCACAGGATCCAGGTTCTCAAGGGCTGTTACTCTGAGGGCCTTGGTTCCTCATCCATATTGGCCAGAAGTCACCTAGAGTTCTTTGCCATGTGGGTCTCTCCTGCTTGCTCAGCAGAACAGAGTGCAAGATGAGCTGAAGAGAAAGTTCCAGTAAGAGAGAACACTAGTATTATAAAATGGGATTCACAATCTTTTCTTTTTTAATGAAAGTTTATTGGGGAGACAATTGTTAGCAAAGTTACATAGATTTCAGGTGTACAATTCTGTAATACATTATCTATATCTCACATCGTGTGTTCACCACCCAGTCAGTTCTCTTTCCATCAGCTTTTATTAGACCCCGTTTACCCTCTTTTAGAGCCCCGCTCCCCTCTCCCCCTTATCCTCTGGTAATCCCTAAACTATTGTCTATATCTATGAGTTTTTGTTCTTTCAGTTGTTTGTCTTGCTCTTTTGTTGTTTTCGGTTTATATACCACATATCAGTGAAATCATATGGTTCCCTACTTTTTCTGTCTGCCTTATTTCGCTTAGCATTATAATCTCAAGATCCATCCATGTTGTCACAAGTGGTCCTATTTCATCTTTTCTTACTGCTGAATACTATTCCTTTGTGTATCTATACCACCACTTCTTTGTCCATTCATCTATTGAAGGACATTTTGGTTTTTTCCATGTCTTGGCCACCATAAATAAAGCTGCAATAAAAATTGGAGCACACGTGTCTTTATGGATAAATGTTTTCAGATTTTATGGGTAGATACCCAGGAGAGGGATTGCTGGGTAATTGCAGGAGAGTGATACATGGTAATTGCATTCTTAATTTTTTGAGGAAACTCCACACTGCCTTCCATTGCAGCTGCAACAATCTGCATTCCCACCAACAGTGTATGAGGGTTACTTTTTCTCCACAGCCTCTCCAACACTTGCTACTATTTGTCTCGTTAATGATAGTCATTCTGACTGGGGTGAGGTGATATCTAATTGTGGTTTTTATTTCCATTTGTCTGATGATTAGTGATGTTGAGTATTTTTCATATGTCTATTTGCCATTTGTATGTCCTCTTTGGAGAAATGTCTCTTCAGGTCCTCTGCCCATTTTTCAATAGGATGTTTGCTTTTTTGTTGTTGAGTTTCATGAGTTCCTGGTATATTTTGGATATTAGACCCTTATCGGAGGCACTGTTTGCAAAAATCTCCTCCCATTCAGTTGGTTGCATCTTTATTTTGTCGATGGTTTCTTTTGCTGTGCAGAAACTTTTAAGTTTCATATAGTCCCATTTGTTTATTTTAGCTTTATTTCCCTTGCCTTTGAGGTCAAATTCATAAAATGTTCTTTGAACCCAAGTTCTATAAGTTTACTACCTATGCTTTCTTCTATTTAATTCATTGTTTCACGTCTTATGTTTAGGTCTTTGATCCATTTGGAGTTAATTTTGGTACATGGTGTCAGACAGCAGTCTAGTTTCATTGGTTTGCACGTGGCTTTCCAGTTCTCCCAGCATCATTTATTGAAGAGGATGTCTTTTCTCCATTGTATGTTTTTGGTTTCTTTGTCAATAATTATGTCCATATTTATGTGGGTTTATTTCTGGGTTCTCAATTCCATTCCGTTGGTCTGTGTGTCTGTTTTTCTGCCAATACCATGCTGTTTTGATTATTGTTGTCCTTTAGAACAAGCTGAAGTCAAGGAGTGTGATACCTCCAGCATTGATCTTTTTTCTTAAGATTGTTTTGGCGATTTGGGGTCTTTTGTGGTTCCAAACAAATCTGATGATTTTTTGTTCTATTTCTTTAAAAAATGCCATTTGGGATTTTGATGGGGATTGCATTAAATCTGAATATTACTTTGGGTAATTTGGCCATTTTAACTATTATAACTATGTTGTTTCTTCCAATCCATTAACACAGAACATCTTTCCATTTTTTTGTGTCTTCTTCAATTTTTTTTAAAAAATGTTTTACAATTTTCAGTATAGGTTTTTCACATCCTTCATATAATAAAGGCAATATATGACAAACCCTCAGCTAATATCATAATTAACTCTGAAAAATGAAGTCCTTTGCTTTACATTCAGGAACACGACAGGGCTGTCCCCTATCACCTCTACTTTTCATCATAGTATTGGAAGTCCTTGCCAGAGCAATCAGGCAAGAGAAAAAAATAAAAGCATCCAAATTAGGAATGAAAAAATTAAATTGTCACTTTTTGCAAATGACACGATGCTGTATATAGAAAACCCTAAATACTCCACCAAAAACCTGTCAGGAACAATGAACGAATATAGTAAAGTTGCCAGCTATAAAATCAACATACATAGGTCCATTGCATTCCTATATACTAACAATGAAATCTCAGAAAAAGAAATAAAACAAAACAAAACAATTCCTTTGCAATTGCAACAAAAAGAATAAAATACTTAGGAATAAACTTAACCAAAGATGTGTAAGAATACCTTATAAAAAAGAAGGATAGTGAAGATTTATTTTTAATCAATTATAATGGAATCTGTTCATGGGAAAATAAAAGAATGACAAAATCCCTTTGGAAAATCATTTGGCAGTTTCTAAAATGTTAAACATGTAATTAACGTATAATTCCACACCTAAATATTTCCTCAAGAGTAAGGAACACATGAACGTCATAGGAATGGCTGCAGTGAAGTGGGTTTCTTGAGCTTTCCTCTGCAACTTACCACAAATTGAACATCTGTAACCCACCAAAGGACTCTTTGCTCATCACACAGAAGAGCTAAGATACTCACACAGGTATTACTTGAAGGTGGGCAAACCGGGCAAGCAGGGGAAGAGGGAAGGGAGTGGTGTGGAGACGCAGCCCACATCCACGGCTGCAGAGACGCAGCTGGCCCCAGGACACAGACCAGAAATCACAAAAGCCAGGCAGTGGGCTCTTTCCCTGTGTCCCACAGCTGATCTTTCCTGCCGAGAGAGTGGCGTATCCAAAATTTGAGGGAGTTACCTCAGCTGAGATCTCCAGCTGGGCCCTAAGTCAGACAAAAAGCAAACATCATACCTTGGCCCCTCCCCCCACTCTCCCACAGCAATCCCACCCGGGCCCTGTCAGAGTCTCAAGCTGGTCCCTGAACTGAGGAGTAGTGTCAGATTACAGAGGTGCTGTAGTGCTCAGGATCTGGAAAAAGCCAGTTTGTAGCTGTGACCTAGAAAAGAAGCTGGGATGGGAGACGGTCGGCACCTCCCTTCCCTTCCCCCACCTTTACTGGGCTGCTTGATGCAGGGCAATTGCAGCTGAGGAGACACATGCACGAGTCAGCATCAGGTGGCAGAGGCAGCTCTAGATTTCAGCAGCTCAGAAATCTTGTGCCTTCTACACCCCTGACAGAAGAAGTGCCTTAAGACTCAGGAGACCTGGGCACAGGGAATAAGCCCACCTCCCAGTAGCTGGCTGTGGTGCTCTCAGCACACATTTGTGCAGGTGAGAGCAGAAACTGCACTGATTTTGTAAAAACTGCCAACCACACCCCATAGACCCACTCATCTAGAACTGCAGTGCCAGGATCACTCTGGACACCAGGTAGCCAGCTCTGCCTCCCCAAGACACAGAGGAGTCTTTTTACAGCAGAAGACAACCTGGAGATAGTTTGATGGGCGTAAGCCAAGACTGGCGCTGCTGTTTTGTTTTGTTTTATTTTTAGTATGAATATCATTTTTAGCATACACACACACACACACACACACACATTTTCTCCTTTCTTTCTCCCTTCTTTTCTTTTTTCTTTTCCTTGCCCTACTTTTCCTCCTTCTTTCCATTTTTCTGTATTGATTTTTTTTTGACGGGGTGTTGCTATTTTTTGTTTCTTTAGTTTTTTTATTTTATATTGTTTTTGTATTTTTGATATTTTTGCCTGTGTTAAGTGTGGGTTATCAGTTGTTTTACATGAGTGTATTTGGTTTTATCTTTGTTGTTGTTGTTATTGTTGTTCTTGTACTTGTTGATTTGCTTTGTTCTGAAATTGCCCTACACCAGGGCCCAGCCCAAGAGCACAAGATTCAAGACACCCAGAGGCCAATTCTAGACCAAACCAGAGTATTACCAGGTTTCACCTTCAAGTCACACACCCAGAGGGAATTCTCTACAGGCACAAGAACACATGGGGCCAAGCCTCATTTTAGGGATCAACCCTCATACAGCAGATATGTGGGCATAGCCAATTCTCACAGCTAGTCAACCTAGGAGTCAATTCCACCTACTGACAAGCCAAAAGCAATTAAATCTCAACTCTAACAGTAGAATACAAACAACACATGGGATGCCTCAGGAGCACATGCACAGGACAATATGGAGACTGTGCAATTCAAATATAAAGGGCACATACTACATAAGACCACCCAGCAAAGACTGAGAACCCTAGGGGATCTAATTAATACACTGAAGCAAACACAGAGAGTCAGCCAGAATGGGTAAACAAAGAAATATGTCCCAAATAAAAGACAGAAGAAACCTCCAGAATTGGAAGCAAATGAAACAGAGGTAACCAACCTATCAGAGACAGAGTTTATAACACTGACGATAAGAATGTTTAAGGAGTTTAGTGACGACATAAAGGACAGAAAAATTATAAAGCACAAACAGAATTAAAGAATGCAATCAAGAACACACTTGAAGGAATTACCAGCAGCTTAGATGAGGCAGAGGATCGAATCAGCAATTTAAAAGACAAATTAGCAGAGATCACCCTATTGGAAAAGAAAAAAATAATTAAAAAAACGATGAAAATGGTTTAAGAGACCTGTGGAATAACATCAAGTACAACAACATGTGTATCATAGGAATACCAAAAGGAGAAGAGAAGGAACAAGGGATTGAGAACATAGTTGAAGTAATAATGACCGAAAACTTCCCTAACCTGATGAAGGAAATTGACATACAAGCCAAGGAAGTAAAGAAAGTTCCAACCAAGATGAACTCAAACAGACCCACACCAAGACACGTTACAGTAAAAATGGCAAAGGTTAAAGACAAAGAGAGAATCCTAAAAGCAGCAAGAGAAAGACAGCGAATTACATACATGGGAACTTCTATAAGATTAACAAATGACTTTCTACAGAAACTTTGTAGGCCAGAAGGGAGTGGCAGGAGGTATTCAAAGCAATGAAACACAAAGGCCTACAAACTAGAGTGCTTTGTCCAGCAAGGCGATCATTTAAAATTAAAGGAGAGATAAAGAGCGTCCTATTTGGGAGACCACCTCAGGGATATTGTGGATACCTGATCATGGCATTGTACACCAGAAGCTAAACATTAATGAATGCCAACTATAATTTTATATATATAATGTGATGGTTCAGTGTGAGGTCGGAGGGATAGTGGATGGGGGGAGGGGGGTTCACAGTGTGAGGGATATAAATGATGAACGTCTAAGTATTACCTTGTCTTGTACACCTGAAACTAATAAATAAAAAATAAATAAATAAATAAATAAATAAAAGAAAAAAAAGAAAAGAATAAGTTAAAGGAATTCATTACCACCAAGCCAGCAATGCAGGAAATGTTAAAAAGACTTCTGTAAACAGAAAAAAGTTCAAAACAATCTAACTAATGAAGACCAGAAATACAAATAACAAAATGGTAATAACTATGTACCTATCAATCATCACTTTAAATGTAAGTGGATTAAATACTCCAATCAAAAGATATAGGGTGGCTGAGTAGATAATAAAGAAAGACACTTGCATAGGCTGTATTACAAGAGACTCACCTCAGATCAAAAGATACACACAGGCTGAAAGAGATGAGTTGTAGTAGAATATTTCCTGCAAATGGAAATAAGAAAAGACTTATATCTGACAAAATAGACTTTAAAAATAAAGACTATTAAAAGACAAAATGAGCACTACATAGTAATATAGGGATCAATCCAACAAGAGAACATAGCCCTAGTAAACATCTATGCACCTAAAAAAGGAGCAACTAAATATATAAAACAGATATGACTGACATAAAGACAGAGATTAATAGTAGTAACATTATCATAGTAGGGGACTTCAACATACCACTGACAACAAGGCACAGATCCTCCATTAGAAAATCAATATGAAAACAGTGGACTTAAATGACACATTAAACCAGTTGGATTTAATTGATATTTTTAGAGCATTTCACCCAAAAGCTGCAGAATACACATTTTTATCAAGCACACATGGAATATTTTCTAAGATAGACCACATGTTAGGCCACAAAACAAGTCTTGATAAATTTAAGAAAATTGAAATCATACCAAATGTCTTCTCTGACCATAGTGCTATAAAATTAGAAATCAACTACAGGAAAAAAAAACTGGAAGACACACAAATACATAGAGGCTATTTGGAATAACATATCATTAAATAATGGATGGGTCAACAAGGAGGTCAAGGAAGAAATCAAAAGATATCTCCAGACAGATGAAAATGAAAACACAACGACCCAAAAATCTATGGGATGTAGCGAAAGCAGTCCTAAGAGGGAAATTCATAATAATGCAGGCCTACCTAAAGAAACAAGAAAAATCACAAATCAACAGTTTAGCTTTACACTTAAGGGATCTGGAAAAAGAAGAGCAAAATAAGCCCAAAGGGAATACAAAGAAGGAGATAATAAAGATAAGAGCAGAAAAAATGAAATAGAGACCAAAAAACATACAAAAGATCAATGAAATCAAGGAGCTGGTTTTTTGAAAAGATAAACAAAATCGACAAACCTTTAGCCAGACTCATCAAAAAAAAAAAAAAGGACCCAAATTAATAAAATCAGAAATTAAAGAGAAGTGACAACAGACACCACAGAAATACAATAAAAATTTTAAGAAATTACAATGAGCAACTATACAACAAGTTAGACAATCTGGAAGAAAATGGATAATTTTCTAGAAGCACACAACCTTCCAAAGCTAACTCAAGATGAAACAGAAAACCTGAATAAACTGATTACTACCAGGGAAATTGAATCAGTAATCAACAAGCTCCCAACAAACAAAAGCCTTGGACCAGATGGCTTTACAGTTGAATTTTACAAAACATTAAAAAAGAATTATCACCTATTCTCGTCAAACTATTCCAAAAAATCCAGAAAGAGAGAAGTCTCCCTCACACTTTTTATGAGGCCACTATCACCCTGATCCCCAAATCAGACAAAGACATTACAAAAAAAGAAAACTACAGGCCAATATGCCTAATGAATGCATAATCCTCAACAAAATATTAGCAAACAGAAATCAGTAATACATTAAAAATACACCACAATCAAGTGGGATTCAGTCCTGGTATGCAAGGTTGATTCAATATCCACAAATCAATTTATGTGATACACCACATTAACAAAATGAAAATTAAAAATCATATAATCATATCAATAGACGCAGAAAAACACCTGAGAAAATTCAGCAGCAACTTATAATAAAAACTCTTAAGAAAGTGGTAATAGAGGTACTATATCTCAACATAATAAAGGCCATATATGATAAACCCACAGCTAACATCAAACTCATCAGGGAAAGCTAAAACCATTAACTTTTCCTTAAGGTCAGGAACAAGGCAAGGTTGCTCACTATCTCCACTTCTATTCAACATAGTGCTGGAAGTTCTAGCCAGAGCAGTCAGACAAGAAAAAGAAATAAAAGGCATCCAAATTGGTAAGGAGGAAGTAAAATTGTCATTATATGCAGATGTCATGATACTATATAGAGAGAACCCCAAAGACTCCACCAAAAAGTATTAGAACTGATAAATGAATTTAGTAAAGTAGCAGGATACAAAATTAGTATTCGGAAATCAGTTGCATATGTATACATCAATAATAAACTATGAGAAGGAGAAATTAAGCAAACAATACCATTTACAATTACTTCAAAGACTATAAAATACTTAGGAATAAATTTAGTCAAAGAAGTAAAAGACCTGTACTCAGAAAATTATAAGACACTGAACAGAGAAATTAAAGATACAAATAGATGGAAACACATACCATGCTTATGGATAGGAAGAATTAATATAGTTAAAATGTCCATACTGCCTAAGGCAAAATACAGATTCAATGCAATTCCTATCAAACTACCAAGGACATTTTTCACAGAAATAGAACATACAGTCCTAAAATTTATATGTAACCATATAGCCTCAGCAATCTTGAGAAATAAGAACAAAGTGGGAGGTATAACGATACCTGACTTCAAATTATACTACAAGGCTATGGTAATCAAAACAACATGGTACTGGCACACAAACAGACACATTGATCAACAAAACAGAATAGAGAGCCCAGAAATAAATTCATGCCTATATAGTCATTTAATCTATGACAGTGGAAGCAAGAATTTACAGTGGGGTAAAGACAGTCTATTCAATAAATGGTGCTGGGAAACCTGGACAGACACATGCAAAATAATGAAGCTGGACCACCTCCTTACACCATATACAAGAATGAATTCAAAATGGATTATAGATTTAAATGTAAGATCTGAAACTATAAAACTCCAAGAAGAAAATAAAGGGAGAAAGTTTGCAGACATTACCCTTAGTAATATTTTTACTGATATATTCCCTAGGGCAAGGGAAGTAAGAGAAAAAATAAACATATGGGATTACGTCAAACTAAAAAGCTTTTTCACAGCAAAGGAAACCATCAATAAAACAAAAAGGCATCCTACTGAATGGGTAAAGATATTTGTCAATAATATATGTGATAAAGGGTTGATATCCAAAATTATATATATATATATATGTATATATATATATATATATATATATATATATATGTACACACACACACACACACACACATATATATAACACATTCAACTCAACACCAAAAAAACAAACAACCCAATTAAAAAATGAGCAGAGGATGAAGAGACATTTTTCTAAAGAGGACATACAGATGGCAAACAGAGAGATGAAAAAATGCTCAACCTCACTAATCATTAGAGAAATGCAATTAAAAACCACAATGAGATACCACCTCACCCCAATCAAAATGGCTATCATCAATCAATCAACAAACAACAAGTGCTGGCGAGGATGTGGAGAAAAGGATGTGCACTGCTGGTGGGATTGCAGATTGGTGCAGCCACTATAAAAATCAGTATGGAGGTATCTCAAAAATCTGGAAATGGAATTACCTTATGACACAGCAATTCCACTCCTAGGCATCTATCCAAAGAAATCCAAAACACTAATTCAAAAAAAATGTATGCACCCATATGTTTATTGCAGCACTATTCACAATAGCCAAGACATGGAAACAACCGAAATGTCCATCGGTAGATGACTGGATCAAGAAACTGTGATACAGTTATACAATGGAGTATTACGCAGCCACAAAGAAGAAAGCAATCTTACCATTTGCAACAATATGGATGGACCTAGAGAATATTGTGCTAAGTGAAATAAGTCAGACGGAGAAAGATAAATACTATATGATCTCATTTATATGTGGAATCTAAGGAATAGAATAAATTAACAAACTAATCAAAAAGAGTCTAAGAGATATAGAGGAAAAACTGAGGGTTGCTAAATGGGACAGGGGTTGGGGATAAGGGGGAAAGTGAGTGGATTAGATAGCACAATCAGTAACTACAAAATTGCCACAGGGTTAGGAAAGACAGTTTGGGGAATATAATCAATAATGTTGTAAAGATTTTGTAGGGTATCCGATGGACAGTTGTCTTATTAGGGAGACCACCTCAGGGACGTTATAGATGCCTGATCACTGCACTGTACACCTAAAGCTGAAGCTGAATAATAATGGATGTCAACTATAATTTTTTATATATAATTATAAATATATATATATATATATATATATATATATATATATAGTCACAAGAAGTGGAGTACTGCATTAAGAATAGAGACAGTGGAACTGTAATAGCTGTGTGTGATGTCAGAGGGGTAGTAGATTGGGGGAAGGGAGTTATTACTTTGTGAGGGGTATAAATATCTACCATTGTTATATAATTGTTTTGTACAGCTGAAACTAATAATAATAAAGAAAAAGTGTAAGGAACACATATATTCATACAAAGAATTACTATACTAATGTTCATTGAAGTCTTCTTTATAATAGTAAAAAACCTGACAATAACCAAAATTTCCATTAGCAGATAAAGGGATTTATCCTCATAATGGAATACTTTGCAGTAACAAGAAACAAACTATTAATGCTCTTAGAAAGCGGAATTTTTTTTATTATTATTTGCAAATTTTGTGATTGTGTCCCTGAAATACCCAAGAATTTCAGTAAAAATCTGATAACTAGTAGCATCAATAAGGGAAACTGGTAAAAAGAATAATTATAAAATAAAATGTGAAAATTAATTTTTCAATAGTACAGTGAATATTATGACTAAAACTTCCTTTTCAATATCAACAAATCATAATATAGAGAGATACACACATACTATGAATTGTCTAGTTTATAAATAAAAAAACTAGAAATATGCACAAAAAAACCTAAGACTTAAGTAAATTAATAGATATAATTTATCCATGGATGGAAAGATACAAAACTGAAAAAATTCTAAATCACCCTCAAATTAATTTACAAATACAATGCAATTTCAGTCTAAATTCAAATGCTATTTTGTGGGGAAGAGTGGAATTTGAAAATTGTCAAACTGATTTTGAAAGTTGTCTGAAAGACAACGCATGGGAAAAGATTCTGAAAAAGTAAAATAATAACCTGGAACTTATGCTATAATATATTAAAATTTATTTAATAATTTAAATTAAGTTAACATAAACTAATTATTTAAACAGTGTAGTTACTGCACAAGATAGAACAATAAATGGAATAAAATAAGACTTAAAGAAATACATCAAATCATATTCCTGGCATTGCAAATCTATAATTGAAAATGGATTATTCAATAAATAATGTTGGAACAAATAAATGGTTGGTCATTAGAAACACAATAAAAATGGATGGTTACTTTACCCTTCCAACATAATGTACTCCAGATAGATTAAATTGGATATGAAATAAATGACTATGTAAAAAAGTACAATAAGAAAATACAGCTTAGTGTATTTATGCTCTGGGAATGTAAAATCTTTTCTAAGCATGACAGTAATTACAGAAACTGTAAAAGAAAAAATAATAAATTTAACTATATAAAATTCTTATTTTCTATTCTTCAAACTTTTTAAATAAAATATAAATGACAAACTAGGAAAATATTTCTATTTTATAAGCCAGACAAAGACCTATAGCATTTAATGTACAGAGTTCTTACCAAAATAAGAAAAAAAATGGAAAATTTGATAAGATGTGATAAACAATTGGCAAATGGCAATAACATAAGAAAGGATGATTAATTATGCAGTTAAGAAGAAATACAAATAAATATAAGGTTTTTGCATACATGATTAGCAATTTTAAAAATATTCACAATGTGCATAGTTGGCTATAGACATTGTAAAAAAGCACATTTGTGGACTATTTTGGAAGTCTATCATCAAGCCAGTAAGAATTATGACATTTATCTATTTATAAACATGCTAAACTACCCATAAGGTAGTTGAGAGGGAAAAGCAGCTTATCAAACAAACATTAGAATGATCCTGGTTTAAAAAAAAAAATGTGCAGGTACACTTGTTTGTTCCCAAGGATCAGCGTTAGTTTTCGCAGTGTCATAAAGAGAACATGGTTGCAATGTCTGGGTAGTGACAGGGCATGAGGAAGGGGCATCCACTCTGGTAATCGACCTTCATTCTCATCAAATCTCTGGTTGTTATCTTTGCAACTGTATGCTCCTGAATGCAAGGACTCTCCAATCCAGTTCTAACATCCAACCTCTCTCAGAGACATGAGAAAGCTTTGGGAGCACTATGCTGGAAGAGAAGTCTGTGAGACTGTCTCAGGTGCATCTTGCTATCTGCCCCACCCACCATCTTTATTATTAATGCTCCATGTTGAACACAGAGGTGCCCGTGAGACCTGACATCCCCTGGCTCCAACTGAAAAGCAAAATATAGTACTGATAATAAAGGACAACATGGGTCTTACTAGGGAGGTTTAATCCCCATATCTTTAATTTTTTTTTCTACAATACCTCAAAATGTCTAGAGAAAGTCAAGATTTTCTGAAGCAGAATGATTTGAAGGGACCATTTTGACTCTGAGTCTATTTTGACCCCTTCCCTCCCTTTCCTTCTATCTCACTTAATATATCTCCCCTAATCTCATCCTCCCCTTCCCTGTCTCACCCTTGAGTCATTCTCCTTCCCTCTCATTTCATTCTCCACCTCATTCCTTCTGTTTTCCATGGCTTGCCCTCCACTCACCTCTCCATTCCACCCTTCATCTGTCCCTTTTGTGATTTTCCCTTTCTTTTCCTCTCCATCAGATGCCTCCCCCATCTCTATCCTTTCCGCCCCTCCCTCCCACACTTTCTTGCATTATTAGCTCCCTGATTTATCTGTCCCAAAATTTCTCTCAAATTTCTCACTGATTTGAAAAAAATCTTACAAGTATTTTTTTTCAAATTTATAATGAATAATATCGATAGAAATAATTAACAGAAAATAAAATTGACACTGGCTAAAACCTCACAGTAAAATGTTCTGCTGCTCAAAAACTGGCTGATGAATCACAATATCTTGATATCAATTTTAGAACTGCAAAATCTAACCTATAAAAATTTGTACTAGAAAGAAATAATGATTACAAATGAAAATTCACATTAGAACTAATAATCCAAAAAAGTTGATAGGATGAAACATTAAAAGAATCAAATCTGTGTATAAAATATAAAAATTAAATAACTAATTCAATCAAAAAATACATGGAAACTGGTTTAACTGTGTTACATATAAAGCATTGATCCAGGGCTTAGTTTGATATAATGAAATCTGTTTCAAAAGCCACACTTGAAACCTATGTAACTTTACTAACCATTGTGACCCTAATAAACTTTAATCTGAAAAACAAAGCCACAGTCTTCGTGAAAATTTATCAATGTTGGCATAATTATGATTTTTGAAAGTTTGTATTTTAAAATCCTCCATGTTAAAATGCCAGAGGTCAAAATGAAACGAGAACATGAATTTCCTGTTATTATGCCAGCCTCATGAACCACCTGAGGCAACAGTTGCCTTCCCTTTACAAAAAAAAAGGAAGAAGTCCGGGTTTCAGGGTACTCTTGTTACAGTGTTAAAAGAAGAATTGCAATCATTAAAGAAAGCCAAGGAGACTATACAGAGGGTGCCAAAAATATGTATACACATTTTAAGAAAAAAACTGTATTACAATTGTAATACTCAATATATACAGATAACGAAAGATGAATACAAGTCACATTTAACTTCTGCAAGTACAAGAGGTGCTCAAAGTGGTTACCATCAGCATCCAGACACTTCTGATTATGGCGAACTACTGTTTGAGCAATGTTGACCAAAGTGTCCGCTTCTATACATTTTTTGGCATTCTTGGTATATAGTTAGAGCTGGAGAAATCTTCCACGCAGAGCCAGGCAGTGTGTGTGAACATGCTGGTAGCAGTACTGCACTTTAGCTATCAAGCACCAGACCCTTTCCAGGATTTAGACAGTACAATAACACTGGAATAATGTTATTGCAGAATAATGTTTGAAATCATTAATGAAACCAAAACCTAGATGGAAAAGAAATTGTAGAAAGATGGCATTTATAAAGTTAAACCATTTCCTGGAATGTGTCCACAATGGCCCTTATTGAGCAGGGAGACTTGATCGATATGATCAAGCCTCATATCTGCCCCCATGTACATGACCCCGCAGCTGGTTCTTGCTGATGATAAGAATTGTAAAAGTGCACGAGAGTGTACATGCTGGAATTCATACTCCTTTAATCACTGTTTCTAAAAGAGATATTAACTGTTACTTGCAGAAACTCAATGAAATGTTTCTAATGGCATTGTTGCATAATTATATTATGTAATTGCTCAATTTTGACACTGTGTACTATTATTATTGCTCAGTAATTACGTAGGAGAGCGATGTGCATATTTCTATCTGTTTATTTTTTATCCTTGTCTCTCTTAGGTAAACTGCTCACTCCCTGATGTTTATGCTCCCATCTTTTAATATAATCCTTGCTAAAATAAATAATAATTTACATTGAGCTGTCTTAAAGCAGAATAATCAAAGTGCTCTCTCTATTCTTTGTTGTCAACTGTCCCTTCAAGACACTCGTCAAATATCCTCTTCTTAGAACCCATGCCAACCTCAACATTCAAGAAAATGATTCTTCTAATTCTCGCAAGTCTGAAACGACCCACTCAGTTTGCACAAGTTGGTTTCATGAGCATAGATAGGACGACACAATCCATAGACACAAA
This sequence comes from Rhinolophus hipposideros, assembly GCF_964194185.1. Taxonomy (NCBI): domain Eukaryota; kingdom Metazoa; phylum Chordata; class Mammalia; order Chiroptera; family Rhinolophidae; genus Rhinolophus; species Rhinolophus hipposideros. The sequence continues at coordinate 53,227,994 of NC_138063.1, forward strand.
CTGTGTCTTTATGGATCTTCTTCATCATTGAGCTGCTGCCCAGCACTGCTTCCTTCTCAGCCATCACAGCTAGATACTCTTTCCCTCCCCTTTTAGATCTGCTTCTTGGCTCCTGTCACACAAATCTCACTGCCCAACCTAATGGAAAACTACTTTGCCCTGAATGGAAAACTACTCTTTAAAAAGTCGATGAAAGAGAGAAGTGACTCATGTGAGAAGAAGCAAGAAAAAGAAGTCCTGATCCTTTAAAATAACGCATTGTACAAGAGAATTACCAATAATTATACCATCAATACATGAAAAGAAGAAATACCAGTGAGTCTTTTGTTATTGTTCTCTAACAGTATAAAGTGATTGGGTCTAAAATGAGTAAGTCTACAAATACTAATACAAATACTGAATGAATAAGATTGAAGGAAAAATACTTAACCGATTCAAAACTTGCTTAGCCAAAAGGTAAATCCATCATGTTGAAACCAAAAAAAAAAAAGAAAAGAAATAACAAGCACTTAATAACCATTCAGTCAAATAAGACATTTAAAAAATATGACAGACTAATTAGAAATAAATGACAGTGCTATTCATATAATGTGGCCTGCATAATTTTTCACTTGGGGAATATTGCTTTTCTGTGGCCTAGTATTCATTTTTAAAACATATTCAATGAACAATGGGAGAATCATTCTTTGCATATAGGATAAAAAGCTTATGTGCATTTATTAGAACAGTTTACACAATTTAGTATGTTTTCAATGATTTAGTAACACTCTAGTTATTTAATAAATTTTCAAATCCTCTATTTAATTTACTACCTTAAGTCTTAGAGGCTAAGAGAGATATTTTAAAGTCTCCCACTGCGATTGTGTTTCTGTCAATTTCCCATTGAATTACTAATATCTTTTGCTTTATATATTTAACGCAATTTGTTTTAGCACAGGAAGTTTAATAGAATTTATATTAACAAAATGAGTATTTATGACTTTATTTTTAATTTTTATTTATGTATTATATAATATTTAAGAAGTATAAATTTATAAAAATAATGCAACAAATATTTGAAAACCAAAAACCTTGACAGCAGTTAATTCATCTTTGTGATCCCTCCCTGAGCTATCCTTCTTCTTTCCTCCTAGTTGGAACCTTTATACTACTTCTTAAGATTATGTTTCTCATAAATTTTCTTATACTTTTGTTAGCTATGGATCCAAAAGTAACATACTATTATAATTTTTCATGTAATGGAATTTATGCAGCAATGAAAACAAATGACCTTGAGTAAGACTTTTCAAGTTGTATGAATATCAAAAAAATATTTAGGGAAAAAAGCAAACACACAAAAATATATGCAGTGTAAAACCATTTATATCATGTTTTAAAACAAGAATTGTACCTTATCGATATACAATAATCCCTTTTCTCCCATTAAACTCTTTTTTACCTTGAATTGTTTATCTTTTAATGTTTAATATTCTGATGTCAGGTTTATTTTGTTCCCATTTGCATGATTTAAAAGTGTCCACACTTGTGCTTGTACTTTTTTGAAGGCAACTTTGGTTTAAATATGTTCCTTTACACCAAACATTTTGTCTTATATCCAATGTAAAAGACTCTGCTTTTCATAAAGAAGTTTAACTGATTAGCATATGTACCTGAAATATTTAGACATCTTTTTATGCTGCTCTTTCCTTTCATGTTTTTAAATTTCTTTGCTGTTTCCTTTGTTTGTTTGTTTTTCTTGCCAGATAAACTGCATTGCCTTTCCTTTTATCATAAGCAATTGTGTTGATATAGATAGATAAATAATATATATATATATATATACATAAACAATGTATCTTGTTTTTAATTTTAACTACCAGTTACTTTTAAGCTTTTCAAATCTATATCTAACCCATATTTCTTAACCTATGTTTTTTACATTGGCCAAATTGACAAAAAACAGTAAATTTTGAATTCTCCTCTAATGAGGTAAATATTTTAATATACTTTTACACCTCCACTCACTTTTCCCTCCCCCACTTACCACTGGACACTATTAGTATAATTAAAAATACATTTTAAATATTTTTTATATTTGCATTTTAAATGTATTTTCTCTTTTGAAAAAAATGATTGATATTTCCATTGTTTCTAAATCAGATGTAGAAGTGTTTTGTTTTTGTTTTGAAATAGACTATTTTTTAGAGCAGTTTTAGGTTCACAAGAAAATTGAGAGGAAGGTAAAGAAAGTTCCCATAGTCTCACTCTCTCCACATATGCAAGCCTCCCACACTATTGGCGTCTTGCATCACAGTGGTATATTTGGTACAATCCATGAACGTACATTAACACATCATTATCACCTAAAGTTCACAGTTTACATAAGTGTTCACTATTGATGTTGTACAGTCTATAAGTTTTGACCAATTAGGATTTTTATAATATTCCTGAATGTAGAGAAAATAGTAAACTGTGGAATAGCTCACTGAGCTAGAAAGTCAACTATAGAGAATTTTGTAGATTTATTGGGTCATTCAACACTTGCTCCAATTCACTTGTAACTTACCCTGCTCTAATCTTAATATTGGAAAAGACGGACACCACCTTGCCCAGTTTCTTTTGCTTTTAGGGGTTCCTCTGAAACCAAGGTTTGGGTCTACATATGTATCCCTGTAAGAATTCTAAGATGGAAGTGAACAACAGAGGTGGAAGCCACAAAGGAAGACTAGGTCTTCTGGCAAACACAAGATCTTGTGGAACACAAATGAAAATGAAAGGGACTTGACACAGAGATAATTGGTGGTTCTGGAAGAGAAACTGGAGTAATTTAACAGAAGTAATAATCAAAGATACATAGTGGTGAGGGAGGACAACTCTCTTGACCTGTATGTACACATTAAAAGGTTTTATCACATGATGTAAGGACTGAAAGCCTAAATATAACCTGGTGGCTACTGTGATAAACCATTACATTGAGCAGTAGGAACACAAACCATGAGATGGACTGGCTACTCCTCACTGTGCTAAAGTAGCAAAAGTAGTAAACTAACTAGATCAGAGTGCTACATGGTTCAAGACACAGAGCTTCTAAAACTGCTTAATAGAATTCCTTGCCTCTTTTAGCTTACTTAGTTGATGCAGCCAAATACCACTGTTGAATTATCATGTAGTTTTAATTTACTATCTCATCCATACTTCTCTCTTGCAGATAGAAAATGAATGAGAAAGAAGACACCAAGAACTGGAAAACAGACATTAGGGAGCAGTCCAATGACTATGAATACTCCAAATGCTAAAACCCACTGAGATTCTCTTGTCAGCAGAAGCAGCCTTCCTTCACCGAATAGATAAAGTTCATTTTGACTTGATTGAGGGCCTGTAATGATTTTATGCATATTAGTTACTTTGTAAGGGAATGGCAATTCTCTATACATACCCAGAGGGACCCCATGTTGGCAAATCTCTAGAAGGTATAATTCTCATTTTAGTCTATATAAATGACAACTCCTACAATTGAGGACATGGCAAACCATCCATTCCTGCTACTACTTATTTTATAAAGACTATGAGTCAAATCCAAGAATACACCTTACACCAATTACAAAATGAAACCTGAGAAGTAATTGTACCCACCCCAAAAATCATGATATTCCTAATTTATTTTGTAAAAGTTTGCCATTAAAAAAAAATTGTAAAATTCTGGATAGTATAGTGGATTATCATAACCTTAATCAAATGGTGAGTCCAATTGCTATTGCACCTTGAACATCCTCCCTGGAGTAAATCAACACATACTTGGAATTCATACATATAGTAAGCAGCTCTCGACTCAGAAGAAATTTTTTTCTCACATCTAAAAAATCATAAAACACTAGAATCTATTTTTGTTTCATTTGTCTAGAGTATCAATATACCTTCATGTTCTTACCTCAGAACTACTCAATTCTATAGCTCTCTGTCATACTTAATTGGATTGTCAGAGATGTTGATCCTATTACAGCCACCCATGCATGCATGTGCATGTGCACGCACACGTACATTGATTGGTCCATTGGTCCACTACATAGATGATATCATGAATATGAAATCTAGTGATAAGGTAATGTCAGATACCTTAGATACCCAGGTAAGCATCTATACTTGCATGATAAATGATGGAGTATAAATCCTACAAAAATTTAAGAGATTTAATGGTCTGGGTATGTCTGAATATCACCTCCCAAGTTAAGGACAATTTTTGACACTGGGAACTTCTACCGTTATGAAAAAGTATAATACTTAATTGTCACATTTAAATTTTAAGGATAAATATTTTCATATTTCAGTATACTGTTCTCATTCATATATAAAGTAAACTTTTGGACTATAGGCCACTTAACTTTTATGACTCAATGAATCAAAAAGATCCTCAAAGTGTTTATAGTTAGTTGGGATGCTGTACAGAGTTTGTGGCAAGTTCCAATAGGAAAATCACAGAGAATGCCCCCTTAATTTGGCAACAAAGCTCTTCAGCCAGCAACCCTTCTTTTAAAAACCAGCTCTTGGCTTGCTGTTGGGTCCTAGTTGAGACTGAATGAAACAACAAGTTATCAAATAAATTGATGATTTCTATAACACCAGACTGCAATATCTAAATCACACGTAGAGAAACGTAGTTGTACAAGATGAGGTCTCATTTTCATGGCCTTTAGTTGGGGGACAAGAGTAGATGGCTCAGCAGGTGAGACAGTGGGGATACTAGTGGAAAAACTGCAGGCTTTTTTTATGGAGAACTATAAAACTGAGTTGGGAAAACTGTAAATGTTGAAAATAGTGGAAGATCCTTGGAATAGAAAGACCCCAAGGGGGGATTCTGAAATATACCTACCTACATATCTGAGTAATTTATGAACCATATCTTCCTAGAGCAGACTCAAAGTCTACCTAACAATGAAAAATCAAAACTAACAACAGAGTCACCATCCAATAAACAAAGTTTTCAGTTTAAGTTCAATCAAGAACATTGCCTGCAAAAACAAAACAAGCATTGGAGAAAAATATACACTGCCCAAAATACTATTCAAAATTACCCAAAATAAAAAGAACCAGGAAAAATGAAACACATTATCAAAAGGAAATAAAATCAACTGTGAATCACCCCAAGATGATTCAGATGTTAGAGCTAATAGTCAAGGATTTTAAAGTGGCTATGATAATTATCTTCAATGAAGTACAAACAAATACGCTCTCAAAAAATAAGTTATAGGAATTCTTGCAATACAAACAATAAAGATGAACTAAATGAAGATTCTATAACTGAAAATTAATTATCCCCAATAAGAATTTCTTTTAAAAAACAGCTCTTGACATGTGTTGGGTTCTACTTGGATCTTAGCTGGATGGTCTTAGCAGCTGAATAGAGGTGACAGAAAAAAGAGTAAGTAAACATGAACGTAGATCAATGAACATTATCCAATGTAAAAAACAGAAATAAAAGTTAAAAAATAAAGAGCATGAGCAGAGGATCAGGGACTTGTTAGATGATACAAAACAGTACAACATATATGTTATTGGAGCACAGAAGGAGAAACGAAAGGTAATGAGGCACAAGTAATATATTTGAGGAAATAATGACTCAAAATTTCGCAATTTGGTGAAAGACAAACATATAAAGACAGAAGATGATCAGCAAACACAAAAGAGAATAAACACAGTAAAGCTCATACCAAAGCATATCATACTGGTAATACATTTATTAAAGCTGAAGATATGAGCAAATCTTAAAAATAGGAAGACAAAAATGACACATTACATAAAGAGAAACACCAGAAGAAGAAAGAGAGTGAAACGACGTCATGAAATTGGTAAAACAATGAACAACTCAGAATTCTATATTTAGTGAAAATATCCTTAGAAAAGAAAGATATGGGGATACAAAAGTCAATTTGGGGAATGTAATCAATAATGTTGCAAAGATTTTGTAGGGTATCTGATGGACGCTTGTCTCATTAGGGAGACCACCTCGGGGATGATGTAGATGCCTGATCACTGCACTGTACACCTGAAGCTGAAGCTGAGCAATAATGAATGTCAACTACAATTATACATATATACATATATATATGTATTGTATATATATATATATAATATATATATATATATATATATATATATACACACACAAGAAACAGGGTACAGCATTAGGAACAGAGACGGTGGAAATGTAATGGCTGTGTGCGATGTCAGAGGGGTAGTGGATGGAGGCAGGGGGGTTATCACTGTGTGAGGGATATAAATGATCAATGTCTAACTATTACATTGTTTTATGCACCTGAAACTAATAAAAAGAAAGATTAAAAAAAGAAAGATTAAAGAAAGATAAAATAGAGATATTTTCAGATGAAAGAAAAACTAACAGAATCATTACAAATGATCTAAAGAAAGTCTTCACACTGAAAGAAAATGATACTGAAATGATACTGAAAAAAAATGGAAACTTGGATTCTCAGAAAGGAATGGAAAGCATTGGAAATGGATAATAACTGAATAAATCCAAAATACCATTCTTTTTTTCCATATTTTTATTTACTATTTAAAGCAGTAGAAATAAGACAAATAACAAATATAGCATCAAGAACATGAATATATAGAGACGTAGAGTGTTCATATAAGGAAGATGCAAATAATTCCACACTCAGAGTTGGAGATTTTAACACAGAAGTCAGCAAACGTTTCTCCTAAAGTTTCAGATAATAAATACATTAGGTTTTGAGCATATTCTTCTTTGTGTATGTGTGTGTGTGTGTGTGTGTGTGTGTGTGTGTGTGTGTGTTTACAACCCTTTAGGAAAGTAAAAACCATCCTTGACAGCTGATGGAGCAGCAATTAATTGTTCTATTGTCCCAACAATCAGACAAAAGAACAACACTATCAGTACCCTAGAGTAAATTGATATTTATAGAGTACTGTACCCAACAAAAACAGAATACATAGTTTTTGCAAGTATATAAGCTACATTTACAACAATGAACCATATACTTACATCAATAAAGCTGATAAACCTCTAGCAACACTGATCGAGGAGGGAAAACGGAAGACACAAGTTATTATTATCAGAAGTGGAAAAGTAGAAATCACTACAGATCATACACACATTAAAAAGATAATCATTATGAATAACAACTTTATGCCAATAAGTTCAAAACTTTAGATAAATTAGATAAAACAATTGAAAGGTACAAGTTTTCAAATGGATAAAAAACAAATGGAAAATGTATTAAAGATATTAAATTAATAATTGAAACCCTTTTCACAAAGAAAGCTCCAAGACCAAATACCTTCACTGGTGAATTCAATTAAATGTTCAAAGGAGAAATAATAAAGTTCTTCATAAACTCTTTCAGAAAAATGAATGACTAGAGACATGTCCTAATTTATTTTACAAGAGGAGCGTTACCCTGATACAAAGACATTATAAGAAAGAACACTACAAATTAATATCCTCATGAATTTAAATGCAAAATTATCTTTAAAATTTTATAAATAAAATCCAGTGATACATATATTAAGGATAATGCACAAAACCATGTGATGTTTATCACAGGAACACAAGGTTCATTTAGTATTTTAAATCGACGCAATTCAAACACGTTGACAAAATAAAAGAGAAAAATCATATGATTAGCTCAATAAATTCAATAAACTAAATACCAATTTGTGATAAAACTTCTTAGTAAAATACAAATTTCCTCAACTGGATAAAGGACATTTTAAAAAACACAAAACTGCAGTTAACATCAAACTCAGTGGTGAATGGATTCAATGCATTGTACTCTAATTCAAAAACAAGGCAAGAATGTCTGCTCAACATTGTAATGGAGGTTCTAGCCAGTGAAATTTAAGGCAATAAAAAAGAAAAAGTAAAAAGCATACAGATTATAAAGAAATAAGTAGAACTCTATTTAATTACACAAAACATGATTAAGTATGTCACAATTCCTAAAAAGTCTTCAAAAATTATTACAATGAAGTGAATTTATCAAGGCTATAAAATGCAAAGTCAATATATAAAAAATCAATTGTATTTCTATATCACAACTAGTAAATAAAATTTTATGACATCTTTTACAATATTGTAAATAAAAAACAAAAGCAAAACAAACAAAAAAAAGCACTTAGTAACGACCTTAAAATACGGGCAAGAATTCTGCACTGAAAACTGAGAAAAAATGGAAGGTATGTCATCATCATGGATTAGAAGACTCAATATTGTGAAGTTATTAGGTCTCTCAAAATTGAGCTATTAATTCAACACAATTCCATACAAAATTCCTGGAGACATATTTGGTAGAAAATGAGTAGCTTGTTCTACAATATATTTGGAAATATAAATAGTAGCCAATCAATTGATTTTTTTAAAAAAAAAAACACAGCATTGTAGGACTTACATTACCTGATTTCAAAACTTGCTATAATACTATAATAATTAAGATAGTGTAATATCAATATAGAGGTAGATATCAGAATATAGTCTAGAGAGCCCCGAAACAAACCACAAATCCTACCTCCCACTAAACACAGAGAGAAAGAGAGACAAGAGACCTAAGGATACAAGCTAAATATTAGACCCTGTTTACCCTCTTCTAGAGCCCCACTCCCCCCTTACCTTTTGGTTACCGCTAAATTGTACATGATGGTGGAAAGAGAACTGACTCTGGGTGATGAACACTGTCATGCGGGGCAGCCTGCGGGGTCTTAGCTCCCGCTCCCCACATAAGAACGCAGGACATGGTGAGGCCAAAAAGGAACACGCACGGAGCCATAGGTAGGGGAGTCATACCACTATAGTCTCACTGGAGGCTGGCTTCGCACGACGTGTGACCTACTGTACGCTTTTCTGCCGGCCAACCCAGCGACTCCACCCTCCAGCCCAGTCATGGCAGTTATATCAGTGGCCAATTGGCTAACTGGCTACAGCTGACGGTCAACCAGCCACAGCTGACGGCCATCTACTACCGAGCCAGCACCTTTCCCACGTGAAGCCGAGAGCCTGGAATCTGCTCTCTGGGGCTCTGTCCCCACACTCCACCCCTACAGGGTCTTGCCTCTCAATCTACAGACAAGCGTCTTCCGCTAGAGGCCCTGAGTGAGGAGCCTGGAGGTGAATGCAATATCCTGGACACAGCCAGGCTCTCTGGGCACAGCCAGTCTTCCAGGGCTCAGCCAGTGTCCTAACATATTCTCGGCCAGTGTTCTCACATATTCACGTGGGCAGCTGGTCGAGACACAAAAGCAAACATCTGCCAGTTCCACTACATGGTGGTAGGTTCCCAAGCAAACAGTCAAGCAGTCTATTAAATTAGGAATGGAGCCCATTCCCCGTAAACACACAATGTGACATATAGATAACGTATTACAGAATTATACACCTGAAGTCTATGTAACTTTATTAACAATTGTCACCCCAATAAACTTTAATTAAAAAATAACAAACAAAAAACAGTCACTGGGATGTAAAGTACAGCACATAGAATATAGTCAATAATATTGTAGTAACTATGTGTGGTGTCAGATGGGTACTAGACTTACCAGGATGATTACTTTGTAAGTTATGTAAATTACTAATCACTGCATTGTACACCAGACATTAATAAATATATAATCTGATACTGTAATTAAAAAATTACATGAATAAATAAAATGTGAAAAAAGATACAAGCTAAAACTATTAAAATTTCAGAAAAAATAGGAAAAAATATTTGTACATTGTAGAGGGAAAATGTTTCTTAGACCATGTACAAAATGAAAAGCAAAGAAAAAAGCGATAGAAGAATTATTTCCTATGCCACTTAATACGTCAGAGGGATAAAAGAGCTAGATTCTAAGGTAAGGTTGAAAGATTATTCACTCATAACTACACTGAATTTTAAGCTAAAAAGGCCCTCAAAAGACAACTGGTTTAACTTCTTTTTTTTAATTAAAGTTTATTGGGGTGACAATTGTTAGTAAAGTTACATAAATTTCAGGTATACAATTCTGTATTACATCCTCTTTAAATTATATTGTGTGTTCACCACCCAGAGTCAGTTCTCCTTCCATCACCATAAAGTGGTCTATAAATGTCAATTATGTCCAGTTCATCTAATGTGTCATTTAGGGCTGATATTTCTTTATTTATTTTCTGTTCCAATGATCTATCCGTAGTTGTCAATTGTCACGTCCAGCACGATGAGGGTTGTGGGGAGTGAGGAGAGAGGTGCGGGGTTAAAAAAAGACAGTAGCCATGAACAGAGTGTAAGTGTGGGGGCCAAAGGAGCTGCAGCCTCATGGACTGGGCTGGGGTGCCTAATCTGGCCAATGCCTTAGCTTTTATTAGTTAGGTGGGGAAGTTAAGGAGATAAAGCTTGTCAATCTCAATATCTGTGAATTCCATACACTGTAATAGGAAACAGATTCAAGCCAATCACCCTTGCCTGCAGGCAGCAGAATGTGTCTCAGGATGTTTGTACTTCCCCAAGGGACAAAACCTATATGCATATGAATAAGTGGAGAGCACATCACTGAATCTCTTCTTTTGCAGGTGTTGGGAAGGAATGCAGCCACAGAGGCAGAGGCTTTCCTTAGCCTCCGCAAGGTGGGGGGCTGTGCCCACCTCTATGAACCCCGTGGATTCTCCTGTTGGTCCCCACTCAACTGTGCCTTGCTTGAGTTATCCCCCCTCCCCCGTGGGGAATCTTACCCATCATTGGCTGACCAGCCATCTTTCTGGGACCAAACAGGGAGACATAAGGTGGAAACACAAATGTGAAGCAAAGTCCCTGAAAGGATCTGTCTCACAGACTCTCCTTTCTTTGGGGGCAGGTACAAGGAGTCAGACGGGTAGGCTGCTGCGTGGACACAGTGAATGATGTATTTAGGTCCTCTACTATAATTGTGTTTTGGTCAATTTCTCCCTTTAGTTCTGTTAGTAGTTGCTTGGTATATTTCGGTGCTCCCTGATTGGGGGCATAAATATTGATGACTGTTATGTCTTCTTGTTGTATAGTCCCCTTTATTGTTATGAAATGTCCATCTTTGTCTCTCTCCCTTTGTCTCTCTACCTTTTTTATCCTGAAGTCTGTTTCATCTGATATGAGTATGGCTAAACCTGATTTTCTCTGGATACCATTTGCTTGCAGTGTCAATTTCAACCCTGTCACTTTGAGTCTATATTTGTCCTTGTAGCTGAGATATGTCCCTTGGAGGTAGCATATGGTTGGATTTAGTGTTTTTATCCAATCTGCTACTCTATGTTACTTTTTATTGGTGAGTTCAGTCCACTTACCTTTAGGGTGATTATTGATATGTGAGGATTTCCTGTCATTCTATCTTTAGTTTTCTGGTAAGACTGTCTCCATTGTTTCTTTGCCTTTTTGTTGTTGTCTATTATCTCTGTGTGGCGGTATTCTATGATGTTTCACTCTGTTTCTTTTTTTATTATGTTATATTTTTCAGTTCTGGATTTTTTTGAGTTAAGTTTATGTTACTGTTAATTTACTGTTAAGTTTACGTAAAAGAAGGTTTCACATTTAGAGATTCTACTTACTTTAGCATGCTTAATTTCTCCATTCCCTTATGTTAGTTCAGACCTTTACTCTCTCCCCCTTTATGTTTTTTTGTTTTGTGTCTTTTTGCCCCCAGAAATTATCCCTATGTATGCTGGAGTTGATTTCTGTGCTGTAGTAGCAAGCTGTCTTTTTCTTCTTTTTCTTTAAGTATTTGTTTTTATTTTTATTTATTTATTTATTTTTTATTTCTTTACCCTGTATTTTTTATTTAAGAGTATAGTGTCTTTTTTGGTGTAGGGGTTGTCATTTCCTGCTTCTGTTTTTTCTGTTTGTAATCCTACTCATGGTTTTGTATTCGTTTGCTTTTTTATCGTTTCAGGTCGAATAGCCTTCTTCGGTATTTCTTGTAATGCAGGTCATGTGTTAGAAAATTCCCTCAGCTTCTGTATGTCTGGAAAGGTCTTTATTTCTCCTTTATATGTAAAGTATATCTTTACTGGAGATATTATTCTTGGCTCATAATTTCTCTCTTTCAGTAGTTTGAATACTTGATTCCACTCTCTTCTGGCTTGTAGAGTTTCTGCTGAAAAATCTGATGATAATCTAATGGGCTTTCCTTTGTAGGTTACTGCCTTCTTTTCTCTGGCAGCCTTCAGGACTCTTTCATTGTCATTAATTTGTGACAGCTTCAATACAATGTGCCTTGGAGAAGGCTTGTTGTGAGTGAGGTAATTAGGTGTTCTATTTGCTTCTTGGATTTGAGGATCCAGTTCTTCCCACAAGTTTAGGAAGTTCTCGTGGACTATTTGCTTGAATATACTCTCTGTTCCCTTCTCCCTTTCTTCTCCTTCTGGTATGCCCATTATTCTTATATTACGCTTTCTGATGGAGTCAGGAAGTTCTTGTAGAGTTCTTTCATTTCTTTTAACTCTGAAGTCTCTCTCTTCTTCCATCTGTATGATTTCCAGATGTCTATCTTTGTTGTCACTGATTCTTCCCTCCATCTGGTCAGCTCTATTACCTAAGGTGGCTATTTCATTCTTCATTTCTTTTATTGAGTTCTTAACTCCAGATATTCTATTTGGTTCTTTTTAAAAATTTCAATCTCTTTGGTAAAATGTTCATTTTGTTCTTGGATTGTGTTTCTGAGTTCATTAAACTGCCTGTCTTTGTTTTCTTGCATCTCACTCAGGTTTTTTCAGAATTGCTATCCTGAATTGTCTCATCATTTAAGTGACATATTTCCATGTCTTTAAGTTCAATTTATGGAGACTTTTCATTTTCTTTTTGAGCTGCCTTGTTATCTTGGTTATTCATGGCAATTAGTAATTTTTTTATTTTTCCTAAGCAGGAGTGGGTTCTGCAGTGGGTTGGTAGGAAGAGGTCTTTCCTTTGCTTTCCAGTAGGTGTTAGTAGAATGCTTTATTTTCTTTCTGACTGCAGCCTTTTATTCTCTCTCATGCTGCGGTATTACATTTTCTCTGTACTGTTCCGGCTTCTCACACAATGGGGGGATTCCCTGGAAGGTGGGCCCCTCCTCTGTGAGCAGGTAGCCTGGGTCTAAGGGCACTGCCTCCGTTGGTGGATGTGGAAAACTTCTGAATTTCTGAAGCTCTTCCTGCACCGGATTCAGGGCCTATGTGTTTCAGTGGCTCTGTTTATCCCTGCAGGGATCCGCCCAGAAAGGTGGGGGTGGGGTGGAGATGGGGTGAGGTGGATTGTGGAGGTGGCTGTGAGCAATGGCAGTGACCACCAGCACAGCCCGCTCTTCACTCAGGGTTCCCTCCCCTTTGCTGGTTGGGCTGTGAGTCCGTGGCTGCAGGCCACAGTTCTCAGAACTGTAAATATTCTGTTCTTGTGATCTGACACTGCTACTGTTCTGCTTCTAGCACCGGGCAGGTGGGGATGGGGTGAGCTCTGGGAGGTTAGGAAGGGCTTGTTTAGACTCCGTGCCTAAGCTTTTCGTCCTTTGGCAGTGAGGGCTTAACCCGCCCTTTTCACTCTTCTTCCCTCAGTCTTTGCTCTTATGTCTGTGCCGTGACTGTTGGGTTTAGCAATATTATATGCTGATCCCTCAGACGGGACTGTGGGCCATAAGGTAAGCGCTAGCAGTCTGAATTCTTCCCTCTCCTGTGATTGCAGCAGCTCCATTATACAGGGAGCTCAGAGCTCCGAGCTGAGCTCCACTCTGCGTCCTGTGGCATGCTGTCCACATCTCTGCAGTTTCCACGTCCGCCACTCGCCCAATTTGCCCACCTTTAGATGATTTCAGTTATGCGTGTCTTAGTCTTGCCTGCCTGCTCTGCAGGAAGTTCTTTGTGGAATTATAGTGGTTCATCTTGTTGACAATTCCAGGGGAGATTTCAAGAGGTTCACCTAACGCCACCAGTTCTATGACATCATGGGGCTGGTTTAATTTCTTTATTTTATACTTTAATAAACTAAAGCCACTGAAATTCATACAGGTGATTAATGGCAAAACCACTTTTTTTTCCTGAAGTAAGCCTAAGCTATATTTCCAAACTAAGCCTAAAGTTACCAGAAGAAAGGAAATAATAAAGACTAGAGCATAAATAAATAAAATAAAATGAAATAAAATAAAATAAAATAAACAATAGAACAAATTCTTGAAACTAAGAATTGATTCTTTAAAATGATAAACAAACCCAACAAACCCTTAAGTAGACTAAATACAAAAGAGTGAAGACTCACATAAATAAAATTAGAAATGGAAAGATGGATATCCCAACTGATGACACAAAAATAAAAGAGACCATAAGAGACTATTATGAATAATCATACAGTAACAAATTGAACAAAACAGAAAAAAATTTATAAATTCCTAGATACATACAACCTACCAAAACTGAATTAAGAAGAAATACAGAGCCTGAATAGACTAATAACAAATAATGAGATTGAATCAGTAATTTAAAAAAAATCTCAAGAAATAAAAGCCCAAGACGAGATGGCTTCACAAGTGAATTTTACCAAACGTTTAAAGAGACATTAACACCAATCCTTCTTAAAAGTTTCCAAAAAATAGAAGAGAGAACATCTAAGTTGTTTTTATGAGCTCAGCATCACCCTGATACCAAAGCCAGAGAAAAACACCACAAGAAAATAAAACAACGGGCCAATATCCTTGATGAACATAGGCGCAAAAATCCTCAAAAAAGTACTAGGAAAACAAATTCAATGGCACATTAAAAGGATCATACTCCATGACCAAGTAAAGTTTATTCCTGGGATGCAAGGATATTTTAATATAAGCAAAGCAATCAATGTGATACACCACATTAACAGTATGAAGGATAAAAATCATGTGATCATGTCAATAGATGCAGAAAAATACATTTGACAAACTACAACATCCTTTGTGATAAAAGCTTCAAAAAATTTGTAATAGAAGAAACATAATTCAACATAATAAAGACCATACAAGAAAAGCCCACAGCTAATATTATACTCAATGTTGTAAAAATGGAAACGTTTCCTCTATTATTTGGAACAAGGTAAGGATTTCCATTCTCACCATTCTATACTGGAAGTATAGTATAGTATACTACTGGAAGTCCTAGCCAGAGCAATTAAGCAGGGAAAAAAAAGTCATCCACATCAGAGAGGACGAAGTAAAATCACTCTCTTTGCAGATGACATGATTTTATATGTAGAAAAATTTGAAGACTCCACCAAATCAAAACATAAATAAAAAATAAAACTGTTAGAACTAATACACAAAATCAACAGTTTCAGAATACAAAATCAACATGCAAAATCCAACTGTATTTTTACACCCTAACAATGAATTCTCCAGAAAGGAAATTAGGAAGACAGTAACAATAACATCAAATAGATTAAACTACTTAAGAATAAACTTAACCAAAGAGGTAAAAGACTTATACACTGAAAGCTATAGAACACTGATGACAGATATTAAAGAAGACACAATAAATGAAAAGACATCCTGTGTTCATGAATTGGAAGAATTAATATTATTTAAATTTCTATACAAACCTAAGTGAGCTATAAATTCAATGAAATCCCTATAAAAAAAAAACAACGATGGCATTTAAAAAAAAGAAATAGGAAAAACAATCCTAAAATTCATATGGAACCACAAAAGACCTTGAATAGCCAAAACAATTTGAGTTAGAAGAACCAAGCAGGAGGCATTACACTTTCAGATTTCAAATATATTACAAAGCTACAGGAAACAAAACAGTATAATACTTGCATAAAAACATAACAACCAATGTAATAGAATAGATAGCCCAGAAAAAAGCCCCACATGTATTCAGTCAACTGATCTTTGAAAGGGATGTCAAGAATACACAATGGGGAAAAAATAGTCTCTTTAATAAATGGTCTCAGGAAAACTGTATATCTATGCGTAAAAGAAAAGGAAATTAGACCCTTATTTCTCACAACAGAGTTAACTCAAAATGAATTTAAGACTTAAATATAAGATCCAAACTAATAAGTTTAAGACCTTAACTTCTAGAAGAAAACAAAGAAAAAACTTCTGGGCAATGGCCTTAACAATGTTTCTTGGACATGACACTAAAAACACAAGCAACAAAAGTAAAAATAGACAAATAGAATTATGTCAGACTAAAAAGCTTCTGCACAGCAAAAGAAACCATCCACAAAGTGAAAAGGCAACCTACAGAATTGGAGAAAATATTTTCAAATCACATAACTGACAGTTAATATTCAAAATATACAAGGCACTCCTTTAATTCAATAGCAAAGAACAACCTAAGTTAAAAATGAGCAAAAGAACTGAATAGACATTTCTCAAATAAACATGTGCAGGGTGCAGCCGGTTAGCTCAGTTGGTTAGAGCTCAGTGTTCTAAACAACAAGATTGCTGGTTCGATCCCCACATGGGCCCTGTGAGCTGTGCCCTCCACAACTAGATTGAAACAACTACTTGACTTGGAGCTGATGGGTCCTGGAAAAACACACAAAATAAATTAAAAAGTTAAAAACAAGAATTTTTTTTTTAAAAAAATGCGAATAGCTAACTTTTCATAAGTATATTAAAAAGTACTCAACATCACTAACCACCAGGGAAATGCAAATCAAACCATGAGATATCACCTCACACCTGTGACAATGGCTATTTTCAAAAAAACAAAATATAAAAAATGTTGGTGAGGATGTGAAGAAAAAAGAGGCCCTTGTGTACTCTTGGTGGAAATGTAAATTGTTACAGCCCCTATGAGAAACAGTATGGAGGTTACTTAAAAAACTAAAATTAGAACTGCCATATGATCAGGCAATCTCACTTCTGGGTATTATCCAAAAGAATTGAAATCAGGATCTCAAAAAGATATCTGCACTCCCATGTTCATTACAGCATTATTCACGATAGCCAAGACATGGAAGCAACCTAAACATCCATCAAGGAAAACAATGGATTAAGAAAATGTGGTATATACATATAATGAAATATTGTTCATCCTTCAAGAAAAGAAAGAAACCTTGCTATTTGCAACAATGTACATGAACCTGAATGACATTGTGCTGAGTAAAATAAGCCAGGCACAGAAGTACAAATACTACATGATACCATTTACATGATGAATAAAATAGTTAAACTCATAAAATCAGACAGTAGGTTGGTGATTGCCACGGGTTGGGGAGAAGGAGAAATTGGAAAGTATTAGCCAAAGTGTACAAAGTTTGTTATATGAGATGAAAAAGTCCTGTAGAGCTACTATAAAGCATAGAGCCTATAGTTAACAATACTGTATTGTATGCTTTAAAATTTGCTAAGAAGTAGATTTTAGGTTAAGTATTCTTATCACAAAAGATAATAATAATAATAACTAAGAGGGTGGGAGGAAACCTTTAGAGATGTTGGATAGATTTATGGCATAGATTGTAGTGATGGTATCTCCAAAGTCATCAAGTTGTGTGTATTATGTACAGCATTTTTGCATGTAAAATTTTTTTTTCTTTAAAAAAAGAAATTTAAATCCATCTTCTTTTCTCCTTCTTGACTACCTTAATCCAATTCTTTACATTCTCTTACCCAGAACATTACAATCTACTGTCTACTTTACTGCCAGACCTTTTGTTTTTTACTTTATTGGGGTGACAATTGTTAGTAAAATTACATAGATTTCAGGTGTACAATTCTGTATTACATCATCTATAAATCCCATTGGGTGTTCACCACCCAGAGTCAGTTCTCCTTCCATCACCATATATTTGATCCCCCTTACCCTCATCTCGCACCCCCCACCCACTTTTCTAATGTGAATGAGATAAAGCCCAGTATTCTCAGCATGGCATAGAAGGTCCCCTTATGAATAGATCTATATTTCCAATTTACTTTCTTACCAGTTTCTAAATCACATTTTGCTCCTAAAATTTCAGACTATAATGCCTATATAAACTTTTATGCCTCTTAGTGAATTGTTCTTCTCCACTGTATTTTTGGACCTCCTAGGCATACTTCAAGACTCAGATTAGGCATCACCTTTCCTGACCAATTTACACTGAGTTTAGTGTTCATAATCTTCGTTTCCCTTGCCTTTGTCTATAAATGTATCTGGTTATTTACCACATTTTCTTGAGATTTCTCTTTCATTTTTTCCATCTCCCCAATTAAATTATATGTGCTACACTCACCTATTCGTTTAACTAATGTAAATCTCACATAGACACTAGATGAAAGTTAACATTTTCAAATTGCTCCTAATTTTGAGATATGGAGAATGGAATTTTTATGGATTAAACTCCCACACATTTCTTTGGAAAATTAAAGGCATCATTTAATTCTTAACAATCCAGGAAACTTCAATTCATAGACCTGGAGTACTGCATTACATTGATTGCTAGTGTGCTTAATTGTACAAATCTGGACTAGACACACATGACATTAGCTAATAACTGCAGTCTCCTATTTCAACAACACAAACCATTTGCACATTAAGTGAACAATTCACTAGGGTAAGTGAGGTGTGATGTTCAAGCCTTAACATGCATTTCTTGGCTTCCCCAGCACTCAGTCAAGCCACGATGATAAAGTGATATATTACCTGCATAGTGTTTTGAACTTCTCAAGTGAAATGTTCTAAATGTGGAAAATGCGAAGACCTGTTGCATTTCTATTTTCAGAATGTATTGTCTCAATGGGAGTGGTGACCAAGAACTATTGGCTGTTCTAATCAGCAGACCCTGGATGTCCACACACATGGCAGGCTTTCTCCACTCTCTTAGCATCCTTCCTTTAGATGCTTTACTTAAATTCAGCACATAACAAAGGTGTGAATGTTTCAGATGCTGAATGAATTAAAAATATAAGTGATTCTTTAACCAGGTTGTGAGTAACCCCCAGAAACGTCAAATATGATGGAAAGGAAGTAATTCAACAAATGATTAGACTCTCTAGTACAAAGTTGAATCCCTAGTGTGCAGTATGTTATTTTTTTATGCAATCTCTTGGCCTTGCTGGCATAACTTCTCAGGCATTAACTCTGCGAAATATTTATTTGTTCAAAGTGTCTCATAAACAGGAAGGCAGAAATTTACAGAGCTTTCTTTATGCTATTTTTCTTCATGAGTAATTAATTAGAAGCTTTTGAGATGACCAGAAAGATTTTAGGAAGAAGACACAGATGTTATTCATTAGTATTTATGCTTTAAGTTTTGATCATTTAAAGCAGAAAAATAGGAAACTGGGCAGTTGGCCCAGCCATCCATACCATTCACAAGAAAAAGCTGACTGACAAGAGAACAAGGCAAACACTGTTTTTTTCCAGGCTAATACAAACAATGAGCACAGAAACAAAACAAACAAACAAAAGTAACCTATTAGCTGCAGATCTCAAAAAAGGAAAGAAATAAAAAAGAGTAGGTGAAGGTGGTAAGAGAGTTTCTGCATGTGCAAGCCATTCCTGGGCTGATCCTCAGCCAAAACCCCAACAGAAAGGGAAAATTAAACCTCAATTAATTAAGGCCTGGTTTTTAAGATAGTCAGTCTTTTTGAGTAAAAAGATTCTCAGAGCACCCCCTTCTCTTGGTCCCTTGAGAACAGCATGCCTTTCCAGCAACCAAATGGCTTTCTTCTATGCCAAGCTTTAGAATAATTAGTAGAGAAAGGATCCTAGTGAGGCTTATTGTTCCCACTTTCTCTCTATTTGTTTGGGAGCAATATAGAAGTGGTCATACTCCAGAAATATTATCCAGGCATTCTTTATCATAAAAATAAAGCAGAGTGGAATGTTGAAAAGAAAATTCATATATCCTTTATAAAAAATAGGGTATGATTTGGCAACAGCGCAATTTTCTAAAAGTAGTCATTATATCTCTGCCCCATGCTTCTAACACAGTTGGTGGGCTATTGTTTAGAAATACTGAAAGGCTAAAATGCCATCACAGAACTGGGCTTGATCTGCCTGCTGGGCTTGGGATGAGGATTGTTCTTGTCAGGAGTGACCCAGAGGTTAGAAGACCTCCCCCTCCCTTTCTCTCAGACCCCCCCTCCCCATTCCGTAGGACAGCCGGCCTTAAGGCTGCATCACACACCCTCAGCTTCTGCTCTACTGCTGCTATTAGGTTGGTGCAAAAGTGATTGTGGTTTGAAAGGTCAAAAATAATTTGCAAAAACTGCAATCACTTTTGCACCAACCTAATACTTCACTATGAAGCATCCAGAAGCCCTAGCCTGAAGGTCATGGCCTTGCATATTCAGTTAATAAACACTGTATGGAGGAGGAATGAAAAGGTGCAGGGTGTTAGTGTCCTGTGGCAGGTAACAAATTATCACAGTTTGTGTGCTAAAAGTAACAGAAATTTATTCTCTCACAGTTCTGGCATCCAAAACCAAGGTGTTGTCAGAGCAGTGCTCTCTCCAGAGACTCTAAGGGAGATTGGATTGCTTTCCTCATCCAGCCTCAGGTGGCTGCCAGCATTCATTGATTTGTGGCTGCATCACCACCTCCATAGTCGCCTTGCCTCCTCCTCTCCTGTATACACAGAGTCTGTCTGTCTGTCTGCCTGTCTCTCTCTCACAGTCACTTGTGATTGGATTTGGGTCCATCTGGACAATCCAGGATAATCTCCCTATGTCAGCATCTTTAACTTGAAACTTTTTCCTGTTTGGTAATATTTACTGGTTCCAGTATATATTAGGACCTGATGTCTTTCAAGTTGCCATTATTCAGCTGACTACAGAGAGCAAGAAGAGAGTTTTCTTTATTTAATTCAATTTTCTCTTATTATACTTGATATCTTTGTTTGCTTGGGTTGCCAGTACAAAATACCATAGACTGTGTGATTTAAACAACAAAATTTAATTTTGTCCCAGTTACAGAGTCTGGAAGTTCAAGACGAAGTTGCCAGCACAGTCAGGTTCTGGTGAAATCTCTCTTCCTATCTTGTAGATGGTCATTTTCACACTGTGTATTCACACGACCTCTTCTTTTTGTTTGCTGGAGAGAGAACAAGGTCTCTGGTGTCTCTTGCTTAGCGAATTAATCCCATTGTGAGGACCCCACCCTCATGACCTCATTTAGTCCTAATTACTTCCCAAAGACCCCATCTCCAAACATCATCTCACTGAAGTTAGGGTTTCAACATACAGATTTTGGAGGGACACAAACATTCAGTCCATAACACTAAACAACATGCTCAAATTTAGGCTAAAATGTAGAGCTACAGACTCCAAGAAAGAAAAAAATCCAGGACCCCAGTATCATCCTAGAGTTTCTGAGTACCTGCTCTATCAAAGATGGAACAAGCTAAATGAAGAGTGGAATGCTGTTCTGTTTCCAGGGTAAAGATGGTATTGCCACGCTTTCTGGCACTTGAATGGGGTTAGAATAAACTCTTTGCAGGGCAAAAGCTTACATTGCTAAATATGTTTGCCCCAAAATCTGCTAGTATCTCATTCTCTTTCAGTTAATGACACAACTGTAATGAAAAAGCACAAATATCCTTTAAATTATCCTTTTTATAACATCTAGATCACAATGGGTCTTGAGACACAGAGGTTTCATAATTTTCATGGCAATTCCAGACCATATGTTATACATTTCTCCCTAAAATTTTACATTCTAGATATACATCTGAGCCTAATCAGAAAACATCATACAATCATCTATTGTCATTCAATAGATTTTATGACAAACTGAAGAATGCAAAACCATAATCTAGCACTAAAGCATGTATTTTTCACTTCTAAATAGTTTAGCCAAGAATCCTCAGAGATCAGTAATGCAGTCACTGTATCCAAATTCCCTCCATGTTTTCTGAACAAGGAGACACACAAATATCAAAACTTCTTACACTTTTCTATGGTGTGTGAAAAGAAGAGAAATAACAAATATTTACATTGGGCAGAGCCCAAGAAGATCACTAAAGAGAACATATTAAAACGTCCTAAATGTGAGAGAGATAGAGACAGAAAGAGAGAGAGAGGTGAGCATGTTGGAAAGATTTGCAACAAATCAAAAAGACCATCTCTGGAGCCAGCTGGCCCTGCAGTTGAACCCTTAAATTGTTTGAAAGTGTATTTTATACTATTTATGGAGAAATGTTCTCAAAGATATTGCCCAATACTTTCTGTGATCGTTTGGACCATCTTCTGTTTCTAAGGAAATAAAAGAAATGCATAATTTTAAAATAAGAAATAAACAACAGAGATTAAAATCACCAGAGTTCTTTGTTTTGTCTGAGAGAAGTATACTTTAAAATATACCACACTTTGCTTGAGATAAACACACCATTAACCTCCTTCCTTTTCATATACATGGGGTCTTTTCCTTGTTTCTACATTGGTTATTTATTCCTGAGTGCTATAAAGATGAAATCTTTTTAAATGTATTTTTCTTTTCTTTTTCTGTAAAGAGCACAGAAGACTATGCTGAGTAGGAGAGGCAAAATAGCTTATAAGTCTAACATTTAGGATGCTGTAACTTTTAGACAAAGAGCTAACTGTTAGAATACACACAAAGTATAGGATTCTGTTTTTTTAAGAATAACCACGTGGAAATTACTGCTGGAATTTCTGTGTCATGATCTTAAGTGGTTTTTTAAGGGCTTTGTTGGTGAAATATCCTGATATGGCGCATTTATAAATAAGCTTACATAAATTAGCTTGATTGGTAGAAATATATTTCTATTAAGGATAGCTCCCAATCTAAGAATGGGTTGCACTCCCATTGCTCTTTCCTAACTTAATTGTTTGCCTTTAAGACTCTTAACCCAGATAACCACATGTGGGTAGACTACCTGGACAGCCCACAGAAAACCATTTTCCCCAAATTCCTGCTGAAGTGGTGCTGACCAATGGCTCCTCCACCTGTGGTTTCAGCAATGAGGGGACAACCAGAAAAGTCTATTTGCGCTGGCTGATGACTCATACATCAAGGTTTTGACTGAAGCATCAGCATGCGCTCCGGGATGCTTCTTTGTTGGCATGCTTGTATTCTTTAGTTGCAGAAAACCTGAAGTTTTCATAAACACCTAATTCTTTCAGAACAATGAGATGGGTAAGGAAACATTGTCTAATAAAGACCTGTGTCTTTCTGCTTTGGGAAACAATCATCATCATCATCATCATCATCATCATCATCATCATCATCATAAATTATTATATTTTATTACATTACTTAAAAATGGTTGTGTTCTCAAAATAGTGACTTAAAAAATTCATTAACCAAATTCCACCTGAAAAATAAATTGGCCTTTTTTAACCATGGAAATTCAGAAATCTTTACATGAACAAAGCTTTCTGAAGTGAGAAAAGTATTCGCTAGTACCTATCTACTGAGGATAGAAACGTTTTAAACGCAAGCATTCACCATCAAATTAACTGCAAATTGGACCTGGACCTCTGTTGTCAGCCTGCCTGTGCTGTGGTTTTTTGATTACTATTCCTTGTATCATCAATTTGTATTTACTATATTCTCCTCTTAAGTGAAAACACAGTTTACTACATAAACCAAAACAACCTCTTGTTATCTCTGTCAGTCAGGCATTAATAATGCATCCTGACATCCTGTTCATAAGTACAAGTGCATTTACAAATTTCACATCAATCATCCAGACCCCCACAGGTCCGGGTGCCCTTTTGCAGCCATCAGAGGTAAGAGGTGGAGTGTTCTCGGTGTTAACCTGTTAACCCGATACCTGCCTTACTACAGGTAACAACCCGTGGCATTTCTCAGTTCCCTATCTGCATCTCAGAGGCCCAAACTTTGGGTCTGATCAGTTTACCTCTTTCAAAGATGGGATAATTGTTTTAATAATTATTTTCAGAATTTCATTGATTATATTAGAATGATGGAAAGCCAAGGCCAACAGGTAAAACACCCTAGACATTTACTAAAAAATGAGATGTTCTTTTGTTTAGGCTCAACTGAGGTATTTTTAAGAAAAGGGTATTAGTGCCCTCAATAATATCTTGTTCTTGTCACAGACCAAATCTCCCCACCTTGGCACAGAATACACAAAAACACCTCTTTGTTTTATTCTTACCCTCTTCTGTATTCTTGAATTCTGGTGGCCTTTTATTCTCTATTATGTATTATCTTGCATCCTACATACTGTCCTTCTCCTTCTGCCCTCTCTCCCTCCTTCCTTCTTTTCTTTCTTCCTTTTTTCCTTCCTTCCTTCCTTCCTCCCTTCCTTCCTTTTTTTTTTCTCTCTCTCTTTCTTTCTTTCTTTGGAGTCAGACAGCCCTGTATCTGATGGCAGCTCTATCATTTACAATCTGTGTGATTACCAACAATTTGATCCTGACTTTCAGCAACTTCATCAGTAGACTCAGAAGATTGAATGAAATTGCATATGTGAACACACCTAGCACAGCCTAGAACTTAAAATGCATTCCTTACTTTTCAACTCCTGCTTATCTTTCTCTCTTCCTTTGTTTCTGATATCTCCCCTACATTTAACTGTGCAATTTGACTTGATCTGAGAAGTTTAATACCCTTCTGGTTAGAAGTTCTGGTTAATATTTAACAACATCACCTCTAATTTTCTGATTCATATGAAAATTGCTATCTCCTACGTTAATCTAGATATGAGTGTGATGAGAACACCATAGGTAAAAATGATAATCAAATATATTCCTATAATTTACATCAGAGACTGCCCTGTCCCCATCAATGTCCAGGCTAGCTATATTTAAATGAACCTCACAAATGCCTTTAAAAAGTCATTTTTAAAGTCATGAATAAGAAATCCATGTGGTTTTACACATTTAGTTAAAAATAATTGCAAGTTAATGTACAAATCCAGTTAGCTGTGAATTTCCACCATATTTCTTGGTACTTGAATAGTTAAACTCTACACTAATTTTTGTAGAATTATCTAGGTGTACTCATTACATATATGGAAATACCTTTTATGGCCACTAAGATGACATAAGTAAAATGGGATGTATATTTACTAGCAAAAAAACTTATTTCAGTGGTTTTGTTCTGCTAACAGTAAGCATGTGTTTCTCTTAGTTAATTTGTGGAATCTTAACGTTCAGAAAAAACCTAGAAGTAATCTACCCATCTACAAATTCAAATCAGAAATTCATCTTGGCCCCTCCCCAATATACCAGAGAGAAAATATCTAAGAACGGAGATATTTAGTTGTCTTATTTTGTTTTGTCTTTCTAGATAATGAAATGCCTACAATGATAAAAAGTAAATCCAAGATGATCTGAATAAACAGTGAGTGGATATGAAAGTGCCAAATAAGTTCCATCATGAGCAAGTTTCAATTTTAGGAGTAAAATTATCTGAAAGAGTTATGTAAGAAACATATATTTGGCTTCTATTTTGTAGAGAGCGTATTTTAGACAGTGTCGGAGAAATGAAGTTAATATTGTATGGTTTGTTCCTCGAGGAGTTTATAATCCAGCAGAGGATAAAAACAGAAAATATTTACTCCTCCTCCCCCCAGAAAATATATTGCAAGCTAAACATACATGACATCAGAAAGTGTCTTGTGTTTAGAGTAGAGAAAATATACTTGCTACTCAAGGGATGGGTTTAAATTGATAAGAAAATTTACAAAGGATTGAAGGCATATAATCCTTCAATACATTAATTGAATGAATTATAACACATCAAAATTCCAGAAAAGGTAGTGAATCCTTGGAGTATATTGTAGACTGCACATATACTATGTGCCAAGTAAGTCTTTGTTACATAAATCCATGAGGAGAAACATAGGAAATAAAATAGAAGACATTGTGCTAAGCGTGCAGCTTTACCTGAAACACATTATTATGTAGAGATCCTGCAAGAGCAACCCAAACAATCATGGAAATAGTCTGATTCTCATATGAGAATAGATTTTAAATGATGAAACATTTTTAGAGCTGATCCTATAGTGTTCTTACTCTTCTAAAGCAGAACTTTAATTCATATAGAAGAATAAACATCTCAAGTTCATTTTATTAAAATTTCTTAAATGTTGAAAAACATATGGAAAGAATGAACATAGATTAATCCATAAAGTTGAGTTAAGAAAGATTGCGATCACTTTGCTAATGCTACTGCAGCTACCCTGAGAGTACTACAGGTTGAAATCATGGACACCACCAAGCAAAAGTCTGTGGGCAAAACTGGATTTTTGCTGAGTGTTCACTCCATAGCCATTGTTTCCAGGTACATATTTTCACTAAAAGTTATTTGATTTGTATAACATTTTAGTTTGGGTTCTCGCAGGAGTGGAGGCAGGGGAGAGAACTCACCAACAAATGCGGTGTTATCAAACTAGCTACCACTGAGGGCCCTGGGAAATTCTGGGAATAAGTATAGAACATATGCCTATAGGTATCTCAGCCCAGAGATGAAAAAGCTGGGATATTTATCCATCAACTCCTGTCATTGGTTGAGGCTCACTTCCCAGAGTATGTTAATTCCCCCAAGTAATTCCTTTGCTACTATACTGCATGGGGCAGCTAAGGCTTTAGTGGCTAATGAAAGCCTTTATGTAAAAGGATGAAGAAATGAGCAATAAGTCAGACAGTGCACAGAAGTGGTAAGAGCAGGGAGACATGTGGGCATGGCAGCATCTGCTACTCATAGAATAGAGTAGCAGAATGTATGCCTTGGTCATGATTCACATTTTAAAAACTGTCATGCTTGAGGTCTAAGAGACAATGGAGAAGCCACCAAAAACACAACTTTTGGTCATGCCATCTTTTGTTACAAAGTGAACTAACTCTTCCACTCTACTCTTTCCCTTCTCTTCTTGTCACTCTAGAAAAAAAAAAAAAGACACAAACTGATCCTTTAGCCAAAACTAAAACCAATCCAATCTCACAGAAATCATCACAGAAGCAAGCTCTAACATGTCATCTCCCCTAACAAACTACAGAAGGAAAGAAAACTGAACACCACTCTCACCACACTTCGCCAAGATCATGCAGGTAACCAACTCAGTCCTCATTTGATTTAAGTAATTTAAGAAAAAATATAAAATCTTATGCCAACAAAACCAAAAATATTACTTGTGGGTAACCGGTTGGCTCGGTGGTTAGAACGCACAGCTCATAACACCAAGGTCGCCAGTTGGATTCCCACAAGGGCCAGTGAGCTGCACCCTCCACAACTAGATTGAAAACAACGACTTGACATGGAGCTGATGGATCCTGGAAAAACACACTGTTCCCCAGTATTCCCCAATACAAATTTTGAAAACTATATTACTTGTAGATCTAAAACACATGAATATATCTGCAGCCTGTGATGGCTTTCCATTAATTTAAAGAGAAAATGTTCCCCCTAACCCCCTCATACGAAGCAGCTACCTGCAGCCTGTCTGACTGACAAATACCTCAGTCAGACTAACAGCTGCTTTAATAAAATGTCAGTAGAAAAATTACCCTTCTATTCACATTTCTTATAACAATGGCAATCATCACATAAAATTTCTGCATTCATGCAAAAACAATGAAGTTTGACCCATCTAATCAAAAGGAGTAATAGTTTCCATCCAGACTTGGGGCTTCTGAAAAAATATTCCTTTTTCAGGACTATAACTTACTAAAATTCTAAAGGAAGACATATTTTCCACACTACCTATGTCTACATCAGGGGCCTCAGTAAGAGTACATGTCTGGGGTTCCAGAACACTGCTTTGCCCTGACACACAGAGTTGGAACCTCTTACTAAACATACTATAAATAAACCAAATTGGTTTATTCTTATGTACATTGAGGCAGTTTTACAACGTACGGATTTTGATTGTTTATCCTGTAATTCATTCAAGTATTTTTGACCCACCTACTTTTGAAAACCAAACCCTGTGCTAAATGTTAGGTGTAAAACAGTTATTAAAGCAGATAATCTCTCCCACTTTATTACTTATTGCACAAACAGCATCAAAATTACCCTAATTTCTCTGTGTGAGACAAATAAAGGGAGGAGAATTTTATTGCTCTAGAGAAGATGAAAAAAAGTGTGGGAGCAAGGCAGCGGCAGGGGCAGCTGGAGCCTCTGATTGGGCTTTGGAGTCCGCTACTGGAGCCAATCAGCGTGGGCAGCGAACCAGGGGGTCAAAGCACAGAGTGCATCTTGCAGTTTTTAAGACCTCTGGAGTGAAACTCACCGTGTACAGGATTCTAACGTGGAGGGACCATGGAGCAGTATACAGCAAACAGCAATAATTCAACGGAGCAGATCGTTGTACAGGCTGGACAGATTCAGCAACAGGTCCCGGGGCAGCCAGCCATTAATGGTACAGGTCAGTGGAAGCCAGTTAATCACATCAAGTGGCCAACCCGTTATGCTCCAGGCTGTCCCTGGTGGACAAGGTCAAATCATCACGCATCTGGGACACAGCGTTTGCCGCAGATAGTTGGTGTCACCTGGACAGATCCAGACCCAGGGTGGGCAGGCTGTGCAGGCGCAGGGCCAGCAGGGCCAGACCCAGCAGATCATCATCCAGCAGCCCCAGACAGCCGTCACCGCCGGCCAGACCCAGACACAGCAGCAGATTGCTGTCCAGGGGCAGCAAGTGGTACTGCCGAAGGGCAGACCATCATCTATCAGCCAGTTAATGCAGATCGCACCACTCTCCTGTAAGTTACAGTCCCTATTTCAGGCATGCTAACCATCCCAGCAGCCAGTTTGGCAGGAGCACAGATTGTTCAGACAGCAGCCAACACAAAGACAACCAGCAGTGGACAAGGGACTGTCACTGTGACACTACCAGTCGCAGGCAATGTGATCAATTCAGGAGGAATGGTCATGATGGTGCCTGGTGCTGGATCTGTGCCTGCTATCCAAAGGATTCCCCTACCTGGGGCAGAGATGCTTGAAGAAGAGCCTCTGTGTGTGAATGCTAAACAGTACCACCATACACTTGAGAGAAGGCATGCCCAGGCCAAACTAGAGGCAGAAGGGAAAATTCCAAAGGAGAGAAGGAAATGTCTGCGTGCGTCTAGATGCCATCATGCTATGGCATGGAAGTACAGCTAAGATGGACAATTTTTCTCTCCAAAGGAAAAGGATAGTCCTCATATGCAGGATCCAAACCAAGAAGATGAAGAAGCAATGACACAGATCATTCAAGTGTCCTATCCCCAGGCCATGTGATGGAGCTGAGTAAGGACATGTTCCTCGCCACTGTTTCCCCCTGTTCCAGGAAATTGATTAATTCTTCAGATGGGACATCGATGATCACATTCTGCCCTTTTCTACAGGACAGAAACCCACTTAATTTTTAATAAGTGGCTCAGCATTATACTTGCAGCAATGTCTGGCAAATGAAGTTGCAAGCCTTTGTCTCACCCTTTCAGTCAGGACCTATTCTAGACTGTTGATGACATTGACATTTCATGGATTAGGATGATGCAAGGGACCTCTGCCAGCCCAGCAGTACCACACACAGCACTTGTGTTGACTGGTAAAGCCAGCCAGCCATCTCAGCAGGGGAGAACAACCTTCTCAACCTAAATTGCAATCAGGGAAGCTACAGCCCACTACTTCCCATGGATTCTAAAAATCACCCATCCCTCTGATGAGGGATCTGACTAAAGTGAATGGACACTTTGTATTCAGAGATGACTTCCAGGCAAGGAAGTTCCATCTCATGAAATGGAAACAATGAATTATCTGAGATACATTCATCTAATCTGTGGTAATAATAAGAATCTCTGTCTGCCCAGATGATATGTTGGTATTTTTGGACTCCAGCCAAAAAAAAAGCTAATTCTGGGGATAGAATTTTAAAAGATTCAAGCACTGAAAATATAAACTGCTGAATCGTTTTTAGCTTTGACAAGTTCTGGTCTGCTTGTCTGTCTTTTGAGGTCATCTGTACCATAATTCTTACTATAGCTACTTTTAAGACAATTTAGAAAGTATTGTGGACTTGAAACTGCCTTTTCTAAGTAGAGAACAAAAGAATACAATACAACAACAACAAAACTACAATAACTTCTGTGGTGAAGTGCTAAGGACATTTTATAGTAACTCCTACTAAACAGCGAAACTAGAGATTTTCAATCATAGGCTTGGTGAGAGCATTTGGGAAGTAGAAGGTTTTTGTGTGTGTTTCAGTCTAGAAGAAGAGAGAAAGTAGTATATATACCTATGTGTTGTCACACAGCAGGATTTTCCAGTGGTGGATGCCTGGGATGCATCATTAAGATGAAGAGAATAATTTACACTTACACTAACCTTTTAATAAGCACGGAAAAGAAGAAACCTGAGATTTGGTCCTTGACAATTTCTGGAAAACATTGTTCAATCAAGCTGTCCTGGACACAACTCTAGGTTACCTGCTAGAGCTTGAAGTGGATATTGGCTTCACTCCTGCAGCGCTTTGCGCTGGCCACAGAGAGCAAACATTCTCATTCTTCCCATGGCAGCTGACTCTGGTGCCAGTTTCCATTTGTTTCCCCCTTTTCTCCATAGGCCTTGTGCAGAAAGGTTTTCACATTGCACCCACATTTTGCAGATTACTGCAGACTGGAAATAGAGATGCCTGCAGTGTCAGACACTGGGTCACAGTTCCCAGAATGAGTTGTGCCTCAGAAATCTATTTCCTTTCTAGATGTTGAACCCTGGGAGAAATAAGATGATAATTCAGAAGAGCCACTGCCTTCTCTGGAAACAAAGAAGGAAAAACTTAATTCTTTTGAAGATTGGGTTTGACTTAAATACCAAGAGTAAAGATTGACTCTGTTTTTTGTAATTTTATTAAGAAGGAAAAGATACTAAACCCTCTAAAGAAAACATCACAAAGGGAGATCATTGTAATGGTAGAAATAGAGGCACAGAACTATGCAAAGGAAGCAGGAAGCATGAAGTATCTCCCTAGTTTCTGGAATCTAGTCATCTGTCCTAGCTTCCAGGTATCAGGAGAGGCTGATACTTTGGTAAGCTCACTAAAATCTTCTGGCTCTTTACATGAGTTTCTGATATTTATTCAGTAAGCCCCAAGTTCTTCAGATGATAGATTACTAAAAACCACGAGGAGTGTATATCCCTTAGCTTATTTAGGAATCATTAAGATCCAGAGTTCAGAAAGAAATTCCTCAGACCTAATTTCTAGAACTTAAGTCAACAGCAGTTCTAAAATGCTATTTATTTGTGTCTATAAGTTTGTATATAGTAATACCAACCTCATTGTTGCAGAATTTTTTATGTTTTCATGAGTTTGAGTTTTGTTTGAAATGAAATGTTTCAGTTATCATTTTGTCTTTGCATTTCAGCTAACTCATGGCCTTTTTATTGTGGTCATTTTAGCACACCATAATAACCCACAAATTGTGGGGTGGGGATTGAGGTTTGGAGTTTTTTCTTTATTTGTTACTAGAAGTTCTTTTATTCATTTGTCCTTGTGGCTAGTGATGATTTCATAGATGCAGAGTGAATAGATGAGTGAATAATTGGTTTAATGCATAGTTATTTCACTTGAGTGCTTCTTTTGCAGGACAACTGTAAATGTATGTATTTTAATTACACTGATACCTTGAACATGTCAGTGTCTGTACCACTGGACCAACAGCATTTCCTGGCTACTGGGTGCCTGATAATAATATCTTGATTGTCCTTTGGGACTCAACTATATAGGCGGTTCCCTCCATTCCCCCCAAGGAGTAGGGGGAGTATAGATGATTGATCATTTGTGTAATTGCAATTGTTATTTTTAAAAATAAATTTATGAAAACAATTTTAAAAAAGAAAGGAAAGTGTGGGAAATCTGAGATGGTGCTCTGTGGGAGAGGGTCAGAAGAACAACCACTTCTGGAAGGCATAAGGATTTTTTGAAGAACAGAAATGCAATTGGCAGTTTGTGATGGGACTCCAAAGACATCAGCATGGTAATTGCACCTTAATTCAAACCTATTAAGCTCATGAGCTATTTTCATGAATGGAGTTATTTTTAATGGAAACTAAAAGAGATTAAGAATGAGGTGTAGAACCAATACCCCACTTATGGAAGAAAAGTCCCCTGAGAGTACCATGAAAACCCAGGCCCCAGTGAGTGCACAGAAATCCTGAGGAGGACTTTAGGAATTTCAGGGCATTGTGTGGAGGTTCAAGTCAATCCACTTAATCTCTCTAATGGCTGGGAAACACCAACTGACATGCTTGTCTATAGGTCTGTCCCGCTCCCCACATAAGAATGCAGGATATGGTGAGGCCAAAAAGGAACACCTAAGGAGCCATAGATAGGGGAGTCATACCACTGTATACGTGCTGATGGCTCTGTCAAAGACACAAAAGCAAACATCTGCCAGTACCCCAACTAGGGGTCTTCCTGCACCCCAGTCTCTCTGGCAGCCTGGTGAGACACAGGAAGTCGGAGCCGCACAATGAGCAATCCACTGTCCGTTTCTCTGTCTGCCAACCCACCAACTAACCAGCGTTACCACGGCAGTTATATCAGTGGCTAATTGGCTAACTGGTTACAGCTGATGGCCATCTACTACCCGAGCCAGCACTCTTCCACGTGAGGCCGAAAGCCTGGAAACTATTCTCTGGGACTCTGTCCCCACAGTCTGCTTCATATTTTGTAGATGGAAGAAGTTTCTTTTGCATACTGTAACACTGAGGTGTATACATTCTGTACTTAACTTTCTTTGACTCACTAGCTTTAAGGTATTATCTTATGACCATTTGGCAAATAACTTATTTATTTTTGCTTTCTTGTGCTGCTAGACCCATAAACCTTTATCTGACCACTTCTGATATCTCTCCTGACCACTTGCAGGTTCTTTGCTAAGCCCCATCCTCCATTAGATTTACATCAAAGCTCAACAAACAGCTAGTAAATGAAGAAACATGATAGTGTGTATAATGACCGAAGATAAAATTCTAAGAGAAGCAATGAATATGAATAACCATACATGAATGATCAAATCACAGTATTTGAGTATAGCATTGGATTAAATAATAATTCTCGGAATTTCTAACTCAAAAGAAAATGAATCTTAGGTCCCACATTCATCCTCATTATGAAGAGTTCATAGACATACTTCAACAAATACTTTTTTTCACATTTGATAGAATTACATTTGATAGAAAATGCCACAAATTAGAGAAGTGGAAAAAGTTAGAAGTTAAAATAAAATAGACTTAATTTGTACCATGGGTCAGATTCAGGGATACATATATTAAATTTTGGCCCAAAAACATGGTTGTGCCTGAAAACCTAGCTAACGGATTTTTTAAAATTTTTATTAAAATATAGCTAATATACAATATTATATTAGTTTCAAGTGTACACCATAGTTATTCAACATTTATACACCTGAAGAACTGATCACCATAATAAGTCCAGCAACCATCTGACACTGTACCATGCTATCACAGTATTATTCCCTACGCTATATTCTCTGTGCTCTACATTGCATCAGGTGTATATGAGGTCAGACAATTAAGTTCACAAACTCAACCTAGAAAAAGTGCTTCATACTTCACTGCTGAATATCACTACGGTCACCTTCGAAGGACTCCTCTTGGGAGGCTATGCACCGATGCCAGCACCTAGTCCACCCTTCAAAGCAGTTTTGGAAGTCTTTTTTCTGGAATGGCCATCAGAGCTGTTGTTGTATTGCCCTTGGTGTCCTGAATGTCATCACAATGTCTTCCTTTCAATATTTCCTTTATCTTTGAGTAAAGAAAGAAGTCATTGGGGGCCAAGTCAGGTGAGTAGGGAGGGTGTTCCGATACAGTTATTTGTTTCCTGGCTAAAAACTCCCTTACGGGCAGTGCCGTGGAAGCTGGTGCATTGTCGTGATGCAAGAGCCATGAGTTGTTGGCAAAAAGTTCAGGTCCTCTAATTTTTTCACGCAGCCTTTCAGCACTTCCAAATAGTAAACTTGGTTAACTGTTTGTTCAGTTGGTACAAACTCATAATGAATAATCCCTCTGATAACAAATAAGGTTAGCAACATCATTGCAACAAGTTTACAAACTTAATTGTCATACTCGTAGCATAGTGGTTAGACATTTATATAATTTAAAAAGTGATACCCCCTAACTAGTCTGGTACCCACCTGGCACTATACATAGCTATTACCATATCATTGATTATATCCCCTATGTTTTACTTTATATGCCATCGACTATTTTGTAAATTGCAATTTGTATTCCTTAATATTTTCACCTTTTTAATCCTGCCCTCCAATTTATCACCTCAATAGATCTAGTACTCATTTGAGACCATACATAGTTATTACATTATTGACTATGTTCTTTATGCTATACCCTACATTCCATGACTACTATGTTACAAGTTTGTACTTCTTAAACCCTTCCACTTTTCCACCCACCCTTAAACCCCCTTCCATTTGACAACCATCAAAATGTTCTCTGTATCTATGACTTGGTTTCTTTTCTATTTGTTTGTTTATTTTGATCTTTAGATTTCACTTATAATTAAAATCATATAATATTTGTCTTTCACTTCTGACTTACTACACTTAGCACAATACCCTCTACATCTACCTGTGTTGTCACAGATGTCAGAATTTAATTCTTTCTAATGGCTGAGTAATATTCCATTGTATATATGTACCACCTCTTCTTTATCCACTCATCCATTCAGGGATACCCAGGTTGCCTTCATATCTTGGTTGTTGTAAATAATGCTTCAATGATCATGTGGATGAACATGTCCCCTCAAATTACCATTTTTGGTTTCTTCAGAAAAACACCCAGAAGTGGTATTACTGGGTCTCTCTTTGTCTCTTGTTATAGTCCTTGTTTTAAAGTCTGTTTTGTCTGGGATAAGTATTACTGCCTCAATATTTTATTTTTCATTTCCATTTTCATGAAGTAACTTTTTCCATCACTTTTCTTTCATTCTGTATGAGTCTCTTGAAGGCAGCATATGTATGGATTTTGTTTTCTTATCCATTCAGCCACCCTACGTCTTCTGCTTGCAGTGTTTAATCCATTTACATTTAAAGTAATTGTTGATTGGTATGTAGTTATTGTCATTTTATTATTCATATTTCCTTACCTTTTTTTTTTTAATCTTGAAGAAGTTCCTCTAAGATTTCTTGTAACACTGGTTTCATGGTGATTAACTCCTTTAGCTTTTTCTTGTCTGGGAAGCTCTTTATCTGTCTTTCAATTCTAAATGATAGCTTTGCTGGGTAAAATAATCTTGATTGTAGGTCCTTGCTTTTCATCACTTTGAATATTTTCTGCCAGGCTCTTCTTGCCTGCAAAGTTTCTGTTGAGAAATCAGCTGACAATCTTATGGGAGTTTCCTTACAGGTACCTAACTTTTTCTCTTGCTTATTTTGAGATTCCTTCTTTATCTTTAAACTTTTGCATTTTAATTATGATGTATCCTTAATTAATTATTTAATTAAGAAGTCCTGGTGTGGACTTCTTTGGGTTCATCTTCCTGGGCTTTAGTATCAATTTTCTTCACCAGATTAGGGAAGTTTTTCAACATTATTTCTTCAAATAGGTTTTCAATTTCTTGCTCTCCATCTTCTCCTTCTGATAGCGCTATGATGTGAATGTTGGTACACTTGATACCATGTTTCCCCCAAAATAAGACCTAGCCAGACAATCAGCTCTAATACATCTCTTGAAGCAAAAATTAATATAAGATCAGGTCTTATTTTACTATAATATACGACCAGGTCTTTAATATCATATCATATCATATATCATATCACATCATCATATCATATCATATCATATCATATCATACTGGGTCTTATATTAATGTTTGCTCAAAAAGACACATTAGAGCTGATTGTCTGGCTAGTTCTTATTTTTGGAGAAACACGGTATTGTCCCTGAGGTCCACTAAACTGTCCTCACTTTTTTGGATTCTGTTCTGTTTTCTGCCACCATCTCTTCTAATTTGCTGATTCAATCCTCTACTTCATCTAATTTACTGTTGATTTCCTGGAATGTATTCATTTCGGTTGTTGCATTCTTTATTTCTGATTTGTTCTTTTTTACATTTTCTATCTCCATTTTCATGTTTCCTGTCTCTTTGTTGAAGTTCTCCCTGAGACCACTGAGCATCCTTATAAAAAGTATTTTGAACTCTGCATCTGTTAGGTTGCTTGTCTCTATTTTGTTTAGTTCTTTTTCTGGAGCTTTGTGCTGTGTCTTAATTTGGGACACGTTTCTTTGTCTCCCCATTTTGGCTGCCTCCTTGTGTTTGTTTCTATATATTAGGTAGGGTTGCAATGTCTTCTGGTCTTAGTAGAGTGCCTTATGTAGTAGGTATCCTGTGAAGCACAGTGGTACATTCTCCCTGGTCACTAGAGCTGGGTGCTCCAGGTGAGTCCCTTGTGTGGGTTGTGTGTGTCCTCCTGTTATAGTTGAGCCTTAGTTGCTGTTTGCATTTCAACGGGAGGAACTGACACTCAGGCTCATTCAATGTGAGAACTGGCCATGACTACAGTGAAGGATCTCTGTGGGAACAGAGCCCCAGAAAGCAGTTTCCAGGCTCTTGGCCTCACATAGAAAGGTGCTGGCTCAGGTAGTAAATGGCCATCAACTGTGAATGCATGGCCATCAGCTGGCTAGTTGGCCATCAGCTGTAACCAGTGAGCTATTGGCCTCTAATATAACTGCTATGGCTATACTAGCAGAAAAATGGGGGCTAGCAAGAAGATGGTGGCTGGCAAGCATGGATTGCAGATAGCACGGTGGAGTGAGGGTTGCAGATTGCAGAGAAGTGGGCAGCAGGTTGCAGACAGTGTGGCTCCTGCTTCCTGTGTCTCCAACCCAGCTGCCAGCAAGACTATAGTGGTATGACTCCCCTACCTATGGCTTCTTGGGTTTTCCTTTGTGGCCTAGCCATATCCTGCATTCTTATGTGGGGAGCGGGAGCAGAAACCCCACAGGAGACCCCGCATGACAAGCTCTTTTGGAGGGGCTCGCCCTATGGAGCAAGATTTACTTTAACAGGGCTCGAGTGTCTGCCTAGTGTGCCCTTTGGGTGTGTCATCATTGAAGGCAGCCTGGTGATGCTCCAACTGGTTCAAACCTGGCCACTGAGTATGCCAGACCCAGGGCCACCTGTGAAGGGCCCCACTGCAGGCCAAGTTCAGTCCCAGTTTGTACCCTGCCCAGGGCCACCTGACATGAGCCACAAAGCAATCCACAGTTGGGGCCACCAACCATGCTGTCCTTGGAGGTGCCTTGAGAGGCCAAGCCAAAAACCAAGGCTGGCTATTGCTAGTGCTGGGCTAAGAGCTACTCAGCCAAAGGTATGGGAGATGCTGAAGCCAAATGCTGCTTGTTTGGGTTTTTGAACCTTTGAGAGACTTTAGTAATGTCTGCAGCATGAGCCAAGACTTGCAGTTTGTATGAAAAAGCCACTGGCAGCAGCTTGGGTGTGCCCAAAATTTGGGTGGGGCAGGGTCTCTGAATTACCAGGGCCGTGTTAATGAACAGCATTAACCAGGTTGATGGAGACTCAGATATGCATCCTGGGAAGAAGGAGGCTTAACAAAGACACAATGGCTTCCACTAGCTCCTCCATTTGAGAGAAAGCTGCCTCTCCAGCCCTCACCCTCAAGTCAGAAAACTCAGTTCCTCACCATCTGTCCCTTTCACTTTTAGAGCTGATGCCTCAGCACTGTAGCTTAGAGTCAGTGAGTCCATCAGTGAGTAACTCCATGCATAGGCCCTCTAGGAGATGTCCCTGGGAGTGTAGCTACCCTCCATCCCACTCAACCCCAATCTCCACTGGTTTTCACAAATGGAAATTATGGGGACTTCTCTCCCCGGCACTGGAACACTGGGCTGGGCAGCCTCATGTGGTGCTGTGAGACTTTGCTGTTCCAGGGGCGCCTCCATAGCTGAGATAGCCCTCACAATTTTTAATGGTAACACACAGGTGTAAGACTAGCCCGTTCCATGTCTATGCCTCTCCTACCAGTCTTTAGGTGGCTTCTGAATGTTCTTAGTTTTAGGGCTTTGATTCAGCAAGACTTCAGGCTATTCTTGATAATGGTTGTTTTTTAGTTTAGTTGTAATTTTGATGTGGTCATGAGAGAAGGTAAACACATATTTACCTACTCTACCATCTTGACCAATGTGACTAACAAATTTTATTATAAGATTTCCAAAAGCATTTAAAATGCTTATCAGGGGATGTTGGAGAAGATAAACATTATGCCTGATTCCTTCCATGAACACATTAAAATTACAACTAAATTATAGAACAATCAACCTGGAGAACCATCTGAAGTCTAGCTGAACAGAAGTTTCATAACTAAGGATATAAAGAAGAAACAATGTCGAGAATAGTAGGAAAGGGCAAAGACACAAAATGGGCTTGCCCCAAACCTCTGTGCAGTGGTTGAAAATCAGGAATGACATCTCAGCTGTAGACTTTCTCCCCAGAGAAGCAAGGGACCCCAGCTCCACACCAGGTTTCCCAGCCTGAAGTACTTGTGCCAGGAAGAGTAAGCCCCCACATCATCTAGCTGTGAAAAAGTGGGGATTCTTGCTATCCACATAAAATGGAAGGCTGTGGGGAAACCCAGATGTCCAGTTAAAAATCCTGCACACAAACTCCTCACTTGTGGGCACTCACCTTGAACTCTGTCAAAGGGATGGTGATTTGGAAGGGCATCAGAGACATATGGGGGGCAGACTGTGGTGTGTGGCTTAGTAGTACACCACAGTAGTGGCAGTAGGTGAGTGCTGGAGGACTGTTACCTTTTTCTCTGTGTGAGATCCTGCCCCCATGCAACCAGCAGGTGGACACAATCTTTCCTGTGTTGAGTCCTACCCCCACATCCATGGACAAATCTGAAACTGCTGATGAGCTCAGCTGGGACCCCACCTGATCCAACTCCCCCAATGCCCAAGACACTTCCTCTTCAAGCAGCCAGCCCCACCTACATTGCACATTCTTGGAAAGCTATTGGAGTCTGGGCCCCAGGATGGCAGAGTTTGGCCTCAGTGTGCTTTGAGACTTCTTCTGAGTAGCTCCAATCTTAGCACTGTCATCAAATTAGAATCTACATTAATCTGAATAACACAACTCTTCCCACTCTAATGACTCTCTGTGACCCAGCCTCACCCAACTTGTATATTGCATGGAGCTCTATCAGTGGTTGAACCTTAAGGAACCCAGCAAGTGACAGCAGGCCTCAGGGCATCCTGGCATTTTTTGGAGTTACTGCAGGCCCATACTAACACACATCCTGAGTTCACAGCATGCCCTCTCCCATGCACCTCCAGGTTTAACACAGGCAGCAAACAACTACGATCTCTTTGTAGCTCCTACCAGGCAGTCTCTAGCTGGTCACAGGCTGTGGCTGACCTGGGTCTTCATTGGAGCTCTTCCCAAGAGACCCCAGAAACTACATGTGTGAAAATTGGCTTCAGACCACAGCAGAGCCCTCCCTATTAGCACCACAAATTACACAGCCAATGGGCAGTCTCAACAGGCACCAGAGCACATTGAGGTGAATCCCACTTACTGGGGTAAGCCCACTGCACAGCAGCTTGTAAGCTGTGAATGTGGCCAAACCCCACAACCAATCAGCCTGAGGGTCAGTCCCACCCACTGACAGGCTAATAGCAATCAAGGCTCAACTATAACAGGAAGGCACACACAATCAATACAAAGGACACTCCTGGAGCAACTGGAGCAAGTGATCAAGGAGACTGTCATGGCCCCACATGGCACTTTCTACATAAGGTCACTCGGCCAAGACTGGGAGACACAGCAGATCTACCTAGTACATAGAAACATACACAGAAGGCAGCAAAAATGAGGAAGCAAAGAAATACATCCTAAATGAAAGAACAGGAGAAAACTCCAGAAAAAACAAAATGGAGGCAAGCAACCTACCACATACAGAGTTCAAACAGTGATTATAAGGATGCTCAAGGAACTTAGTGAGAACGTCAAGAAAGAGATAGCAAGCATAAAAAAGAACATAGAAACCATAAAAAAGAACCAGTCAGAAGTGAATACTACAATAACTGAAATGAAAAATGTGTTAAAAGGAATCAGCAGCAGACTAGATGAAGCAGAAGATTGAGTCAGCAATTTGGAAGACAAGGCAACAGAAAACACCCAATCAGAACAAAAATAAGAAGAAAAAAAATTTTTTTTAAAAAAGGACAGTTTAAGAGAGTTCTGGGACAACACCAAGCATAAGAACATAGGGATCATATAGGTAACAGAAGGAGAAGAAAGAAAAAGAGGGACTGAGAATGTATTTGAAGAAACAAATTTTCTTAACCTGATGAACAAAATAGACATACAAGTCCAGAAATTGCAGAGAGTCCCAAACACGATGAACTACACAGGCCCACACCCAGACACATTACAATTAAAATGGCAAAAGTTAAAGACAAAGAGAGAATCCTAAAAGCAGCAAGAGAAAGGCAACTAGTAACTTGTAAGGGAGATCCCATAAGATTGTCAACTGATTTCTCAACAGGAACTATGCAGGCCACAAGGGAATGGCATAACATATTTAACACGATGAAAGAAAGGATTTACAACTAAGGTCACTCTACCCAACAAAGCTATCATTTAAAATCAAAGGACAGATAAATAGCTTACCAAACAAGAAAAAGCTAAAGAAGTTCATCACCACCAAACCAAATATTCCAAGGAATTTTAGAGAGACTTCTTTGCGACGGAAAAACAAAGGTCAAAATTATGAATAAAAAATGGCAATAGCTACATATCTATCAACCATTACTTTTAATGTAAATGGATTAAATGCTCCAATCAAAAAACATAGAAGGGATAAATAGATAAGAAAACAAACCCTTACATATGTTGCCTACAAGAGACTCACTTAAGATTGAAAGACACACACAAATGGAAAGTAAATGGATGGAGAAAAATTATTTCATGAAAATAGAACTGAAAAAAACCAAAAAAGACTGGGGTAGCAATATTTATACTAGACAGTATAGATATTAAAACAAAGGCTATTACAAGAGGTAAAGAAGGACCCAGTAATCCCACTTCTGGGTATTTATCTGAAGAAATCCAAAACGCTACTTCGAGAGGATGTGTACATCCACATGTTCATTGCAACATTGTTTACAATGGCCAAGATATGGAGACAGCCTGGGAGTCTATTGATGGAAGAATAGATAAAGAAGAGGTGGTACATATACACAATGGAATATATTGTTCAGCCAGGGAAGGAAATGAGTTCTTGCCATTTGGAGCGGTATGGATGGACCTCCTGGAGACTATTATGCTGAGTGGAGTGTCAAAGAAAGACAGATGCAATGAGATTTTACTTACATGTGGATTCTAAAGAACAAAATAAACAAGCAAAACAGAAACAGACTCATAGATACAGAAAACATTTTGATGATTGACAGATGGGAGGGGTATTTAAGGTGTGGGTAAAGAAAGGGGAAGAGATTAAGAAATACAAATTGGTTGTTACAAAGTAGTTAGGGGGATAGAGGGGATAAAGAATATAGTCAATAATATTGTAATAACTGTGTATGGTGTCAGGTGAGTACTAGATTTGTTGGGGTGATAGATGGGAGAGGGTTGAGGGGCAGGGTGAAAAAGGTGAAGGGATTAAGAAATGCAAATTGGAATTTAAAAATATTCAATGGGATATAAAGTAAAGCACAGGGAATATAACCAATGATATGGTAATAGTTATGTATAGTGCCAAGTGCGTATCACTTCATAAATTATATAAATGTCTAACCACTATGATGTACACCTGAAATTAATAAGAAATAATATTGAATGTCAAAAAATAAAATGATTAACTCAGAAATAAAATAAGTAAAATAAAATACTTACCGGGAAATCCAATTGCCTAGGACAGTTAGCCAAAGGGGCTAGCAAACCATCGCTAACTATCTTTAAATACAACTATTAAACTGTAAATGATTGACAGAAATTTCTGCAGATTACTGGAATGTGAGAAGAATAAGATATAGTTTTCACGTGGGGATTTAGTCAATTACTTCTAGAATAGATGTGGGAAATCTGGAGCTTCTTAGGATTTGTTAGAAGGTTTCAAGGTGATGAATCTCCACAATAATGAGAAAACTTGGCTGATAAGCATTTATGACTGAAAACAGTGTGAGGGATGTAAGAAACTGAACAAAAGAAATTTTTATTGCAGAATTTTATATAAATAAAATAAAACACAAGCATGGGTGTAACATCTGTTTTTCCACACCATTTTGTTCTACATTACATTTCATGCTCTTTACCCTGTTGTTTAGAAAATAGCCATTCATTTTTTTTATTCCCTCTCTTTTCATTACTCTCCCTGCCCATAATGAACTTGATGGCCACGTGCTGTAGTTGGCATAGCTACAAAGGTGGAAGTATTTAATAAAACCCTTTGATGATAATAAAATAATAAAGCATATAGTTTCTATCATTCCATTTGTATGGCAAAGACTGATTAGAGCTTCACCTAATCTGCTTTTCTTTCTTCCCAGGTATCCACATAACTGACATTTCTCAACCGTGCTGTCAGCATGTAACTGTAGTGCCCAATAGAATGTGAAACAGAAATGATGTTCACCTCTTCTAAGCCTGGCCCATTAGATTCTCCTAAGCAATTATTCACTCTACCCCTTCCCCTGACTGAGGGCTGGAGGCAGAGCATCCAGAAGAGGACTCTGAATCCTAGGAATTAGCCAAGCCATTTGATAGGAGACTGGGTCTCTGCATTTTCATGTGTGGGACCACCTACTGCACACCAGCATCAAACACTTACAAGCCCAAAATGTAGCCCTCTATATTGCTATGCCACAGTACAGTGGGGGCTTTTTATTAAGGCATTTATCCATCCTAAGTAAAATAGTTTATTAATCTATAAATTTTTGTCAGCTTTGTAATGTAGTCCTTTCCAGACTCTCTGTGGCGAAGGACTAGCTTTTATTTGTTTGTTTGTAAAATTTCTATTCTAATGTGGACTTATAATTTTGTTAAATATAATAAAA
Organism: Rhinolophus hipposideros; assembly: GCF_964194185.1. Taxonomy (NCBI): domain Eukaryota; kingdom Metazoa; phylum Chordata; class Mammalia; order Chiroptera; family Rhinolophidae; genus Rhinolophus; species Rhinolophus hipposideros. Next base: position 53,270,886 of record NC_138063.1, read on the forward strand.
ATAAATTACTGGAAAATAAAATTGAAAAACTAATAAAGATATACAAGACAAATTTGTTGTTATTAGAGAAAATACACATTATCAATTTGCTATAAAGTTTTTTAAATGTCTTTGTTTTAATGTATCATTTCATAATCTCTTAAAAATCAAGGCTCTTAAAGTCTAAGAATAACAAAACAAATAATTCCATTTAAAAATTGGCAAAGATCTGAACAGACAATTCATCAAAGATATACAGATGGCAAACAAGCATATGAAGAGATACTCAGCAATTAAGTGAAAATTTAAACAACAATGAAAAGCAAAGGCTACAAAAGGAAAAATAAACAAGTGGGACTACATCAAACTATAGCAAAAATACTTGTATAACAAAGAAAGCCATCAGCAAAATGAAAAGACAACCTACTGAATAGGTGAAAATATTTGCAACTCATGTCTGATAAGGGGTTAATACCCAAAATATATAAAGAATTCATAGAACTGAATAGCAAAACAACTACCAAACAATCCAATTTAAAAATGGGCAAAGGGACTGACTAAACATGTTTCAAAAAAGACATGTAAGTGGCCAATGGGTGGGTACATGAAAAGTGCCTACCATTACTAATCATTAGGGAAATGCAAATCAAAACCACCTTACACCTGTTAGAATGGCTATTATTAAAAAGACAAGAAATAACAAGTTTTAATGAAAATGTCAAGAAAAGAGAACCCTTGTGCATTGTTGGTGGGAATGTAAATCGGTGCAGCTACTATGGAAAATAGTAGTGTGGAGATTCCTCAAAAAATTAAAAACAGAACTACCATATAATCCAGCAATTCCATTCCTGGATATTTATCTGAGGGAAACAAAAGTGCTATCTCACAATGATATCTGTACCCCCATAAGCATTGAAGCATGACTTACAATAGCCAAGACATGAAAACATCATAGATGAATGAATAGAGAAAATGTGATATACATATGTAGTGGGATATTATTCAGCCACAATAAAGAAGATAATCCTGCCATTTACAACAACATGGATGGACCTTGAGGGCACTATTCTAAGTAAAATAAATCAGACAGAGAAAGACAAATACTGAATGATCTCAGTTTTATGTAGAATCTTAAAAAGCTAAACTCATAAATATATAGAACAGACTAGTGGTTGCCAGAGGCAGGGGTTCAGGGATGGGCAAAATGGATGAAGGTGGTCAAAAGATACAAACTTCCAGTAATTTGATAAATAACGCAATGTAATGTACAGCATGGTAACTATAGTTAACAATACTATATTGTATATTTGGAAATTGGTAACAGAGTAGAACTTAAAAGTTCTCATCACAAGAAAAAAAATTGTCTTAACTATTAGGTTGGTGAAAAAGTAATTGTGGTTTAAAGGGTTAAAAATAATTGCAAAAATCACAATCAGTTTTGCACCAACCTATAGTATATGTGGTGATGAATGTTAACTAAAACTTTTGTAGTAAAATTATTGCAGGTTTATCTTCTTTATTGTAGCTAAATAATATTCCATAATGATATATATATATATATATATGTATGTATATGTGTGTGTGTATATATATGTATATATATATACTTAAACTAATATAGTGTTATATGTCAATTATATCTCAATCTAAAAAAAGCAATGAGATCCCACTACACATTTATTAAAATGACCAAAATTCAAAAGATTGACAATACCAAATGTTAGCGAGAATATTAAGGAACAGGAATTCTCCTTAATTGCTGGTGGAAATGCACAATACTATAGCCACTCTGGAAAACAGTCTGGTAATTTCTTACAAAGCTAAATAGTGCCTTACCAGAAAATCTAGCCTAGGTATTTACTAAAGTAATTTGAAAAACATGTCCACACAAAATCATCATATGAATGTTAATAGCACCTTTATTTGTAATCACCAAAAAGTGAAAACAACCAAAATATCCTTCACTTAGGTGAATGGATACACAAACTGTGGTACATCCATACAATTCAGCAATTTTAATCAATGAAATATTAAGCCATACTAATACATGTGTGAATCTTAAATGCCTACTGCAATGTAAAAGAAGTCAGTCTGAAAAGATCAATCACATACTGTAGATTTCATTTATATGACATTCTGGAAAAGGAAAAACTACAGAGATAGATATGTTGCATATGTTGCAGGAGCATAGAGAGTAGGCTGAGGGAGGCTGGAACAGATGAAGCAAAGGGAATATTTTAGGGTGATGAAACTATCTGTTGGATAGTGGTAGATATAAAACACTATGCATTTTTCAAAGCTCATAAAATTTTACAGCAGAAAGAATGAATCTTAATGTACACAAATTTTTTTAAGAATTCAATTAGTAGACAGAATAGACAGGATGGAATGCAGAGTGTGAAAAAGTACCTGACTATATTACGAATGTGCAAGGCAAACTCACTAAAGTGGGTACGGGATAAAGTGCTGACCTAATTTTGGAAATGAGTAGAGTCCGTAAGATGAAAGGCAAACTGAACTGTACTTAAGCACTGTACTTTAGTTGATAAAGTCTTTTTTTTTAACTATTTGTAACTATTTATTTATTTAATTTTTTTTATTTATTGGGGTGACAATTATTAATGATATTACATAATTTCAGGTGTACAATTCTGTATTACATCATCTATAAATCCCATTGTGTGTTCACCACCCAGAGTCAGTTCTCCTTCCATCATTATATATTTAATCCCCCTTACCCTCATCTCCCACCCCCAAACCCCCTTTCCCTCTGGTAACCACTAAACTATTGTCTGTGTCTATGAGTTTTTGTGGTTCTGTAGTCTTTTCCCACAGAGGTTCAAATTAACAATTCAAAAATCACTTAACCTGTGTACTGGAATGGAACAATTAAGTAAATTGTGGTAGATGGTGGAGCCAGGTTTCTCTGTGTTGGAGTAAAAGGTTACAGACAAGCAAAGGGAGGAGGCTAAAATAAGCCATGTGGCAATGGATTAGAGATGGAGACATCAATGTGAACTCATGCTTAATTTAATGTAGATAAAGATGGCAACATACCAAAATACTTATAGATACATATATATGCACAAGTTAGTACCTATACATTCTCTTGCTGCCAACTGAAAGGCCTAGAAGCAATGATACTGCAATAGTAATGAGGACACTTGGTACCCAGATCATGATTTCTAATGCCAGTCTTCAACAAAAGAAACCAAAGCTCCTTGGAGAAATGGCTGATTCCAGGATTGGGGCAGGAAGTGTTCAGGGTGAGTCTGCAGCACCTTGTAGTCCAGAAAGTAAGGAAATGCTCAGAAAACTCCTGTTGTGATCCAGCTGTTCCAAAGGAACACACAGGAGCCAGCTGAAAGAGCTCTCAATGTCCAAAGCTAGAACAATATGTGCAAAAATATAAAGTAACTTTGAATTATAACCCAAGTATAAAATAAATATCCAGGAGTCAACACTGATACAAACAAATAGTTAACTAGACAATCTCCTGTGCAGTGAAATCCCAAATAATTTATGTAGATACTTTGCCCTGAAGGAAATAGAGTATAACTCCCAGTGTATTAATCCTTCCAAAATATACATAGTGAGTGACTTCCTTCCAAAAAGTTCAATTTGGAAAGCGGGTGGAGATATCAGGTTTCTACTCAAGAGACCCGAAAAACATTAGCTCAGCCAGATGATCAAAGTTAACAACAGTGATAAATCATGTGTAGTATGCATCCTTGATATGAGATGATGAGAACAATACTTCTGCAGTCTTCCTCTCCAAACCCCATCACCCCAATCTAATCATGGGAAAAACACAAAAAGACAAATCCCAGGTGAAGGACAATCTATAAAATATCTGACCAGTTCTCCTCAAACTGTCAAGGTCATCAAAAACAAGAAAGTTTGAGAAACTGCCACAGCCAAAAGGAGCATAATGAGACATGATGATTAAATGTAGTGTGGGATCTTAGATGGGATCTGGAAGAGAAAAAAGACATCAGGCAAAAAATAAGGAAACATGAGTAAAGTATAGACTTCAATTAAATAAAAATAAAAACACTATCATGTTCCACCCTTGAAAATATCAGTTTTCTTTTTAAATTTCCATTTCTCTGCCTTGCCCATCTATACATCAGCCCATTCATACTCCTGCACTCTAATGATTTCTAACATCTTTTCTCCATTATGATTATCAGCAGCTGGACAAACTTTTCTCACCAAAACATTAGCAAAGAAAGTTGAGGAGGTTTGTTTTATGTCACGAAACATCAGTCAGACCCAATATTGTTTATGAAGCAGAATTTGAATGAATATACTTTCTTAAGAAAGCCTCCATGGAAACTTAGTGATACATGATAAGATAGTTTCTTTGTTAAAATTCTGTTTCATTAGGTCTCTTGGTGTATATGTAATAACTCAGTGATTCAAGTTAGAAAAGAGAAATAATTATATTAGCTTTCATAATTAGCCTTATAAAAGCTAATCTGGAAACATTCTCAATGTTTTAAAACCATCAAAAGCTCTGTTTCTATGATAATATGTAAACTTTCTTCAATTATATTTTTCATATCAAAGAAACAGGAGACTCTGGAATTAAACCAGAAGTCAAAATTTCAGTGTGAAACTTAATTAGAAATACTTCTTTGTACCTCTATAAACATTGGAAAAAACTGTATCTAGGAACAATTTAGATGGTACATTAAATTGCTAGGGATGCCATAACAAAATACCAGAGTGGCTTAAACAACAGAAATCAATTTTCTCACAGTTCTGGAGGCTAGAAATCCAAGATGTGGTGCCAGCAGGGTTGTTTTTTTGTGAGGCCTCTCTTCCTGGCTTGCAGATAGCCACCTTCTTACTGTGTCTTCACATGGCCTGTCCTTAGTGTGTGTGCAGAGACAGAGACACTTCTCTGGTGTCTCTTCTCCTTCCATGGACATGAGACGTATATTATTAAGACCTCACCTTTATGACTTTATTTAACCTGAATTACCTCTTTAAAGACCCTATCTCCAAATACTGACACATTGGGGGTTACAGCCTTAATAACTGAATTGGGAGGCAGGGGATGAACACAGTTTAGTTCATAACAGATGGACAACCAGATTTCATTTTTAGGGTCACCTTTTGCTTTCTGCATTTTCATTATGTTCTCAATGTATTAAGACTATCTAGTAAAATAAAATATAAGCCTGGAATTACCCAGAGCTACATCTTTTATACATTTATAAACTCCATACTTTCACCTTTCTGTGCGCAGGGCGTCAGATGTGGTCTCAGCTCCCGCTCCCCACATAAGAACGCAGGACACGGTGAGGCCAAAAAGGAACACCCACGGAGCCATAGGTAGGGGAGTCACTACTATATTCTCGCTGGCGGCTAGGTTGGAGACACAGGAAGCAGGAGCCACACAATTCTCAACCCTCACTGCACCACTTGCTAGCTCAACCACCATCTTCTTGCTAGCCCCCATTTTTCTGCCAGCATAGCCACAGCAGTTATATTAGTGGCCAATGACTCACTGGTTACAGCTGACGGCCAACTAGCCACAGCTGATGGCCATCTGATCACAGTTGATGGCCATTTACTACCCGAGCCAGCACCTTTCTATGTGAGGCCGAGATCCTGGAAACTGCTTTCTGGGGCTCTGTCCCCACAGTCATAAATAATGTTATTTACGTTCATGTTGCAAAAAATAGAGCATCACTACTTTCTCTTATTTTCTAGAGTGTCCTGTGAAGTCCAGTGGCACAGTATCCTTGGTCACGTTCTCTGGGTACTTCAGGAGTATCCCTTGTGTGGGTTGTGTGTACCTTCCTATTATATTTGAGACTTGATTGCTATTAGCATGTCAGTGGGTGGGACAGACCCTAAGGCTGATTCACTATGGGGTTTGGCCATGTCCACAGCTTATGGGCTGCTGTGAGAGGTTCTTACCCCAGTAAATGGGATTCATCCCAGTGGGCTCTTGTATCTGTTAAGACTGCCCCTTGTGTATGTCACTTGTGGTGCTAATAGGGAGGGTTCTGCTGTGGTCTGAAGCCAATTTTCACATATGTTGTTTCTGGGCCTCTTGAGAGGGGCTCCAATGCAGTCTCAGGTCAGCCACTGCCTGTGACTGGCTGGATTCTACCTGGTAGGAGCTACAAAGTGATCCACAGTTTTTCGCTGCCTGTGCTAATCCTGGAACACTTGGGAGAAGACACGCTGCAAACCAAGGACAGCTGCCATCAGTTCCAGACCTAATGTAGTTCCACAAAATGCCAGGACACCCCAAGACCTACTGACACATGCTAGCTCTCTTAAGGTTTAGCCACTGATGAAGCCTTTATGGTATGCAAGTTGGTGAGGCGAGGTCTCAGGGAGTCTCCAGAGTGGAAAGAGTTGTGTTCACCAGGTTAATTTCGATTCTGGTTTGGTGCCAGTGCTGAGCCTGGAGCTATTCAGCAAAAGTGTCAGAGCACACTGAGGCCAGTTGGTGCCTGCGTGGGTTGGGGGGTGGGTGGGGAGGGGGAAGGGTACAGACTTCAATAGTTTTCCAAGAAAGAGTGCTATATAGGTGGGGCTGGCCACTCCCCAAGAAAGAGCCTCCGGCATTGGGGAATGTCAGTTTGCAGGGTCCCAGCTGAGCTCACCAGACCAATTCAGAATTAGGTAGGCCATGTGGGAGAGGGCTTAGCACAGGAAAGAGTGTACCCACTTGCCGGCTGAACGTAAAAAGGACCCTACACAGGGAAGATGGCACCTTTCCTCTATCCTTCACCTCAAAGCCACTCAGTTCAGTTTGCCCCCCATATGCCTCAGATGACCCCCAAATCACCATCCTTCCATCAGAGCCCAGGGTGACTGCCCGTGAGTGAGTGAGTTTGTGTATGGGTCCTTTAAGAGAATGTTTGTGTTTCCTGCCATCTTTCGTCTTACCCAGATGGTCAGATACACCACTGTTTTTCACAGCTAGATGTCGTTGTGGCTTTTTTCTAGGCACCAGTACTTCAGGCTGGGGAGCCTGATGTGGGGCTGGGGTCCCTCACTCCTCAGGCCAAGATATCCCTCCTGATTCTCAACCACCACACAAAGGTTTGGGCTAGCTTGCATTGTGTCTCTGCCCTTTCTACCAGTCTTGGCCAGTCTTTATATTCTTAGCTATAAAACTTCTGTTCAGCTAAACCAGATTGTTCTCCATGTTGATTGTTCTATAATTTAGTTGTAATTTTAATGTGTTCACAGAAGGAAGTAGGCAGTGTTTATCTACTCCGCCATCCTGGATGTCTTTTACAGTATGTAGTTTAGCATGATGCTTCTAGGATTCACATTTTGTATCAGTACTTCATCGGTTTTTATTGTTGAGTATTATTCCATTTTATAAATATACCATATTTTGTTTCTCCACTCACCAGTTGAGAGACGTATGGGTTGTTTCCAATTTTGATTATAATAAAAAATTCTGGTGTGGATATTCACATAGAAATCTTAGTACAGATATGTGCTTTCTCACAGGTAAAAACCTAGGATCATAATTGCTGAGTCATATGGTCAGACTATGTTTAACTTTAAAACAAACTGCAAGACTACCTCCTATAGTGGCCGTATCATATTTCTACAAGCAATGTATGAATTACAGTTGTTTCACACCCTTGCTGACATTTGGTACTATACATTTAAAAACATTTCTAACTAGTCTGGAGAGTCTGGCAGTTTTAATATTCATTTTCCTGAAAACTAGTAGTGCGGACCGACTTTTTATGTGCTATTTGCTCTTTATATTACTTCTTTTGTGAAACATCTTTTTCAGTCATTTGAAAAATTTTTAAAAACTTGTGTCTTCTTATTTTTGAGCTGTAATTTTTATATATTTTGAATAAGTCATCCTTCAGATATTTATGTCTGGTAAGTATGTAGTCTGAGAATTGCCTTTTCATTTTCTTATTTTAAAGAAAACAGTTTTAAATTTATATAAAGCTCAAATGATCTTATTTTGTATTTTTCATGTGTGTCTTTTTTTTTTTTGTAGTTAGAATTCTACTTAAAAAAGTATTGCCTACCCCAAGGTCATAAAGATTTACTTCTATGTTATCTTCTGAAAGTTTTATGGCTTTTATGCTTAGGTCTATGATCCATTCAGAGCTGTCTAAATATGTTGTTGACTTTATTTATTCATACATATGTCCAGTAGCCTTAGTACCATTTTTTGAAAAGACTATGCTTTCACCATTGAATTGCCTTAGAACCTTTGCCAAAAATCAATGAGACATACATGTGAGTTTATCTCCAAACTCTATTCTGTTACACTGATCTTTATAGTTATACTTTAACCAACATTGCACTGTCTTGGTTCCTGTAACTTTATAATAAGTCTTAAAATCAGGTAGTATAAATTCTCCAAATTTGTTCTTTTTAAAATACTTTCGGTTATTCTAGTTCTTTTGTTTCCATATAAATTTTAATTACCATCCCTTGACACTTTCTACAGAAGCTTGTTGTGGTTTGATTGGGATTGCATTGAATCTATAAACCAATTTGGGAAAAACTGCCATCTTAACTATTACATCTTCCAATATATAAGTTGATATACTTCTCCATTTATTTAAGTCTTCAATTTCTCACAGCAAAATTTTATAGTTTTCAGTGAGCAAGATTGTGGTTTTTCACACATCTTTTGTTAAATTTAGTCAAAGAAATTTTAGTTGTGCTTTTGTAAATAAAGTTGTTTGGTAAATGGGGTTGTGCTTCATTTCAATGTCCAGGAGTTTTTTTACTGATATATACAAATGCAGCTGAATTTTTAATACCAGCCTGGCTAAAATACATTGCAACCTGGCTAAAATCATTCCTTTTCTTTAGCTTTTTAATAGATTTCTTTAGAATTTCCACTTACATAACCATGACAAATAAAGTTAACAATGCTCACTTTTAATCAGTGTTACTTTTACTCTTTTTCTTGCCTTATAGGACTTCCAGTGCAATGTTAAAAGGACATAGTGACTTGTTCCTGATCTTAATTTAGTACAAAGTATTCAGTCTTTTTCCATTAAGTATGATGTTAATTGTAAATTTATCACATCTGTCTTTTTATCAGGTTGAGGAAGTGGTCTTTTCTTGCTAGCTTGTTGAGATAGTTTTTATTGTTTGTGTTGAATTCTACCATATGCTTTTTTGTCCTCTATTGAGAAAAATCATGTTTTTTTCTCTTTTATTCTAATATAAAAGAGAATGTAGTGAAATATATTGGTTGATTTTCAGATATCAAAGCAACCTTACATAAGAAATAAAACATCATTTTCCTAAAATTATTATTCTTTTACATACTTTTATTTGAAAATGTTTTGTTCAGGCTTTTTGCATATATGTTGACTACATTATATGAGAGATATTTCTGTTTTCTATTCTTGTAAATTTTTATATGGCTTACATATGGGCACACTGTCCTTACAAAATGAGTTGAGAAGGGTTAATTTGCCTCAATTTTATGCAAGAGCTTTGGTAGCATTACTGTTCTTTCTTCCCTAAATGTTTGATAGAATTTGCCAATGAAACCATCTGAGTCTGGAGACTTTGATTTAGGAAAATTTTAAATTATGAATTTAATTTCTTTCATTGATAAAGGACAATTTATGTGTCTGTTTCTTTTTCTGTTAGTATTGGTAAGTGTGATTTTTCGAGAAATATGACCATTTCATTGAGGTTGTCATAATATTCCGTTATTTTCCTTTTCATTCCTTAGAAACTGAATTGATGTCTCCTTTTTCACTCTTGATATTTGAAATTTCCTTTGGTTTAATATGCCCTCAATTTCTAGCTTCTTAAGATGGAATCTTAAATAATTATTTTTATTTTTTAGGTGTTACTTCCTTATTTTATGTAAATACAAAGTTTATAAATGGACTCTCTAAATACTGTTTTGGCTACAATTTTCATGTACTTTCATTCTTATTGAATTCAAAATATTTTCTAGTTTCCCTTTGATTTATTCTGTGGCCAGCAAATTAGTTATAAATGTGTTGTTTAATTTCCAAATCAACGTTATTGATTTGTAATTTAATTTTTGTGCCTATAGAACATATGCTATGATTTCAATCTTTCTATATTAGTTGAGATTTGTTTTATGTCTCAACATATGATTTATCTTGGTAGCTATTCATGTGCACTTGAGAAAGAATATATTTTTTCATTGTTGGGTACAGTGTACTATGAACATCATTTAAATTACATTGTTTGATAGTGTTGTTCAAGTTTCTATTATTACTGACTGTCTACTTTTATTAATTACAGAGGAAAGAGTGTTGAAGTCAACTATAATTGGTCTTTTTTCTATTTCCCCCTTTAGTTTTGCTTAATATATTTTGGGCACTGTCATAAGACACATATACATATTTATTAGGATTATTTCTTTCTTTTTAATTGACTACTTTTTCATTATAAAATACCATATTTTGCCATGTATAATGTGTATTATTTTGCCTAAATTTGTGAGGGGAAAATAAAGATGCGTATTATACATGGCTACATACAAGTGGCGCACACAAGGCGCATTATACAGTACTAATTCTGCATCTATATAAATGTTTTCAATTCTTTTATTTATGCTTATGAGTTAAAAGTGTAACTCTATAAATCAATACGGATATCCATATACAAAATAATACCCTGGAATACTATTATTGGTTTTGGTGAACTTACAAAGAACTTGCAACAACAAGAGTCTTTGGCCTTCTATGATGTATAAATATCGTAAATTTGTTACTAGTACATAAAATTTCTTGAACCTTGCATCTGTTCTTAGTTTTTGTAATTATTTGTTACATAAAATTTCTTGTACTATAATATGTTAAAAATAAATGCTAAAATTCCTTTATAATACAAAAAAGTACATACATGTAAACAAATAAAAAAAGTTTTAAATTATAATGAAAGATTTTTTTCCCCCTGAAAGTTTGGGCCAAAACAGGGGTGCACATTATACATGGGAGTACATTATACATGGCAAAATATGGTATCACTATTTGTCTCTAGCTATACTCCTTATTTTAAAATCCATTGTTTTTTATATTAATATAAACAATTCAGCTTTTTTATTCTTGCTGTTTTCATAATGTATATTTTCCCATTGTTTTTACTTTTAATGTATTTGTCTCTTTTATTCTAAGTGTATTTCTTAAACATAGCATACAATTGGATATTGTTTTTTATACAGTCTGATAATTCTGTCTTTGTTTAGAGTTTGGCATTTGAGAATATAATTAAGAGACAATGTTATTTTTTTGTCCAGAATATTTCGTAGGCACTAAAGTAGTGCTGTATTTTACATTTATTAGTTCTCTTTCCCTCAGTACCATAGTCTACGCTTATCCATGGTTTTGCTTTCCACGGTTTCACTTTCCATGCTTCCTCTTTCCACCATTCCAAAAGTGGTCCAAAAATATTAAATGGAAATTCTAGAAATAAATTATTTCTTTTAAATTGCATATCATTCTGATAGCATGATGAAATATTGTGCCATCCAGCTCAGTCTCACCTGAGTCATGAGTTATCCCTTTGTCCAGCGTATCCACACTGTATACGCCGCCACCCATCATCTTGTAGCCTTCTCTGTTTTCAGATGGTTATCAGAGAGAGAGAGAGATCCCATAGTCGGATAACTTTTATTACATTGTACTGGTACAATTGTTCTATTTTATTATTGTTGTTGTTAACTTTTTACTGTGCCTAATTTATAAGTTAAACTTTGTCATAGGGATATCTGTAGAGGAAAAAGCATAGTGTATATATAGGGTTTGGTATTATCCAGTTTCAGACATCTACTGGAGGTCTTGGAAAGTATCCCCTGGGAATAAGGGGTGACTACAGTAATCATTTCATCTTCTTTCCATTCATTATTATTTACCTATACCTTCTTCAATATAGTAGAACTACAGGGCTTAGTAAAAGAATTGATCCATAAATGAGTGGCAATATGAGTCAATGTGGTTCCCTTTTCATCCATTCCTAATTGTTCCAGGTAACTTTGGACAAATATAGGCATATGGGATTGCCTCATCTGCTAGGTAGAAAGGAGGCTGAAGGTGTTAATCCTAACTTAGATGAGTAAGAAAAGACACTATCGTGTCCTTAGGAATTTAAGCAATTACATTAAAAACATTGTCATTTTGTCTTCTTCAGCAACAGAAAATGTAGACATTTGGGTCTCCTTCTACAAGACAAGCAAAGAAAAACAAAAATTTTGAAAAGTGGGAAAGATATTTATGTAAACTAAAATCTTTTCCCTCTTCTCTGTATTTCCCAATATATCTTACAATTTATTTGACGATGATCCACCTTAATATCACATATTTGTTTAGACATGCAATCAATCCCTTTAATTCTTTATCTCCTGCCCCAATTTAGTAAGCAGGTGTCCATTGTCCATTTCAGTTTTCTAATAATCCACTGTTCTGTGAATTGTATAATATATGACAAGTCGACTGTATACAGTAGTTTTAGCCCATTGTTGCACTGCATCTTTAGTAAAATGTGTTCCATGACATGAAGATATATAAGAAAAAGAACTAAACTGAAATAATGTTTTCTGTCTAATCAACTGATGGTATTAGAAGCAATTGCTTCCATTATCAAACCAAAATCCATAATAAGTGTCTATCACATTCAAAAACCTCTGTATCCCACTGGGACCATCATCAATAGTCAATATATTCCACTCACCTGCCTGGATTCTTTCAGTATTTAGAAGCCTTTAGTCTATAGTGAAACTGTTGACAAACTGGAAAAATTTTAGTTTCATTTTCAGCCAAAGAAATAGCCAGTGGGATATTTTTTTGTCCGTTGTTGAATGTCCCCAGGACAACTCATCTTATTTAACCAAGAGGTCACCTCCAGTGAGTACTAGACCATTCCTTTGTTGACTCCCATGCCCTTCTGAATATGAAATTTTTAATGTTAAACATAAACCTGCCCCACTTTAATTTTTCTCTTCTTATAACTGTATTAGTTATCTGTGACTACACAACAAATATCCCCCAACACAATTTTTAAAAATACGTACTTATTATCTCACAGTTTCTCAGTAGCAACATAGTTGGAATTCAGTAGCAATTTAGTTGGGTGATTTAGAGTCTCTCATGAAGTGGTCATGAAGCTGTCTACCACGGCTACAGTCATCTGCATACCACATTCACTGGTTTTCCCCAGGATGAGTGATCCAAGGGAGAGAAATAGAGTGAAAGAAGCTAGACAGAGTCGGTGTCTTTTATAATCTAATTTTGGAAATGATATGCCATCCCTTCTGCCTTATTCTACTGGTCACACAGATAATCCTGCTACAATGAGGGAGAGGACTAACAGGTTTAAATACCAGGAAGTAGGGATTGGGATAGGGGATATTTTGAAGGATGGTTATTGCAATGTCTGAATGTTTTTCCATAACAAGATTGATACCAAAATTTTCCAGTCATCTAAGGCTCATTTTCCAGACCATATTACAAATTTATTGACTATAGCCCAAGAGTCAATATCAATCCATGCACATTTTTATTAATATAATTTAGTTTCTCTGATACCTTGAGGAACATCACTCTAAATTGTGTCCATTGAGTGAATTAATCTTTCCCTTCTACAATAATTGTCTGGTCATCAGCAGGTCACAGTGCAGCCACTTTTTTTTCTTTTAAAACCTCTTTCCTCCCTCTTTTTAAAAATTTTTATTGGTGAATATTGGGGAACAGCACGTCTCCCCAGGGCCCATCCGCTCCAAGTCATTGCCCTTCAATCTAGTTGTGGAGAGCACAACTCAGCTCCAAGTCCAGTCACCATTTTCAGTCTTTCATTGCAGGGGAGCAGCCCACCATCCCATGCGGGAATTGAACCAGCAACCCTGCTACTCAGATCCTGCACTCTAACCAACTGAGTCATCTGGCTTCCCAGCCATCCAGCTGCCCCACAATGCAGACACCTTTGAGATGAGTGTTGAACCTCCACATTTGAATTCCTTTCTTAAGCCCTGCTACTTTTTTGAGATCTTCCACTATTAATCATATGGGATGACTAGTCAGCTATGGGTTAAGTAACTCATCAGGGAGATTGAAAGACAAAGTTGCCACTTGCTTATGTATGCAATGGGTTGCTTCAAGTGGATTCCCCTGTAACATATTCTTCAATACACCATTTATTTTTATTTATTTATTTATTTATTTTTACATCCCTCACAACGTGAACCCCCTCCCCCCTCCCCCACCACCCCGACCTCACACCGAGCCATCACATTATACACATAAAATTATAGTTGGCATTCATTAATGTCCAGTCTCTGGTGTACAATGCCATGACCAGGCATCCACAGCATCCCTGAGATGGTCTCCCAAACAGGACACATGTCCATCGGACACCCAACAAAATCCCCAAACACTATTGAATAAGTTCCCCAAAATAATTCTCAAAAAACCCTGAGGCCATCCTGTGGTCACCAGCTGCCCCCCAATCCCTTCACCTTTCCCCCCATCCCCTACCCCCTCCCCCCCGCCCATCTAACAACTCTCGGTTTTTTGTGTCCCCAAAACTGTTTCTGATTAGTTCATACACATATTCTTTTCTTTAGATTCCGCATATAAGTGAGATCATATGGTACTTGTCTTTCTCTTTCTGACTTATTTCACTTAACATAATGTTCTCTAGATCCATCCATGTTGTTGCAAATGATAAGATTTCTTTTTTCTTTATGGCTGCGTAATACTCCATTGTATAACTGTACCACAGCTTCTTAATCCAGTCATCGACCGATGGGCATTTCGGTTGTTTCCATATCTTGGCTATTGTGTAAAGTGCTGCAATAAACATAGGAGTGCATACTGATTTTTGAATTGGAGTTTTGGATTTCTCCGGGTAGATGCCTAGGAGTGGAATTACTGGATCATAGGGTAGTTCTATCTTCAGATTCCTGAGATACCTCCATACTGTTATCCATAGTGGCTGCACTAATCTGCAATCCCACCAACAGTGCACTAGCGTTCCCTTTTCTCCACATCCATGCCAGCATTTGTTGTTTGTTGATTTATTGATGATAGCCATTTTGACTGGGGTGAGGTGGTATCTCATTGTGGTTTTTATCTGCATTTCTCTGGTGGTTAGTGAGGTTGAGCATTTCTTCATGTGTCTTCTTGCCTCTGTATGTCCTTTTTAGAAAAATGTCTCCTCAAGTCCTCTGCCCATTTTTTAATTGGGTTGTTTGTTTTTTTGGAGTTGAGTTGAGTAAGTTTTTTTATAGATTTGTGATATTAATCCCTTATCAGATATATCATTGGCAAATATCTTTTCCCATTCAGTAGGATCCCTTTTTGTTTTATTGATGGTTTCCTTTGCTGTGAAAAAACTTTTTAGTTTGATGTAATCCCACATGTTTATTTTTTCTCTTACTTCCCTCGCGCGAGGGGATATATCAGTGAAAATCTTACTCCGGGTAATGTCCATGAAGTTTCTTCCTATATTTTCTTCAAGATATTTTATGGTTTCAGATCTTACATTTAAGTCTTTAAGCCATTTTGAATTTATTTTTGTATATGGTGTGAGGAGGTGGTCCAGCTTCATTTTCTTGCATGTGTCTCTCCAGGTTTCCCAACACCACTTATTGAACAGACTGTCTTTCACCATTTATTTTTGATGAAGGAAATCTTTTGTGCAGTTCCCTGTTGATTGAAGTATTTTTATGACATAACTCATTGCATGCAGAACATTTCAGTTCTCAAAATAATTTATGTCATTTAATAATAGATACAGTTTCAATCAGTGATCAATAACAGACTAATAGTTGTATCTCAAAAAGTATATATCTGGCAGCTCTCAGGCAACATCCTAATCTAAAATATTGAGTGGCCATCACTGATTGGCAATCGAGGGCTTTTATCAAACATCTGGTCAGATGAATATGTGTTGCTGACACCTTTAACACCATTTTTTGAATGATTTTTGAGGTTACTTGAAAGATTACAAATGTATTTTTAACTTATCATAATCTCCTTACAGTTTATCTTTAATTACTTCTAATGAAATGTAGAAATTTTGCAGCAGTTCATAAAAATTGAAGGTAAATACATGTATATCCATATTTACACACACACACACACACACACACACACACACACACATATATACAAATGCACTCATATTTATTTGCCATTTCTGATGCTCCTTTTTTCTTGTTGAGGATGAAATTAGCATCAGCTGTCATTTTTCTTCATTTTGAAAGAATTTCTTTAGTACATCTTGAAGTATAAGTCTGTCAGCAATAATTTTTTTCCTCTGAAATATTCATCTGAAAATGTTTTAACACTTCAAGAACCATATGATTTCACTGATATGTGGTATACAAAACTGAAAACAACAAAGGAACAAGACAAACAAATGAAGAAACAAAAACTCATAGACACAAACAATAGTTTAGTGGCTACCAGAGAGTAAGGGGGGAGGGAGTGATAGATGAGGGTAAAAGGGATCAAATATATGGTGATAGAAGGAGAACTGGCTCTGGGTGGTGAATACACAACGTGATATATATATGATGTATTACAGAATTGTGCACTTGAAATCTATGTAACTTTACTAACAATTGTCACCCCAATAAACTTTAATTAAAAACATATATATTGGGCCAAAACAAAACAAAACAAAAGCAATTTAATTTTAAAAAAAGATATTTATTCAGCAGCATGATCAGACATTTAGCAATCAACAGCATGGGTACCAAAAAAAAAAAAAAATCTACATTAAAGCCCTTTGTTGGAATGCTTAACACTTTCCACAGAACAAACTAAAATAACCTTTTATACAATTAGTCACAAAGACAATCCTCAAGTGTTTTGCCCATACACATGAGTACTGTCTAGCTGCTACAAAGAGGACATGTTTTAACAATTCAGTTTTGAAAGATAGTTTGATGGATATAAAACTCTTGATTATAGTTTTTTCTTTGACTATGCCATTTCAACAACTTCTGACTTCTTTCGTTGTTTAATTTTTTTCTCAATCTGTATGGATTTTTAGTATACTTGGGATCATACTGAATATTATGAGGCTACTTTTCTGACTTTAGATTACATCACAAGCTAACTTGCAAACACAATGTCTATATCAGTACTTTAAGTAGTGCTTAACTTTTTACATGATAAAGTAGATTTAATTTCTGCAGAAGCCCAAAATAAAACATTTAAGTTAACTGAAATAGAAGAAAAAGAAGCTCAAGTGAAACAGACATGTAAAACTTCAGATAAATGATTTTTAACAATAATTGGTTTCTGAAAGAAAAAAATTGATTGACAAAAATGTCAGAATATGCTGCAAGTACAGCCAACTGTGAAAAACCCTGTATTACCATTTTCCTTCCAGCATTTACAACCTAAACAAACATTACCTCCTTTTCAGATGATTCATCAAGCAAAATTAAAACGTCAGAGGAAACCCTTGTATTCCATAACAATGAGTACCAAGAGTTCATACATAAATTCAGAACCTCAGTTCCATCTAGCCATCTGAATCAGCTGACCGACAGGGAGGGGGCTTTGTGTGTGTGTGTGTACATAGTTTTTTATTATTATTATTAATTTCAGATATAAAGAAAACGTTTCTTTTGAAATATTGCCCATTAATCTAATCATTGTTCACCTGTATGAAGTATGTAATTTTTTTTTTCTCACTGCTTTCAAGATCTTTTATTTTTTGGCTTTTGGAAGTTTGACTATGGTGCATTTAGTCAGGCTTCTTTGTATTTAGATGATTTGGAATTTATTGAGCTTATTAGATCTATAGGTTAAAGGCTTTCACCAATTTAGGCATTTCAGACATTAATTTTCAAATATTTTTATCCTCCATTCTCTTTCTTCTCACCTGCTGAAGTTCCTATTTCATATGTGTTGGACCTTCTTCATGTTGTTCCACAAGTCTTTGAGTCTTTGTTCATTTTTCTTCAATCATTTTATGTATTTATCAATTTCTTCTCAAAATTGCAAAATTTCATTACCTATTTTTTGGTTCACTCATATTTTTTTTTTGCCATCTAAAAGGTTTTTAAGTCCATCTTATGAATTTTTCATATATATATGGTACTTGTCAGCTCAAGACTTTCCAGAATTCTTTTTTATAATTTCCATTTCTCTGTTGAGATTTCTTATGTGTTCATTCATTATACCATGTATTCCTTTAATTTTTTGAACATATTTTAAATTCTTTGAACATATTTACAAAGCCATTTTATGTTCTTTGTTGCTAAATGCAACTCTAGGGCACTAGAAATCAGTTTTTTTTTTGACTTTTTGTAATTATAGGACAAATTTTCCTATTTATTTTTATATCAAGTAAGTTTTGATTGAAAACAGGACATTATAGATAATACATCATATGTTTTACAAACTGGAATCTGTCTTGTTTTTCTGAGGCTTTTTGGGTTTCTTTTTTTCTAATAGAGTTTTTTGTTCTGATGGAATCAAACAGTGAAATCTCTCATGTCTAGGTGTACAGCAGCTGATGTCTTGCATCAGCTGGATTTTGGCATCCAGCTGCCATTTTTTTAGCGTGGCCCCTGGAGGGATCTACCCTTCACCTTATGTAGTTTAGCAATCAGCCAAAGACTTACACAGTTTATACTCGCATTTTGATGGTTATCTTCTCAGTGTTTCCCTTGATTACAGGTTTTGTTTCATAAATGTTGTTTAAATCTTGAGTGCATGCAATGCTTTTCATTCTTACTAATTTATTTTGTGCTTGAACTATTTTTTTACTGAGAACTATTTTTGTGCTTTAAAATCTCACTTCTTTGGTCCTTACCCTAAAATTTTAATATACATATATATTTATTAACATTCTGTAAATGTATTAAATATCTTTAGCTTCCTTTCAAGTAGTACAAACCTTAATTTGCTTTATAGTTGATGACTTCCCTACTGTTTGGTGTTTATTTCTCTACGTATTATCATTACTATCCTTGTTCTATTTTGTCAAATCTCTCTTGCTTGTTTGACAACATATTATGTGTTTATTTTTGCTCTGTGTTTCTAACCAAAGTGTTTTATGACTATTTGGTAGCAAGAATTTAAACTTCACAAAATTCAGAAGGAATAAACATATTTTCTCAAGCACCTTTGAAAAACCATAGCTATATCTTCAACCTATTTGAGTAAAATAAGAATTTTATTTGTTAAGAAAAAAATTCAACTCTGATGTAAAAATTTATTTACCATCATTTTTATTTTATAACAATAATAAAGTAAAACTCTTTCTCCTATTATTACTATAAAATCATCTCTCAGAATTAACTTTTGTATAGTTTCTTACATGTCCTCACAGAAATTTTCTTCAAATAGCCAATTGTAATATGTAGTCAATATATATTTAGATTTACCAATATAAGTACCACCTTCTCAATCATTACGTATTATTTCATTTGAGTCCTCCTTTCTTGGTTGAATTTTCTTTCCCTTGAGTAAGTTCTTTAACAGTTCTTTCAGTGAGGGTCTATGAATGGTAAACTATTCCCATTCTTTATCTGAAAATGTCTTTATTTAATTCTTAGTCTTAAAATATCATTTAGATACATGAAATTAGTTTGCAGTTATTTTCTCTGAAAACTTGGAGTGCAATTTTATTGTTGTTGAAAAATCTGCTTCAGTTATTGCAATGGCTTCTTAACTGGTCTCCTTTTCTATAGACTACTCCCAACTATGTTGCCTATTATACGTTGTTACTAAATAATCTCTAAAACACAAGACTGATTACATCACATCTCTGTTTGAAATCCTTTGTGTAGCTTTTCTCTCTCAGCTTATAGAAAATGTTTAAACTTGTTTTACCTCAGCATACAAAACAATTTTTGATCTGTACCAGCCTCAATTTCTTCATAGGCACTCTCCACTATCACCAGTACACACACACACACACACACACACACACACACACACACACGAAAAGTTCAGAAAATTAAGTTCGTGAACTTTCCACGATGTACTTAACAGGTGCAAGTCTGAACTTTTCGTGTGTGTGTGTGTGGGGGGGTATGTGTGAATGAGTCAAGCTTTTCAACACTCTATTATTTTCTATATTGCACCTATATATATTCTCTCTACATTTTTCAGTGTTCCTGGACTGTCATTTACCATCCCTGTCCTTAGCTAAGTTAGATCTTATTCGTCATTCCAAACTCATCTCAGGCATCATTTCCACCAGAATTCCCCTCGTATGATTTAGATTACTCCATTCTGTGTCCTCAATACATTTTAACACAACATGATCATTGATTTAATTATCTATCTCCCCCACAATCTTTCTGGTGGCAAAGATGATGTTTTATTTGACATCTTAGCCTCAGTTCTTGGGTTGACATAATTAATGTATGGTTGAATGAAAAGTGAATGCAATCCACAAAAAAAACCTCCTATTAGTCTATCTAGTCACTGGGTTCTCCATAATGTCAGAGAGGTTGGCCATGGCTACAATAACAAATGATTAGAATTCTTAAATTGTTTCCATAGGATAATTTGTAGTTAGGCATGAAGATATTGTGGAGTAAAGGTAATAGCCTCCAGATAAGAAAAACTTGATCCAGGTCCTGATTGCTCATAAACTCACCACCGTGAGTGAGTTATTTCATTATAATTCTGCACAATGATGTTTTATCATTCAATGTGGTGATGCTACTAATAAGTGCTTTCATGATTCATTGTGTTGTAAGAAAAAAATGGTCATTTCTGAACTTATTAATCACTGTACAGATTCTAGATATCAAGTATATTGGTTGAAGTTTGCTTTCTATTTAAAAGCATTAATAGAATTTTCACAGGAAATAGTGACGTACAGCTCTACACTCTCCTGCATTATTCCTATCCATTCAGTTCTGTAAATATAAATATTTATGTAAATCACTTCCTTTCACCCACAACTCAGGAAAAAAAGGGATTTCCTTGTTGAAAAATGAGGGTGGCCTATGTCAAAGCCTTGACAATGCAGAGAGTGGCAGAAACATCATCCAATATGGTGACTGGGAACATGGGACCCCAGCCCAAAAAAGACTAGAAAAGCTGTGGCTCAACCAACTCTGGTTTTGAAAATTGGAGAGATTGTACTAATGGTTGCTGCTATTGTTGGAAGCAGTATAAAGTCTTCATGGATTATTAACTTTCAACCATTGAAGATTTTTATCTGGAAAGATTGGTATAAGAGGCAACATTGCCATCTCATTAAAGATATGAATTTCTTCTTTATCCTATTCAACTAGAGCAGAGGTCAGCAAACATTTTCTCAAAAGAGCCAGAAAAGGAAATAGCTTAGGCTTTTCAAGGTAGGTGTCTCTGTTACAGCAAGTTACCTGTTGCTTAACTCTAGTGTTTACGTAAATCAGCCATAAACAATATATAAATAAATGGGCATGACTGTTATTCACAGACACACAAGTTTGGATTTAATATCATTTTCATGTGTCATGAAATACTATTCTTCTTATGATTTTCTTAAAAAGTCGCCTGAAAATGTAAAAATCATTCTTAGTTTGCAGTCTCTACAAAACAAGAAGTGAGGCAAATTTGGGCCCTGGGCCATAGTTTGCAAGCTCCTGAGCTAGAGTTTCCTTTGGGCTATGGCACAAACTCCTCTGGTTAAATCTTCTGTACATCTTTGAGGCTCTGAGATAGCCTGGAACAGGCTTGTTTTTCTCCTAGAGCTCTGACACTCTAACTTGTTGACAATTTGTGATTTCCAGTATGTCCCAGAGCATGTCAAAATGTGGTCTCACTCTTTAATTCAGGCTATAAAGATGCCACCCAAGCTACCCCAAGCAAGTTTTCCCCAGCTCTGTACTTACCCTCTAAACCCCTCTTCTCCACCCCAAAAGTTGCAAGTTACCTAGAGGATGAGAATGCTCGTTCAGTCTAGCACTCCTTGACATGATTTTAGATAAGAATGGGGCAAAGAAGATTCCCTTGGGCAGTGCTTACGATGAGGCCATAGGGGAGGGAGAGTGTGGGTTACTTAGACTGCCTCCCAGGACCAGGAGTGGCTGGAGTTTAGGAAACTCTGACGGAAGTATTTTAAAGTAGAAGGAACATGAACTTGGGCAATATAGAGACTTGGGTTTGAAACTACCAGAATTACCTCTCACTGTGAACCCAGGATAAATCATGTCAACACTCAGCCTCTGTTTCTTTATGTTGGAGATGAGAGTAATGATACTCACACAGGATCAGATGTAGTGGGAGCCCAGTTAATGACATTCACTCAGTCCTGCAAATACATACATTTATTTGTACCTGACTCTGAACCAAACACTGGTCTTGAAAACAAGACGGAGTCTCTGTGCTCATCGAGTTTACAGTGCAGCAAAGAAGACAGAAAATTAAGCAAATATTAAAATAAAACAAGAAGAGTGCTATGATAAAAGAAAAAATTAGATAGCACTGAGAACATATACCAGGAAGTCCAATTTCTCTCAGGAGCCAGAGAAAAGCCCCAGTGAGGAGAGCTGTTTAAGTTGAAGGCTTGAGACTGAAGAACAATAAATAGAACTTAATCATGGCCTCAGCCAAATATTCCCATCCTACATGTGTTCTCTAGAGCCCCAGACCTTGTATATATATATATATATATATATATATATATATATATATATATATATATATATATATATATATGTATATACTTAAGGAGGAAGAGCGGGCTGGTTATAATACTAAAGCTAAGACTAATGAGTCATGAGCTCCTGGGCGATTACCTCTCCTTTTCACCAAAGAAAGGTAAAATTAATTGTAAGGGAGAACCAGCTTTGATACCCTGTAGCAGACAGAGGGTTAACACTTACGCTGGACAAGGATCCATTTCCTTTAGGCTTCTAAAAAGTTTGCAATTCAGGAATATCGATCTCTCTAAAGTAACATGTTGGCCTTTAGTAAGCAATAAAAGAAAAGCATAAACAATCTCTTCTCTGCCAAAGTTTTGTTTTATTATCTAAGCACCCAGTGCCTTTAGGGAGGCTCTAGACCAGCCATTCAGCTTGTATTTTACCAGCAAGAATAATGAAATACTTGAGAAAAAATTAAAAGTGCCTTCCTTTGAGGCATTGGGTAATTTTGATTTTCATTTTATGATTTGTAGTATTAATAATTCTAACTTTCTTGGCTAACTAAATCAGAAACCTCTAGAATACAGTGTTTAATTTTCTTTAAAAAATAGTGAAGGGTAATACAGTGTAAACAATTCACATTATTTATCCTTATCTTAGCCTTTTGTCCCACGTCCACCCTCAAAAAGAAGTGTGTGTGTGTGTGTGTGTGTGTGCACTATTTAGTCATGAACTCAGGATTTTCTTTCTTAAACAAATAATCTCAAAGCATTCAAGTAGCTTTCTAACACTTTTAATCACATTCATACTAAATCTTTAACCACACAGGTCACACCAGTTTTATGTAACTTAATTATAGAAACTTAAAAAGTATTGATGCTAAGCAATGAGGACATCATTCAAATGTTTCTTTCGCAAGATATAGGAACATTTTTATAAAGAATACTATTAACATTAAGGCTATTCAATATAATACATACAAAAATAATGGAACATTCCAATGTGATCACAAATTACTTGCCCTAATGTTCTATTGTGAGACCAGTTCTCCTCTCTCAACTTGTGAAAGTCATAAGTTGAGCGGAGATTCAAAAATGCACCAAAAAAGAATAAATGAAAGAGAAACAGAATGATGATTGTTTT
Organism: Rhinolophus hipposideros; assembly: GCF_964194185.1. NCBI lineage: Eukaryota > Metazoa > Chordata > Mammalia > Chiroptera > Rhinolophidae > Rhinolophus > Rhinolophus hipposideros. The sequence goes on from NC_138063.1 coordinate 53,294,581, forward strand.
TGTTTTATAAATACCAAAAGATTTATAAGCCCATTTATTTGAATCCCATCTTTTCCCCACACAAGAGGAACCCAACAGTAAAGTAAGCTGAATTATTCTGTCTAGAATTCAAAACCAATGCTCTGTGACAAATGGGTAGATTTAAGGTTATTTGCAATGTGATAGAAACAGCATTAAACAGAGAAATGAGACATAGCTTCCTAGTACAACACTGTCTCTAAAGTGTTAATTTGGTTTAGCACTAATGTCTCTAGGTCTCAGTTTTCTTTACATTCCATGATGATTATAGCAAGGATAGCTGAATTCCCTAAGTGGAGCGAATTACTAATCCCAGGGTACTGCAGTTATCTGTGGCTATATTTCTTCAGATAATTTTTTTGTGAGCACTTTCTTGTGAAGAAAGGGTATATTTGCAAATACAGCAGCAGAAGAGCATACTAAGTGTGCGGGGTCTGACAATTAAGTTCGCGAACTTGTTGCAATGATGTTGCTAACCTTTTTTGATACCAGAGGGATTATTCATTATGAATTTGTCCCAACTGGACAAACAGTTAACCAAGTTTACTATTTAGAAGTGCTGAAAGGCTGCTTGATAAAATTAGAGGACCTGAATTTTTGCCAATAATTCATGGCTCTTGCATCATGACAATGCATCAGCTCATATGGCACTGCCTGTGAGGGAGTTTTTAGCCAGTAAACAAATAGCTGTATTGGAACACCCTCCCTACTCACCTGATCTGGCCCCCAGTGACTTCTCTCTTTACCTGAAGGTAAAGGAAACATTGAAAGGAAGACATTTTGATGACATTCAGCACATCAAGGGTAATAGGACAACAGCTCTGATGGCCATTCCAGAAAAAGAGTTCCAAAATTGCTTTGAAGGGTGGACTAGGCACTGGAGTCGGTGCATAGCTTTGCAAGGGTAGTACTTTGAAGGTGACCGTAGTGATATTCAGCAATAAGATATGTGGCACTTTTTCTAGGATAAGTTTGTAAAACTTAATTTTCTGACATCATATCAATTCATTTGGTATTTAGTCAAGTATATTGAAAAGCAGTTTAGTTGAAGTTATTGAATAAATTTGATATTTATGGATGTATTTTGACACTAGTTATTACAGTTGATTAAGAAATGAGACTATTCAGAGTAAAAATTAGAGCTAAAATAAACATCTGAAAGCTAAAATTATGCAGATATTTCCTTCACACCATAAACTCAAATATATGACAGATGGATTAAAGCAATAAATATAAAAATATTTAAAAAGCAAATTATTTTAAAATTATTTAATTTTAAATTATGAAAAAGAAACATATTTGACTTCATGATTGGGATATTTTAAAGATACAGAAAAATCAGCAAAGAAAAAATAAAAATTTCACTATATAAAGATTAAAAATTCCTGAGCACCTAATAATAATAGCAAAATTTTAAAACAACTAATCAAAAGAAAAAACTCATAGCAAACATAACAAATAATCACTAGGTAAAATTTTTATATAAATCAATAAGCATAATACAATAGATACATGCATAAAGGGCATGGGGAAATACAGGAGAATTACAAATATTGGGAAAAGGTTCAGTAACATTTTTTACATTTCATGATGATTATAGCAAGTATAACTGAATTCCCTAAGTGGAGCAAACTACTCATCCCAGAGTACTGCAGTCATCCGTGGCTGTATTTCTTCAGATAATTTTTTGTGAGCACTTTTTTGTGAAGAAAGGATATATTTGCAGCTACATCAGCAGAAGAGTATAGTAATAGTATAGAAATGTCACGTGCCAGTAACATTTTTAGATGTAAACTGTCGCGACTTAACTTATCAGTGTGGTTAGAGGCAAGTGAAAATCTCCTTCCGCTCAATAGTTTTCATCATCTTGACTCCACCTCCACTATTTCTATAGCAAAAGCTTCCACATGATCTCACAATATCTTACTAATTTACCCAAGGATGCCTCCTTGTTTGTCTTCTAAAATTTAGATAAATATTACATCATACATCATCCTTTTTGTTTTTCTGGAACACACAGAGAAGACTTCAGGGAGAAAGTGACATGATATTGACTCTTAAAAATGTGAGCCTTCATGCCTAATGTCCCCATAAAGTGCCCTCTTTTTTTTTTATTAAATTTATTGGGGTGACAATTGTTAGTAAATTTACATAGATTTCAGGTGTACAATTCTGTATTACATCGTCTATAAATCCCATTGTGTGTTCACCACCCAGAGTCAGTTCTCCTTCCATCACCATATATTTGATCCCCTTTACCCTCATCACCCACCCCTCACCCCCTTTTTGTTTTTCAATGAAGGATTTGTTTTCAATTAATTTTGTCCCACTTGCATCAGATAAACAGCCTTCACTTAGACTTGCAGAGATCTTCACAGTTCATGAAGACTGTCACAGGGAGCATTCCTCCCAATCCCCCAAAATAGTTATTTTATTACCAATTTACAGATTAAGAAATAGCCTCGAAGAGAATAATTTATTTACTGTTAGTAAATAAAACAGGGTGCAAATTCAAGTGAAACTTCTCTTATACACGCCCACTACCAACTGGTTGTTAAAACTTGTTGCTACCCTGTGTTTCCTCTGATCTTTTAAGATACCAGATGATTTTTTTTTCTCCAGATGGAACATGTGTAATGTAAAACTATACTTATTATATTTAAATACAAAATACAAGGTAACAAATATTAGGATCTAAAATCCATATCATCTTGGGAAGAAAAATATAAAATTCTAAGTGTAATCAATTTTCAGTCTCATGGGTTTGAATTTATATACTGTTGACTAAGTGTTATAATATTTTTTACTAAGTAAAATTTTTCCATTCAATAATCAGTACTATCAAAACATAATTCTTGGAAAGTGGATAAATTAACTAAGCATAAAAATACAAAACAACAATTTTCAAATGGAAATTCACCCTTATTCACAACTAAGAGAAAGGTAAATAAGAGACAACTCTAATGTGAATCAATCCCAGTGTATAACAAAATCTGTGTCAAATCAACTCTTCATTCATAATAATTAACTTGTAAAATTAACTTTTGTATTTTGAAATTATTCTAGACTCACATGTAGTTCTAAGGAATAATAGAGAGATCCCATGTACCCTTTACTTATTTTCCCCCAATGATAATTTCTTTCAAAACTATACTATAATATCACAACTAAGATATCGACAATGATACAATCAAGGTAAAAAGTGCATTACCAAAAGAATCCCTCTTGCTGCCATTTTACAGCCACAGCTACTTCCCTCTGGGCCTCCCTTCCACAACACCTTTATCCTCTGGCAATCTAAATCTGTACTCCATTTCTATAGTTTTATCATTTCAATAAAGCTATATAAAGGAAATCAGTTAACATGTAATTTTTTGGAATTGGCTTTTTTTACTCAGCATAATTCTCTGTCGTTTCGTCCAATGCACTGTGTGTATAAAACATGTATTTTTTTTAATTGATGAGTAATATTCCGTGACATGAATGTAGGAACTTAGTTTAATCATTCCCCCACTGAAGGATATCTGGATTGTTTACAATTTGAAGTTATATGGATAAAGTTGCTATGAACATTCAGGTACAAATTATTTTTGTGAATATGAGTTTTCATTTCTCTGGCATAAATGTCTAGAAATGCAATTGCTGGATTACATGTTAGTTGCATAGTTAGTTTTGGGGTTTTTTTAACTGCCAAACTATTTTCCAGTGTCTATACCATTTTATATTACCACCAGTTTCTCCATATGGTGTTGTCACTATTTTTTATTTTAATCATTCTGGTAAGCTTGCAGTGATATCTCATTTTGGTATGAATTTGTATTTCCTAATAGCTAAAGATGTCAATGGTCTTTTCATGTGTTTATTTTCCATCTGTATATTCTCTTTGGTGAGATTCTCCTCATCTCTTTGCATTTGAGATCTTCTTCCCTAGCATACTTGTATGTCATCAGCGTGGCTCAAAGAAACTATTATAAAAATTCTCTACAGGTTTGGATGGTTCTTACATTGACATGCTTTAGTGTTAAGTGTAAGAAATCTTTGCCTACCAACAGTGCACAAGCGTTCCCTTTTCTCCACATCCGAGACAACACTTGTTGTTTGTTGATTTATTGATGATAGCCATTTTGACTGGGATGAGGTGGTAGCTCATTGTGGTTTTTATTTACATTTCTCTGATGGTTAGTGAGGTTGAGCATTTCTTCATATGTCTGTTTGCCATCGTATGTCCTTTTTCGAAAAATGTCTCTTCATGTCCTCTGCCCATTTTTTAATTGGGTAGTTTGTTTTCTTGGAGTTGAGTTGAGTGAGTTTTTTATAGATTTGTGATATTAATCCTTTATCAGATATATCATTGGCAAATATCCTTTCCCATTCAGTAGGATCCCTTTTTGTTTTTATACAATGGAGTATTACACAGCCATAAAGAAAAAAGAAATCTTACCATTTGCAACAACATGGATGGATCTAGAGAATATTATGTTAAGCGAAATAAGTCAGAAAGAGAAAGACAAGTACCATATGATCTCACTTATATGCGGAATCTAAAGAAAAGAATAAGTGAATGAACTAATCAGAAACAGTTTTGGGGTCAAAGAGGAAAAACTAAGGGTTGTTAGATGGACGGGGGGGTGGGGATAAGGGGAAAGGTGAGGGGATTAGAAAACAGTGGGTAACCACAAAATGGCCTCAGGGTTTTTGAAAAATAATTTGGGGAACGTAATCAATAATGTTGTAAAGATTTTGTAGGGTATCTGATGGACACAGGTCCCATCTGGGAGACCACCTCAGGGAAGATGTAGATGCTTGATCAATGTACTGTACACCTGAAGCTGAACAATAATGAATGCCAACTATAATTTTATATACATAATGTGATGGCTCGGTGCGATGTCGGAGGGATAGTAGATGGGGGGATGTAAGGAGGGGGGTCCACAGTGTGAGGGATATAAATGATGAACATCTAAGTATTACCTTGTCTTGTGCACCTGAAACTAATAAAAAAAAAAGGAAAAAGAAATCTTTGCCTAGCCTAAATAACAAAATTTTTTCTCCTATTTTTTTCTAGAAGTTTTCTTTTTTTTTTTTAAGTGTGTTTTTCCAGGACCCATTGGCTCCAAGTCAAGTAGTTGTTTCAATTTAGTTGTATAGAGTGCAGCTAACAGTGGCCCATGGAGAATCAAACCAGCAACCTTGTTAAGAGGACCGCGCTCTAACCAAAAGATCTAACCAGCTGCCCCTCTAGAAATTTTATAGTTTAAAATTTTACACTTAATTCTTTACCAATTTTGAGTTAATTCTTATATAAAGGGCTTCATTTTTAGTCTTGCTATAGCACCATTTGTTGAAAATACCATTATTCTTACATCGAATTGCTTTTCAACCTTTGTTAAAACTAAGTTGGGCATATCCATATGGGTCTGTTTCTTGATTCTTGATTCTGCTCTATTTATCTGTATGTCTGTGATTTCACCAATACCACACAGTCTTGATTACTGAAGCTATATAATAAATCTTGATTCAAGTACTGCATCTTCCAACTTTATTATTCTTTTTAAAAAGTATTTTACTTATTCTAGTTCCTTTGTGTTACCACATAAATTTTAGAATAATCTCATCTTATCAATAAAAAAGTCTTGCTGTAATTTTATAGGAATTGCATTAAACTTGTATATCAATTGACATCTTTACTATATTACTGTTATGTGCTGGTGTCAGCCTATTAATAACCAATATTGTGGTTGGACTGGCCCTTGTAGTTCTTATTATGATCAAAAGACATTCTTCAGCAATAACCATCAGGAAACTTTAAAAAAAGTAAAGGTTTATTACTTACAAGAACTGGAAATTACACAGCACGTCTGTGGACACACAGTGAGGTCATGGCTAGAGAAAGAGAGAGCATGTATAAGCCTGGGAATTACTTTTAATGTGGTTAAGTGTAGGAGACTAGTATTTCACGGGCTCATTCTCTATTGGTGAATTTAAAACATAAGAGTGGTAATTTAAAGCACAGGAAGAGAGAAAAACGAGTGGCCCAAATGGTCAGTTATTGAAATCAACCAAGATCTCTGAAACAAAGGACCCTCAGTGGGGGGGGGGAAGCTCTTTATCTAGGCATGTGACGAACATGTGTTTATTTGAGGTAGCCATCTTTGAAGGGTATACCTCTTTGAAGTAGATGCCTCTGCAATCAAAACTTAAGTCATATACTTCCATTACCAAAATAAAAAATAAAAACTGCCAGCATTTCCACTACAATTATCTTTCAATCCATGAACATGGTATGCTTCTCCATTTGTTTTATATCTGTTTTTTAAAATTTGTTTTATCAGCAATTTGTAATTTTCAGCATAAAACTCATGCCTGTTTGTTAGACTTACACCTGTTTCTACTTCTGAGAAGTTGTAAATGGTACTGTATTTTTAATTTTAATGCCCCTTTGTTCATTACTAGTATATATAAATTCAATTGACTTTTATATGATAACATTGTATCCTGAAACCTCGCTAAACTCATGTATTAGTTCTAAGAGTTTTGGGTAGATTTGGGGGATTGTCTAATATCAACAATTATATGCAGAATGGAACAGTTTCATATCTTCCTTTCTGACCTATGTGCCTTTTATTTCCTTTTGTGGTCTTATTGCACTGGCTAGAACTTCCAATACCGTATTGAATAAGAATCGTGAGAGTGGACATCCTTGCCTTGTTCCTGATCTTAGAGGAAAGCATTTAGTCTTTTACTACTATGTAATGTTATCTGTAAGTGTTTTGCAGATGATTTTCTTTAAATCAAGTTGAGAATATTCCCATATTTCTATTTCTCTGAAAGTTTTTATCATGACAAGGTGTTGAATTTTATCAAATACTTTTTCTGCGTCAATCAATATGATCATGTGAGTTTTCTTCTTCAGCTGTTAATATGGTGTTTTACATTGACTGATTTTTACATATAGAGCCAGCCTTGCATCCCTGGGGAAAAAGTTGTCCATAGAGTATATTTCGTTTCATATATTGTTGAAATCTATTTGCCAATAGCTTGTAAAGGATGTTTGAAACTATATTCATGAGTAACATTTGTCTGTAGGTTTCTCTTTTTGTATTATCTTTGTCTGGCTTTAGTACCAGTACAGTACCAGCTTCTTAAAATGAACAGGGAAGTGATTCCTCCTTTTCTATTTTCTGAAATATTTACAAAAACGTTGTTGATTTAAACATTTAGTAGAATTATCCAGTGAATCCATCTGGGCCTGGAGATTATTTTTGGAAGAGTTTTAATATAAATCAATTTCCTTAATATTTATAGGGCTATGCAAATTATTCCTTTCATATTTTGTGAGTATTGTGGTACCTTGAAATTGGTTTTAGAACTGGTTCATTTAATTTACCAAGTGTGTACAGAGTTGTTTGTACTATTTATCCTTATAATCCTTTGATATCTTCAGGATTTATAGTGGTAGTCCCTTATTCATTGTTGATATGGACCAATTATGTCTTCCTCTTGTTTTCTGTGGCAGTGTTGCTAGAAATTTGTCAATTTTATTAATCTTTTAAAAGAATCAGCTCTTTATTTTACTGATTTTCTCTATTGTTTTCTTTTTCAATTTCATTTTACTCTTATTTTTATAATTTCCTCAGTCTGCTTGCTTTGGGTTTTTTTTTTCTTTTTTTTCCCCTCTTTTTCCAGGTTCTTGATACAGGAGCTTACATTATTGATATAAGACTTTTTCCCGTTTCAAATGTAAGCATTCAGTGCTATCAATTTCCCTCTCAGCACTGCTTTAGCTGTGCCCCACAAAATTTGATGTGTTGTATTTTCATTTTCATGCAATCAACGTATTTTTATTTCCCTTAATGTTTTTCCTTTGTTGTATGGATTATTTTCAAGTGCATTGTATAGTTTCTAAGTGTTTGCAGTTTCTAAATTATTTTTCTCATAGTGGTTTCCAGTTTGATTCCATTGTGATCACAAAACATACTCTGTATGATTTCAATTCTTTTAAAGTTGTTGAGGTTTGTTTTATGGCCCAGGACATGGTCTATATTGGCATATGTTCCATGGATGTTTATAAAGAATATGTATTCTGTTTGAGGTGTAGTGTTCTATAAATGTGAATCAGATCTTGTTGGTTGATGGCATTTTTGAGTTCTTCTATAACTTGCTGGTTTTCTGGCTAGTTGTTCTATCAGTTGTTGAGAGAGGGGTGATGAAGTCTCCAGCTGAAATGTGGATTTTTCCTATTTTTCTTTTCAAGTCAATCAGTTTTTGCTTTACATGTTTGGCAGCTCTGTTGTTTTAAGATTGCTACGTCTTCTTGATGTATTGACCATTTTACAATTATATAATGACCTTCTTGGTCTCTGGAAATTTTCTTTGCTCTAAAGTTTACTTTATCTGATAACAGTATAACCATGCCTGCTTTCTTTTGAACAATGTGATAGATCTTTTTATATTACATAATATATCTTTTTATATTACATGATATTTTGTAGGGAGCAGGCTGTAAGCTGACAAGGTCCTTGCAGCCTGCAAGGTCATTCCCATGGGAAGCCTCATCTCAGCATCTTCCCAGGAAGAACAAGACAACACTAATACAGCCACAGACATACAAACTTGCCAATACACAAAACAGAATGTTCTACTGATACCTGCTTATTCTGCTAATTCTTGCTTGTATAGACAATTGTTCTAAGATTGTATATAAACTGTGTGTGAAATAAAGACTGTGCCGTGGCTCCATCATCCGTGGACGGTGGACCTCCCGATCCACGCTTTCCTGTCTCCGCGTCTTTTCTTAATCTCCGCGCCCTTCCCCCTCAGGCCAAGCCCCCCTGGCCGTGCGGGTCATGGCAATATTTTTCATCCTTACTTTTAACTTAATTATACTGTTATATTTGAAGTGAGTTTTTTACAGACATCATGTGGTTGGCTATGCTTTCTTTTTTTTTTTGAGGGGGCACTTGCTCTTTAAATCCACTCTGTCAAGTCCTGTCTTTTAATTGGTATATGTAGACCATTTACATTAAATGGGATTATTGATATGTTAGAACTTAAGTCTGCCCTTTTATGTTTTTTCTTTTCTGTTTTTCATTTCCGCTTTCTTTTTCCTTTCTTCCCATGGGTTACTTGAACATTTATTTAGAACTCCCATTTTGATCTATAGTATTTTTGATGTATCTTTTTGTATTGCTTTCTTAATGTTACTCTAGGTATTATATTACATGTGTATAATTTACTACAGTCTACTGGTGTTAACATTTTACCAATTTGAGAATAGAAAATTACCTCCTTGTACATCTCTTTACCATCACCCAGTCTTAAATATTGTCTCTTCATATATTTAGATACATGTGAGATAGGGCTATAAGTTTTTCTTTAACTATTGAATTTAATTTAGAAAATTCAAGAGGAGAAAAAAATATGTATTGTACTTATCCGTGTTTTTACTCTTTCCATGTTTTTAATTCCTTCCAGTTGTTAACAATTTCCTTCTCTTATCCTTTCCTTACTTTTCAGAGAATTTCTTTAGCTGTTTTTTCAGGTAGGACTACTGGTGACAAAATCTCTTCATTTCTGTTTATCTAAGAATTTTCACTTCATCATGATTTCCCCATCGTGGTTTCCATCGTGAAGGATATTTTCACTGGACATAGAGATGTGAATTGACATTTGTTTACTTTCAGTACTTCAAAAATGTTGTGCCACTTTCTTTGATATTTATGATTTGAGATGAGAACTCCACTGTCATTTGAATTGTTTTTCACCTACAGGTGCCTTTTATCACTCACTACTTTCAATGTTTTTCTGTCTTTAAATTTCAGAAGTTTGACTGTGATATGTCTTGGTGTGGATTTTTTTTGAGTTTACATATTTGGAGTTCTCGCAGTTCTAGAATCTATGTGTATGTGTTTTTGCAAATTTGTCTGTTTTCAATCCTGCCTTCTTTCTCCTCTCCTGTGACTGCAATGATACAAAACATTAGATTTTTTTGTTGTTATTATAATCTTACAGGTTCTTGAGGATCTGGTCATTTTTTTCAGTCTGTTTTCTCTCTGTTATTTGGATTGTATAATTCGTATTGTTCTCTCTTCAAATATATGTTTTTTTTTCCTTCATTATAGTCATTCTGAGCCCATCAACTGAGTTTTAAATTTTTGGTTATTATATATTATTTTTCAGTTCTACAATTTCTATTTGGTTTTTCTTTATATTATCTACTTCTTTGCTGAGACTTTCTTATTTAAATTTGTTTCAAGAATGTTTGTCATAGGGAATAGTCAATGGAATTGTAACAGCTATATACAATGTCAGGGGGTAGTAGATTGTGGGAGGGAGTTATCACTTTGTGAGGGGTGTAAATGTCTAACTATTACATTGTTTTATACACTATAAACTAATAAAAAATTTTAAAAAATAAAAGAATGTTTGTAATTGTTCATTGAAACATTTTTCCCCATCCTTCTGCCTCCCCCACACCCTGCAGCTTTGCGCTGCCCTGCCCCCGGCTGCCAGCAGCTCACGCCAACCTCTGGCTATTCACAGCAGCCCAGCTCCAGGGAGAGCTGTTGTTCACAATCTTAGCTGTAGAGGGCGCAGCGCACTGGCCCATGTGGGAATCGAACTGGCGACCTCGGCTCGGTTCTCCAACTACCTGAGCCACTGGGCCGACCCGAAACATTTTTATGATGGCTGCTTAAACCTTTTTCAGATAACTCTAACATCTGTGTCATGTCAGTGTTATCATTTATTGATTATATATTTTTATTCAAATTGAGGTTTTCCTGGTTCTTGATGTGATAAACGGTTTTCTTTTGAAACCAGGATATTTGGAGTGTTATCTTATCAAACTCTGGATTTTATTTAAGCCCAGCTGGCTTCCTTTGATATCACTTCAACAGAGGAAGGAAGAATGTGCTGCCTCATTACCACCAGATGAGAGTGGAAGTCCAGGTTTCCCACTCAGACTGTATGGAAACACAAGGGGGAGAGAGGACACTCAATACTGTTGGGCAGAAGTTGGGGGCTTAACTCCCATTAGGCTTTATTGTACTACTTGGAATAACAGAAGTACGTCATTACTATTCTCTACATAGCCTCATTGACACCATGAGCCTTATTACTCCTGGATAGTGGCAAAAGTCCCAATTCTCCGGTAAGCCTCTTCTGACACCACCCACATTTCAGCCTGCTAGGGAGGAAGTACTCACCTTCCACATGGCTCCATGTGACACTGCAGCTGAATGAAGGGGCCAAAAGTTTAAACTCTCTATTCCATTTCCTCTGACCACCCCCGCGGGGTGTTGAGATTTCTCACTACAGTCTGACAAGACTGGAAGTCTAGACACCCCATTTGTGTTGGTGGGGATGTTGCCACACTTGTTTTCTGTGCTATTTGGCTTTGGTACAGTGGTTATTATCTAAAAGTTTTCTGTTTTACTATACTGCCCGTTTGCTGGGTCTTTGAATAGAGGTAGCAGGTTTTTGTTGGTTTTTGTTATCTGTGCCCATTGCTATTTCCACATTGCTAACTTTTCCAGCTCCAGGTCTGGAATATAAAGCAAAAAGAAAACCCAAGCAACCCACCACCATGCTGTTTCATGAGTACCCACATCACCAGCCAGTCTGCTTTTTTCTCTCCACTTTCCAGAGACTTCTTATGTTTGTTTTATATGTAATATTCAGAGGTATTAGTTGTGCTTACTGGGATGAGTAGGGAAAATTACATCTACTCCATCTTCCCAGAAGTTAAAATCCCAACAATTAACTATATAGGAAATTTATCTGCCATTTGTTTTTCTGAAATATTTAAGAACCTTTTAGATTTGCCAATTTCTCTAATTGAAGCAAATGTTTCAGTGAGGCAATCAGTAAAGAAAGTGAAGCATCCTTCCAGCATCATCCCATTGGGAAGAAAGAAAAGGACCAAAAGAAGGTAAACAATTTTAAAAATCTATGAAGAAACAAATCAAGATGGAGTTGGTATATAAAGCGAAATATATCCACTACTGCTGTCTGAAAATCAATCTAGATGGAAAACAAATTCCCGAGGTAGAGGACAGATACAATAAACAAACAACAGGAGCAACATCACGTAAACATGGAATGTTTCAGACACAGAATGCAAATCGTTATTAAAAATTAATACCTGATAATTGTATGTTCAGCAATGGTACAAGGAAGACATTAAACCTTAAATTGTTGGAAGGAAGGGATGGAATGAGGAAGGGGAGAAGTAATGTTTTTGCTTTCTGCCATCTGTAATCCTGAACCTAATCATAGATAGGGTTGTGCCTCAGCCGGGTAAAATACCAAAGGTGATGTGCCAATGAATATGATGATATTTTCATCTTTATTCCACACTTTCTTATTGCTTAGGTCTTTAAATATGGCTGTTTCTGGGATCCTTTTCACTCAGCCTCACTACTCACTGTAACTAGTACTTGGGTTCATAATGAAGGCCTTCTATTCCACAACTTTTCCACTCCAGGGACTTGAAAAGTGGATGATCTTTGAGAGCTAAACCCTAAAATAAACATTTAATGGATCAGAAAAGAGTTATGCCAATTCACCATGCAGAGGCAGAATGGCTCTCAAGTCAGCAATATCTGACTAGAACCAAAAAAATACTAGCCTATCTAAAGAAATATTGTGCCAAGAAGAAGGGAAATGATCAGTAATGCAGGAGAGAAAAAGACAGGTGAGGAGAAAATTATGACTCTATCTACTGCCTTGTGCAAGGAAGAAGCCTTATTTACTACAGGTACCAGAAACCTGTTCATGGGGCAGATTACCCTGTTAATGGGAATGAGTACATGGGACAAATGTATCAAGCCTCTCCTCTTGCTAAGGGCCCATGCTTCACAAGATGCCTCTATCATTTCGTTCCCATCTAGGTTGGTCTATAAAGAGAAAATAAGCTGGGCAGAAGATCTAATATCTCCTCTGCTTTGAGTTCTGCCTGTAAAGTAATAAATTGGTACTTTGGTTTTTAATCATCAGTCCCTGGTGAATTTGTTGAAAGTCAGTCCTCCAGTTTAATTACTTCTGAGAACACTAACTGAGAATCACATTATGAGCTCAGAAAGCCAAGGACCAGATGAGGCTAACCTGCCTCTTACACTCCTGGGGAGAACTTCCTGGAAGCCAGCCTTCGTCGGAGATTCCTACTGGTCTCATTCTTTCTTCCTTTTAAACTGTAGCATACACCCACCACCTTCCTTCAGTCAAATCCCCAGAGGCCTAATCCTTACATTAGGGTAGGCTCCCTGATGCACCATACCTTTAAGATATCACACCCAGACCACCAGACTAGACGTTTGCTCAGTGTCTGAGGCTTAGTCTGAGTTCCAACCTACCTCATCCAAAGCAACAACTTCAGTTCCAGGTGCTGGCCCTGCATCTGCCTCAACACATCATGATTACCTGCACCATTACCACGGTTACCTGGACTGCCTCCACAGTTACCTGGACCATGCTGGCCATGCCTTAGATACATCACTGACCAGGAAGCAGCAAACACAGTGATAACAGCTTGAATACTTTTAACTAATTTTACAGTTTCTCCAAACATTACATATGATTATTATTGTAGATTTTGGGCCTGAGGCCCATGAGAAAAACTTGAAAGCATTCAATACTGTCTCAATATTTAAGTGCATAATGAAAACTGCATATGCAAGGAATATTTATTTTATCAATATAATTGTGAACATGACCCATGAATCATTGAAACAAATCATAAATCATAACCTGCCAGTAAGTCTTGGCAAGACATCAAAACATAACTCAAGATAAGAGGGTCTTTCTTCTAAACATAAATCAGCGAATGCTGTTCCACCCATAGATTCAACCTCCAAACAAGGAACTGTTTGAGCACGGAGAGGCATAGGTGCCCTTATTTAGTGAGTAGATAACTTTTTGTGTTCAGCAATGGAATCCCATCAAATAATGAATGACTATATGACTGAGGGCTGTCCGGGGGTAGGAGTACTACCTCCAGAGTTCATTATCCCCCTTTTTTCTTCCCACTTGTAAGGGAAGGGGCATTCCCTCAGTCCTGTCCAAAATCCATCCATATCTCAAATACTCAACAATGGCAAAGGGTAAAGGAGCCTGCAATACCAAGCTGCAAAAGGGGCTGGATTCATTCACTCATCCACTGAAACCCTTCATCCTGATTGTTTCCAAATAGGTTTGCAGTTACTTGTAGCAATAATATGTACACAGATCATTAGATTAAGTGAAAAAAATGTTCCAGCTTTAAAATGTTATTACTCTTTTATGCTCAGAGTTATAATAACATGCTAAACCCAAAAGACATTTCCACTTTGAAGGAAAAAAGCATTTTCCTGGTATTTTACCAGCCATAGCAGACAAAATTGAAGAACTCGCCATACTTTTGTTACTTTTCTTACAATATATTCTTGTATAATGCATACAAGAATATATTAAAAAATACAGAGGGTGCCAAAAAATGTATACACATTTTAAGAAAGGAAAAAACTGTATTAAAATTGTAATACTCAATATATACTGATAACAAAAAAATGAATACAAGTGATGTGTATACATTTTTGGCAACCCCAGTATATTAATATGTTAAATATAATATATTTATTATTTTTCAAATATAATTCTCTTAAGCCAGCATTTCCCAGTCTGTGTTTCAGAAAATATGAAATGCTAGAAAAAGAGTCTCATAGTCCAAAAAGTTTGGAAATGTTGCCTACAATGTCTAATACTTAGAGACTCACAAGAAATTCAGAATCTTAAAGATTCTGGGCAGTCTTACAATAAAAAACCAACTGAATATTATTTAACCCAGATGGATTGATTGATTGATGTGTGTGTCCATATGTATATATGCACATATATATGAAATATTTCTTTCCAAAACTTTCATTGAGGTACAATCTGCATGCAATAATATGTACTTATTTTTGTGTCAACATTTAGCTAGTTTTGACAAATGTAGACACTCATGTAACCACCACATCACTCCAAAAATGTCCCTGATAATTTTTCTCCTAAATCCATAACCCAAGTCTAATAATGACAAAAATATTACACAAACCCAAACTGAGGAACATCGCACAAGATACCTGATCAGTACTACTCAAAACTGTCAAGTCATGAAAAAGGAAAGAATGAAAAACTGTCCCAGACTGCAGGAAAGTGAGGGAACATCACAAGTAAATGTAAATTCTTGTATTGGATCCTGGAGCAGTAAGGGGCATTAACAGAAAAACTGGTAAAATCTAAATAAAGGGTGGAGTTAGTTAATAATAGTATACTAATGTTGATTTCTTAATTTTGATGTGGACCACAATAATGCAAAATGATAACATTAGGGGGAAATGAAACTGGGTAGGAGTGTACAGGAACATTCTGTACCCATTTATTATCTCACCGTTTCTATAAATCAGGAGTACCAGCATGGCTTAGCTGGATCCCCTGCTCCGGGTCTCATTGGCTGCAACCGAGGTGTCAGTCATCTTGCATTTCTTTGTTGCACATGGAATCTTGTCCCAAGTTTATGAAAATGTTGGAAGAATTCAGTTCCTTCTCGTTGTAGGATTGAAGTTTTCTGCTGGCTGTCAACTGGAGGACACTCTCAGCTATTATCAGCTGCCCACATCTCTTTGCCATGTGGCCCTGTCACAACATAGCTGCTCACTTCTTCAAGGCCAACAGGAGAATGTTCCTCTAGTTCACTAAAATAGTCATACACAGACTAATGTAATCATGGGAGGCACATCCCATCAACTCCCATATAGGGAGTAATCGGGGGAGTAATATCCCATTAGCACGTTTTATTTATTAGAAGCAATATTGATTAGAAGTCCTGGTCTTAATGAAAGGGAGAAGATTGCACAGGAGTTACCTGAGGGGTTCTCTGATTTCTTTTTGTCTGTGGTTTATATGGAGTCCATCATCCATTTTAAGATAGAATGTTAGAGACAAAGAGACACAAAAGTGAATCTAGTCCCAAATCTTTGTTTTACAGAGAAGAAAACTGAGATCCAACAAGGTGAAGTGACTAAGTCAGGTACCTAGATGATTAATAACAAAGCAAGGGCTAGAAACCCAGGTCTTATAAAAGGATAATATTTCTGAAACTCTGTAAATCTTCTTATTTAGCTTTTAAAATTTGTAGTCCTCATTTAAAAAAATTCTTAGCTTCCTTGGTGCATATATTTTTAGTTGAATGAATATTACCCAACGTCTAGTATTAAGCTTCCCCTTAGGGTGAGCACAAATTAGGAAGTTGGTAAAATGAGCATATTATTTGTGAACAACCACAATAAAACACATTTCAGCAATGAAGCTCTAGCAAGATTTAGAAAGATGTAAAAGAGCTTTAGTGGGAATCTATAGTACACCTCGTAACGATCATGTTCTTATAACTTCTCACACAAATTCTGCATCTAAATCATTTCATCTTCAATTATCTTGCTCAGATTATTTCACAGAAAACAAAATGTTTTTCAATTACAGGACAAATATTTCATCTGGACAATTACAAGTTATACTAGCTCATATTTGGGTCATTAAGAGGCTTTGTTGCTTGGAGTGCATGTGTGACAGGACAAAAATGTAGTTGTTCTCTATGGTGTAGCATGAAGAATGAAAAAAGAGTTGTTTTGTTTTTCTTTCCTTTTTTAAAAATGAATATCGTGAACATTTGTCAGAAACCTTTAGGTAGCCATTTCTAAAATAAAAATAAGACTAACCAAATTAATTTTTAAAAACAGTAGTTTTTATGCAATGCAAAACCCATGTACTACAGCATACTATAACAGGAAAGCATGTCAAAATGATAGTTTAAAACACCCATTTATATGAAAAATAACATTATAGCTCCTCTATGCTGACAGACCCAAAATAAGGATTACAGGAGAATTCTGAGAATTAGCAACTGGCAAATTGGGTTTAAAGAGCATTCTCCCATGCTTCCCAGAAAGCACAGAATTGAAAACCAAAACACACCATTCGGAAACATTTTTTCGTGATATCCATAAAGGAATGAATATCAAGAGTTGGGTACACTCTGACAGTTGCTCAAATTAGCCCATTATTCATGTGATAAGCACAGCTGAATACGAGAAGCAGATACTCAGGTTCATTCAGTCTCTTCAGTCCCTTCCATCACCATGAAAATCATGTTGACAACCTTGGCATGACTGTGACTGAACCTGAGCACAGCATTTAGAGAAGCCACAGAGGGGCCACATCTACCGTTCTAGGAACACCACTGGGACCACAGACACCAAAGCTGGTTTATCTTCCAAATCAGATGAACCCACACACAGAGAGAAGTGCATAGAGAAGAAAGTTAGATCATTGTCTCCAAATTATCTATGAACTACGACTGAAATCAAAGAAGCCTAAGAATTTTTGAGCTATAAGAAACCTTAGTGATTATCAAATAAATACATTTACATTTTGTAGAAAAACATTTAACCATGTTTGAAAATGGCATGTACATTAGGAGGTACAATTTAAGTAGTATTTTTCATGCCTATATGTGTTATTCTAAAAAAAATTTTATTAAACTATAATCTAATGTTAATTTCATATTTCTAAGACACATATTATGTCAACATTTTTAAGATTGTGCAATATTTCAGCGTTTTCCCAAACGTGCACTAGCCAAAGCCTGTATTTTAAGAGATGATCTAATATTTCTTGTATACTGATGTCAGGTAGATGACTAGCAAGATAAAGGAACGCTGCTTTAAAAGCATAAATCTCTGGATCAAATTATTTGTGAGTGCTCCTTAGCTCCCTCAGGAAAGGAAAGAAACTGCTGACATCCTGGAGAGGAAACAGGCTACATACACATTACTGAGGACTCAGGCTCTCTTGTTCTCCTTTGTGTGTACTCACTTTTAACAAAATAGAAGGTGAGCAGAGCACAGTCAAATTCTTTACATCTCTTTCCAAAACTTACTAAGAGAAATAATAGAATTTCTAGGCAACTACATGCATACACAAACACATGCATTAAACCCATGCCTCATAAAAGCTATCCAAATCCGAAGGAATTTTTAAAATAAGGTTCCTTTTAAGGAGTTGCCATTCTAGACATAACATTGTTCAACATAATTCATTCTCCTTTCAAATACATCTTAAAGAAAGCAAATTTTCAGTGCCCTTCCAAAAATATTCAGAATAAAATATCCATTTAAAGTTCAAGATAGACCAATAGATTTTACTTTCTGATTATACATTGCAACTGGTTTTTAAGAAATTAGCACTTGTTGAGTTTGGGTATAGAACCAAACAAGAATATCCTCACCTACCTGTAAAAACTACTAAAATACTCCTCCTGTTTCCAAATATGTATCTGCTCGGCCAGATTTTCCTCATATACTTCAATTAAAACAACATAATATGATATTGAATGCAGAAGCAGATTTGAATTTGGCTGCCTTCTATTATTAAAGAAACATTAAAGATAATAAAGAGATTTGAAAAATGTAAAACAATGTCATTGTTTTCACTAAATATTTTCTCTTGTTTTGGAAAATAGTTATTTTCATTAAAAAGTATGTTATTTATGTGAGTTAAATGAATTTATATAAAGATATTTTAATTTCTTATTTTTAATTTTGATTATGGACTTTTTGGGACCCTCAATAATTTCTATGAGTGTAAACAGGTCCTGAGACAGAAATATTGAAAATTGCTACCTTAGAGACAAGTATTACATGAAATCCCTCCTGTCTCTTAAAATTCAGGCTGGCAGATGACATATTATAGAAATGCACACTTGAAACCTACGTAATTTTACTAACCATTGGCACCCCAATAAATAGAATTGAAAACAAGATTCAGGCTGGTAGTAGAACTGCAGCATAAAAAAGGTAAGGAACCATAAAAACATTATATATTCATACTTTAACATTTTACTTTAAAGTAAAAGATGTAAATACACATTTCTAAAATTCTTTTGATCTAAGACATTTTCTTTGTGTATGAGTCTATATTTTAGAATTTGCAATATTTTTCTTGCATAGACCACGTATAATGCATCATCTAAGATTTTTTTTTAAGTGAAGAAACATAATAAAAAAAAATTCAGAAAATCAGTCCAAGTGAAGACTCTTCCTAGTTTTTAAAATTATTTTACACTATTTGTTCAAACTTTTTACCTGTACTCTAACTTAGTTAATTCAACATAAAAATTTTAGTCCATCACTTTTATACAGTCTTTCCAAAATGTCCAACTTAATTCTTATAAAAGTAGCAACTCCCTGCAACAGAAATTTCATTTGGTTATATAATATGTAAACATTTTACTTACAATAATAATTTCAATGACCATAAACAGATTTTGGAACAAATGCTGTGATATTGGTAAGCATACATTATTTGGGAGAAATACCATGGTTGACTTAAAATGCACATTGCAGATATAAATGGATTCCTAATTCATTCCTTGGTTGTATATGTCTCTGAAAGCATTTTGTAATGTATTTGTCTTAGTATAGTTTATATCCAATAATGAGACACTGGGGGGAAATGCATATTAGTAAAGCATAAGATTTTTAAGAATTTTAAAGAATTGACCATTTCTTATGGAGAACTTGACCATACTTATAGGTTGTACAACCCATACATGTATATATTCTAAAATTTCATATGATCTCTTTCATGCATGCATTTTACTTTTTCACTTTAGTTTTGACTGCCTGAGGATCATTACATATCACTTAGGTTCTTAGCTTCTTGAGAGGCAACTAGTCTTCTGAATGTAGAGAGTGAATAGCTAAATAAGTCTAGTTCCTTGGGAAATAAAAGATTTCTTTGTTGCTCCACTCTTCCAAAATAGGAAGCCAACATTGTTTGCAGTTTAATATAAATACCTATTATCTGCCTTCCTTGTTTTCAACCGAATACCTAAAAGATTTATATATATTTTTGGTTCATGGATGGAAAAAGACAATGTGCTTCAAGTACATTTTCTGATAGTTTTTTTTGTGTTTGTGTGTGTGTGTGTGTGTATGTGTGTTTTTAATTTTTAGTTGGGTGACTCAAATGGGTTAACATATTTAATTCTACTCACATGACGGGATGGAATTACTTCAAGGCTCACAATCATATAGTACCTTCACTCCATGAAATGATTACCTGTACTAGGAAAAGTAGAGGGAGAATGTCCAGGCTCTTCAGGAAAACAACAGGGCTGCTTTCTGGTTAGCCAGGTCCTCTGGAAGATTCTCATCTTCTAAGAAAAAGTAGCTGAACTAACTGGAGGATTTCCTGTTATCCACACCACTTCCAACACTAATATAGAAAGACATACACTGCTGTTAGACAATTTATTTTTCTAAAATAGACCTTATGAGTAAACAGTAACATGAGGACTTCAAAGAAGAAGTTCAGAAGTTAATCAAAATAAAAGACAAGCTTATAGTTTTACTTGCTTTCTTTCCTATTATTTAATTTGACAATTGCCTTAGACTTCTAGAAGTCTTCCATAAATGCAATGCGTTATCTCTTCATTTGCTACTCTTTCTAAGATTAAAATTTGTGACATATGTAAGTCAGGAATTAGGCAATTGGAAGGTGTGATAAAAGCCAATAACCAAACAAATTCATTTTAAAATTAAAAGGGGATATTTAGTTTCAATCTCATTTCTCTGTTTATATGTTTTTATTGAAGTTGAATATCTTTGAGATGTCTGAGAAGTTAGAGCATTGACATTTTATAACTTCATAAACACTAAAGATAGCACCTTAAATTTCTCTGATGTATTTTTTTTTCCTCTGATGTATTTTTGAAATACATTTTTGGAAGTATTTCTTTTTTTTAAATTCAGAATCTTTGTTGCTAAACTAATCCTGGTGACATTACTTAAAGGTACCAGAAAGAACAATTCTATGTTCACATTCTATAAATTGACTGACTGGATATCATCTGCTCTTTGAGCTTTACCTACAGATCTATATAACACTTACGATTAAAAGTCACACTAACATGTTCAAGAAAAGAATGAAGTCACTATACATGCATGAAATTCTCTCACCAGTCATAAACTATCACCAAAATCATTCAATCACAGGACTTTTACTCACTAAGAAATGCTAAATTTATCCAGCTGAGCCCCCAAAGAATTCAATACCCAATTTTCTTCAGATAAAAAGAAAATTGACCAGCATTGTGAACATATTCTAAAAAGACCATAATAACTTTTCTTCCAAAAACACATAGAATATTGTTTTTAAATTAATGGATAGAGTATTTCACACTAAGGTTTGTACAGTATAATTGCTTAAATTAGATTTTTCAATACGCCGCACCTAGAAAACCAATATGAGGCCAATAATAAGCACCAGCAGTCCAACCTTTGTTTTTAGTGCAGCATTTAAGAAGTAGCCTTTCCAAAGTCAGCAACAGGAACTATCAGAATGATTTTCAGGAACCCTCAGATGCTTGGAAAGGCAGGTTTGGGGCCAGAGTAGGGAGAGATGGGAAGGAAACAGTCAAGAAAACTAAAGAGGCAATTTTGTCAGATTTGCTGCTCAGCAAGTTCGCAGAAAGAAGCATTTGCTAGTTCCTCTCCTTTCCTGTCCAACATATCCACTTTTCTAGTGCTACATCAGCAACTAAACACATAACCTTTTAGTGTCCTGTCTGTAATCCATTATTTAAGGACCCTATGCATAATCTATCAATGCAGGTACCTTCTTGCTCACATTACTACCACACATGCAAGCAATACTAAACAAGGAATTATATTAAGAAACAAGGAGAAAACAAAGTTATTCATCTTAAACAATGAGAAAGGACCTGGTGCATCTATTGGTTGATTGTCTGAGGGTGACCGTGGGCTGCATAAAAAGAGCAATGTTTGAAAGGCAACATTGCATAGTCTAAGTGTGCATAGGCAAACAGACTTGGGTTCATTTAGATTTGGGTTCAATAATTTAAGCTCCATGGACCTCAGCTTTCTCAATGGTAAAGTAGATATTTCATACTCTCCTGGTTGGGATATTGTAAGTATTCAAGAGAATATATATAAAGATCTGTCCCAGTACCAGATCCATGGTTGGGACTCGATAAATGAACAGCAGCAGCAACATGGCCATACTTCCTTAGGAGGTCTTCTACCCAGAGGAACAAACGTCCTAGGGTACTACTGACTTCTTTAGGACAGAGTTTTCCCAAAAGTGTTCTGAGTCTACTATTTCTCCCAGATATTAACAGTTTCTTGGGAAAGAAAAAAAATGTGGTTGGGCAGCTCATCTGGTCACATTAGTTTTAAAAATTGTAAGTTAACACAGAATTTCTTTGCGATTTAACGCACATTGAAACTCTCCAAAAGGGTAATATGGTAAAAAAAAAAAAAAAAGTGCACCCAAAACTTATGCAATGGCAAAATTATTTTTTTAATTAAACTTTATTGGGGTGACAATTGTTAGTAAAGTTACATAGACTTCAGATGTACAATTCTGTATTACATCATTTATATATCACATTGTGTGTTCACCACCCAGAGTCAGTTCTCTTTCCATCACCATATATTAGACCCTGTTTATCCTCTTCCAGAGCCTCCCCTCCTCCCTTACTCTTTGGTAACCCCTCAACTATTGCCTATGTCTATGAGTTTTTGTTTCTTCATTTATTTGTCTTGTTCTTTTGTTGTTTTTAGTTTTATATACCACATATCAGTGAAATCATATGGTTCTCTACTTTTTCTGTCTGACTTATTTCGCTTAGTATTGTAATCTAAAGATCCATCCATATTGTCACAGATGGTAATACTTCATCTTTTCTTAGCCAAATAGTATTCCATTGTGTATATATGCCACAACTTCTTTATCCATTCATCTGTCGAAGGGCATTTTGGTTATTTCCATGTCTTGCCCACTGCAAATAAAGCAGCAATGAACATTGGAGCACACATGTCTTTATAGATAAATGTTTTCAGATTTTTTTGGGTTGATACCAAGGAGAGGGATGCTGGGTAACATGGTAATTCTATTTGTCATTTTTTGAGAAACCTAAACACCGCTTTCCATAGCGGCTGCACCAATCTGCATTCCCACCAACAGTGTATGAGGGCTCCTTTTTCTCCACAGCCTCTCCAACACTTGTTACCATTTATCTTGTTGATGATAGCCATTCTAATTGGGGTGAGGTGCTATCTCATTGTGGATTTTATTTGCATTTCTCTGATGATTAGTGATGTTGAGCATTTTTTCATATGTCTATTTGCCATTTGTAAGTCCTCTTTGGAGAAATGTCTCTTCAGATCCTCTGTCCATTTTTGACTTGGGTTATTTGTTTTTTTGTTGTTGAGTTGTATGAGTTCCTTGTATATTTTGGATATTAGCAGCTTATCAGAGACGTTGTTTGCAAAAATCTTCTCCCATTCAGTTGGTTGCCTCTTTATTTTGTTGATGGTTTCTTTTGCTGTGCAGAAGCTTTTAAGTTTCATATAGTCCCATTCATTTATTTTAGCTTTTACTTCCCTTGCCTTTGGAGTCAAATTCATAAAATGCTCTTTGAACCCAAGGTGCATAAATTTAGTTCCTATATTTTCCTCTACGCAGTTTGTTGTTTCAGGTCTTATGCTTAGGTCTTTGATCCATTTTGAATTAATTTTGGTACATGGTGACGGATAGCAGTCCGGTTTCATTCTTTTGCACGTGGCTTTCCAATTCTCCCAGCACCATTTATTGAAGAAGCTGTCTTTTCTCCACTGTATGTTCTTTGCTTCTTTGTCAAAAATTGTCTGTCCATATTTATGTGGGTTTATTTCGGGGTTCTCAATTCTATTCCATTGGTCTGTGTGTCTTTTTTCTGCCAGTACCATGCTGTTTTAATTATTGATGCACTGTAGTACAAGCTAAAGTCAGGGAGTGTGATACCTCCAGCATTGTTGTTTTTTCTTAAGATTGCTTTAGCTATTTGGGGTCTTTTGTGGTTCCACACAAATCTGATGGTATTTCATTCTATTTCTTTAAAAAATGCCATTGGGATTTTGATGGGGATTGCATTAAATCTGAATATTGCTTTGGATAATATGGCCATTTTAACTATGTTGATTCTTCTAATCCATGAGCACGGAATGCCCCTCCATTTTTTTGTTTCTTCTTCAATTTCTTTTAAAAATGTCTTGTAGTTTACAGCATATAAGTCTTTCACATCCTTGGTTAAGTTTAAGTTTATTCCTAGGTATTTCATTCTTTTGTCTGCAATTTCAAAACAATTATTTTTGTTTGTTTTTGTTTTCTTTTTCTGAGATTTCATTGTTAGTACATAGGAATGCAACGGACTTTTGTACATTGATTTTGTAGCCAGCAACTTTATTGGATTCATTTACAGTTCCTAATAGCTTTTTGGTGGGGTCTTTAGGGTTTTCTAGATATAGCATCATGTCATCTGCAAAAAGTACAACTTAACTCCCTTATTCCCAGTTTGGATGCCTTTTATTTTTTTCTCTTGCCTGATTGCTCTGGTGAGAACTTCCAACACTATGTTGAGAAGCAGAGGTTATAGGGGACAGCCCTGTCGTGTTCCTGAATGTAGAGCAAAGGGCTTCAGTTTTCACCCTTAATTATGAGATTAGCTGAGAGTTTGTCACATATGGCCTTTATTATGTTAAGGTATTTTCCTTCTATACCTATTTTATTAAGTGTTTTAATCATAAATGGACGTTGTATCTTGTCAAACGCTTTTTCTGCATCAATTGATATAATCATATAATTTTTGTCCTTTATTTTGTTTATGTGGTGTATTGCATTCATGGATTGCATATGTTGAACCATCCTTGTGCCTCTGGGATGAACCCCACTTGGTCGTGGTAAATAATCTTTTGAATGCATTGTTGCATTCGATTTGATAGTATTTTGTTTAGGATTTTTGCATCTGTATTGATCAGAGATATTGGTCTGTGATTTTCTTTTTTGTGATATCCTTACCAGGTTTTAGTATCAGGGTAATATTGGCCTCATAAAATGAATTAGGGAGTATTGTCTCTTCTTCAGTTTTTTGGAAATGTTCGAGTAGGACAGGTATTAGAATCTCTTGGAATGTTTGGTAGAATTCACTAGTGAAGCCAGCTGGTCCTGGACTTTTACTTTGGTAAAATTTCTGAAGACTGATTCCATTTCCCTACTGATGCTCTGTCTATTTAGATTTTCCAGTTCTTCATGATTCAGCCTAGGAAGGCTATATGTTTCTAAGAACTTGTCCATTTCTTCTAGGTTATTAAATTTGGTGGCATATAGTCCTTCATAGTATTCTTGGATGATCCTTTGTATTTCTGTGGTGTCCGTGGTAACTTCCCCCTTTCATTTCTGATTTTGTTTATTAGTCTTTTCTCTTTTTATTTTAATGAGTCTAGCCAAGAGTTGGTCAATTTTATTCATCTTTTCAAAGAAGCAGCTCTTTGTCATATTAATTTTGTTCTATTGTCTTTTTGTTCTCTACTTCATTCAGTTCTGCTCTGAATTTTGTTATTTCTTTTCTTCTGCAGATCTTGGATTTCATTTTTTCCTTTTCTAGTTCTTTGAGGTATAACATGAGGTTATTTATCTGGAATTTTCTTGTTTCTTGAGAGAGACCTGTAATGATATAAATTTTCCTCTTAAAACTGCTTTCACTGCCTCTCAAAAATTTTGGTAGGATGTATTTTCATTCTTATTTGTTTCTATGTATCTTTTGATCTTTCCTTTATATCTTATCTGACCTGATCATTCTTTAAAAGTATGTTGTTTAATCTCCACATATTTGTGGGTTTTCCAGCTTTCTTTTGCAGTTAATATCCAATTTCAAAGCCTTGTGATCAGAGAATATGCTTTGTATGATTTCAATTGTCTTAAATTTGTTGAGTCTAGTTTTATGTCCCGATATATGGTCTATCCTTGAGAATGTTCCATGTACACTAGAAAAAAAATGTATAGTCTGGCATTCTAGAATGAAGTGTTCTATAAATGTTAATTATGTCCATTTCATCTAATGTGTCATTTAGGGCTGCTATTTCTTTATTTTCTGGTCAGATGATATATCCATAGCTGTCAATGATGTATTTAAGTCCCCTAGTATAATTGTGTTTTGTTCAATTTCTCCCTTTAGTTCTGTTAGTACGTGCTTGGTATATTTTGGTGCTCCCTGATTGGGGGCATAAATATTGATGACTGTTATGTCTTCTTGTTGTATAGTCCCCTTTACCATTATGAAATGTCCATTTTTGTCTCTTGTTACCTTTTTTATCCTGAAGTCTGTTTCATCTGATATCAGTATGGATACACCTGATTTTTTCTGGATACCGTTTGCTTGGAGTGTCAATTTTCACCCTTTCACTTTGAGTCTATGCTTGTCCTTATAGCTAAGATGTGTCTCTTGGAGGCAGTATATGGTTGGGTTAAGTTTTTTGATCCAATCTGCTACTCTGTGCCTTTTTATTGGTGAGTTCACTCCATTTACATTTAGGGTGATTATTGATGTGTGAGGATTTCCTATCATTCTATCTTTAGTTTTCTGGTAAGATTGTGTCTCCATTATTTCTTTGCCTTTTTGTTGTTGTCTATTATTTCTGTGTGGTGGTAGTCTACGATTTTTACCCCTTTTATTTTTCTTCTTCTTTTATTACATTATATATTTCAGTTCTGGAATTTTTTTTTGAGTGGTTACCATTAAGATTATGTAAAAGAAAGTTTCATATGTAGAGTATTTCATTTTCTTCAGCATGCTTCCTTTCTCCATTCCCATATTCTGGTTCAGGCCATTACTCTCCACCCTTTTATGCTTTGGTTGTCACAAATTATCCCTATTTATGCTGGTTGAATAGCTGCCTTCACTATTTCTTGTAGTGCAGGTCGTGTGTTAGAAAATTCCCTCAGCTTCTGTATGGCTTGAAAGATCTTTATTCCTCCTTCATATCTAAAGTATATCTTTGCTGGATATATAATTCTTGGCTCATAATTTCTCTGTTTCAATAGTTTGAATATTTGATTCCAACCCCTCCTGGCTTTTAGAGTTTCTGCTGAAAATTCTGATGATAATCTAATGGGCTTTCCTTTGTAGGTTACCGTCTTCTTTTCCCTGGCTTCCTTGAGGATTCTTTCTTTGTCCTTAATTTTTGACAGCTTCAATACAATGTGCTTTGGAGAAGGCCTGTTGGGGTTGAGGTAATTAGGTGTTCTATTTGCTTCTTGGATTGGAGAATCCAGTTCTTTCCACAAGCTTGGGAAGTTCTCATTGACTATTAATTTGAATATACTCTCTATTACCTTCTCTCTTTCTTTTCCTGCTGTAAGAAAGAGATAAGAAATGCTGTATGCCCGTTTTTCTTATATTGCTCTTTCTGATAGAGTCAGAAAGTTCTTGTAGAGTTCTTTCATTTCTTTTATCTCTGAAGTCTCTCTCTGCTTCCATCTGTATCATTTCCAGGTTTCTATCTTCAATGTCACTGATTCTTTCCCCCATCTGTTCAACTCAATTACCTAAGCTGGCTATTTCATTCTTCATTTCTTTTATTCAGTTTTTAATCTCCAGAAATTCTATTTGGTTTGTTTTAAAATTTTCAATCTCTTTGGTAAAATGTTCATGTTGTTCTTTGATTATGTTTCTGAGGTTCATTAAACTGCATCTCGTTGAGTTTTTTTAGAATTGCAATCTTGAATTCTCTGTCCTTTAAGTCACATATTTCCATGTCTTTATGTTCATTTTCTGGAGACATTCCATTTTTTTTCTGAGCTGTCTTACTACCTTGGTTATTCATGGCAATAAATGATTCTTTATTTTTCTTCCTGGACATCTACAGGAGTGTGTTCTGCAACCGGTTGATAGAAAGAGGTCTTTCTTTTGTTTTCCAGTAGGTGTTGATAGAATGTTTTATTTTCTCTCTGACTGCAGCCTTTTATTCTCTCTCATACTGTAGTGTTATATTTTGTCTGCACTATTGCAGCTTTTCACACAATGGGGAGATCCCCTGGAAGGCAGGCTTCTCCTCTGTGAACAGTTCACCTGGGTCATAGGGCGCCACCTCCATGGGGGTATGTGGAGAGCTTCTGAGGTTCCAAAGCTCTTCCTGCACCCGATTCAGAGCCCATGTGTTTCAGCAGCTCTGTTTACTCCTGCAGAGATCTGCCCAGATAGGTGGGGATAGGGGTGGGGTGTGTTGTGAGAGGTAACTCAGAGCAATGGCAGCGGACACCACCACAGCCAGTCCTGCTTCCATGGCTCCCTTCCCTTTGCTGGAACTAGTTGGGTTGTAAGTCTATGTCTGCGGACACAGTTCTCAGAACTGTAAATGTTCTGTTCTTCTGCTCTCATGCTTCTACTGTCCCACTTCTAGCATTAGGCAGGTGAGGGCGGGTCAAGCTATGGGAGGGTAGGGGAGGAGGGACTAGGCTCGGTGCCTACAGCTTCCATTCTCTGCTTGGCAGTGAGGGCT
The DNA here is from genome assembly GCF_964194185.1 of Rhinolophus hipposideros. Classification (NCBI taxonomy): domain Eukaryota; kingdom Metazoa; phylum Chordata; class Mammalia; order Chiroptera; family Rhinolophidae; genus Rhinolophus; species Rhinolophus hipposideros. The sequence continues at coordinate 53,323,014 of NC_138063.1, forward strand.
TAAACCACCATTTTCAGCCTTCTTCCCTCAGTCTTTGCTCCGAGGTCTCGGCCGTGAGTGTTGGGTTCAGCCGGGTTATATGCTGTCCCCTCAGCCCTGTGGGCTATAAGTGGAGCCCTAGCAGTCCATGTTCTTCCCTCTCCTGTGGCTGTGGTAGCTCTGCAATGTAGGGAGCTCGTAGCTGTGAAATACGTTTATGTCCTGCAAATGCGTGGCCTGTGTCTCTGCTCTTTCCACTTCCCTCCTCCCCTGCTAGCCCAATTTGCCCACCTTTAGATGATTTTAGTTACACACTTCTTAGTCTTGCCTGTCCGCTGTGCAGGGAGTCCTTTGTGGAGTTATAGTTCAATTTGTTGTTAATTCCAGCAAAGATTTCAAGAGGCTCACTTCACATTGCCATTTTTATGACATCATCTGAAAAGTGGAAAATTACTTTTGAAGAAGCATCATATAGGATTATTGATTTATGGAAAAAATTTGGAAATTGCTACTCTGAAGATACAAATGATCACAAAAAATCAATCTGTAGATGTCAGTGGAAACTAAGACAATAAATGTTAACATGAAACACAATAGAATTCTTCTTTAATGATTCTATTAATAACAGCAATTCTACAAATCTCTTTCTCACTTTTTATTTTTATAATCTAAGTATGTTCTGCAAAATTCAAACATCCATGATCCTGAGGGAGTCAGGGGTCAGGGCAGTCTTTGTCTCAGAAATTGTGGCTAGAGCAGCTCTGGGTTTTGATGATGTCATCAGTTCAGCACTTCATCAATGCAGACACAAATGCAGAGATCCAACTTCCAGAAGACGTCATTGGGGTGGACCAGAGCAGTGCTGCGTCTGGGAAGAAATAAACAAATTCTCCCCAGTTCTGTACAGAACTTTGTCACCTAAACCCCAAACCAACATTTTGTGTCTCCAAAGCTTCATAAAATCCTATGAAAGCACATCCTTCACTTTCTGCTCTGTCTCCACTGGGTGGGGGCAGGGACAAATCAAAGGGACCAAATGGGAATGAAATTATCTCATCTTGTAATTTATGCAAAGCCCAAGATGACTGTATCATGCAGGTAATACCCAGGTGAGTCACCCAGTTCCACAAATTGCACAAACTGCCAAACTCTGAGTCCCCCTTCCTCTTACTGAATTTGAATAGATAGTATCCTGGAATATAAATGGGATAAAGTGGGCTTGGTATGTGCAAAGGCAGGAATTAAGGGGTGAAAGTTGCTCCCTATCTGTTATTTAAGGGATAATTTGACACTGACCCACAATATCTTAAAGTTTTTAAGCACTGAACACAAAAATGTCAATATTCTTTGAAGGGCTAATACATTAAACTGCCTATGCACCCCACATTGGGCAAATACTCATCAAGTGTCCATTATATGCTAGGTGCTGTTCTAGATGCTGGTGATACAGCAGTAAATAAACCAGACAGAAATCCCTGCCTCCCTAGAGTTTGAATTCTATCATGATTATTAACAACTAAAAAGTCTCTGATATTAGATTGATGTAACAGCCTACTTAGAACTGGTTGGGTTGGAATAGATTTTGTTTAAGTGAATCCAGAAGACGATGAATATTGTTCAGGTAGAGGAGGCCAAGACAGAGTCTTTTGACTGTCAGGAAAGCCTGAAGGCTAAAGAACTTGGGCACTGAACCCATGGTGTGTGTGTGTGTGTGTGTGTGTTGTGTGTGTGTGTGTGTGTGTGTGTGTGTGTGTATCATGTTTGGAATGGATATTAAGAGCATTCATGTAAAGATAATTGAGGCAAGTTTGCCAACCTCAAGACTTGTCCTAGGACTGGCTGAAATAAAATTGCTATGAGAAAAGAAAATAAATTGATGCCCACAAAGTACTTTGCTAAGGAAGCATTGCCATCTCTATAGTTAAGTCTGATGAGTTTCATTAACTATTTACATAGGCTTTGCTAATTGCAAAGGGCACTTGGGGAATTCTAAGAGGGTGCATATTTTTAATGGATGAATAGAAATTCTGAGTCTGACAATACAGTTCTAAAATAAATTGGGGGAGGTAAAGTAATGTAAGAAAAGTAGAAGGCCCTTCCAGAGTGTCTGCCTGGTTTAAAAAACAGCCCCTGAGCTCATGGTCTGGCCTGTGATCCTGGTTCTAGCCACAGTCAACTGAAACAGGAAGCACATCACATCCACATTTGGAAAATCAGAATATATTTCTTGGCAATTTATAATCATAGCTATACAACTCTAATTTAGATTGTGCTTGTGCCTTTTATCTAGAGTATCTCATTAATTCTCAAAAAAATTATGAGGGATTGTTGTCCTCATCTTAGTGACATTATATTGAGGCCCATGCAATAACATATTGTTCCTCTTCCCAACCCACATGTAGACTGAAAAGCAGAGTCAAAAGGCAGTAAGAGAGAATGAAATAGATGTAAAGAAAGAAGTTGCTCAGCCACCTGATGGTTTTATAGATACTGATTTTATACCATTGAGAGGCTGTAGATTGTGTTTCCAAAGATGACCAACACAGTGCCTACCAGTCCACGTGCTCTTCTGAAACCTTGACACTTTATTTCCCCATCAAGACGTGGAATCTAATTCCTCCTTCCCTCTTGAATCTGGTGGGGCTGGTGACTCACTTGTAACCAATAGAACGCAGAAGGATTAGTGTCATGTGACTTCTAAAGGTAGGTCACAAAATGCAGTACAGCTTCTGTCTTCCAAGCTGGGACATTCTCCTATGGAGTCTTGAGCCACTACCTAAGAGGTCTGACTACCCTGGAGCCACCAAATTGTGAGGAAGTCTAAGCCACATGGAGAGGTTACCTAGATGCTTCAACAACTGTCTTTGAATGAGGCTCTGCTGACAACCAGCCTCAAATATGTGACACACAAGTGACAACACTGCCAGGAAGACAGGCCCCAAATGCCAATACATCCCCCAACTGAAGCTGAATCTTCCAACTGAGGCCTCAGGCATCATGGAGCAGAGACAAGCCATCCCTGCCCTGTCCTGTCTGGATTCCTCACCCACAGAACCCATAAGCTTATAAAATGGTTGTATTATGCCACATGTTTGGGGTTATTGGTTTCCCAGTGATAGTAAATGGAACAGAAATGTGGTTTTATTCCTACCGTAGATTTCCAGGAGATTCTTAGTATGTATCCTGTTTTAGCCTTCCCTAAGTTTCCAGGATTTCTATTGCTTGTTAACAAACCACTGAAAGTAATAGGAAAACTTGTATTGGGAATAGGATTGCAGAGAAAATGTGGGACTGGCTAAGTCAAGGTAGATTGGTTGTAGGAAGAAGTCTATGGCCCTGGGATGGAGAGCTGGCAATGCATGTTAAATGGTAGCAATACGCTTTGTTTCTTGGGATTCAGACCCTCTACTTTATCAGACAGTGAGCCTTTAGAGGACTTTTTCTTTTAAAGCAGAATATCAGATCATGTTAGCGATTCCTTATGGTTTCAGTAAAGGCAAGAGGAAATGTAAACTTCATTGTAGAGCTGCTCAGTGGAAGCCAATAAAAGAGAGAATAGAAGGCACCCAAAGAGATTACAGAGCTCCAGATTACAAACTCCATTATTAGCTTGGCCAAATTGCAGTGGCCAGATTCGTGTGTGTGTGATTATGTACTGATTGAGAAACAGAATTACTAGCAATTGGAATGAACATACACAGAAGGAGCCAGACATTTTAGCAAATTCTTCAAAATGTACCTTCTCCCTCACCAAGCAAAAATGGCAATGCCTCCCTTTGTAATATTCATTTGGCTGTAAACCAATATTTGGCAACACTTCAAAGCAGATTTGAGAAGAAGTACTCTCTGCAACCCATGCCAAAACTCCAACCCTTCATATCCTGCTCATGCTCTGAGGTCATGAAGAGAGAACATGAAAATAGGTAGAGCCCAGAATTTCCACTAAAAATCTGAAGCCCCACAAGTATAACTTATTCCTGGGAGTTTGTCTGGCCAGAAGATTCACAAAGCATGTCTCGGCAATATTCCTGACATTAGTTTTTAGCAAATATGGCTCTCAAAAACAAAACTGGCAAACAGCTAAGGTTTTACAATAATGGTGCTGCAAGAAAAAATTCTTCAAACATAAGTACAAATGATGTTGGTAACCGTTGGCAATGGACTAAGGCCTCCTTCCTCCACTTCCAGAGAAATCCTTCCTGATGTTCTGGAAGGATAATGAGCAAGTACAACCTTCCCAGAGGACAGAATATGTGGCAGTTGTTCTGCTGACCAATAAATTTAGTTTCTTATCAAATAAATTAGTCAACAAATTAATGTTTATGAAAGTTGTTGGTCTTTTAATTTACTTTATCATCCATGTACAAGCCTTTAGTCTCCTAACCAACATGTGGCATTGTCTTGGTGATTGGTTCACCTTTTCTCCTTTTGGAAATGTGGAAATTTTACCAAGCCAGAGAGGAATAGGTATCACCCAGAGGTAACAGGCTCTGAGAACAGTGGCTCCAGAACATGATCTCTAGATGAGTGGTAGTGGGACTGAGTTTGGTTTGCTTCCTCTCTAAGTGGGTTTGCAGTTGTACAAGTGTCATGTTAGGTGGGATTCCTTTCAACATGTGGGATAAAAGATGGGCAGGGGAGCATCCAAGAAATAGCCTGTAGCAGCATCTTAAGGCAAGTGCCCCAGAAGCAGAACCTGAGATGGTATGTTTGTGGAAGGCATTAATTAATGGTGTGCTCTCATGAAAAACCTATAAGGGCATGAGGGGAGCCTGCAGGGAAGGGTCAAAACAAGGCAAGGAAGGATGGGTTCTCCTGCGAAGTCTGATTTCAGCCTGATCCCCTGGGGGTGGAGGGGTGGAGGGTGCTCTGGAGAATGAATTGCATCATGGAGTCTGCTAAGACTTTAGACAAGTACACGAGGCCTTTTTATGCACCTGGCAGTTGGTGGTTAGCTAAGAACTATAGGAAAGCATTCAAATTACTCCCAGGTCCCTCCAAGAGGAGGCAGCTCCAATGGTTCTAGGCCCACCATCAGGAGAGGGTGTCAGGTGAGCCATTAGTGGCAGCACCTGCAGTAAGGGATGATGAGTGCTTGGAACCAGTGAAAGGCATCCTCCCTCTCAAGGATACATATCTTTAGTTTATATTCAGATTTATGCAGGAAAAAACTCAACAGTGAATAGAGTCTCTGGCATTATTAATAAAATCATCAAAGAGGAATTGTATTGAGTTCCTTGAAAATATTTGTGTTTTTCTCTCTCATTTAAATTGTCATATCAGGTTTTTATGATCTTTTGAGTTTTTAGAAAAGCATGTCCCAAAGTATACTGAAATTATGGGTCTATTTTCCTTGCCAACATGCCCAGGACACGGGAAAGTGGTGGGGTGGGAGAAACCAGAAGGACTGAGGCCCTTTTTGGGAGGATCATGCATTCTAACAGGGCCACGCTGAGCCCTGACCCATCTCCCACCCCCATTCCACGCACCATATCCCATCCTGCTCACTGCCCTTTCAGGCCCCAGGCCACTGCTCCTGCCCACCTTCCTACATGAAGCCTGGTAGTGTCTCCGGAGTCACTGGCTGGCCTCTCCAGACAACTTAGAGGACGTGGCCAGGGATGGGGCCACAGACAGAGGATGCAGACACAACAGTGTCACAAGAGAAATAAGGAACAAAGGAGGCAACTTAATGAGAGAGGCAATGCACTTGATTTTGATTATGATGAGAAATATCCGGCGGTGCAGTGCTTAACCTCTTGAATTCTCTATTTTTCTTCCTGACTTTTTTGGCAGCAAATCTCTGAGACCTAATTTTTGGCAAAAGGCAGTACCAGAGTGGAGCTGAAGTAACTGAGAATTATGTTGATCCTATCATAACCAGAATTAGAGAGAAAATATGAGGGGTCCTGGAGAAAGAAAAGTAAGAACATTTGTAGGTGCCTACTTCGGGCTGGGTACCAAACAAGGCATTTTGAAATAATTTCTCTCACCTGATTCTCACAGAGTCATTATCATTGTGGCCATTTTCAGAAAAGTGAAGTGACTTAACCCAGGGCAACATAACAGCAGGTATTCAAAATAAATTCTGCCCAATTCCAAGTAAGACGCTTTCCACTACACGCTCTGCTTATGCCCCAGGCTGCAACTATGTCAGGGTTAGAGGGCAGGACCCAAGCCGAATGTGAGCCAGGCTTACATTCTGCACTAGTCATGGTCATGACGGTGATAATTGAAAACGAGACAGGAACAAGGGAAGAACATGGGAAATTCATCTCAGGGTAATAAAGTCCTAGGATAAGGAAGGTTTCTAACAGATACATAGCCTGGTCTCCCATTCAATGGAGGAAAAGCCTCTTCAGGTCCCTGAAGGTGTTCATCAGCCTCTGCTTGACCAAGTCGAATGGTGGATGGGTTCATCAGAATGTGAGAAAGTTCTTTCTTAGGTTAGATCAAAATCTGTCTCCTTGTGTCTGCTCATTGCTCCTGGTCTTTTCTCTGGAGAAATACATTATCAATTTATTTCCTTTATTACAGGTCAGAATTTCATGTTCGAAGGCCATCAGCAGTTCTCTTGTTAGAAGTGGACCAGACTAAACACCCACTCTTCTTTCAGGTAGTCCACAGATGACACAATCTTCTGACCTTCAACATCTGGTGGCCCAAGAGAACTGTTCAAACATGGTATAAATATTTTTACTCACACTTTATAATTATGACTAAGAAAGTAAATACTTCTTCCATAAAAATGAATATTTGAGATTTAAAAAAATTTTTCAGAGTTGATAGTTCAAATTGTTTACCTTCCTAAATCTGTAGCGGTGACCTTATATCTTCTATTTTGAGATTTAAACCTCTGGTGTAATTTGATTTGACAGTGTGGTTTGGCTTGGGACGTTTTGAAAGTTTTTCTTGTCTTTGCTTCCCTTTCCTCCTGCCAAATCTTAATGACCCTGTTTACTATACATTCACTACACACACTCACCAGTTTCAATAATTCTGTTTACTTCCTGCCTTGTGCAGGCCTGGCCTGGTGACTTGGGGAGGTTTGTGAAGCTGTATGGGATGCACTCCTGTCCTTAGGCAGGCCAGCCTCTGGGAAGCACCTTTTTCCTGGAGTCACCTGGCCAACTTCTCCTTTGTTCTGACTCCTCTAGCAAGCCTATAAAACCTTTGGTGGTATTAAGAGTGCGAAGGCAGTCTTTGTGACAGGGAGTCCACTGTCTTCCCTTAATGCTGGCATTTCAGAATAAATCTGCTTTTCTTTTCACCAACCTCACTTCTTGAGTTTTGGCTTTCTTGTGGCAAGCAGCAAACTTTTGCACAGTAACCGATCTACAGATATTCTCTTTAAAACTCTTGCTTGCTTTCTTAATTTCTCTATTCTATATTCAAACTGGATCTGCCTCTCAAAACCATTTCTCATCACTCTATTTTACCAAAGTGCACAGAAAAAATGCTTTATTTTAAAGAACCGTAGCTGTCCTCCAAGATGCCCACATCTCAATGCCCAAACCCTTTGATATATGTTACTGTTTTTCAGTCACATCTTCTAGGCATTTGGTAAGTCAGTGGAGAACTAAGCCTATTTCCAAAACCCTGCTTGAAAGTTAATCTTTAATAAAAAATATTTCAATGCAGCAACTGATCTGTAATCATTGCCTGTCTGGGCTTCCCCAACCACAGCTCCAAACAATCAAGAAGAATGAGGTGGTTGTTTTATGCCCTTTATACACCTTCCTTCTGGCAAAAGACTATAGATCACCTTGTGACTGAAGAAGACATATTCAAATTATAACTCCTCTCTCCACCTTCAGCCTTATTACTTATTTTAAACATAATAATAATAGCAACTCCTCACCAATTGCTCTAATTCTCATTTCCTCATTGTGACTTCAGTCACTCATCTCCCAAAGATTTTTTATGAAACATCAGATACGTTCCAAACTGATTTCATTCCTTTCAGTGGTGCTCAGTGTGCCCTGTCAAGACTGCAGCTTTCAATCTCCCAGCTGCTGCAAGTATTGGCAGTAGAGTCTCCAAAAATTGCCCTCAGCTAAAAGGAAACACTTCATCCAAGTTCATGCTCCTTTTCCAGGTACAGCCCCCTTTCAGTGATGAGACAAGGAGAGGGGCACAGAGAATCCTGGAACCCTGGTCTCAGGGCCAGAGAACTCTGAAGAGCGAGCTAGCACAGTACTTCTCACAGAATTGGCTGAGGCCTCTATTGCACTCACATGATGGTTCAAATTATCCCCAGCCCAATCTTGATCCCCTCACCTCTGACAGGTGTTCCCCAACAGCTTTTCCCATTCAACCATCTATATGTAAATATCAAAATCTGTTTCCTGAGGAATCTAAAGTACTGTACTATAGCATATATAATACAGAACAAGGAAAGACATTCAAAGTTGAAGTCAACCTATTCTGAGATACACATAATATACCATATATATATATATATATATATATATATATATATACACACACATATATACATATATATACATATATATATATATATATATATATATATATATATATATATATATACCAGTTATATATATGAGGTCTGGCAATTAAGTTCAAAACTCATCCTAGAAAAAGGGCTACATACCTCATTGCTGAATATCAGGACAGTCACCTTCAAGGTAATCCCCTTGGGAAGCTATGCACTGACTCTAGTGCCTAGTCCACCCTTCAAAGTAATTTGGGAACTCTTTTTCTGGAGTGGCCATCAGAGCTGCCATCATATTACACTGAATGTCATCAAAATGCCTTCCATTCAATATTTTCTTTATCTTTGGGTAAAGAAAGAAGTCATTGGGGGGCCAGATCAGATGAGTAGGGAGGGTGTTCCAATACAGTTATTTGTTTACTGGCTAAAAACTCCCTCACAGACAGTGCCGTGTGAGCTGGTGCATTGTCGTGATGCAAGAGCCATGAATTGTTGGTGAAAAGTTCAGGTCGTTTTCATCTAACTTCTTCACACTGCCTTTTCAGCACTTCCAAATAGTAAACTTGGTTAACTGTCCAGTAGGTACAAATTCATAATGAATAATCCTTCTGATATCAAAGAGGGTTAGCAATATCATTTTGACTCTTGATTTGGACTGATGGAACTTTTTTGGTCGTGGAGAATTAGCTGACTTCCATTGTGCACTTTGACACTTTGCTTCAGGGTCATATTGGTACACCCATATTTCATCACCAGTGATAACACAGCCCCAAACATCATCTTGCCTCTCCAAAAGGTCTTGGCAAACTTCGACTCTCCTTTGCTTTTGTTCATCGATGAGCTCCTTCGGGACTATTGAACGTATCTTTCTTATGCCAAGATTTTCAATCAAGATTTTACGAACTGTTTCTCTATTGATATTTACTTGGTCTGCTATGCTTCTCACAGTCAGCTGATGATTTTGACACACAATTCAATGAATTTTTGCAACGTTTTCATTAGTTCTGCTCATTACTGGCACTCTGACCTCTCTTCATCAGTAATCGTCCTCTCCCCTCAGAAAAACATTTAATCCATTTGTACATTGCCATTTTCTTCATGGCATTATCCCCGTAAACTTGGACTAACATGTCCCTGATTTCACTTCCACTCTTGTCAAGTTTAACAAGAAATATAATGTTTGTTCATTGCTCTAAGTCAAGCTCAGACATTCTCATGATGGCACACAAAAACACGCAACAACAATAATGAACGCCACTCAGCAAGACACTGCCCCACGTTGACAGGAACACAGCTTTGAGACACTGATATACCAAGGTTATGAAACCTTACCAAGCTGTTCATACAGTGCTGCCAATGTAAGCCCATGGTGGTAAGTTCTCGAACTTAATTGTCAGATCTTCATATATGACATTTTTCAGTAGTGCAGCAAAATAAGGACATGATGAAAATCAGGAAATTTGATTTTCACTCCTACCTACATCCCTAAATAGTTCTGCAACCTCTTCTAGCTACTTTACTCCCTGGCATGTTTCCTTATGCAAATGATAAAGAAAATGTCTATGATATACTTGCACACCTAACATTAAATTGTAAGATGACATCTACAGGTCTTTAATGTAATTGTTCCAAGCTCTTGGTAGTATTAAAGAATAATAGCTGAGAATGGGAAATTTCTGAAATCACTGTGCAAATGCTTTCTCAATAACATTTTAAAACAATCTGCATGTACAACATAAAAAAAAAGTGCTATTCTGTGCTATTTGGGTCCACAGCAACAAACAGAAAGTGTGCCAGACTTTCTGGCACATAGAGGAGCTCAATAAATTCTTGATAAATGAGTAAATGATCATTGTGTGAATGGGTGTTTCCATTTCCGGTCATTATCTCAAGCACTGTGCTTATTCATAGGGAATGCAGTAAATTATATCTAACAAGTAAATCCATGTATAAGATATTTTACCATTATGTATCTATGAATTTAGTTGACAAACATATCCTTTAGGAAAAACATTTCAATAGAGAAACAGTCTGAATATCTGACTGTGATGTACATACTTTAACTAAGCCAACCTGTAGTTTAAATTGTCAAGTTGCTGGTTAGAGTAATTTTCTAAAATTGTTTTGGACAAGAAGTACTGTCAAAATGCTTTCATAAAAATTGGCTGCTCTGACTATATGGGCTGTGTGGCAAAATACAGTTTTTTTCTTAGACTTAGCTCACAATAGTTTTAAAGAGTGTCACGTGGGGTGGCCTGCAGGGTCTCAGCTCCTGCTCCCCACATAAGAACGCAGGACATGGTGAGGCCAAAAAGGAACACCCACGGAGCCATAGGTAGGGGAGTCATACCACTATAGTCTCGCTGGCGGCATCTGCCTCTCTGCAATCCACAACCCACCGTGCTAACTGGAATCCTTGCTAGCTCAGCCACCATCTTCTTGCTAGCCCCCATTTGCTGCTAGCGTAGCCACAGCAGTTATATTAGTGGCCAATGGCTCACTGGTTACAGCTGACAGCCAACTAGCCACAGCTGATGGCCATCCAATCATAGCTGATGGGAATTTACTACCCGACCAGCACCTTTCCTCGTGAGGTCGAGAGCCTGGAAACTGCACTCCTGGCTCTGTCCCCACAAAGAGATTTTGATATTTGACATTTCACTAGGTTCAGCATAAATATCGGCTGGCGCAGCTCTTCCACCCTGTGACCTAAGGATGCAGCTGCACTCCTGTTAATGCTTCTCCACCGGGCGCACCTGTCACACAGGCTGTGGGAGCAAGTGTGTGTAGCGCTGTGAGCATGGACTTTGAAATCACACTATTTTGGTTTGGGGTATCAGCTTCATTCTTGATTAGATATGTTTTCTCATCTGTAAATTGTGGATAGCAATAGATATTATTTTAAGAGACCATGCAAATAAAATGCTTACCACAGTATGTGACATATATTAAGTGCTTATATGTAAACATTATCACATCTTATGATCATAGTAAAAAATGTCATTTCAAAACTTTAGAATTATATTTTAATCTGTAAAACAAGTTTAAGTGATTATTAAGTTCTCTGGGTTTGAAATTTTATTATTCCATATTCTCTATTTTATAAGCTGATACAACATTGAGTGGATTTTTGAGTCTAAGATCTAATCATTTCCCCTATACTTTCAAACGTCCATCTAGAAAAATAATGCAGAAGTTTCACCCAAGTAGGATGGTTACTCCAAAAGCTGTGAGCCAAAAAATAGGGTGGAGACAAATCTCTTGCAGTTGAATATCAACTAAAGAAATTCTGCCATATCAGTATACTTAAATACTGTAGAGAAACCAAAATTGATCTCTTTCAAATGTCAGTTATATTGCTACTTGGAAATGTAGCTATGAAATATTACATGAAAAAAGCAAAATGCATGAGCCACTCTACACAAAGGATTACCATGTCAGGTTTAGTTTATGCATCTCTCTGTATCTGCACCTTTCCCTACAGGCCCGTCCAGGTGCTTCCACGACAGCTGTAAATGACAATGTCTACAACCACACAACTGTAATAGCTTAGTAACCAAGATTTCAGACCCCTCAGGGTTAAAGGCCTGGGTTTCCCTACCAGTCAACCCACGCAGACCAGCCGAAGTGCTGATTAATGGTGAGGAAATCTTGAATTGGCAGTAAAGAAAGGAAATGTTGAATATTTACTAGGATCCCAGGGCCAGCTGCAGCAGTGAAGACCATAGCTTGGTTGGGGCGGTTAGGTGACTCAGTTGGTTAGAGAGCGAACTCTGGGCAATGGGGCTGCCGGTTCGATTCCCACGTGGGCCAGCGAGCTACACCCTCCGCAACTAGAATGAAGTCAGTGAGCTACAACTCAGCTCCCAGGTAGCCAGATGTCTCAGTCGGTTGCAGCATGAGCTCTCAACCACATGGTTGCCAGTTAGACTCCCACAAGTGATGGTGGGCTTCAGCCCCTGCAAGTAACAAAGAACTGGACCTAGAGCTGAGCTGCGCCCTCCACAACTAAGATTGAAAGGACAACTTGACTTGGAAAAGTCCTGAAAATACACACTGTTCCCCAACAAAGTCCTATTAAAAAAAAAAAAAAGGCAATAGCTTGGCTTACAGACCCCATTGCAATCATGCAAGAGACTGCACTGACCACCTATCCTTTCTCGAAAAAATTGAGGTCATCGTGTTCCTCAGGTATTTATAAAAAACAGATAGATATATGCTGGGATGCTTAAATCAATTCTCCAAATGTGGTAGACAAATTGCAATACATTTTCCTATTAGATCAGTGCTTGGACAGTAGTCTTCCCATATTAAAATAAATATAGTATAGACTGAAATATGAAAATCAGATACATTTTTGAGACAATAAGAAAAATGAACGACTTACTCACTTGTTGCCTGCAGCATTAGCCCATGTTTCCAGACCTTCAGGGCTCCTTGTTAAGTCTCTCAGAATATTGGGTGTAGTTTGGTTGGAATTTTTTTTTTAGAGGAAGTCTTTGTCAACCCCTATAGCTATCATGTGAATAAAGTCAAGTCAACCACAAAAATGACTTTTAGAACTTATTTTAGATTCTATTTGTGATACTGCATGTGATTCTTGGCTGGTATTGAAGTGACAAATGTTACAATATTTCTAGCACTTGAGCTAAGCCAAGATGCGCCAACTGCTGAGGATTTGAAACCAAGTCAATTAAGAGTGTCACATTTCAAATAATTCCATTGGTTCAGTGCTCCTCAAACTTTCCCTCTAAACTAGTCCCAAGGGCAGACGGAGAATAAACCGTTCCAGTAGGAGGTCTGGGATATAGCCTGAAGAGCCCACTAAAAGCACTAAATTTCTTTGAAGTTTTGTGTTTTTCTTCAAAATTCACAAATATATATTTGTGGGGACAGAGCCAGGAGTAGTTTCCAGGCTCTCGGCCTCATGTGAAAAGGTGCTGGCTCAGGTAGTAAATGGCCATCAACTATGATTGGATGGCCATCAACTGCGGCTAGTTGGCCGTCAGCTGTAACCAGTGAGCCATTGGCCACTAATATAACTGCTGTAACTACACTAGCAGCAAATGGGGGCTAGCAAGAAAATGGTGACTGAACTAGCAAGCACGGACTGCAGTTAGCACGGTAGAGTACGGGTTGCGGATTGCAGAGAAGTGTACGGTTGTTTGCAGATAGTGTGGCCCCTGCTTCCTGTGTCTCCAACCCAGCCACCAGAGAGACTATAGTGGTATGACTCCCCTATTTGTGAATGTTCCTTTTTGGCCTCACCATATCCTGCATTCTTATGTGGGGAGCAGGAACAGAGACCCCGCAGGCTGCCCTGCAGGACGATATTCTATCCTATAATATCTCCACATTTGTTTTAATATAAATATTTAAAACTATTTACCACTGAATAAAAGTAGAACATGAGTCATGTCCCATATTTGGTTATTCCAATTTTGTTATTGTCATTATGCGAACAGAGCCAGTCATAAATAAACTATAGTTATAGCAAGAAAAACATACAAAACACAAATTTGCATATATGTTTATAGAAGAGACATATGAAATAGACATTTCTTAAACATGTTGCTAGAACACCCCATACGGACAGATCAAATTTGTTCTTTGTGTCAGTTCTGATGTAACCATGGGAATGGTTGCTAAAAAGGGAATGTTGCTAAACCTCACTTTTCATAGCACTCCTAATGAAGCTATTCCTTGCTGAGAATTTGGACTATGACTGTGGCATAGCTTACTGAGCAATGTGATTCTCAACCCTTGCTGCACAGTTTATGCACTCGGGGGTGATTTTTCAAAATATCTGTGCTGGGTCCTACTCAGACCAATTAAATAAGAATCTCTGGTTGGAAATTTTGCAAAGCACTTCTTTAGATGTTAGAAGTTTAGGATAATGATTAAAGGGAACTCATAAAATATCTCAGAAGCGGCACAGCCTGGAATGAAGCATAACAAACTCATCTTGAGCACTTTTCAGAAGCGGATGCCCATGACTTCCTCTACACTGATTCCATCAATTCCCATGACAGGGCTTCTCTGTCTGGGTTCTTTTCTCATCTAAGTTATTCTTCTTACGCTTATTTTTGTTTTTACTGTCTGTCTGTCTGTTTTGCATTGAAAAAATACAATTTGTGTCAGCAGGTAACTACGCAATCTGAAACATCACACACAGGCAACATCCTTATGCTGAAACACCTAATGAGCCACACCTGCATCTTATGTTGGTTGCTGTTGGTTAATGCCCCAACTCTGCCCAATCGATTTTGGGCAGTGTATCTGGCTTTGTGGGCATGTGTTTTTGTCTTGAGAAGACACTCAACTTTCATCAGATCTCAAAAGTAACTATAACATGCAGAAAATTAACCAGCATTGCTGTGTTATATTTTTTCTGTGTGTTTATAAGATGATATATAGTATACATATTCCAGTGGATCAATTTTTTAAATTACGGTATAATTGGCTTGTAATATTAATTAGTTTTAGGTATACAGCGTAATGATTTAACATTTGTATATATTTTGAAATGATCACTTATTGGAATCTAGTTAACACCTACAACCATACATAGTTACAGTTTTTATCTTGTGATGAAAACTTCTATGATCTACTCTCTTACCAACTTTCAAATATACAATACACTACCATTAACTATAGTCACCATACTGTACATTACATTTCCACGACTTATTTATTTTATAACTGGAGGTTTATACATTTTGAACCCCTTCACCCATTTCACCCACCCTCCATCCCCTGCCTCTGGCAACCACCAATCTGTTCTCTGTATGTGTGAGCTTGTTTTGTTTGTTTGTTGTTTGCGTTTGTTTGTTTGTTTGTTTAAAGTCCACATATAAGTATCATAATATGATGTTTGTCTTTTTTATGTCTAACTTATTTCACTTAGCATAATGTCCTCAAGGTCTACCATGTTGTCACAAATGACAAGATTTCATTCTTTTTTATGGCCGAATAATATTCTGCTGTATATATGTACCACATCTTCTTTCTCTATTCATCTAGCAATGGACACGTATGTTATTTCCGTATCTTCACTATTGTAAATATTGCTGCAATGACCATGATGCTGCAGATACCTTTTCAAGTTAGTGTTTTCGATTTCTTTGGCTAAATACCCAGAAGTGGGATTGCCAGATCATATGATAGTTCATTTTTAATTTTTTGAGGAACCTCCATACTGTTTTCCATAGTGACTGCACCAATGTACATTCCCACCAAAAAATGGTTTCCCTTTTCTCCACATCCTTGACAATGTTTGTTATTTTTTGTCTTTTTGATAATGACCATTCTAACAGATGTGAGGTGATATCTCACCGCAACTTTGATTTTCATTTCCCTGATGCTTAATGATATGGAACACCTTTTCACGTACTGTTGGCCATCTTCTTTGGGAAAAAAAAAATGTCTATTTAGGTCTTCTGCCCATGTTTTAATCAGATTGTTTGTTTTGTTTTGTTTTGTTTTTTTGCTATTGAGTTGTATGAGCTCTTTATATAGTTTAGATATTAACCCCTTACCTGATATATGATTTGCAAGTATTTTCTCCCATCTAGTAGGTTGCTTTTTCATTTTGTTGAAGATTTCCTTTGCTGTGCAGAATCTTTTTAGTCAGTGGATCAACTTTTAACAGATCCTATTTTTCCCTAAGATTTCAACATAATTTTTGAAAAATCTTAAATACTTCATTCAAACTAGGTTTAATATTTCTTCCATCATATCCACAGTCAGCTTAAATCATCATTTTTTTAAATTATTCCACTGGCACTATAGAACACAAAGTGACTGAAATTGTCTTTCTAATTATTTCTCCCAATGAGGCATAATTCTCAAAGTTCCTGTTTTTCCAGAATTCAGCAACTTTTCAGTACTCAAGAGTATCTGTCCCTTTGCTACAAAGTTAGCTCCCTTCAATACTTTTTTAATTGAGTCCAAAATGAAACAATAGTAGGGCTAAGTGGTTTTGATAGACCCACCAAAAGTCATAAACATTTAATGACTTTCTGTTAAAGACAATTCCATCAATGCATTGTTTCCAAACATCTTTGAAATACCCAGTGATCCCTCCAGTAGAATTTCTTATGAGACATAAAAACTACTGGCACAGAGGATAATTAAGTTTTACTTCTATCAATGAACATTATCTAATGTTCTTTAGAGGTTTCATGAAACCAGGGAATTGTCCATTCCTAACTGTGTTTATTCCTGAAAATTTGGGCCTTGGTGTTACCAAGAGACCACAATTACATAGAGAAGGCCTTGAGAGAGTAAACATGATCTCACCCACTGGGAAGTGACAGCAACAGTTCCCTTTCACGTGCATGGAGAATTAAAAGGCAAAAAGGAAGACAAAGTATTATGATTTTATAAAAATGTACAAAGAATTCGCTCATCCAGTCATGAGATATTATAGCAAATGCCTAAGTAGCTTAATTGAGCAGACAAAATTAGATGTTCACTTTGATAAACCAAATTATTTCAGTTTCAAAACTGCAAATGGCCTTAGGGGAAAAAATTCCTAGAGCAGCCACAGTTTCAAGTGAAAAACTGAAACCCAAAGAAATTGTGTATATTACCATCATTATAGTGTAGAGCCCGCAGTAGAATGGAACTCTTGCTCAAGTTCTTCTGGCCCCACGAGGAGAACCCTCTGCACTGGTACACAGTGAGCTCTAGCAATTATTTTCTAACTTGTAGTCTCAGACATGCAAGAGCTGCAACTCAGACAAATGGACCTGCTAAAGGGGAGTTAGGCACAGTCAGCTAAAGAAGAACCAAAGATTAACATCCAGGTCTTCTGATTACTTTTTTTCCCCACACTTAGATTTGCTATCTTTCTTCCCTACCCTGTTATTTGTCCAGAAAGTGATAAACCTTTACAAAAATATTCATATAACATCTCTCTTTGTGAACTCAACCAGGCCAGCGGTCAGTATTTATTTGTGATTTAAACTTGCATTTAGTGCTCTAAAGATATTGTTATATTTTGTATTGGGTAAAAAATGTCCCTGCACTTGGATTTCACTTTAATTTCTGAAGTTAATCTCCTGAGGTTACCAAGAATCTCCATGTTGCTAAATCCAATGGAATCTGGTCAGTCTTAATCTTATGCGACCATCTATAGCATTTGGCACCATTAAGTATTATCCTCTCCTTGAAACACTACCTTCTTTTGGTTTCCAGGAAAACTATATTCTCTTGGCTTTCCGCCTACATTTTCTTCTCAATCTTCTTTGCTGGTTCAGTCTCCTCTACTCAGTCATCAAATGCTGCAATTTCTCAAAGTTCATTTGTAGTTCATTCATTTTACACTCTTTTAGTACCCACAACCATACAATGACTCCCAAATTCCTAAGTCCAATATCACTTGCTCTTCTGAGATCCATGTCTATATAGTCAATTGCCTTCAGATGTCTCCATTAGGATATCAGAAATATATACCGCAAATTCAATATTATACATATCTAAATTCATAATATTTCCCCAAAAAGGCTCGTCCTCTTCCAGTTGTACCTATATGAGTGAAAAAAACCACCATCCAGCCATTTGGAGAAGCCCAGCCCCTGGGGGTCCATCTGTAGCCTTCTTCTCACTCCACATAAATGATCCATCTCCAAATCAAGGAGGGTTTCCTTCCTGGGTATCTCTTAATCTCCATCCTCACCACTACCTTCATCCTAGAAACCATAGTAAGGGAGGAAAATTTTTCCCTTCTTCCTTTCTAGGTTCTTTGGCTGGCCTGATAATTAAATTGATGTAAAACAGATTAACAGGAGAAAAACAAATTTAATTTTGTACATATGGGAATCTCACAAAGACATGAGAGGCTGTCTGGCAGTCAAGTGATTGAGGCTTAGATTCCTTCCTAAGCTAAGGGGTCTGGGACTTCAAAAGGGAGGAAAACAATTCACAGGAAGATAGGAGGAGCAAATGTTTGATAAACAAATGTTTGCCATGCCAAACAGTTAAATCTTTCTGATGTAAAAAGTTATCTCTGATAATAGCTCTCTTCCTGGTATAAGCCCTCTACCTAAATTATTTTAGGCAGTTGAGGGGGAGGTAAAAAGCTCTTCTTGAGTCTGTTGGGCCTTGATTCTCTTCAGCTTGCAATAATCCTAATGCCGAAGAGGCACATTCTGGGGCAGCCTGCGCTGAACTCCATACATGCATAATGCTGACCTGTGCTACCACCTTCCAGTTTATCTCCATGCACCTGGCTTGCTTGCGTGCATTTGTTCTCCACTTGGTGGATAGAAAGTTCTTTACCAAACACAAACCTGATTACATCACCCTCTGCCTAAAACCCAACAATGGCTTACCTCTGTTACCTTTGCAAAGTCCACGAGGCTCTTCAGGGTCTGCCCCGACCAAAATAATTAGCTTCATCAGCACAATGTCCACCCAGCCCCCCAGATGTTGAAGCACCAGCTATACTATGTGCTTTCAGTTTTTCAAATGTACCATTCTTCTCCCCACCCCTGCCACCATCACAGGGTCCCTTTGATAAGCAGAATCGTATTTCTCCTCCAGATCTCAGCTGAAACGTGACTACCTCAAGACAGTCTTTCCTTCACTTATTCTTTTCTTTAGATTCCACATATAAGTGAGATCATATGGTATTTGTCTTTTTCTGTCTGACTTATTTCACTTAACATAATGTTCTCTAGGTCCATCCATGTTGTTGCAAATAGTAAGATTTCTTTTTTCTTTATGGCTGCGTAATACTCCATTGCATAAATGTACCACAGTTTCTTAATCCAGTCATCTACCGATGGGCATTTTGGTTGTTTCCATGCCTAGGCTATTGTGTATAGTGCTGCAATAAACATAGGAGTGCATAAAGATTTTTGAATTAGGTTTTGGATTTCTCCGGATAGATACCTAGCAGTGGAATTGCTGGATCATAAGGTAGTTCCATTTCAGATTTTTCAGATACCTCCATACTGTTTTCCACAGTGGCTGCACCAATCTGCAATCCCACCAACAGTGCACTAGCATTCCCTTTTCTCCACATCGGCGCCAGCACTTTTTTGTTGATTTATTGATGATAGCCATTTTGACCGGGGTGAGGTGGTATCTCATTGTGGTTTTTATTTCCATTTCTCTGATGGTTAGTGAGGTTGAGCATTTCTTCATATGTCTGTTTGCCATTTGTATGTCCTTTTTAGAAGAAAAATGTCTCTTCATGTCCTCTGTCCATTTTTTAATTGGGTTGTTGTGTTTTTGGAGTTGAGTTGAGTGAGTTTTTTTATAAATTTGTGATATTAACCCCTTATCAGATATATCATTGGCAAATATTTTTTCCCATTCAGTAGGATCCCTTTTTGTTTTATTGATGGTTTCCTTTGCTATGAAACAAATTTTTTAGTTTGATGTAATCCCACATGATTATTTTTTCTCTTACTTCCCTCATGCGAGGAGATATATCAGTAAAAATCTTACTCCAGGTAATGTCTGTGAAGTTTCTTCCTATATTTTCTTCTAGGAATTTTATGGTGTCAGATCTTACATTTAACTCTTTAAGCCATTTTGAATTTATTCTTGTATATGGTGTAAGGAGGTGGTCCAGCTTCATTTTTTTGCATGTGTCTGTCCAGGTTTCCCAGCACCATTTATTGAATAGACTGCCTTTACCCCATCGTACATTCTTGCTTCCATTGTCGTAGATTAAACAGCCATATAGGCATGGATTTATTTCTGGACCCTCTATTCTGTTCCATTGATCTATGTGTCTGTTTTTATGCCAGTACCATGCTGTTTTCATTACTGTAGCCTTGTAGTATAATTTGATGTCAGGTTTCGTTACACCTCCCACTTTGTTCTTATTTCTCAAGATTGCTGAGGCTATCCGGGGTCTTTTATGGTTCCATATAAATTTTAGAATTATATGTTCTATTTCTGTGAAAAACGTCGTTGGTAGTTTGATAGGAATTGCGTTGAATATGTGTATTGCATTAGGCAGTATAGACATTTTAACTATATTAATTCTTCCTATCCATGAACATGATGTGTGTTTCCATCTATTTGTATCTTCTTTCATTTCTTTCTTCAGTGTCTCACAATTTTCTGAGTACAGATCTTTTACTTCTTTGGTAAAATTTATTCCCAGGTATTTTATAGTCTTTGGAGCAATTGTAAATGGGATTGTTTTTTTAATTTCTCCTTCTGATGTTTTATTATTAGCATATACAAATGCAACTGATTTCTGAATGTTAATTTTGTATCCTGCTACTTTACTAAATTCATCTATCAGCTCTAATAGTTTCTTGGTGGAGTCTTTAGGGTTCTCTATATATAGTATCATGTCATCTGAATATAATGACAATTTTACTTCCTCCTTACCGATTTGGATGCCTTTTATTTCTTTCTCTTGTCTGATTGCTGTGGCTAGAAGTTCCCGCACTATGTTGAATAGAAGTGGAGAAAGTGGGCAACCTTGCCTTGTTCCTGATCTTAGGGGGAATGCTTTTAGGTTTTCCCCATTGAGTATGATGTTACCTGTGGGTTTATCATATATGGCCTTTATTATGTTGAGATATGATCCCTGTATTCCCACTTTCTTAAGGGTTTTTATCATAAATGGCTGCTGGATTTTATCAAATGCTTTTTCTGCATCTATTGATATGATCATGTGATTTTTATTTTTCATTTTGTTAATGTGGTGTATCACATTAATTGATTTGCGGATGTTGAACCACCCTTGTATACCAGGGATGAATCCCACTTGATCATGGTGTATGATCTTTGTAATGTATTGCTGAATTCTGTTTGCTAATATTCTGTTGAGGATTTTTGCATCTATATTCATTAGCGATATGGGACTGTAGTCTTCTTTTTTTGTGGTGTCTTTGTCAGATTTTGGTGAGTTGCTAGATGGGCGGAGTGTGGGAATAAGGGGGTAGGTGAGGGGATTAGAAAATAGTTGGTAACCGCAAGATGGCCATGGGGTTTTTAAAATTAATTTGGGGAATGTAATCAATAATGTTGTAAAGGTTTTGTAGGGTATCCGATGGACATGTGTCCCATTTGGGAGACCACCTCAGGGAAGATGTAGTTGCCTGATCACTGCACTGCACTATACACCTGAAGCTGAACAATAATGAATGCCAGCTATAATTTTATATATATATGTATGTATATACTTTCAAGAAGCGGGGTACAGCATTAAGAATAGAGACAGTGGAAATGTAATGGTTCAGTGAAATGTCAGAGGGTTAGTGGATGGGGGAAGGGGGGTTCTCACAGTGTGAGAGATATAAATGATAAACTTCTAAGTATTACTTTGTCTTGTGCACCTAAAACTAATAAATAAATAAATAAATAAAAACACACACTAAAAAAGACAGTCTATCCTGAATCCTCTGTCTAGGTCAGGTCCATTCACTCTGTGCTTTCACAGTTCTACTTGCCTTTCCTTTGCAGCACCTGCCTCAGCTGTACTTTCACATTCATTTCTGTGGTTATTTGATTGTATGTCCCTAGACTCTAAGCTCCAGGGAGGCAGGAACTATGCCTGGTTTTATTGTTTTCTTTACTGAATCCACAGAGCTTAGTCTAGGCCTGACGCATAGTTGATGTTCAGTAAATATTTGTTGAATAAATATTAATGTTTTTACCCTTTTCCTACAGTCTTGTATGATGGGAATTGAATTAATCAGAAATGGATAGTTTGTTCTTGAGTTATCAGTCTAGTAGATTCTCTCCCCTTATAATTCCTCCTCCTTCAACCAGCCTGACTTCACCAATATCACCAAATATTTCCATCTCTTCTAGAGACAACTTGTCTTCCAGAAACAGGCAAGAAGGGCCACTTATTCTGTCTATTTACTGGTCATGCTAGAAACATTTTTCTAGAGAACATATTGAAACCCCTAAGAAAAATATGTTTGTGGATTTAATCAATTCACATTATCTTAATACTTCATGAAAATGGATTAGTGAAAATAAGCTGCAAAGACAACTAACTGAAAGTATAGGTCACAGCTGTACCCCAGGGAAATCATACCCAAAGTTACCTGCTCTCAACCTCATATTAGTCACCATGGGGTGCTGGAAAGAACAGCCTTAACAGTCATTCAAATTCTTCAGCCGAATAACTAAGAAAAATATAAAAGTTCACATCATCATATGTAGCCTCAGCAACAGGCAATACATTTTATAAGTGTATTTTTTAATTAAATTCTTGCTGTTAAATTTAATAGGATACTTAGTCACCTTTTAAAAAAGATTTTAATTTTAAAAACAAATAATTCTCTTTATCCTCTGAAAAGGGAAAAGTCAGGATACCAGACTCCCGTCAAACAATCTTTGCCAGGACAACAAAGAGAAGCCTATAAGTAACATGTATTTTCCAAAGGGGAGTAGGTCAATAGTCAAAGTTCCTCACTACAGACATAGGGATGATTCATTTTTTTGAGGTTATACAGATGCTTGCGTTTAAATTGGATGACCTTTAAATATTGACCTCAAGAAGAGAACATTTCATCTTTATCAGACTAAAGAATTTTTAAAGGGGAAAAAAAATTTTAAGAAAACAGAAGTTTTCAAATTGGAAGGGATCCATTTCTTTTAGTCATGATGAAACCACTCATCACAGGAGCTATCTCAGAAAGCAAGATATACACGTACAGTATTTATCTTTCTCTGGCTGACTTATTTCACTTAGTATAATGCCTTCAAGGTTCATCCATATTGTCAGAAATGGCAAGATCTGCATCTTTTTTTTGTGGCTGAACAATATTCCACTGTGTATACATACCATACTTTCTTTATCCATTTTTTCTGTCAATGGACATTTAAGTTGTTTCCATGTCTTCGCTGTTGTGAATAGTGATGCAATAAACAGGAAATCCTAATTGGTATTGCTATGACTTGCCAAAGGTGCCGAGTGTTACTTCATTCTAGCACTTTCCTAAGTTTTACATCTCATCTACATTGCCTTAAATAATTTCACTTTTTGTCCCTTAGAAGCTCTTCTAAGGCACAATATTTTCCATGATGCTGATTGTAACTTTTAGTGTCCATCATGACTTCATTCATGTGCATCAAGGACTTGAACCTTGTCCTCTCTAAACT
Organism: Rhinolophus hipposideros; assembly: GCF_964194185.1. Classification (NCBI taxonomy): domain Eukaryota; kingdom Metazoa; phylum Chordata; class Mammalia; order Chiroptera; family Rhinolophidae; genus Rhinolophus; species Rhinolophus hipposideros. The sequence continues at coordinate 53,346,544 of NC_138063.1, forward strand.
AAAACCAGTCTTCCATGTCTCTAGGGAGGTCTGGAGTACCTCAGGGAGCAGCTGCATTTCAAGACTGACTCCAATTTGTTTTTATTGTTTCCACCCCAATCCAAAAGACCTATAAGCCCCATAAGCCACATATTAAACAGCTGGTTTGTGAAATTTGTTGATGTTATTACAAGGAGACAACTGAGCTGCCTCTTGAAACACGAGGATCTTAAACCAAGAACTATATTGTATATAACATATTCCCAATGCTTTTTGGAAAAATAAAATGTATAACTTCATTTTCACCATATTGTTTTTGGAAAATGGATCTCAGAAACCAAAGGCAAACACTCAACATTCCAATCCAACATCATCTTCCTCTATCTGAGCAGTGAAATCACATTTGGTTGGGACATCAGTTGTCCACCAGGAATGATGAACTCAAAGTAATATGGACATTCTAAGAAACAAACAAAAGCCACAGAGGACAAAAATAGGTTTTTTTTCTAGTATTTCTGTACACAGCTCTTTTTGAATGACCAAGTGATCTGATAACAGAAGAAGAAAAAAACCAAAGAGTTAGTATATATTGTAAGTCAGATAACCACATTGAATGAGGCTCTTTGAATCCCTCAGTGGCTCAATTTAGAAACAAACAAATACCATGGAAGATGTCAGAACAGGAAATAGCTCTCAGATGTGGTGCAGATGTGATAATTGGAAAATCAAAATTAATTAATCCTTTCTTGTATTTTTAGTAAATTCAGTTCTGCTTACATATTGAAAGACCAACATTTCTATCAATAAAATGTACCCCAAAGTATTCACAATCTACGGCCCAAAGAAGACAGAATACGCTCAAGTACTATGTGTTATAAAACAGCTTTGTGGGGTGTTTTTTCTCTATCATTTCAGTAAATCCAGCCGTCCCATGTATGAACAGGCAACAAGAGAAAGAGCAATAAGTGAGTATTCTTCACAAAGGGTCCATTACCTTCCTTACCCATTACACCTAACAGTTGAGGAACATCAGCCTTTCCTGAACAATTTCATGAATGAAAGAATATACGACATTAAAAAGTCATGAGGTTAGGAAGATATACAAACAAGAATATATAAGGTGTAACATGAAGTGACAAAAAGTAGAATAGAAAAATGTATGTAGTTCTTAATTAAAACAATGTTGAAAACCATTTAGTTTGAACAATTACTATCATAAGAGATCATAACTTGTGCTGTTAAGCTATTGGTTGGAGTATGACTTGCAGGAGAAAAAAAATATATATATATGCTCTTCAGTCCATTTTTAGAAATCTGTCCAATGGAAAGATCTTTAAATATAATGTTATCTGAATACTGTGAAGTGTAGAAATATAATGTGTATTACCTCACTTTTTAACTAAGGTAAATGAATCGTATTCAAATAAATTTGCAGAGGACTTGTATAATTTTAATAGTTTTTTAAAAAGCTACACACACACACACACACATACACACACACACACACAAATCTGATCATACCAATAAAAATAAACATAGCTCCTTCTTTTATCCAAAACAGATTCTCAGCAAAGGCTGTGAGTCTAGCCTGTTAGACAGGGAAAAATTTGGAACCTGTCTTAGATGAGGAGTAAAAAAAGAAAAAAATTTTGAAGAAGGATGATTTTAAGTTAGCATGGAGCATGGGAAGGGAGGAAACAGCAAGCCTTATACAGACAGAACAGAGCCTGCAAGGAGGAAACCAGGTCCTGGGAAAGAGCTGTCTCCGGAAGGAGAAAGTCAGATGAGCAGACAGTCTCTGGAGACAAGGATCAGCCGCCTTTCCTTGATCTCTCTGCCCTCTTTGCAGCTCTTTCTCCCACAGTGAACTTGTACAAAGCAGTGGAAGAGTGGCCAGAGGACACTCGCATCGGTGAAGACCCAGCAGCCACAGTGAGAAAGGTGCTTCTGGCTGCAGGACCTGCAGTGAAAGGTGAGAGGGGGGAGGGGAGGAACATCCGGTGGGCGTGGCTCACTAGAGGCACCTGGAATGAGCGAAGCTCAAAACAGCGTGGGACTAGATGACACGGTGTGAATGCTAGGACCTGAGCTTTCTTTCCAATAAACAAAGGGAGATTCACAAGCAAAATTACTTCATAATGTTTAGCCACTTCTAGTTGATTCAATCACTTGACTGATCGAATTGTAACTCGCTACTAAAGATATTCACAAACTAAACAAATAGCCACGATACAGGTATTCTCTCACAGAACTATGTTGCTGATTCAACGTCTCCTACATCACCCAGATAAAAGTGTCAGCTAAGTGTTAATATCTTCACCAACCACAGATGGGCTTTCAAAGGAGCAATGATTATCGGGACACGCCTGACCACGTGCTCTTCTGGGGTCACCGCTAGCTATCCAGCTACCCAGAGACAGCCTGAACTCAAATCATCTTTCTGTAGATGTGCCTTTTAAAAGTTTTGTTGGCATTACTGCTTTTTTACTTCTGGTAATTGCTTTAAAAGAACACAGCTCTTTGTTTAAGGAGGGCCCAGGGATCTCATAATTGCCACAAGGCACATGAGAGGTTCCTAGACTTTCTAAACAGTTTCTCTTTTAACATTAAATATTAAATTCTTAATGTTTGGCCAAAATGTAGAAACTCTCTGGGGAAGAAGAGAAGATGCTATCAGGAAGATCATGGAGATGGGTAAGTGAGACCTCTTGGTTGCTTGCCTGAGAACCACAATGCACACCATAGGCAGGGCACAGGTCTGGCCAATGCCCATGAATACAACAATGTGGTACTGGGAACACAGTATGCTCCGGCCTCCCAGCAGCGTGCGGCTTCAGGCTCGCTAAAATTATTCCTCTGTTGCAGCAAATTATGATTCATCTGAATCAGCCACAGTGAATCATGTTGAATCAATTCTTGAAGTAGTATGAGGTCTGACAATTAAGTTTACGAACTCATCCTAAAAAGAGTGCTACATACCTCATTGTTGAATATCATTATGGTCACTTTCAAAGTATTCCCTTTGGGAAGCTATGCACTGATGCCAGCGCCTAGTTCACCCTTCAAAGCAATTTTGGAACTCTTTTCCTGGAATGGCCATCAGAGCTGTCATAGCACCCTTGATGTCCTGAATGTCATAAAAATGTCTTCCTTTCAATATTGCCTTTATCTTCAGGTAAAGAAAGAAGTCATTGGGGCCAGATCAGGTGAGTAGGGAGAGTGTTCCAATACAGTTATTTGTTTACTGACTGAAACTCCCCCACAGACGGTGCCATGTGACCTGGTGCATTGTCATGATGCAAGAGCCATGAATTGTTGGTGGAAAGTTCAGGTCATCTAACTTTTTCATGCATCCTTTTCAGCACTTCCAAATAGTAAACTTGGTTAACTGTTTGTCAAGTTGGTACAAATTCATAATGAATAATCCCTCTGATATCAAAAAAGGTTAGCAACATCGTTGCAATGAAGTTCGCAAACTTAATTGTCAGAACTTGTATGTTAGGGTTATTGTGTAGATTGAAAATGCAGGCCTGCATGTGTACACTTAGCAGGGATTTCTACATCTGTTCATGCCACTACTGAGAGTTCTGATCTTATCATTTTAGGTTCCCTAGAGAAGGGCTCCTAATTGCCCCGAGTCTGGATGGGCTGTCTCTCTGTAGCTCTGAGAACCAGAGAGGCCTGAGTGAAGTTTTTTCCTAGTTTTCTCATTTTTTGAATGATAATAATGCCCAGCACATACTCAAAGATTAAATAGCCATGTAAACCGTTCTACAAATACAACATCTAATTATTTAACTAGTATAGTACGAATTATACTAGTATAGAACTAGTTAGAGCAAATGAGAACCAGGTTGAGAAGCTAGGTTTTATTGGTTGTTGCTTTGTTATTAGAGGCTTAGCTTCCTGAAATGCATGCATTGCTTCCTGTGGGGTGGGTGACCAGTTAACCCAGAGGCAGAACTGTCCACTATTTGTAGATTTAAGCACTAGATCATAAAATTGTAAGCAGATGACTTTTTATCACAGCATGGACTGTCTGTGCAAATAAGACATTATTTTGAACATTGGTCTTGTGTCTGGAAAGATCAGGTTGAAATTTGCCACCAATCCACTCTTTTGCATCCTTTGGGTCATCTGCTCTGGCAGATAGGTTTTCCTAAAAGCAGCTGATTAACCCCAAAGCATAGAGGTGGTGGTTGAATGAGTGATCTGTACCCTCCTGCTGAAAGGCTTCATTCTAAAGTCTCCTCTGCATTTCTAAAATCTCAGTTATGGTACTTACTGTCATTAAAATTACTGTTAGTTACAGATGGAAAATTCTGAAAAAAAGAAGAGACATCATCCAGTGAAGGGAAAAGAAGAGTTAAAGAAGAGCACCTGCACAGGATGGGTTGGAAGCCCTAAAGACTCCAGAAACAAGTCTGACAATTAAGTTAGTGAACTTGCCACTGTGCACTTACATTGGCAGCACTGTGCATATAGCTCAGTAAGGTTTTATAATGTTGGTATATCAGTGTCTCACAGCTGTGTTCTTGTCAACATGTGGCAGTGTCTTGCTGAGTGGCGTTCATTATTGTGGTTGCATGTTTTTGTGTGCCATCACGAGAATGTCTGAGCTTCAAGTATAGCAATGAACAAACATTAAATTTCTTGTTAAACTTGGCAAGAGTGGAAGTGAAATCAGGGACATGTTAGTACAAGTTTATGGGGATAATGCCATGAAGAAAACAGCAGTGTACAAATGGATTAAATGTTTTTCTGAGGGGAGACCACGGTCACTGATGAAGAGAGGTCAGGGCAGCCAGTAATGAGCAGAACTGATAAAAACATTGCAAAACTTTGTCAAATTGTGCATCAGAATTGTCGGCTGACTGAAAGGAGCATAGCAGACCAAAGAAACATCAATAGAAAAACAGTTAGGAAAATCTTAACTAAAAATCTTAGCATGAGAAAGGTATGTGCAAAAATGGTCCTGAAGGAGCTCACCGATGAAAACAAGCAAAGGAGAGTCAAAATTTGCTGAGACCTTTTGGAAAGGCAAGACGATATTTTTGGCCGTGTTATCACCGGTGATGAAACATGGGTGTACCAATATCACCCTGAAACAAAGCATCAAAGTGCACAATGGAAGTCAGCCAATTTTCCACGATCAAAAAAGTTCTGTCAGTCCAAATCAAAATTCAGAATTATGTTGCTAACCTTTTTTTGATATCAGATAGATTGTTCATTATTAATTCATACCAACTGGACAGTTAACCAAGTTTACTATTTGGAAGCACCAAAAAGGCTGCAAAAAAAAGACGACCTGAACTTTTCGCCAACAATCCATGGCTCTTGCATCATGACAATGCACCAGCTCACACGGCACTGTCTGTGAGGGAGTTTTTAGCCAGTATACAAATAACTGTATTGGAACACAGTTCCCTACTCACCTGATCTGGCTCCCAATGACTTCTTTCTTTACCTGAAGATAAAGGAAATATTGCAAAGAAGTCATTTTTATGACATTCAGGGCATCAAGGGTAATATGACAACAGCTCTGATGTCCATTCCAAAAAAAAGTTCTAAAATTGCTTTAGAGGGTGGACTAGGCCCGGGTGTTCCCAAGGGTAGTACTTCGAAGGCAACTATAGTCATATGCAGTAACGAGGTATGTAGCACTTTTTCTAGGATGAGTTTGTGAACTTTATTGTCAGACGTTGTATGGCATAAATGAAACAAAAATTATCAATAGGTAAATCATTTGTTGCTACTTCACCTAATGATGTAGTAAATAAACTTTTGGCAGCTGGTTCTACTTTACTTTAATACTGCTAATTTTAAAGTGAATTTACATTCCTGAATGGGTACTCAGAGCCAACTTTATGAATGCTTTCATGTGACACTAGACTCCTGGCCAACACTATTGACAATATCTCCCCCTCTTGGTGTCACACGGCACCTTTCTCTGGCTTTTCCTTTCCCTGGGGTTCCTCTCTCTGTGGTTCTCTTTAAAAACACTCCTGTAAGGCTAAATACATTAAGTAACTCACACCAAGATTACAGATATTTTTCAGATGTTTTCCTCCTTAATGAAGAACCTGGGTAACATGAGAATAGTAGGAGCCAGATGGGATAGCCTCATCAGAAAAGGGAACAATTGGGATGGGAAACCACTTTACAGTTTTTCCTGGAGCTGACCCTGACACTATCAACAGGTTGAAATAGTCCCTGTGCATGGTGGTTGAAGGTAACAAAGATATTTGGGACTAAATACATACCATGGAGAATCCTCAGAAAGAAAACACTGCACTCAAATTACAGATAGTTGATTAAATTAAATACCATGATATAATTTGTTACTTATACCATGGTTACATTCAAGGAAAGCTGAAGTGGTGACCTGGGTGTGGTCCATTCTTAATTCATGTAAAACATAAATTCATGAAAAACATAATGTTTTCTTTTCTGTTCACCTCCAGCAAGAGTGAGTGACCTTCAAGACAAAAAGTGACTTTTTATTTTTTTCTTTTTCTCCAGCTTTACTGAGATATAATTGACATATAGCATTAGTTTAATGTATACAATGTGTTGGTTTGATACACTTATATATTACAATATGATTACCACCAAAGCTTTAACTAACACCTCCATCTTGTCACATCGTTACCATTTCTTTTTTGTGGTGAGAACATTTAAGATATACTCTCTTAGCAACTTTCAGGTATATAGTACAGTATTTTTAACTACAATCATAATGTTATACAGTAGATGTCCAGAACTTGTTCAGCTTCTATCTGGAAGTGTGTACTCTTTGACCAATATCTCACCTTAATCAGACAAAATTTCAGAAGTTTTGCCTTAGCAATATGAGCTGTTTGTGCTAAGTAAGCAGAGGAAAAAACTTTTAGGGATACCACCGTAAATAATCTCTGAGTCTGACAAGAACAGTGTTTGATCATGCCCAGGTGGCACGAGACAACTCAGTGAGCCTTTGCCATTGAGAGAAGAGACAAAAGATGTGTACAGTCACAGCATCCTTACTCTCTGGGTGGAGCTGGGCAGATCAGTTAACCTCCCTGATTTTCAACGCCCTCTTCTGTGACTTTCTTGATAAGGAGATATATTCAACCTCACTTTCAAAGTTGTTATGAAAACTCTAAAATTTTAATTATTTAATTCCCCATTGGAGAAAGTCCCAAATACCAGTGCTGGTGTGTACATTGCCATGTATGGCTAAAATGGAAGCAGTGCTAATTTATTCACCAAAAGAATGAAGGTTATCTTTGCTTGAAATGCTTCTGCCCACATCTTCAACTGATGTACTCATCTTTCAATACAGCTCCTGTGTCTCCTTCTCCAGATAACCTTCTCTGAACCCAATTTAAGTTGTATGGCTTCTTTATGCTTCCATATCATACAGAGTTATGTATGAGAATAAAGTTGACTGCACTGTAGAAGAACGGTTGATGTATGTGCCTGTTTCCTCCATGAGACTATAAACTTCATAAGGACAGCAACTTCATCTTATTCAACCTCTGTATTCCCAACATATTCACTGGGATGACCCTGGTCCAAACTAATTCTGTGTCTCCTGACTTGTGCAATAATCTCCTAAAGGAACCCTCCGTTGGTTTTGTTACTTCCTCTTATCCATTGTCCACTCTGTCACCAAAGTGATCTTCTTAAATGAAAATTTGATGATAACTTCTCTGCTTAAAAATCCTTGAGTGGTTTTTCATTGCCCTTATGATATAGGCCAGAACCCTGCAGATATGTTGTAAAGCCCTGCGTAATCTCAGACTTGGCCTACCGTTCTACTTGACCTCATGCTCCACTGACTTCGGTTACTTCTACAATACATAAGCTGTCTGAAATGTCCTTGTATGTCTCATTATAGTAGATAACTCCACCCCGTAAGCTAGAGTGAGATACCTCTCCCTTGAGGAAGGCTTCTCTGATTTTGTACCCCAATCCTCCACAAGCTAGATCAGATCCTCCATTATATCTTCTCAGGGTACCACCAACAACTTGTAGAGCACTTTTCACAACATTTGTTAAGTAATTAATTGTGAAATTGTTTGCTTGTTTTCTACATACTCCCACAGAATGAAAATTCCATAAGGATAGAGATATACATTTCTTTTCACTGTTAGATTACCAATAGTCAGAAAGTACTCAAATGTTACTTGATGAGTGAGTAATAAATACATTTTAAAATGTCTAGAAAATTGTGGAAATTCTATTAGTATTTAATAGATGGATGGAAGATTAAAATGACCTCCTTACTCAACTTGTTTCCACATTTGTCCCCTCCACAGATTCAATTCTTCACACAAAAGTCAGAACAACTGTTTTAAATAATTGTGTCTTACCATGTCACTCTTCTGCTCAAACTATCTAAACCCTCACTCAAAACACCCAATGTCTTTTCAGAGGCATACCATGTTATACACAATCTAACCCACCCCTGTTACTCCTCTGAATTCATCCTCTATTTTTCTCCCTTTGTTTCCTCACTGCAACCACTCTGGCTTTCTAAATGTTTTTCGTGCACACCAGACACACTGCTGCTCCAGGGCTTTTCACTAGCTATTCTTTCTGCCTGGAATGGATCTTTTCTCTAAAGTAACCTTATAAAACTCTCCAAATACTAACAACAAAATTCCTCTCTGAAGGAACAAGACAAGCAGGACTCTTTTCTATGAAAAGAGAGTAATAGAAACCTGATTTACCCTCCTTCCTGAAACAACAATAGAAATATGTAAAGCAGTACATAGACATCAGAACAGATGTTGAAGTTTTTATAACATCATTCCATATGTTCAAGGAGTTAAAAGGAAGATTAAACATGTTAAATAGAGACATAGAAAATTAAGACGATCTTAAAATCATTGAGATAATGAAAGGACACATTGTAGACAAAGGAACAAAGATAAAAATTACAGCTGACTACTTCTTGGAAACAATGAAAGCCAGAAGACAGTGGCGCAATCTTTAAAATGCTGGAAAAAAAATTTCAAGGTAGATTTCTAAAACTATCTTCTGAAAGCAAAGGCAAAATACTATTCAGACATACAAAAGCTAAAAGAATTCATGACTAGCAAGTGTTGGAGAGAGCATGTGGAGAAAAGGTAACCCTCATACACTGTGGGATTATAAATTGGTGCAGACACCATGAAAAACGGTATGGAGATTCCTCAAAAAAATTGAGTCTAGAACTACCATATGATCCAATAATTCCACTTCTGGGTATTTATCAAAAGAATATGAAAACACTGTCTCGAAAAGATATATGCATTCCCATGTTCACTGCAGCATTATTTACAACAGCCAAGATATGGAAACAAGCTAAGTCCATCAATGGATGAATGGATAGAGAGGATGTGGTATACACATAAAATGATACTACTCAGCTATAAAAGAAAAAGAATAAAATCTTGTCATTTGTGATAACATGGATGGACTTGAGAGTATAATGCTAAGTGAAGTAAGTCAGGAAGAGAAAGACAAATACTGTATAATTTCACTCGAATTTAAAGTAACAAATAAACAAACAAACAAACAAAAGCTCTTAGATACAGAGATCAGATCAGTGGTTACCAGAGCGGTAAGGAGTTGGAAGGTGAGTGAAAGGGATAAAGGGGATCATTTTATGGTGATGGATAATAACTAGACTTTTGGAAATGATCACTTTGTAGTGTATACAGATATCATATTATACTGTTGTATACCTGAAACTTATATAATAAAAAAGACACTGTAAAGCTATAGTGAGCAAGATAATCTTGCTTTGGTGTATTGATGGATATATAAATAAATGGAACAGAATGGAGAGTCCATTCATGTTGGGCCAATTTATTTTCCACACAGTTACAAAGTCAAATCAATGGAGAAAAGATGGTGTTTTCAACATATGGCGATGGGGAAATTGGACATTATTTATAAATTTTTTAAAAAGCCATCATGCATACTTCACACCATATACAAAAATTAACTCAAAAGAGATAATAAATTTAAATGTGAACATAAAACTATAATGCTTCCAGAAGAATACATAAGAGAAAACCTTTGTAATTGGGAGCTACACAAAGATTCCTTAGATATAATACTAAAAGTCTAAGAGAAATAAATGATCAATTAAGAACATCTGCCTGCTCTTCAAAATACACTGGTAAGAGAAAAAAAATACTTGTGAATAGTATACCAAGTGTGCCAAAAACGTATGTTCATGACTTGTATACATCTTTTGTTATCAGTATATATTGAGTATTACAATTTTAAGGTTTTTCCTCTCTTAAATTGTGTATACATTTTTTTGGCACCCTAGTATCTGAGAAAGGATCTCTATTCAGAATATTTAACACTCAAAACTCTGTAAGAAAAAAACAAACCCAGTTTTTCAAAATGGCAAAATATCTTAACAGCTCACCAAAGATGTACAGAAGACAAACAAGCACATGAAAAGATAATCAACATCAATATTAATTAGGAAAATACAAATTGAAACCTCAAAAGATACTATAACACACCTTTGAGGATGTCTAAAATTAAAAAGACTGATCATCACAAGTGTCAATGAGGATTTCAAGCAACTGGGAAATCTATAATGTTGCAATACTTTTTAAAAAGTGCTTGGGGAGTGATAAGGGGGGAGGTGAGGAAATTAAAAAGCACAAGATTGCCACGGGGAAATGAAAGTCAATTTGGGGAATGTAATCAATAATGTTGTAAAGATTTTATAGGGTATCCGATCGACACATGTCTCATTTTGGGAGACCACCTCAGGGATGATGTAGATGCCTAATCACTGCACTGTACACCTGAAGCTGAAGTTGAACAATAATGAATGTCAACTACAATTATATATATATATATAGATATAGATATAGATATATAGGTATATATATATATATGAGGCATCTACATCATCCCTATATTATAGATAAATATATATAATATTATATATTTATATATTTATATATTTATATATATATTTATATATTTATATATATTTATATATTATATAATATATAACATTATATATAAATATATATCTATGATATATATATTATATAGATATTATATAAATATATATATATATATTTACAAGAAGTGGAGTACAGCATTAGGAATAGAGACAGTGGAAATGTAATGGTTGTATGTGATGTCAGAGGGGTAGTGGATAGAGGGAGGGCAGTTGTCACTGTGTGAGGGATATAAATGATAAATGTCTAATTATTTATTACATTGTTTTGTGCACCTGAAACTGAAAGAAAAAAAAGGTCCTAAAAAAAAAGCTTGGCAGTTTCTTAAAAGCTAGACTGGTACTTACCATATTTCACAGCCATTTCATACCTAGGTATTTATCCAAGAGAAATAAAGTGCATGTCATGTATACCAAGACATGTAGAAGAATGTTCATAGCAATTTCATTTATAATATCTAGAAACTGGAAGCAATCTACATGTCCAACAAATAGTCAATGGATAAACAAACAATGGGATAGTACTCAGAAATAAAAAGGACTGAACCGTTGAAACACTCGACAAGATGAGTGAATCTCAAAATAATTATTTTGAGTGAAAGAAACCATACCAAAAGGAAAAAAAAAGTACATGCCATACGATTCCATGTATATCAATACCTAGAAAATTCTAACTAAAGTATAGTGACAAGAAGCACGGTAATGACTGCTGGTGGATTGGCAAGGAGAAGCAGGGGGGATAGATGACAAGAGGGAGGAAAGTGGTGGATCATTGATTATCTTGATTGCAGTGATTGCTTCTTGGGTGTATACCATATGTGTCAAAACTTTACGAATTGTCCATTTTAAATACGTATGATTTATTGTATGTCAGTTACACCTCAATAAAGCTACTTTTCTTATAAAAGGTCACTTATCAATGAGGTCTTCTCTGACTCTGTCTCATTTAAAATTGTAATATGGTCCCTCAGACACCACCCCTCTGCTTTATTTTTTTACGATAGATTCCACCATTTTCCAATATAACCTAAGTTACTTATTTATTTTGTTTATACTTCCCACCTACAGTGAGCTAAACTATAATATTCCTGAAGTCAGAGGTATTCTTTAGTAATGGGTCCCAAGCAACTAGAAGAAAACTTAAAGGAAGGAAGGAAGGAAGGAAGGAAGGAAGGAAGGAAGGAAGGAAGGAAGGAAGGAAGGAAGGAAGGCAGGCTTATTTTTCTCTCTGCCCTCTGTGAGTTCTCTCATATCCTCTTTTTTTTTTTTTTTTTTTTTAGTACAGAATGAATCCTCATGCCTAAAAAACGTAAAATGGCAGGAAGAATTCAGGACATACGTATTCTATTCACAATTCTTTATTAATTGTATTCAGCCTTTCTAGGTTTTAGTTTCCTCACTTATAAATAAAGAGAACTTTTAACCAGATGAATTTTAGTATCTAAATGTTTATTATTTGTAATGTACTTCTCTCAAAAATAACCTACAAGTCCATCAGAATGGGGATGACTTAGTGAATTGTAGTATACATATATACTATGTAGTGACTTTTGCAAATGAAGTAGATTTATATGAATTAACTTGAAAAAATATCTAAGTCAAAAATTAAGCAAAAAGAGATGCTGTCAAACGATGTGTATGATATGATCCAATATAGTAAAATTACCATAAAACTATGTATGTGCGTATATGTAGTCGGACAAAGAGGCACAAGGAATGATGGTATGATGGTTGCTAAACTGTTGGCTGTCGTTACTTTAGGGGTCTGTGGCAGGGGAAGGGAGAGTTTCACTTTTTAATTCAAATACTTCAAAACAAGAAGAGTGAATATATGGAGACGGAAGGAGAACTGACTCCGGGTGGTGAACACACAATGTGATATATAGATGATGTGTTACAGAATTGTATACCTGAAATCTATATAACTTCATTAACCATTGTCACAGCAATAAACTTCAATAAAAAAAAAGTGAAGTATTATTAAAAATCTTTTTTTTGTATTTTTCTTTTTTTCCAATGTTTCTTTTTCCATAGACTATAAATTTTTTTAAGTATTATAATCTTGCTCCTGACCCCAAATTTCCACTTCTGTTAGGACTCTTAAACAAGACTGCAGATTGCAAAGCTCATGTGCCTATTTTTCTGGGCCTGCATATCACATTGAAACTAACAGCAGAGTGGATTGGGCAATGCCTAAGGCTATCATAGCCAGTCCTTAGCCAGGCTATGGGAGCAGAGACATTCCAAATGCATATAGTACATTGTGGTCAGTCTGTGGCAAAATAGTTTTGCTTTATTGGTTCTCCCTTACCAAAAAAGGGACCAGCTTTATAAAACTTAGTATATCACACAACCTTATAAGGGCTGGCATAAAAATTCTTTCTCCCAACACATTGTTAAAATCATGACACTCTCCCTGTCCTTATTACATTCCAGAAAGAGGTTTGGTCTGGTATCATTCCACAAAGGAAGAACAGGCTTTGGAAACAACAAAGTCCAAGTATTTCTCACAGTTGCATTTGGTTTCACTTAGATAATTCTTGGCATAGTACATCCTTCCTTTCTAGCTGACCATTTTGTCTAAATGAAATGAGAAGATAATATAAGACACTCCTACAGTTCCAGACAGGTCCTTCATCAAAAATGTAACATGAACAAAACCCCATTTAACCATGACAGGATTGTTTAAGACCAAGGTACATGACTATCATACCAGCTTCCAAATTCTCAGGTAATCTATATCCTTTCCTACTGATGGGCATTCAGTTTGTACCTGTTCCCATCGCTTCAGCTGCTACCAGGTGAAAACAGGGTGTTGCAGGTATGAAAGACACCAATCCAAAAAGTTTGCTTAATATCCCAAGTCTGTGTCAAGCTCACTGCTGAATTGCATTTAGTATGTTTCATAAATGTGCTTACTCTGCAGGAAAGATAAGTTTCTTCATCCTGTAGAAAAGGTATAGTTTCTGCACTTCAGTGGACAAGATGGGGTGGGTGGTGGAGGAGAGAAAGAAAGAGAGAGACTGGAAAAGAGAAGAAAAAAGGTGAGGTTCTGCAATCTGGAAAGCAAGGATTTCCCACTTTTTATGATTCACTGGTAGCCATTGTTTATCTGAGATATAACCACGTTGTTATAGCAAGATAATCCAATTTGAGGGAACAGTAGCCCCAAGATACAGCATTAATTCCAGCTGAATACATGGTCTGAAAACAATATGAGCAGGGACATTTAGAAAATTAGACTTTTATTATAAGCATATGGCTTGTTAAGAAGTCAAATTGCATCAAGTGACAAAAGCAAATGGCTTCATTAGTGAAATCTGCATCCTGTTTAGTTATATGACTTCCCCAAAAGTTGATGCCACTAATGTTGACTTGAGACGCCTTAAATATCAGTATACAACTTGGATACAGATTGCTTGCAATCTACATTTCTAAACAAGAAAATAAATAAGTAATTTTTCTCCAATCCTTTGTAGACTATATGTCCCTTGCTCTCTTGAGATGGCTACTTTTTCAAATTCATTATGTCTTTTAATAGAATATAGAATAATCTTTTAAGCTGTAAAAACACAAGTGATATTATGATATTTATTATGTGCCTATGAGTTTATGCTTATATGTGTATTTTATTGTACATGAGAGACCATATTTTTACACAAAGTGAGTAAAACCATAGGGATTTTGATAATGAGATATCTGATATTTTACATCTCGGGAAAGCTTGTTGTACCACATCTATAACAGGACAAGCACGCATTTATTAAACTCCTACTGTACTTAGAAGGCACAAATTACTTGTTATTGTCCTTAAGGAATAGCTCTGAAATTAATGATATTTGTTGTACCTTACTTCTTTTTGTCTAAAACATTATGTGAACACAAATATAGATGAGTAAATAAAAAGGTATGCTTATTACCTCTGCCTTTCTAGATATATTTTTCATTCTATTTCATTCTTTTGTCTATCTCCTCTGCCAGGTACTTTTTACCTATTGTGATCACCTGATGTATATCCTTATTTTTTTCCTTAATGTTAACACTCAAATTTCCAACTTAATGGAGTCTTGTCTGTCAAAAATATTGTGCTATCACTTTTTGCAAAAAGATTTTATTTTTGTCTTTGAAAGTTGAAAAATAAAGTGGCATGGGAAAACAGTTATTTCTTAACACGAGAATGATTACAAATCCTTCAGCACCCACTGAGAAGGTAAAAGAGACTAGAAAGGACTTACCTTAAGTGGAGACAACAAATTAATTTACTTAAAATGTGCCAGAGCTTACCACTTAGCTAAGCTATAGTCTCCCAGCAGTTGCTTTCCAAGGACTAAAAGACTCTCTAAAGAAAAATAAGATCAAGAAAATTGTCTCAAGAGATGGAACTTTCAAAAAACAACTGAAGGATTTCAAAGTAATGCTTTGGGCTTGGTCTGCCTCCGAGTTACCAAACAACATAGTCCCCTGTTATGGAGAATACCACCAACATCTCACCAATGACTTCAGTTAAACCTAATCAAATGTAAGTGATGGGTTACAGATAAACTATAAATGCATCTGCCTCCTAAGGAAGAAGAGATGAGAGAAGCCACAACTACACAATAGAAATTAAAGAATCTTAATACACAGGGGGCAGGAATGGGGATAAAAACTGAGCAGAGAAGAGGTGGCAGTGTACCAAAGGCAGCCCATGACCTGGAGGGCAAGGCCTGAGCTATAATCTCACTGAAATCTGGGTCACTCAGGGTGTCGTGTATCAGACAACAAAACTGCCTGAAATGATGCTGAAGTCTCTTCTTTTTCTCTAAAACCAAGTGACTTCAATTACTTTAGATTTTGATCCTGGTATATCTCTCAGTAGATGTGAAAAAACCTATATCTGATGCATTGTTTCCTGAATCAACCATCACACAAATCTTAGAGTTGTATAAACAACTTGGGAAATCATGACACACAGGGTAAAATAAAACAATGGCTTCAGGCTCCACCTTAAAATGACAATAAATTAATTAGGAGAGAGATCAATAAAGTTTAGATCAGTCTTTATTGTTTGGGGCGAGCATCAGGATTACTCATAGGGGACCTGAACAATCTCAAAGCAGGAAAGAGCCCCTTCCCTAAAAGAGTTTACAAGGGGCACTAACAGACACAGCCATCCCTTTGAGGAAGAATCAAACGAAATTAGTTCTTGGCAATGTGCTGGTCACTTTGAAGGAACAAGATGGTTGAAGCTGCTGTCCAGGACTTTAGCCTCTGTTACAGTGAAACAAGATGACGCAAAGGAAACAAATAAATGCTAACTCTGAGCAGGCACCCTCTGCTCTGAAGGCATCTTGACGAGCACAGCCTCAGGAGGCTTTAGGAAAGGGATGGGAAGAGTGGGGCCCTGGAGGATGAGATAGACTAAATCATCAGGTAAACCAGGCGGAAGCACGGGACATCAGAGCAGGCATGGACTCGACCCTTGAGGGATGAGAGAAAGCCATCAACTACATTAAAAAATACTGAGGATGAGTGAGGACTAAATGGTCACTAGGAAAGGGTGCAGCTGATGATAGAGGACGCTGGAAACCATCCCAGAGCCATGAAAATGTTTGGAGTTGACCCACAACTGCTAATACAGAATAATCTTCAAGGCATAGATAGGGTTGAGTGAAAAGTGCAAAATGCAAAACATTGACTTTATACCACATATGGCTTCTTTAACAAGGGAGGTGGGCCTATGTGATTGATTGCCCATGCAGGGGAATTTCTGAAGGACACATAGCAAACTATTAATTGTGATTGCCTCAGAGGGGTCGGGGCTGGGTGACTGCAGTGGGAGCAGATTTATGCTTACATGTCCGCATTTTCTAACTATTTGAATGAACAGGAGGAGAGAGAAAGGGAGACAAGGAATGAGAGAGAGACAATGTAAGAGGAGAGAACTGGGCAAAGGAGTCCAGACTTGAAGCAATAGGCTGCTTACTTTCTTCTACTTCATCAGAAACGTGGAAGATTGATAAATCAACTAGCAGGTTGCATCAGAAAGTTCTAGAAATGGACTAAAGAAATGTGATGAAAGGAGCAAAAGAAAGCCAAGTTTGGTTGAATAGGAGCATTGAAAAGAAATAAGTTCTATTATTTTAATACAGAAGAAATGAGCATGGTCTTACATTGTAAATTGCTATAATTTATCAAAAACAAACAAGCAAAAATCCTCAGAGAAAGGAAAACAAAAATGTTGAAATCATTATCAAAAGAATTTTTTTGCTTTATCAGTTTTATAGACCACAATATTTAGCATTCAAAAGAAAGAAAATGAAGATTATGGAAATAATATCTACAGGGCAGATTTTACTTCTTGAAAGAAATACACGCACATACAAGCTATCATTCTGGATTTTAGGCTGCAATTACTATTCTTAAACACAATCTTCCATCCATCTAAACAATCCTAGAAAAATTCACATAATAACAAGATATAGAATGATTCAACAGATCACCCAGTACCAGTCTGTCTCATCAGTAATGTGGCAAACACCAATATCCCCCAGCCACTGCCTTTAGTGCTCAGGTTTCAGCCAAGCTGACTTCACCAGAGAGTACTGCACCCAGCAGACATAGCAAGAAGGATCCCATCATGTGCTCACACATGAACATCTATGCAGTCAAAACCTAATGCATGTACAATATCTGGCCCACTATTTTAATCACTGCAAGATCCAAAATTCGTGGGTATCATATGGGATAACATTGGTAGTTGGACAGCAGAAGTCCCAGAATTTCCCGGGCTGTTGCAGGGGCATTATAGGAGAACTCCCAAACCATATCTATGACCTGAGACTCCCAGCTTGATGTCAGTGATTATCTTCAAAGCAGGAGACCAACTGAGAGGAAAAGTGACCCGTTGGGCCACTTGATTAAGTGTTAGTTGGAGAATTTTCCACTGAGTATACATTTTACAATGCAGTTAGCGAGAGAGAGAAGAAAAAAAGTCTCTCTTACAAATATTCTTGGGGAAAATGGCTCATGTATGAAGAAGCCCACTGCCCACAGGCCCACCGCAATGGACCAACCATTAATCTACAAATGTACGTGAGGAATATGCTCCTATTGCTCCGTACAGCAGCTTTGTTCCCCTGTCCCTATGAGAGGGCTATCTGCATAGAACATCCAGCCCTGTTATCAGCACATTTCAGAGGCTTTTACATAGAGGCAACAAAAGTCCAAATAAGGATTTGTGCGAGTTAAACAAATGTCTGTTCTCTTTTTCCTGGGTCTTGCTCAGAGGGGTGCTTTCTTGGCCATGTTTCTGTGAGCTAATTTGTGGGGGGATGGTTTAAAGCAGGAGCAGCAAACTGCAGCCCACAGGGTCCACCACCTATTTGTATAAATAAAGTTTTATTGGGAACACAGGCACTCGCTGCCTTTTACATATTGTCTATGGCTGATTTTATAATACAATGACAGAGTTGAATTGTGACAGGACTATATGGCTTGCTAAGCTTTAGATATTTATTATGTCCCTTTACAGAAAAAGTTTGCCAACCTCTAGGTTAAAGGCCAATATAGTGTGTTTCTACTTCATCAAATCCCACCCCCACCTGTCACAACCTCTACATCAAGTTTCATAGAACGGAGGTGGCTCTACCTCTGGGAAGCAAAAGAGTCCAAGTACAGTCTATTGGGAAGAAGTCCAAATTGTGATCCTGTCACTTAGAAAGTGGTCTCCAACAGCAAATTATAGTCCTGTCAATGTGGTGGACAGGTCAGAGTGAACTGGCCACTTTCTAAGTGACAGGATGACAATTTGGATTTCTTCCCAATAGACTGTACTTGGACAGTCTATTGTCCAATATTGGACAGTCTTAGAAAGTGGCCAGTTCACTCTGACCTGTCCGCCACAGAGACAGGACTATAATTTGCTGTTGGAGACCAGCTCAATCCCCATGGTTTGGGATAAAATGAGAAGGTAGCAAAAGTTCTTCAGATGTGGGGGGCCCTAGATGGATTGATTCATGTTTCCATCCTCACATGAACAGATCAGTAGGGCCGTGGGGTGCCCTCACTGCAATGAGAAAGACAGAAAGAAACAGACTCTTTTTGATCTTATCTGTCCAACGTTTGTGGTGTCAGGTTCATCGATGGACAGCAGTAGTAGGACCTTGGGTGAGGACTTGGGGGGAGTCAGTCATTTTAAATGAGCAGTTTGGAGGAGAGGGAGACACCATCTGACTGTGCCAGGAAAAGCATCTCAGTGGTCAGCACTGAAGAACATTCATGGGCCATAAGATGGCCATTGGTCTTGGCTTGGGTTCAGCCTGGAGCCCTGGGTTTGTCTGACACTTTGAAAGAAGACTTTTCCCCAGGACTAAAGAGCATGACCTCCCCACAGGAAGGAACACAGACAGCAGGAAGAGGTTTCTTTGCACATTGTCTGTTGTCCCACTCTCTGCCTGTCATTAACACTACTCCCAGTTTTTCAGTATTAAAAGAAGCTCCTGCAGCTATTCTAACTTGAATAGTGGACACACTGAAATCTGGCAACTTACATTGTTGTTTTCATTTTTTTGTTTTTTCCTGGAGAAAGATATAAGTCCCCTAATTAATCATCAATCAAATCATCAAAGCCTAACAGAGAAGTGGGTTTAACTCATACTCTCATAAAAGGAACTCAGCTATTTCAAAGTGAATTTTCAGATCAGTACCTTTATCCTATGCTTCATAGCTATGGATGAACACTTGATTTCCTACCAAAATGAAAACTTTCATGGCACAAAGAATAACATAAGATTTACTAAGCTTTTTTGTTTTATTGTTAATAAAGACATGTGTTTAATATTTTAAATTATCACAATTAATACAATTTTTTTCTTTAACTGCTGAAGCTGATCCCTAGAACAGGAATGCATAATTCATACTGTTAGATATTAAAATCACTTTTCAATTAATTATTGTTCTTAAAATCAAAGCTATAAACACCCTATGTCAGAAAATGTATTCTGCTTTCTGCCTTACATTCAATTTCATTGGAAACATAAGGTTGGATAAGAATTTCTTGATTATTGATGAGCAAAAAATTATAAAACTTGTCAGGAAGAGAAATTTCTTTCTGTTTATAATTTTTTTACATAAATTATTTAATCAAGACACGCATAATATAAAATACCTAAAGATAAGAGAAAGCATTGAAATATTAAAGTGTTTAATTCTGATTTAATAAATACTTTAACAGTTCTTGTGGACCAGTTTTCTTCACAAACATCCTCAATTAATCACCTCACAGAACCTTTGTGGAGTAGGCATTTTACATGAGCCCATTTTACAAACGAGAAAATAAAATCTCATTAAATTTGCCCAAGGTCACCAACTAGTAAGTAGACTTCCCATTAAATCACAACACTTCAAAATAGACTTTATAAAATCCAAATATGAAGAAAATCCAGAAATGTAATGTCAAAAAGCCAATATGACAATTAGATACCATATGTTTTTATTCTGTCAATTAATATTTCCCAATTTATAATTGTAAAGATTGCAAGCATCAATACAAAGCAGCAAATAAAACGAACACTGCCACTGTTAAAAACTATTATTGTCAATACCTGAGAGCATATTATACAAAAGAATACAGAAAAAAAATTTAAGCTAATGTTTATTAAAACTATTTTAAGGGTCTGTTGTGCTCTCCTACTGGAGAGTAGAGTTCAGCTGTTCTATGTGTTGCACGAGACTGGAGAGGATTCTTGCTCCCGCTGCTGGCTGGTGAGCGCTCTCTAGTGTCATTTGATGAAAGCTAATTCAGTCCTTAACATTTTAGGGGTATTCCACACCCCGTTAAGAATATAAAAGCTATGGATCACTCACCCCTGAAGGATGCACTACTGAAATATGCACACATACTATTACTGAAAATTTGTAAATAAACAGATCAATGAAAGGACAAATCCACAGGCAATTCCTTCAAACACACACACACACACACACACACACACACCACAAACACACACACATACACATACACATACACAAATACAGACCCTTCCCGTTCCCTATGGAACAGGGCAAGTAATGTGGTCTTTGGCCAACAGAGTGGTTTAAATGATACTTAATTTGAAGATGTTAGGAGTGTGACTGTTCGTGGAAATAATAAATCCAAATTTCAAAGTGGCTAAAATAACCTCAAATCTTGGTAGCATCAGAGCCTGTTTTCAGGAACAAAAAAAATGCCTCTATCATTTTACAAATACCTTACTAATTTATTTCCTACCAGCTCTGGAACTACTTTACTGCAAAATAGCCCTAGAAAGTTTTCTTTTTCTTTTTATAAAGGTAAATTACATTTCTTAACAAGAAAATAATTTTAGACCTCCATTTCAGATTCCTGCATTCATAGTTTGTTATAATTTATTTCTTTAAAGTTTAAACCTGTGTTTGAACACCCATGTATTTTTTATTAAACAAATAGAACTTTTAAAACTATCTGGCAATGCATTTTTCTCTTTAAAAAATGATTGTTTTCAACCATCTTAAAATTCTAAAATGCTTAAAATTTAATTCTAAAATTTAAAAGTATAGCAAATGTGAATCCTAAAATTCCACAAAATAAGAGAGAAAGGGAAGTAAAATAAGAGAAAGGATTTTAAGCAAAATCTACAATTTCCAGGAAATTGAATCATCATATATTAAATAGAAGAGAAACTAGCTTTATCTTTTAATGTTTATCTACATATCTTTCATATGAGAACTTGAGGTCAAAAACCATGTGCTACGTATCTTTTGCTTCTAGAGGGTCATACTGATGATACAATAACTGTATGACGCTATGTGAAGTCTTCAGCAGAAGGACAATATAATTGGGAAAATCCTAATTTTAGTATTACACTACTGCTCTGTTAGTGCTCTGAGCATCTTTTCCTTTTCATGTTGTCTGTATACTATATATGAGGTTTCCCACCTTCTTACACTATTTAACATTGGTTCTTGTACAATTCATTTGTAGTTACAAATACTGCAATGCAGTGTTTTTATATATGTATATTCCAATAAGTTTTCCTATAATACTTCTTGATCATAATAGATTTTTCTTTTTGGTTATGGATCTCTTTAAGTGATTTTCTTTAAAAAGAAAAAAAATCAGGACACATCCTTTGAGGTAAGGTGAAGATGTCCCCACCTGAATACCTACAGCTGGATGGTGTTTTTCCAATCCTAGAACTTTACTACCTTTTCATTTTGAACATTTTGAGATTGCCAGAATTTCTAGAAATCATTATACACATGACTTAACAATTCTGGACTGAGAATTTTTTCTGGTTTTTCTTCATTAAGTAATTGAGGAGACTCATAAGTTAGCAGCTTGGCATTCTTATATTTTATCCTGTAACAGAAAGGCAATTAGAGTCATTATCCTGACTAATGTTGGTATCCTTCTAGTTGTGTGTGTGCAATTGCATGTGTGCAATTACAGTTTTAATTTTAAAAAAACTTCTGAAAAAGAAGTTGATGATATGCTTAAGTCAATTCTTTTCCTTTACTTCAATTCTATATGCAACAAAGACTGTATGTAAATGAGTTTCCTATGCATTGAAGTTCAGTACCAGCATTGAAGACAAATAATACCAAAAATGCATTTACATGGTATTATATTCTGATTCTGGTTTTCTTTTCCAAAAAGAATGAATCATACCCACGCACCCTCCCCCATACACCATACCTCTGAGATCTGTGAGGAAGAAAATTCCCACCTCTGAGTTCCTTCTTGACTCCAGACAATCAGTAACCAGTCATTAAGTGATATACAGTCATTTAAATAGTTCAATTGTCCAGGACATTCCTGACCATGTTCCTGGGCCTGTGACCAAATAGACCACAAACAGTGGAGTTCTTCCAGGCCCAACCTCAGACTCTCTTCTTTCTTCCCTTCTCCTCCATACCCCACATGGAACCTTCACTCCCAAATTTCTATGTCTAGGCCAGACTTTTACACAGAGTTCCAGACCCCATGTTCAATATTTGGGGGTCTCAAAACATCTCCAACTCCACCTGTCTAAAGGGAACTCAAGTCTTCACAGGCTCACATGTGGCTCCTGCACTAGTGAATGCCACAATCATCCTTCCAGATATACAATCCAGAAATTTGGGAGCAATCATTAGAAACTCCCTTTTCCCCACCTGATATAGTCAATTCATCACCTAATCCTATAAATTTAAATGCCTAAACGTCTACAGAATCCAACCATTTTCTCCCTCTCCACTGCCACCTCCCTAATTCAAACTACAGTTATTATACACTTGGGCCTGCTGACACAAGCCCTGTGTCTGCCCAAATCTATTCGTGCTTTCTGAAAGTGGTTGTTGATGCTGAACCAGCATGTTCTCCTGCTGCACCCACCTGAAGCCCGTTGCTTTCAGGTTGAAATCCCTCATAGGACCTGGACGCTTTGCATCACCTCAAGGGACTCACTCTCTTCCCACTTCCAATCTACCATGGCCCCATCAGTGCCTCATGCCTTTCTTTCCTTTCCCCTCCAGATTCTTCCTTCTTCCTACTTGGTTTCTCTTGTTAGCTGCTGCTCATCTGTCATATCTCAGCTCAAGAATCATTCTTTATAAATATTCTTTCCTCAACCCTCACAGACTTACAGCCTATTACTTCTCTGCCATGGACTTGTCACAACTGGTAAATACAAACCTGATTGTTTGTTTGATACATTTTCCATCTATTCAATTGTAGGTCCTATAAGGAGGGAACCAAGTCTGTTTTGCTCACTATTGTATGCTCACCTTATTCATTTTAGAACATAACTGTTGCATGATTAATATTTGTTGAAAAAAATATTTTTGTATGAACAAAGTATAGCGGTCATGAAAAAAATCACTTTGCTAATGAGTGCAGAATAAGGAGATGGTGTTATTAACTTCTCCTTTTATAAATGCACCATACCATCCAACATACAGACCAAAAAAAAGTATTGATTCTTTTCTATATTCCAAACATTATGTGTATTATACTATGTACTCAACATGCAGTATCTCATTAAATAAATTTAGAATATATAATCACATTTTTGGGCATCGATCAGGATAACCGGCAGGGACACTGTGCACTTTTACCTGTGTCATTACAGAATCATCACAACACTGCTTGGAATAAGAACTCTCTCAGCTCGGCAAGTGATGGCAAAGAAGCTCAGAAAGTTTGTGAGATGCTGAATTCACTTGGCCAGTTAAATGGCAAAGCCCACATGTGACCCTTAATCAGATCATATGACTCTACTTCCAGTACTCAATCCAAAACAACAGTTGGTCCAAATTGTGGAAAATTACATGGAAATTTGTATCTCATACTGCTAACCACACTCCCCAGAAGACTGATTTTGATGATCTAAAATGTTTTATCCCTTAATTTGTGTTTTCTTCAAGTATCTACCATGAGTAAAGGTTAAGACTTCTTCATAATCCCCAGCAAAACAATTTAAGTAGACCCATTACCTTCCCCTATGACCCCAATAATCTCATCCAGGGCTAGTAGGACTGCCCTTGCCTTTGTAAATTGCCTCTACCCTGTGCCACAAACAAGAAGTTATAAATTAAACCTGGAGTTATAAGTGTTTCTAGGAAATTTGCTTCCTGGGATCACTAAGTTTTTAAAACTCTTTTCTATTTGTCCAAAAATCTACAGAGAAGTTACTATTTTTCTGCTTCTTAGACTGGTAACTTGGCAATTTGTTCTCACTATGAGACCAAGTACAAAGAGAACAATTCAAAGTATATATTTATTCATGTCTGAAGCTGCAATACCTTTGGCGTATTCACTTATTGGCTTTCTCAGTAGGGCTGAAATTGTTTTTTTTTAATTATTATTACTATTTAAATGTTCCTATAAAAAAGTCTATTGCTTTAAAATCCAGGATGACTCAAAAATATTCTGTGTACTTTAGTGATATTATTTACTGATTTTTAAACTAACAACTTAAAATAAATTACAGGATTCAAGAGAAACTAGCATTTTCAAGGGGTTTTTTTCAAACACTAAGGTTAAGCATTGATGAACTCTGGCAGGCTGTAGCTAGGCAACTGCTGGACAGGATCACTGTGATAGGAAGTGCCGTGATTGGTGTTAGTTCACAGGCTTTCAAAAGTTCTTGTGAAGTAGTAATTACAAGGTCTAGAGAATGAGACAGCTCTTCTGGAAGCCATCTGATACACCACAGAAAGACAATTAAGGCTGCTTTCGATTAGCCTCCTATTTAAAGCAAAACATGAAAGCCACTAGGCCACCACGACAACACAGAGCCTTTTTTTTTATACAATTTGCCCCCTTTCTTCCCCTGCCTCCTCCCCCCCACACATACACACACTCCAGTTTAAGCCGTTGTTTCTCAGTCTAGTTGTGTAGGACACAGCTTCCTGACCCATGCTGGTATTAGGAGCCTTGGGTAACCCCTGGTTGAGGCAGTCGGTTGCCCGTCGTCCATCAGTAGCTCACAGCAGCTCATGGCAGCTCTTGCCGGCTGCTGCCCACTCACAATGGCTGCCGGCCACTCACACTGGCTGCCGGCCACTCCTGACCACTCATGCCAGCACACAGTAGCCCAAAGCAGCACTCAGCAGCCCGTGGCATCTCACAGCAGCTTATGCCAACCTCCCGCTGCTCTCGGCCACCCAGCTCCAGGGAGAGCTATTGTCCACAATCTTAGCTGTAGAGGGCGCAGCTCACTGGCCCACTGGCCACTGGGAATTCAACTGGCGACCTTGGTGTTAGAAGCATGGCGCTCTAACCACCTGAGCCACCAGGCCCCAACACAGAGACTTTCATTTCCTTCAGTTAGAGGGCAGAAAAAGAAAAAGATCAAGTATAGGACTTAATTTAAAATAAGCAAAAGTTGAATACTCAGGCCTGGCAGTCTTATATATCAAAGTCAAGCCCAAAATGGAAAGGAAGATCCTGAGATTGGTACAGGATCATCTGGGAAAACTTGAGTCCTCTTACTTCCCTGCGCCCTTGGGATCTGAAGAAATGGTATCTTCTCCCTATTAACATCTATGCTCCCAAATGCTTGAAGTTGATGCAGAGACCTCTCCCTTGCAAGACAATATGTACAACCCACAAAATTGGTGTCATCCCAGCCAAGAGATCAGTAACAAGGGTTAATTCAGAATATACTTAGGTAAGTGCCACATTGAACTGCTTAGGAAGTATGGTAGTTTAGAGATGGTGGCAAATTCTTTGCTACCTTCCTAATTGAAAACTGATGTCTGATCTCTTCTCCTTGATTCTGAGCTGGCCTTAATGACTTGTTTGGTCAATAGAATGTGGAAGAACAGACATTGTTCTGGACTTCTGAAGTTAGGTCATAAGAAACGTATAGCTTCCACTCAGGTCTCTTATAACTCACTGCCTGGGAGCCTGAGATGCGTGTAAGAAGTCTGGCTACCCTGAGACTACCATGCTGGGGTGACCATGTGTAGGACCTGCAGTCATCACTGTCAAGATACAGACACATTAGTGAAGCTGTCTCAGACCCTCCACACCAGCCCATTATCCAGCTAAATACTACCAAGTGGCTCCACTAACACCTGTAGAAGAAAAGAGTCACCTGGCTGATCCCTACCCAGCCCAGAAAATTGTGAGATATAATAAATAGTTGTTGTTTTAAGCCTCTCAGTTTGAGGACTATATGCTAAAGTTGCTGTAAAATATAGCCAACTTAGGGCAGCAAGAGCCAGGAGAGAATATCTGGGATTGGTTACTGAGGTTACTGAATCAAGAGTGGTGGAACGTGAAGTTGAAGTTGAAAATAGGAAAGTTCATTCAAATGAGAAAACTTTCTTCTAAAACAGAATTAGACATCTAGCAAAGAACTTGGTAGGATGGTTCTTAGAAGCTTAGGTAACAAGGACCCACCCTAAATGAAGTAGAAATGTCAAAACTGCTGTGGCAGAACCTAGAAGAATCTATCAGTAGGCTTGTAGAGGTGCACCTACTCGAGTAGATATTCTACATAAAGCCGCAAACCACCACTACCAAGAGTTCCAAGAGAGGAGCCAGAGACACTCTGTTTACTAGCGATAAGGAATGTGCTGGTGAAAGGAACACCAGCATCACTGAGAAGCTCAGAAGTGGCTGCAAGCCAGGGTGTTCACAGGAGATGCTGTTGCAGAACTGACGGTAATGGAAATGACAAGATTCAGACATAATAGAAGCCAGTTGTTAGCACTTAACTATCAGAAGCAAGGTAGCTGCAACTACCAAACTGAGCAGCAAGAATGGAATAGCAGCCAGGAGGCCTGCCCTCGAAAGAACAATGGACAGTTAACAAAACACAGTGCTCCTAGAGGCAAGATAGATGGGCATCTAACAGATGTATTAGTCAAAATACACAATTTTTTAAAAATCAAGGATGAATGATTACACTTAGAGTAGCTGCCGTAATAAGAAGTCACAGTCCTTTGTCCAACTTCCAGATTTGAACAAGTTTTCCTACCAACAGGCCTTTGATTGAAGAAGTTGTATCCCGATGAGGGGTACCTAGAATGCCCTAGCACATATGTATATGGTATTAATTTCCCCAGTCTTTCCCCAGAGGGGCCCAAGGCCATTTACTTAGGTAATTATGCACTGGGAAAAAGAGAATACCCAAACACTTCAAGGACCATTAGACACAAGGTCTGAATTGACTTTGAAACCTATGGACCCAAAATATCATTATGTCACCCCTATTATAATGATGTGCAGGAGCTCATGTAATAAATAGAATCCAGACCCATGGCCTAAACAGGTCTGCTATGTCCTTAATCATTTCACTGGGTCCCAAATATGATTAGAATGAACATATTTGATAGTGGACGCAACATCTATATTAGTTTGTTGGCCTATGGCAAGTGGAGAAAACGAAGTGGAAACCACTATACACAGACACATACATACACACACATTAACACACACACACAACCATCCCAAACACACTGCCACAGACTGCATCAAAGCTATCACATCCCAGAGGGAATAGTATTAATTATGCCACCCTGAACACCAGACTATTGCAGGGGTCATGGTCTCCATTACATCCCAATTTTCTTCACCAGTTCGGCCCCTACAAAAACCAAATAGATTCTGATGGATGACAGTGTATTATCACAGCCACGCAGCATTCCTAGTCACAGTTTCTATGCAGATGTGGTATATTCTTCAGAGCAGATTAACATGGTTTTAGGTACATGATTTGTAGCCAGTGATATGACAAATGCATTCTTTTTCCATCGTTGTCAGAAATGAGGACCAGAAGCAACTTGCCTTCACAGGGGATAGACAAAGTATTAATGTATAATGTTGCTCGCTTGTACCACCACATTAGAGGTGAGGGTCACTTATGATTAGCTAAGAGATAGGGAGGCGGAAGAGGCCAAGCTTTGTTCATAAATGGTTGAGTTCAGCATGTGGACAAATCCAAAACTACTCTCACATTACAACCCCCTCCTTGGTGGTGATCAATCCTGACAGTGATAAGGGAAATTCTCCCAAGGGGCAGAGCTTGTATAATGTACCTCATCATCTACTTGGGGTGAGAGAAGAGGGAACCAAGGTTGAATATATAATACATAGACTCATGACTGGTGCAAATGGCATAGCTGGCTGCTAAAGGACCTACAAAGAAAGAGATTGGACTCTCAGGGACAAGGTGTCAAGGTGTTCTGGTGACGCATATGGAAGACACATATGGAAGGACTTATGAGAATGGATCCAGTGAGAAGATCTTTATAGAACATGAGAACGTCCACCACAGAGCATCCACCATGGAAGAAGCACTAAAGATAATAGTACACTCAGACAGCTGATATCAGCCAGCTCTGTCAATGGCCATCCCAGTTGTGGCACAGTGGACTCATGAACCAAGTCACCATAGTGACAGGGATAAAGATGATGCCTGGCCCAATGCCATGGGGCTCCCACTCTCCAAGGCTGTTCTAGCTATTGCCACTGCCAAATGTCCAACCGGCCAACAATAGAAAAAAATCCTTAGCCCCCAATATGGTAGCATCCCTCATGGAGACCAACTAGCTACTTGGTGGCAAATTGATTACATTGAGCCCTTCTTCCCTGGAAGGAGCAGCAACTCATATTGATTAAAATGAATATATATTCCAGGTATGATGTTGCCTTTCTCCTGCCCACAGGGCCTCGGTCAGAACAGCTATCTGATAACTCATGGAGAGTTTGAGCATCTGACACAGCACCCCACATATCATTGCATTAGACCAAAGGATCCACTTTACAGCAAAGGAGGGGATAGAGGGCATATGATCAATCATGAAATACACTGGTCCTATCACGTAGTATACCAACCAGCAGCTGTGAGCCATTTAGATGGATGGAATGGTCTTTTAAAAGTGCAGATGAGGGCCGGCCCAGTGGCTCAGGCAGTTAGAGCTCCGTGCTCCTAACTCCAAAGGCTGCCGGTTTGATTCCCACATGGGCCAGTGGGCTCTCAGCCACAAGGTTGCCAGTTCAATTCCTCGAGTCCCGCAAGGGATGGAGGGCAGCGCCCCCTGCAACTAAGATTGAACACAGCACCTTGAGCTGAGCTGCCTCTGAGCTCCCAGATGGCTCAGTTGATTGGAGCCTGTCCTCTCAACCACAAGGTTGCCGGTTCGACTCCCACAAGCGATGGTGGGCTGCCGCCCCCTGCAACTAGCAACGGCAACTGGACCTGGAGCTGAGCTGCGCCCTCCACAACTAAGACTAAAAGGACAACAACTTGACTTGGAAAAATTAAAAAGCCCTGGAAGTACACACTGTTCCCCAATAAAGTCCTGTTTCCCTTCCCCAATAAAATCTTAAAAAAAAAAAAAAAGGTGCAGATGAGGCACCAACTTGGGAAAGATACTCTTTGATGGATCTTTTTAAGCTATGGAATTACGGAATTTAGATGGCCTAATAAGGCCCCTCAATGAAACATTGCTTTAGTTCAACAATATCTTCCTCTAGTCCACTTATTTTAAAACACAAGTTTCTTTAGCCACTTTTCTTAACTTCAGTTAGCGTTTCACTTGTAGACTGGTCACAAAGCTGGGAGAGTCTGTCACCTACATGCTCCATACTGCTCTTCCCTGTCTAAATGAGTAACTTTCAATAAGTCTGTGGGGAAATGAATTTAAGTGCTTCAGCTTAGGATGCTGGAAATGTTTCCACTCATATACTCCTTGCCCTTAATCCCTGGTTCTTGAGGCTGAAGTAGAGGACGCCAAGAAATGAGGTACATATAAAATAGCAACTACCAGTTTTGTCCCCTTACCCTGCTTTATTTTTCTTCTTAGCATTTATCAACATATGACATGGATGACATGGCATATTCTCTCTTTCTCTCTTTCATATATATATCTGTCTTTTACACACACAAATACAGGCACACAGTATGGACATAAGATGTTAACTCAAGGTGAGTAGAGATTAATTTTATTTATTACTAAATTCCCAGCAAAGAAAGAGTGTCTGGTACTTAGTAGACAATGAATAAATGAATAAGTGAATAAATGAATAAGTGAGTAAATAAAGAAGATAAAGAAATAGCAAGATGCAAGGACAAAGAGAAAAAGAGAGCATTTGTATATCAGGGACAAGATTGGAGAAAACACAACTGACTCTTCAATGTTAAAAAGTAGATTTTGCTCTTTCAGGGAAAGTAGGAATGTACAGTTCCACTGCCTGTGAGCACCTTCTAGGACTGCATTAAACAGCCACCTTTTTGTTCCCCTTTCCAGTCAGGTCCGGCCACTTCCTGTCACTCATTCAGTCTTTCAAAAAACACATGCTGCCCATTTTACATGAGTTGGGATCATTTAGTAGAAAAAGACAGACTCCTTAGCTGTGTGCCTTTGGTCAAGTTACCTAACCTCTCTGAGTCTTGGTTTCCTCAATCATGAAGTGGGGAAATAAAGAAGGTCCTGGACCTAATTCCAACATGGGAAAGAGGGTTTTTCCTTATACCACCAAACAATTTTCCAACACCATCTTGGTGTGCTACAATTCAACTCAATTCTGACACTCTCTACCAGGAGGTAACATCAGATTCCACAGTTTAAGGGCTCAGTCTCACAAGACTGCCCCACTTCAAATGCCAATCACAAACCCAAGTTGTTACCCTTACTTCTGACTGACTCGCTATAAATCAAAGTGTCCCACAACCTCCTCCTTGAGTTTTACTAATTTACTAGAGCAGCTCACAGAACACAGGACACCCATTTTCTCACTAGATTACTGGTTTATTACAAAGGATATTAAAGGATATATATCAACCAGCCAAATGAAGAGATTCATAGGACAAGGTCCCTAACAAAGGAGCTTCTATCCTAGTGGAATATAGGGGCCAGCATCGTGGCATGTGGGAGTGTTCTTGTTCCCCAAACTGGAAGCTCTCCAAATCCCTTCCTTTTGGGTTTGAATAAAGGCTTTATTACATAGGCATGATTGATTAACTCATTGACCATTGGTGACGAAGTCAACGTACAGCTCCTCTCCCCTCCCTGGAAATCAGCCAGTGGGACTGAAAGTTGCAACCCTCTACTCAAGGTTGGTTCACCTGGCAGTCAGGCTCCTTCTTTAGGTGCTTTCCAAAAGTCACCTCATTAACATAAACCCAGTGGTGATGGAAAGGGTTTGTTGTGAATCACAGGATACCCATTTCTCCGTGATGGCTCTGAAGCATTTTTGGGAACTGAGCACAAGAGACCAAATATTATAACAAAATGTTCTCCCATTGCTCTGATCACTCACGAAATTCCAAGGATTTTGGGAGTGGTGAGCCAGGAAACTTAGGGGAAGATCAAATATAGGTGACTAAAATATACTCCTTATGAATCACTATATCACAGGAAATTATAAAATGGATTGTATACACAAAGCACCTAACCCTGTGTCTGGCCCATATAAGCACTTAATAAATGGAAAACAGAGATGCACCCTGCTCTTGAGGATCCCATGATCTGTTAGGAGAGACAAACAAATAAGAAATGTCACAATGCAAGGCAACCAAAGGGATGGTGGAAATAACTGGAAAACACTGTTGGGGAGGAGTGTCTCTCAAGAAGACAGATTGTGGGGGCAGAGGGGTGGCTCAGTTGGTTAGAGCATGAGCTCTGGGCAATGGGGCTGCTGGTTCGATTCCCACATGGGCCAGCGAGCTGTGCCCTCCACAACTAGAATGAAGACAACGAGCTGCCACTGAGCTTCCGGAGGGGCGGCCAGATGGCTCAGTTGGTTGGAGAGCATCCTCTCAACCACAGGTTGCCAGTTCAATTCCCACACGGGATGGTGGACTGTACTCCCTGCAACTAACAACGGCAACTGGACCTGGAGCTGAAAAGCACCCTCCACAACTAAGACTGAAAGGACAACAACTTGACTTGGAAAAAATCCCGGAAGCACACACTGTTCCCCAATAAAGTCCTGTTTCCCTTCCCCAATGAAGAAGAAGGAGGAGGAGGAGAAGAAGAAGAAGAAGAAGAAGAAGAAGAAGAAGAAGAAGAAGAAGAAGAAGAAGAAGAAGAAGAAGAAGAAGAAGGAGAAGAAGAAGACAGATTGTGAAAGAAAGGTGTGTGAGTTTTGCAGGCAGACAGACAATCTAAAATAAAAACCCAAAGTGAGAGGTAACAGCATTTATTTGAGATCCAAAAGAATAGTTTATTTGGGAAGCACTGATTCAGGCAGAAACCCAAATAGGGTTCTGATTAGGAGGTGAAGGTAAGGGGTATTTTTTAGAAAAGGAAAGGGAACAGTTACATGAATAAAAGGAAGGAACTTCTATAGGTGCTGATATGCTGACATAGTGATGCTAATTCTAAAGAATGTCTTTGATTTTCACTCCATTCTCATGTCTGCTTTCTTGTTAGCTTTGCATGAAATGTTAGCTTTGGGATAAAATGTTGCTTTAGGCCCAACCCAAAGTTATTAGGTTGGTGCAAAAGTAATTGCAGTTTAAAAATAATTGCTTTTGCACCTGGAGGACCCCAAGACCCATGCTCTTAATTAACCTCTTTCCTCTAATGCCTTCTTCTAATGGTTCAGAAACTTCACTAAAATCTCCGCTAATTACCCAAATCCTTAATTAACTGGATTTCTCCCTTCAACAAACATTTTAAAAGGAAGAAAATAATAAGTCAATTTGACAACAAAATTGTCTAGCAAGTCAATTCTGGTGCCAGTCTTGGTTGCTACAAACTGCCAGGAGGTCAGGAAGGATACAGCACTCAGACTGAGGGTCCAGAGAGAGTCCAGGGCCAGCCTGGCTATGTCATAGGCCAAAGATAATATGAACAGGACTAAGGGGGGCATTTAAGTGCACAAGAGAACTCCAGAACAAAACAATAGTCCAGGATCCTAGACATGAGTGATCTAACAGCTCAAATAATAGCTGACTTTTCCCAGAGGTCAGGACAAATTGCGGATCAGGAAGTCAGAGGTGAGTAAGCAAATCCACCAAGTTATGGAGTGGCATTAGCAATAGCTCCTGTCCAAGCTGGAGCTTCCCACATAGTTCCTTTCAGAGAACAAGTTCAAACAACCAATCTGGTATCGTTGGGTGCCTGTCATGTGCAAGGCACCGATTCAGAATGTGAGTGCCAGAAAGAAATAGGATCCTGCTTGCCAAACACATGGGTAGCCCAAGATCCTTAGCAGGCTGCAGGATCCGGCGCCCTGAGAATTCTTCCTGAGGTGATAATCCCTCCCCCACACATCAGCAACACCAGGTTGTTTTCTGTGTCCAGGACACAGCCTGCAGCTCCTCTTTACTCCCCCTGATGAGTGTGTCTTTTCCTACCTGAAAAATAATATAAATGGAAACACTTCAGAATGGAGCCGGAGCTGCTATGCCAGAGGAACTGCCTTGCACTCTTACTCCTCAAACTTTCAGAAGGTTGAAACAGAGCAAAATACTGTATGGCATCAATTCCCACATGTTCACCTTGCTGAGACCATCACCACTAAGATTCAAAGAGAGCAGCCATAGATTCCATCTTTTGATGTGGGAGGGGCAAGGTTATAGTAGAGCAAGTAGGATGGGAAATATTTTTGCAACGATTTGTGAAAAATACTATTTACCACACCTGGATTTCACTGAGTCAATGCAGCATATTTATCTTACGGAATTTTGCCAATGTCTTGTACCCAAATTAGAAATTTATTCTTTCATTCAGTCAAACAAGTTTTGAGTTCCTTTAGAAGGTGATATAAACACTAATATGACATAATTGGACATGTGAAAACTGTCAATGCATTGCTTAAAATAAATATCGCCTCCTGACTTAATAATAATTTGACTGAGAATTATTTAGAGCAGTTGCTATGAATCAGACTCTGCATCCGGACTGCATGGGTGCAAATACTGGCTCTGCCACTCACTGATATCTATGATTCAGACAAGTTATTGAAACCTCTCTGGGCTCTGTTTTGCTATGTATAACATGGGACTAGTGCCTGATATGATTATTGTAAGGAGGAAATGTATTAATTCATGCAATTGGTTAAATAGTGCCTGATATGTAGTAAGCACTTAATAAATGTTTGATACCATAATTATTATTAATTAACATTAAAATGGATTTCAAATGCTCATGATATACTCATAGGTTAAAAAGAAGAAAATTAGAAAATAAATAATGCAAACAGTATCATCAAAACAAAGAACATAAAAAAACTTATGTGTGGAAGAAATTTTATATTGGAAGAAATGGGTGTGTTGGAGTAGAAAAACTGTGGGAAGTTTTCTCTTCTCTGTATTACAAAGATTCCACCCTGCCCCCCCAAAAAATATGCTTGTATAATTTTTTTAAATGTGTTTCAAGAAAATACAAACTATATCTTCTGACCTATACCTAAGTAATAAAGCTCTTTCCCGTTAAGAGGAAAATCAGATTTTTAAAGGTACACATTCTCTGTACTTCCAGTTCCCTCTAAAGTTGATTCTATTGATCTGCATTATGCTTTTGCTCTCATCAATACAGCATACCTACTGTTGCAGCATATAGAGAAGAGAAAGAAAAGTGGCTCAAAACTTAATGACATGTAACAGTCTGAATTCCTAATGCGAACTTGGTCAATCTCTGATGCCCAAAAGACCATCTGTCTCCTTTTAATGTCTTGGATAACCATCTATATGTTTCAGATTTATCGCTCTGGCCCTAATGCATCTGCCAAACACATGAATATTTAAATATCTAAAAATGATCACATCAACAGAATATGTGACAGATTTACAGCTGAGGTTTTTTCCTTTGGTTACTCATTGCCATGAACAATGCTAGGGACTGTGAAAGGAGGGTTCAAATTAATTTCACCTGGAGGGATTTATGACTTCAAGTGAAAGAACTTCCCTAATAACAATGGCTAGCACTTGTTGAGTGTCCTGGGCATCAGGTTATGTGTTTGACATATATTATCTCATTGTATTCTCTTAACAGTTCTGTGAGATATGAAATATTATTACCCTTTGATTGTGACAATGTATTTGGTCTTCCAGTTTCTAGCACAGAGCTCCTAAAACCTTTGGAATTCCCTAAGTGATCTGAGCCTTGAAGGTATCTCAACCACACTTGAGTTTATGTTAATGAAGGAGCATTTGGAAAGCTCCTAAGGATGAGGCCTGGTTGTCAGGGGAAACAACTTTGTGATTAAAGGTCTGAAACTTTCAATCCCACTCCTCCCCACCTCACTACTCACCCACTCCCAACTTTCAGGGAGGGGAGAGAGGCTGGAGATTGAGTTAAATCTCCAATGGCCAATGATTTAATCATTTATGCCTTTGTAATGATCCTCTATAAAAACCCAAAACAAAAGGGTTTGGAGAACTTCCACGTTAGTGAACATGTGGAGACTTGGAGAGAGCAGCATACGTGGAGAGGGCGTGGAAATCTGGTGCCCTATCTCTACGCCTTGAACTCTGCATCTTTTCCATCTACCTGTTCCTGAGTGAAATCCTTTTATAGTAAACCAGTCATCTGTAAGTAAAATGTTTCTCTGAGTTCTGTGAACTGTTCTAGAAAATTAATGGATCCCAGGGAGTAGGTCGTTGGAAACTTGGATCTATAGCTATGGGTCAGAAACACAGAGAACAACTTTAACTTGCAATTGTTATCTGAAGCGGCACTCTTGTAGGACTGAGCCCTTAACCTGTAAGATTTGATGCTATTTCCGTGTAGATATGTCAGAACTAATTATGTAGGACACTCAGTTGGTGTCAAAGAATTGTTTGCTTGGTAGTATGACAAAAAACACCCCACACATCAGAATTGGTATTAGAATTGATGTAGGTGATGTTTGATCTGCCAGCAGTTTCTTAGTGTGGGCCAGGATCGTGTCTCACGAAGCCGAAGAATGGAAACATGGACCAGGAGAGGCAAAGAGTTTTAAAAAGAGAATAATTTATTAGAGGCAGGAGAAGATGTTGCAGCTCCCGAGGGGGGGGATCCCAAATGGGGGTGCCCAGTGACTGAGACAAAAGCTCTTACTTTTACCTTCCCTTGCCTGCTTGGGGAAGGGGAGCTGTTTGGAGAAGGGAACTTGTTTGAAGAAGGAAACTGGTGCCTTCTGATAAAATTTGTCTACTAGGTTTATTCTGCTTGCCCATCCTAAAGGAATTAGCAAAATAACCCACTCTTATCTATCAGATCAGCTCCATTTGTCAGGCCAAAATGAATTTTATGATTAACCTCAAGGCCTATGTTATATATATATATTATGTCCTGCCTGAAGTGAAGGAGTGATTTCAAAACCTGGAGTTTTAGGACATGGCTGTCTTTGTTTATTCCACCAGGGACTTCCCTGTCTACCTAGAGACATGCTAACTCTCCTGTATCAGAATCATTAAACCCCATTTTACAAGGGAAGAAACTAAAGATCACAAAAATCAAATGACTCGCTCAAGTCACAACAGCCAGGAGGTAGCAAAGCTGGCACTCAAACGCATTTCTGCCCAGCGCCAAATCTGGACCTCCTACAGTGACAGCCAGGCCCATGGCATCACTACTGCTTTGGATTCTCCATGCTTGGTTCCACTGGGGTAGCAGGGAGAATTTTCACAACACTGTGAACACTGAGCATTTTTCCACACAAAAGTATTTATCAGGATTCCCACCTGGCCTCTGTTAGAGTGACCTTATGAAAATATTACTCCCATTGGTAACATGCTAAGGTCCCGCAGCCTGCCACTTGCAAAAGCTAAAAATCAAGAGACATGGTTGGTGGAAGGAAAAGCAGGTTCATTCAAAATGCCGGCATTCTAGAAGGATGGCAGACTCCTGTCTAAACGCCACCTCCCTGTTCCCAAACTGGTTAGAAGGTTTTATAGGTACACAAGAACAAAGGAAAGGGGGAGTCTGACAGCTGACATTCTTCTGTTAAGGTCTAGAATCGACCACCCCTCAATTGGACAGAGGACACACGCGATAATGCAAGTCACACAGCGAGGTTTATTTCTAGCTAGTTGGGGTCTGAGTATCTGCCCGACGCAGTGGGTTTCAACAAGGACCCCGAGCACTCAAAGCCAGGGTTTATATAGCGTTTTTAAAGCATCCAGTAATTTTCCATAGCTTCAAAGAGTATACATATCATGGGCTTGTACCACATTCTGGGGATTTGACAAGATAAGCTAGCTTGTACCCCACCCAGTCGGCAGACAACAAGATAAGCTCTTTTCAAACAGGACATCTGGTCCACACCCTGTTAAGGTCATCCAGAAAATGGCTTCCTTTCTTATGCTAACCTACTCTTACATTCCCCCCTTTTGTTGTTTATAATGAGGAATCTTGCTCATGCACAGGCCAATCGTAGAGGCCCTCAGGGGCAGGCAATCTCTCATACTGTTGTCTTAGGACCATGAGCTGGACGGTATTAATACGATCTTTCTCAAAATTAATAAGCTTGTTTAAAATGCAAGGGCCAAAGGTTAAAATAAGCACAAGCAAAACAAACGGGCCAACCAAGGTAGAAACTAGGGTGGTGAACCAGGGGGACCTATTAAACCAAGCCTCAAACCAGTTCTCCTGAGCTTCCCTCTCCCGTTTTCTCTTGGCTAACCCTTCTCTCACCTTTGTTATGGATTCTTTTACTATACTAGTATGGTCAGCATAAAAGCAGCACTCTTTTCCTAATGCAACATACAGTTCCCCTTGTTAACAAAGGCAAATTTGAGGGAGTTAGGTCGTGATACCGACCATTTCTAATCTCCGTCATTAGAGGTGACACAGTCCCATTTTTTACAGAAAGAATATTGGACCCCCCCACAATGTTGGCCGTTAGAATGTTCCAGACAGGCATAAAATCCATAGTTACGGGCTAAATTGGGTGCCGTGGACCTGTATTCAGGGTTGATATCTCTGGAGCAGAAGTATAGGTCTGGCCACCCCGTGGACAATTGGGCCACGTGGGTGGTTTTGCTGAGAGTTGCACCAGTCTCTCCACCGGTCAGTATCCATGTCTGTTTATAAGGCCGATGGGCATTG
Organism: Rhinolophus hipposideros; assembly: GCF_964194185.1. Classification (NCBI taxonomy): domain Eukaryota; kingdom Metazoa; phylum Chordata; class Mammalia; order Chiroptera; family Rhinolophidae; genus Rhinolophus; species Rhinolophus hipposideros. Next base: position 53,384,969 of record NC_138063.1, read on the forward strand.
GTCTCCAAACCCCCAAATGTTATGGTCCCCGTGCAGCTCCTTATCCAGATGTTGAACAGAGTCAGGGCTAGCAGCCACTTCATCGTTGAGTGAGGCAGAGGGCGAGGCGCTTCCCCGAGGTCAGGAGAGCTGCAGCTTCAGAGGATTATCAGGGTGTCGCCGCACGGTCCACTACCCAGCTTGTGTCTGCTCCAGCTAATCAGCTTGGCGCAAGTGAGAGTGATGGACCCAAGGCCCGATGCTGTCAACCTTCTGCGTTCCCAAAGTCCCAATCCGGTCTCTTCAAGGGAAAGTGCTCGTCAATCAGGTTCGGCAAGATTGTTGGCCGCCTGTTGTCACCGGGGACATTCTTTCTGGCCTCGGTGAGGATCCGCTTGCTCTCCTTTCTTCACTTCCACGCCATAATTACGAGCCCAGGGCCCGTCCAAACGGCGTCCACTGTGGACGTCGCTGGGCCACCTTCTCGTCGGGGACGTCTCCCACGACTTCCAGTAATGAAGCCTCCAGGGTCGTAACCCGCTCCTTCCTTCCCGTGAGAATTCTCAATTGGGACCGGGCAGAGACCTGTTTCAGTCTCTCCAATCGAGGACCTGTTTCAGTCCTCTCCTCTTGGAGGTGGCCAAACCTCCTACCGCGGTTCCTATGTAAACCTCGGTATCGGGAGTCGTCTGTTCCCTTGAGGGGTGGGGGATCCCGGACGAGCCCCCAAATGTTAAGGTCTACAATCGACCACCCCTCAATTGGACAGAGGACACACACGATAATGCAAGTCACACAGCGAGGTTTATTTCCAGCTAGCTGGGGTCCGAGTATCTGCCCGACGCAGTGGGTTTCAACAAGGACCCCTAGCACTCAAAGCCAAGGGTTTATATAGCATTTTTAAAGCATCCAGTAATTTTCCATAGCTTCAAAGAGTATACATATCATGGGCTTGTTCCACATTCTGGGGATTTGACAAGATAAGCTGGCTTGTACCCCACCCAGTCGGCAGTTAACAAGATAAGCTCTTTTCAAACAGGACATCTGGTCCACACCCTGTTAAGGTCATCCAGAAAATGGCTTGCTTTCTTATGCTAACCTACTCTTACACTTCCTGGGGTCTGGTCTGTTTTAAGAAAATGTTTTCTCCAGACTTCGAACTGGGACTGTTCGAACTCAGCCACCACAGCCTGGGACTTTATGTGTATTCTAGTGTCTGGGCATCTGAAGGTCAAGAAGTTGCCCTTTCCCGGTTAGGATTTTGCTAATTAAATGGATTACTGAGGTATGTGTAGCCTTGAGAAAGGGAATAAAACAGAGTTCCTTAGTTAATCAGTGAGGGGAGAAACAAAGAGGAAATAGCTGAATATTGGGGTGGATCTAACTGCAAACTAGGTAGGTTTAATTATAGGTGGCTAGATAGAGAGCTATGTGGTGAGTCAAATGGCAATCTAACCAAGTCTAATTACATTATTGATTTACCAAATTTCACCCTTACACCATTTCATTTCTTTCCTTATAATAGTATATTGACATTGTCCTTAAATGGGATAAGGGGTTAGGATGTGCAGTTAAAACTAGGGAAATTATTCCTATTTAGTATTCAAATAACTAACTTCTAACCAGTAAGCCAAATGGTAAAGATAAGTGGCATGAGAAATATCCAGAGCAACATGCATCAGCACCAAATTCAGCCAAAGAAATCCAGTCCGATTAAGTCAAATTGGACCGTCTAAGGTGGGTCCATGTGAAGTGAAAAAAAAAATAGAAATTAGCAACATTCAGAATGAGAAGGGGCAAATGACTATATAGGCAGAAGATGCTTTTTAAAAGTATATGCAACTTTATGCTATTATAATTTTGTTGTTATTAAGAATTGTTCTAATCTGAATTTAATACTACTACTTTAACTAAAATATAAACATTCTATTACAGGTCTAGATTGACTTTTTTTAAGCTTAGAAGGCTGTTCAAGAGCTAAAACTGAAAAACAGATCTATTTAATTTTCTTCTTTTCAGGAACTGCCTGGTAGGGCTGAGGGAAACATTTCCCATGAAACTACTAGGATCTCTTAGAACAACTTAATATTAGAGCCAAAAGTTACCTTAGGAGGAAATTCTGCCAAAAGCCTTATTTTCCAAATGAGGAAAATTGGATGCACTTTTTCAAATCCACTTAGCTAATTAGTGAAGAGCCTCTTAGACAGAATAAATTCAGTGTGTTGGCAAATAAGCCTTTCTCAGGAGTGCTTCCCTAAGACTCAGTTACAATGAGCCCCATTGTTCCTTCAATAAGTCTTTAACATGATTGCTGTTGAGGAGTGACATTCATCCTAGAGCGAGCTGCTGGTTAACCTCCTTGAGGTCAGACCATCCCAACACAGCATTTCACACATCCTGCCTCAGTGAATCCATCACCTCCAAATTTGGAATCTGAATAAACATCTGAACCTAACACAGCCTCACTGTGTGACCACATTACTTCACTCTGGGTTTACTGCCCTACAGGACAAGACCCTGAGCTGGTTTTAGTTTATGCAGGAATATGCAGGATCATAAATATTCAGGTCAGGTTTTTGGTATTACTCTCACTAGCGGGGAATTCCAAGGGCAAAAAGGAGGAAACCCCAAACTTTAAAGTATTTTACCTGAAGAAATCCAATCCAGTAAGTCAAATTGGAGGGTCTAGGATGATCAAAGACGGGCCCATCAGAAAAGAAAAAAATATAAAGATGAAACATTCAGAATGAGAAAGAGCAAATGACTACATAAGAAGAGGATGCTTTTTAAAGTTTTTTTTTTCAGTTTCCTCCCCTGTAACTCTTTTTTGTCTTCTTCCCAAACATGATAAATATTACATGAACTCCCTCATTTGCTTCCACATACATGCAAGTACACATTTCCACTATAGGTACTGGTGTCGAATACCCTTGGTTGTTCGCAGAATATTAAAGAATTCTCAAGACTCAGAAAAGTAGGACAGCAAAGAAAGGTTTTTTTAAAGTTAGGAAGCCAGTGGCAGTGTCTAGATAAGACAGCTGCCCCCGCGCGGGGGAAGGGGGGGGCGTGAGTTGCATGTTGAGGGGGCAGAGTCTCAGAGTAGACAGCTGCACCTAACTTCAGGTTACCTTTTTCTTATACAATTAGGAAGGGGGAGTCGGTCAGGCAGGTCTGAGAGCTGACATCACTTCCTGGGATCTGGTCTGTTTTAAAATATTATCTCCGGACTCTAGACTTGGACTATAAGGGACTTGCAAATTGGATTCTGGTGTCTGGGCACCTGAGGATTAAGAAATTGCTCTTTTTAGTTTAGGATTTTGTTAATTAAATAGATTTTTCATTAAATAGCATTTCCATTGGCAAAATAGGTACATACTTTGTAACTTCCAAAATCATAGGCTTTTGTAAAAAAAAAAATGATATATTTATTAACAGGTCTTAATTTATCTTTTCACATTTCTGTGACAAGAAGCCAGAAATAAATGAACTCAGACTCATTTAATAATTCCCTAGCTACAAGGGTGTCCCCTGCACTACTAAGGTCATGGGTCATGGTCCCAGCCTGTGGAATTCCTGGTGCCCCACGGATGTCTCAAGGCATATCACTTACCGACCAAAGGCCTGTTGACCCATGGATATGGCGATGGAGGTCTAGAGAAAGCAAAAGAATTTAGACAGGGAGCAAGTCACCAAAAAGAACTGGAAGGAGACTGTGTGTCTTTGACTTGTGTGCCTGTCTGATGAGTGGGTCTTCATCTTGCACCTGGTAGGACCTAGCCCTAAAGTTCCAGATACTACCAGGTTATCCTGTTATGGGAAGCTTCTTGAAAGGGGTGGATGCCCTAGAGGCCTTTACATGTCCATCCTGTGCTCACCAAGAGTGAGGCTGAGATGACTCACCTGTCCTCCAAGAAACAGAAAAGAGCTTCACACCATGTCTGGCAATGGGATTCCCCAACCAACAGAGAGGTCAGACTTTTGATTCCACCGGAGTAGCCCTAGCCTGGAAACATCAATTTGCAACCCTAAAGGGCGGGGATCCATGGAGGCTCTGGAGAGCTGCTGAGAGAAATGCCCAGTGGGGAGAGGAGGAGGTGGAGGCAAACTCCCCGGGCTTCGGCACCCAAGCGTACTGGTGTAGAACGCCCTAGGTTGTTCATAGAACGTTAAAGCATTCAGAAGACACAGAAAAGTAGGAGAGCAATGAAAAGTTTCATTAAAGTTAGGAAGCCAGTGGCAGTGTCTAGATAAGACAGCTGTCCCTGGTAGTAAAAAGAGAAACATGGGGTGAGGGGCTTGGGGGTGGGGGTTGCCCGTGGCAGAGTCTGAGTAGACAACTGCACCTAACTTAAGGTTCATGTTTTCTTCTATAGGAAGGAGGAGTTGGTCAAGCAGGTCTGAGGGTTGACATTGCTTCCTGGGGTCTGGTCTATATTAAGATATTGTCTCTGGACTCCGGACTCGAACTGACCACCATAGCCTGAGACTTTACACATCATCAGTAAAAACTGCAAGGGTATTTGTAGGGAAAGTCAGGCTCCCTTGTCAGCCATCCGGCGGCACTGACTCGGCAGACTGCTGGTCACGTGAGATGGAGTGTAGTGCCGGTGTTGTCCATCCTGAAGATGTCACTGTTTGTATATACTCTTATGTAAGCACCTTGGCTGTGAGGCACTATTGTCTCAGCATGGTATAAAAGAACACAGCCATTGTACGAGGCTGGCTGCTGGCTGTGCCTGGAAACAAGGCTGGCTGTGCCCAGATACCAAGCTGGCTATGGCCAGCAATGAGGCTGGCTGTGCCCAGAAAGCTAGTAAATAAAACATGTCTACTGTAGGGATGGAGTCCCAGAGAGCAGTTTCCAGGCTCTTGGCCTCATGTGGAAAGGTGCTGGCTCAGTTATTAGTTGGCCATCAGCTGTAACCAGTTGGCCATTAGCCACTATTGTTTTGTATATAAATGCCATGGCTATACTAGCAAGTGTGGATTGCGGTTAGCAAGCACAGATTGAGGTTAGTAAGCGCAGATTGCTGATGGTGCGGATCCTACTTCCTGTGTCTTGCCCAGCCTCCAGCAAGACTGTGGTGCAGGAAGACTCCTTGTTGGGGTATTGGAGGATGTTTTCTTCTTGTGTGTCGACCAACCACCATTGAGAATATAGTGGTATGAACCCCCTACCTGTGGTTCCATTGGTGTTTCTTTTCAGTCTCACCATATCCTGCGTTCACCTGCCAGGAGCGGGAGCTGAGTCCCTGCATTACACTATTCTGCCTTCAGCTCCACGCATCTTCTTCCAGTTTCCAGAGTCGTGGACACCTTATACTGGGACCACCACACACTTTGGACAGTGTTGCAAATTGGATTCCACTATACAGGCGCTTGAGGATTAAGAAATTGCTCTTTTTAGGTTAGGATTTTGTTAATTAAATAGATTAACAAAGTATGGGTATCCTTGAGAAAGGGAACAAAACAGAGTTTTTAAGTTAATCAGGGAGGGGGAAAACAGAGACAAAATAGCTAAATATCAGGGTGGATCAAACTGTAAACTAGCTAAGTCTAATTATAGGTGTCTACATAGCAAGCTATGTAGTGAGTCAAACTGCAAATGAGCTATGTCTAGTTACATTATTGATTCCCTGAATTTCATCCTTACACTATCCACGTTACCTTTGTTGTTTCATGGTGATCCAGACCCAACTATAAAATAGATAACTTTGGCTTCTGCCACTATCACTTAGAAATCCTCTACTTCCTCATTCCTATACAAGGCATGTGCAGGACTCATGGTCCACACCTCGCCCTACCCCTCCCCACCCCCAGGCAATTGTGTGTCCTAGATGCTGTCACTGCAAGGAAATATAGTCATACCATTCATATACAAAAGACCCTTGGAAAGAGTCAGTTTCCCTTCACTTCTACCACCATCTCTCTCCATTCTGGTAACGCAAATCCTGAGCCAGAGGAATAGCTCCAATAATGGGAGGGCATTTCAAGAAAGCAAGCAGAGATTTGGAGATGGTGAGGGTCTACAGAAACTTCTGTTTCACACTACAGAAAAACCTATTTTACCTGGCTCCCACTCCCACCCATAATTGCTCTAGCATTTAAACTGAATAAGTTTAAGGTTTGTCTCTATCAGGTTTCCTTTCCCCCACCCCTTTTTGATCAGACCCCCTGAGAACTCTTCCTCAGTTTCATTGAGCTGAGCTCACAGGCAGCTATGAGTATCCTGAGAGCAGCATTGGAGATCTGAGATCATCTATTTCACTCAAGATTTTCAAGTTTTGAAGCCTCCCCGAAGTGTGGCCCCACCAGTGTAGTTGAGCCTTTTATCAACATTTCCTTGGGTTTGTTTTCATCACTGTTACTATCAAGACAGGAAAACAGTACCTATGGGTCTTTCAAGTTAGGGAAGAACAAAGCTTCCACACTGTTTTATTTGGGGATAAATTAAAAACATACACAAAACATTCTTCCTAATTCAACATAGATTTCAATGTGTAGGGTATAACTAAAGGAATCTGAAATCAGGGAGTGTCACACTCAAAGAGAATAGGAGAGAGCTTATCAAACATTCTCTCCTGAAACAATCAAGTATGAGTATGAGATGACAGTGGGTAAAAACTATGAAGGCCAGTCTGGAGGTAGAACCTACTACATATGCAGTTCTAACATTTTTGAAGTCACTACATTCTGTGGACCTCAACTTATTCATTACAAAAAGAGACAACAATCCAAACCCAGTTCATTGGACTAGTGTAAGGAAGTATTAACTATCACTGATAGTGTCCACTGAAATTGTATGCACAGTATATAATGCTTTGTTTTACAATATATTGAGTGAATTAGAGAACCAGTTAAATCAATCATTGTAACTAATTTTTTTTTTCATTTACATTACCCCATAGTCCATACCACCACACCTAAGAATCATAGACTCATGGACATCAGAGTTGGAAATTGCCTGATTGGTCATTGTATTATAACCAATTCATTCAGGAGTTTTCTGTGTTCTTGTCTTCTCATCCCATTTTCAAATACCAGGATTTCCGATGGCACACTTGAATGGCTCAAACAACTCACAACATCATACAAATCAACAACAATTTTAATGCTGTCATACTTCACTGCTGTGCCACTGTTTCAGTAAAACTCATTTCTGTTTCATCCCAGCTTGTCGCAACTAACACACAAGCTTTCCTTAGTGTCAGTTGGAAACAATGCTATTTACTCACAAGTCATCCTTACTCCATGCTGTTTCCCCCAACCAGCTCAGCTCAAAGTGTGCCTGACAGACATTGCTTAAGAGTATCTTTCTGACGAGAGCCATGAAATCCATTTACATATTATCTAAACTAGGCAATAATCCTGTGAAAGATCTAGGATACCAGTGTGCCATGGTACAATGGTTGACAAAAATCCTAATAGAAAGATATGATGAGAACAGAGAACCCTGAATGGGTTTTAAGAAATCTGAATTCTAGAATAGGGATCCACCACTAATTAGCTGTGTGACTTTGGAAAATCAGTCCTCAGTTTTCTCACTAACAATGAGGCATTTGAAAGACATACTCTCTTAGGAGTCTTCTAAAATTCCATGTCAATTTCTTGACATTCATAAAGATTAGTAAAGATGAAATAACACATCTTTGGTTGTAAATGTATCATCCTATAATAATGATTTGTGTATGTGTAAACAACCCTTCCCTATACTCTTCATGCTTCCTATAGATATATAAGAAAGTAATACTTTTATCAAACATGGAGAAAATATATCCTTAAATACATACCCATAACACAACAAATATTTTTAAAACTATACTACCTGGTACAGCACATAAAAAGAGAACAAATAAAGTAAGTGGAGAAAAAAATAATACTTTTAACTATATTTAACGATTAAATAACAATTACCATATTTTGCTGTGTACAATGTGTGCCCATGTATGATGCACACCCACATTTTTGGCCCAAACTTTCAGGAAAAAAAACTTTCATTTTAATTTTTTAATTCAAATTTTTATTTGTTTACATTTAGGTACTTATTTTTTGTATTATAAAAGAATTTTAACATTTATTTTTCAACATATTATGGTACAATAAATTTTATGTGACAAATAATTATAAAACACAAGAACAGATACAAGATACAAAAAATTTTATGTACCAGTAACAAATTTACGATATGTACACATCATAGAAAGCCAAGAACTCTTCGTTGTTGCAAGTTTGTCGTAAGTTCAACAAAAGCAATTATCGTATTCCAGGGTATTATTTTGCATACAGATATTGTCATTGATTTCTAGAGTTACACTTTTAACTCATAAGCATAAATAAAAGATTTAAAAACATTTATGTAGGTACAGAATTAGTACTACCCATGTATGATATGCATTCTTATTTTTTCCTCACAAATTTGGGCAAAAAAGTGTGCATTATATACAACATATGTACCTATAAAAGAAAGTAATAACACTTTAAAGAACTCAAATTATCTTACGTGACCAAAAGTGTTCATTGTATTAAAAGTGAATTAGCATTTTCTTATCAGTGAGATAGTATTTCTTTTTTTCCATTCTTAATTACACATTATCAATTTATTATTTTTTCTAAATCCCTTAAAAATAATTTTATTTCTTCTCATTCAAGGTTAATGTTCATCTTTGAACAAATGACTCGGTCTCAATAGCCTTCAGGGCACCATAACATAAAGTGGCACCCAGGGCCGTACCTATGAGTCACAGAACAAAATGGCATAAGGACTCTCAAATTGAAATTCCCCCAAATTCCAAGCAACCCCTGCATTATAAAAATAATGATAATACCTGATCCAACATAAAACCACACAGGGTATTTCACCCAGGGTTTGAGTCTCTGGACTGACAGAAGCAGTGTATCAGAACTCTCTGAGACACCTCAATGACACTCATTAAATACCTAGCAGCAGAAACGGCCTTTCCAAGGATATATTCACATCCAACATGGGCAAGACTCCCATTTCAGGTATAAGTGGGTTATCTAAGGGTCTGCTCTAATCTAAAGGGTGTTCATTTTCCTATGCACATCAAAGCCAAATGAGACACAAAGAGGGGTTTGCAGCAAATAAAGTAAAGGTTTATTGATGAGACAAGTAAAGAGTTAAGAAGACTGGGCTTGTGAGCTGGCAGGATGGCACAGGCAAAGAGTTAAAAGGAGCGGGCTTGTGGGCTAACAAGAATGACCCTAAACATTAACCACTTGGCTCCCCTGGCTGGCACTGCACCTGCAAGCTGACAAGAACCTTACATCCATCATAGGTGAGAACAGAACCGTTCCCAATCACAAAAGCAACCCCCTGCAAGCTGACATCCATCATAGATGGGGACATGATAATTCCCAGAAGACTATTGTAACGACAGCCCCTCCCCCCACCCCACAAGCTGACAAACACCCTACATCCTGCTTAGAAAAATATAAAACCCCAGCGCTCCTTCTCATCGGCTCAGCTGTCACCCATCGGACTCTGTCCTGGCTAAACTCTATTTTGCCAGTATCTCTCTCTTACCCCTCTGTCTCTGAGGCTGTCCCTATTGGGTTCTGTCTTGACAAAACTTCCCTTTGCCAGAATTGTTTCTCTTTAACTTTCAATAAATTTTTGCTTACTCTTGTAGAGTCTCATAAACTCTTTTTACACTCTGCAAATGACCAGGGGTTAATTGTACTCCAAGACAGTTATTACTTAAGGAAGTGGTGTCAAGCCTGGGTACACAGGTGAGCTGGCGCTCAAGGACCTGGCTCCCAGTGGCCTCAAAGGGGCATGTAGGGGGAATCATTAGTCATGGCAGCTAAGGGGGTGGGGTCATGGACTCTACTAACTGTTCGGGGCTATGGGAGGAGGCAGTTGGTCATTGCATCAGCTCCTGATGTCAGTAATGGGTTATTCTGTCTGCTTTGGAGGAGATATGGCCGGTAGGGTCATTCTGCATTCATGGGTCTGGAGCTTAAACACAACGGAGGTCAAGATGCTATCTTTAGTTTAACTGAAACTCTTTCTGTGGTCAACACACCTGAGGTTTTGTTCCTAACACTGTTTGATGCTAACCAGAATCTGATGTCCTGAAGGCTTAATGATTAAGGGAGTGTTTGAGCATATGCAAAGGTGGAAAGATAAGGAAAGAAAAGAAGCAAGTGAGTCATGGTACCATTCGACTAGACAAGGCCAGTTTGAATCAAGGAGAAAGAAAAGAGAAAAACTTATTTTAAAGAAATGAAGTTTTTGCACAGTTACAGTTTGAGATTTGATAGGGATTCCTCTATCAAGGCTTCAGAGCTCCTAAAACTTTGGATTTCATCTGGGTACACCTTTCTACTTGCTTTAGTTAAATTTTACCAGACCCTCAGCTTTGATTTTTGTAAAAGGCTGAAAATTCTCCCCACCCTGACCAAAGATATCCATCCTGAGAACATTAAATGGCAAAAAAGAATTTGATAAATGTGATTACATTAAGGATCTTGAGATAGAGAGATTATCCTTGATTATTCAAGTAGGCTCTCAATGCAATCACAAGTGTCCTTCTAATGAAAAAGCAGGAGAGTTGATACAGACAGAAAAGGAGGACTGTGAAAATGGAAGCAGGAATTAGTGATGAGGACACAAGCCAAGGAATGTCAGCAGCCACCAGAAGCTAGAAGAAGCAAAGAATGGATTCCCCCAAGAGCCTCCAGAAAAAGTGTGGCCCTGCCCAATAATATTGATTTTGGACTTCTGGCCTCCAGAACTGTTAAAACTGTTGTTTTTAAGCTACCAATTTTCTGGTAATTTATTACAGCAGCCACAGGAACCTAATACAAATTTCAACTGGACTTTCCATTGTTTTGCACTGACTATGACCTCAGAAACAAACTTTGGTATTAAAAATCCCTAAGAGATCTTCTACAGACAGTAACTACACTTGTTTTGCCAAGGACTGCTCTCATAATAGTTCTGCTGGAGAGAGACATCCATTTTTGTTTTCATTAAGGTGTCAACTTGTTAAATACAAGAAAATACAACTTTAGATTCTGGTTATAGCAATGTGTGCTCCTTTATATGCAAATAAAATTAGTATTCCCACCCTAACTAGCCACAACTAGTAAATAAATTAAATTATATTTCCAATTTACAATGATACTATTTATTATTTGTCTCTTCAGACAAAATCCCAATTATAGGTCTTAGAGAAGAGTTTTCAGATAAACACATTATCTGAAATGTGATCCGTTTCAGAGTAGTAAATAACATCAAACAGTTCTTTAGAAGTGGCTCTTTTGCCTCTTAACATTTTGAATCTTTACAGCCTTGCAAATAGATGTAATTTCCAATAACTCCAGTGTCAAATAAACACTTTAGGCAGGATTATAATAATTGTTACTGTGCTGAGTTGAGACTGCTGTGTAATCTGTCTCATTCACATAGAATTCCCATTTTATTGTAAATATTGGCTTGGTGCAAAAGTTATTGCAATTTTTGCACTCAATTACTTTTGCACCTACCTAATATTTCAGCCATCCCCATTACTTCTAACCAGAGCTGCCACCTTGTGGCCACACAACCATGGTATCTGCTAAGTCTCAGTACCTGGATGGTCTCCTTAATTTAATCTCTCATCTCATGGTGAGACCATCCAGTGCACGGACTGTAGTATGATGGAGAGTTTCCCACTCTTCCAGACAAGGAGCTAATGAAATCTGAGTGTACAGCATTCAAATGCCAATATTCATGGAGAACTACTATAGTTTACAGCGGCTAGCATCTGCCAACTGTAAAGTGACATTTCACAATAACAAAAGCATTCTCCCTTCACATCAAGAAATGTAACAAAAAATGAGCCTGTTTTGTTCATGAAGTGTGTGAGTAAAAAGAAACTGCTGGGCTGGGTTAAGCCCTTCAAGAATGAGGTCGCGGGGAGGACACTGAGCTCATGAGGTGCATTAAATCATCAAGGAGCCCCTGCATTGGCAGATTTCAGCTGCACCATCCCCAAGCTCTCACCCTAACAGTGCACATCTGTGACAGGGAGGGGTCAGGGTGGACGCTGAGAACAAAGCCAGCCCTGGATCAACTGGATCAATACTTACTCAGCACAGCCAGGGAGGAGAGTAGAAGATTGGGACAATCAAGGTTAATGTGAGCTGAGTATCATCCAAGCCCAAAAATGTGGATCTCATCTCAGACTCTAGCTTGCCAAGTTACTTTTCAACTTTTGTTTCTTCAGTTCTCCTGCTGTAAAATTTAAATATTGGTGGACTTGTGAATAGTCTATGTATGCCTGGTATGGAACACGAGGTTTACATATGCCTCTATAATAAGAAGCTGTGATTGAAGCAGAATTTCTTAACGTGTTGCAAAGAAGACTCATCCTGTGTAGTGCTTCCTGGAAAAAAAGAAAAGCAAAGTTAAATCAGCTGGAGACACATTTGTTTCATATTGAGCCCCCTGCATGGATAGAGTAACAACACACATTAGCATAGTCAACATCCTGAGAAGTCTTGGTGGCAGATATCACTATTTGTCTACTCAAAATCCCTTGACCCCTCCTTCCCTGACAACAGGGACCACTATTTGGAAGGGGTGCTATGCAAACAGCTAAAAGATACATTGCCAACCTCCTTTGCAGCTATGAATGGAAATGTGACACAGCTAGGGCCCAGGAGATACAAAAGAAAGTCACTTGTGAGACTGAGTTAGATGATTAATATCAATTTTGCCCTTTGATCTTCCCTTTCTTCTTTGCTGAAATGGAAATATTATGACTGGTTCTTCAGTAGCCATCTTAAGATCATGAAACAAAAGTCAGCAGAAGACAAAGAGATAAAAAAAAGTTGGATCCCTAATGATATTGGGAAGCTTTGTATCAATTTAGACCAGCCACCTTCAGTTTGGTGTTACATGAGAAAAAATAAATTACTAATTTGGTTTAAGCCTCTGTGCTCTTAGGTTTATGTTACTGGAAGCCAAACATAATTCCTAACTGATTCGTCATTTTGAAACCATCATGCACAAATTTTTGGAATGTAAATTTGTTACAGATACCAGGACCAGAAAGAACCCAAGCAGCATTCAGAGAGTTAGGAAGGTCAGCTTTATTACGCCGGCGGGCTCAGCGGGATTCTTCCCAAAGATTGAGCCGCTAGCAAGGTTTGAGTAGGTTTTTATGGGTTGGGGACTGTAGTTGCACAACAGCCTAGCCAACTGTCCCTCCATGTCTTTCCTTAAGGAAAGAAGAGTCTGTGAGATTGTGCCTTTCTGGGACTCTGTTCCATCCTTGTGTTTACACCTTATGTCTCTCTGTCTGGTCCCCAAAAGATGGTTTGCAGCCAAAGACGGGTAAGATATCTCACGGGAGATACAACCTAAGCCAGGCGGAACCGAGTGGGGACCCCTAATGAGCTGCCTTAGAAGAATAAGGGAAGGGGCCTTGCCTCCCCTTCCCCCTGCCTGGGAAAGTCTGTTGCCGGCCCTGGCTTTTCCATTGCAGCTGTTTGTGAGAGAAGTCATGAGGACAACAAAGATCAGTCCTCTCCACTTATCTCTACGGAGCTGTTACAATATGAGAGACTTGACCCTGAGAAGGTACAGACCTTAGGTAAGACATCATGGGAACTTGTGCTTCAGCTGTTTGAAGGTTAAAATAATTGGCTTGCGATGTTTCTATAAAGTGATAAGTGAGTCTCACAGACCGTGCCAAAAACACTGCTACTCCCTTGTATACTTATCAATAAAAGCCTCCAGTCGGCTTTGTTTAGGGCTCCAGTCCTCTGAGACTGAGAGACCCCTGGCCTTCTGAGAGATTTAACAGCATTAAGTCTCTGTTTGTTTCTTTCTTAAAAACTTAACCCAAACCGCCCCTTCTCGCCTCCTCACTGCCCTTGTTGCACAGGACGTGACAGGGGACTTTCTTGAGTTGGGGAAAGGGTAGGTGTCATCTGGTGATTGGCTCGGGGTGTAGCTTTGAGGGGGTTATGCAGAAGTGGGCTGGGAATTAGGCTGGGGACTTCTCTCTTTGCTTGGGCCACCATTTTAGGTCTGTTCCACGTGGCAGGGAACCATTTTATGTCAGTTTCTCCATCATGTCCTCCCTGTTGATGATCGTAAGTAGTAACAACTTAGAGATCATCATATTAGCTAAGAGGACGATAACCCCGCAGGGCAAGGATCCTGGCTGTGGCCCTACGGGTGACGGAGGTCTCTATGAAACGTATGACAGCGTTAACTATGCATGGCTGGATGGTTGCAAGGAGGAGGATTGTGAGGAGTGGGCCGGCTAGGGGTAGGAGCCAAGAGGACCAGCAAAGGCTAGAAATAGTAGGAGTCCAATGACAGTGAAGACGAGGCCAAGCAGATGTCTGCGAGGCTCATCTGGGCTGTTTCTTGAGGGTCAGGCGGAGTGGACAGGCTGTATCAGGTTGGACGATCCAGGCATCATTGTCCGGCTGGGCTCTTTTAACTCAAGTGTGATGGATCCACAGAGCGATGCCTGAAACTTTAAGAGCGATGGGAGTAACAAGTATGACAGTGTGAGGGCCTGTCCACTGGGGTCGGAGGGGCTTGCGCTTCCAATCTTTGATGCAGACTTGGTCTCCCGCGGTAAAGGGGTGTACCAGGGTCCCGAGAGAAATGGGGGCCCTTTCCAGAATGTAAGCACGTACATCTGTGAGGACCTTGCCCAGCACGGCCATCTGGTCTTGGAGGCAGGAGAACCCTAGCTGGCAAATGTTGCCAGGGAGGCTGGGCAGCAGGGGAGGGGGCCTCCTGAAAATAATTTCGAAGGGAGAGAATCCAGATTTGCCAGGCGTGCAGCGCGCCCTAAGGACGGCTAGCGGTAGGAGGTCCACCCACCCTAGGGAGATCTCCTGAAGGAGTTTAGCTAATGTCTCCTTGAGGATACAGTTCACGCATTCAACTTTCCCTGAGCCTTGTGGTCGGTATGCTGTATGGAGTCTCCAGTTGATGTCCATGGCTCTGGTTACCGTCTGAAGGAGTTCTGCTATGAAAGCTGGCCCACTGTCACTGTGGATAGAAAGTGGAATCCCGTAGCTGGAGATAATCTCCCTAAGGAGGACCTTGGCTACTTTGCGGCTCTTCTCAGTCTGAGTGGGGAAGGCTTCGATCCACCCAGAGTAGGTACAGACCAGGACCAGCAAGTACTTAGTACCACAGCAGTTCGTCATGTCAGTGAAGTCGACGACTTTGAGGTTCTCAAAAGGTGCGGTACCGCCTTTCTGAATCCCAGGGATGGGGCTAGAGCTGGACTTTGGATTGTTCTTTACACAAGTGAAGCAGCATTCTCCAATTGACTTGCAAAGAGCTGACAGCCAGCTAATGTAGAAGTTTTGGCTAGGAGGCCCTGGAGAGCAGTTTTTCCTAAGTGGGTTAACGTGATATTCAGCAGTTACTTGAGGACCTAGCAAGGCTGGAATGAAGAGTCTTCCAACGGGCAGTTGCCACCACCTTTGCAACAATCTGGTGGCCCCTTCTGATTTTGTCCATCTGAGTTCTTCTTTTGTGTACCGTGGGAGGGACGTGGTGGTAGTGACAGCAACCAAGAGCAGTTCACTAAAGCTTCCCATCGCCGCTGATTTGGCCATGGTGTCAGTGAGCCTGTTCCCGACTGCTGAGGGCTCGTTGCCTCTCTTGTGGCCCCAACAATGGATAATTGCAACCTGCTGGGGAAGCCAAGTGGCTTGTAGGAGTTTAAGGATTTCTTGTTTATTTTTAATAGTTTTTCCCTCCGCGGTCAGAAGGCCTCTTTCTTTGTATATAGTCCTATGGATATGGACGGTAGCAAAGGCATACAGAGAGTCGGTGTAGATGTTGACTTTTCAGCCCTCAGATAGAGCAAGGGCTCTTATTAGTGCCCATAGTTCTGCCCGTTGGGCCGACTATCCCAATGGAAGTGCCCCTGCCTCAAGTACCTCATCTGTGGTAGTTACCACACACTCCGCATGATGTTTTCTGTCCCTCAGGAAGCTGCTGCTGTCAGTATACAGAGTAAGGTCTGGGTTACGGATGTGGGCTGTCCCAGAGGTCAGGTCTGGTGGCGTAGACCTCGTTGATAACTTCTATACAGTCATGTTCTAGATCCCCTTCCTCGGTTGGCAAGAAAGTTGCTAGGTTCAGGGTGTGCACAGCTTCGAATGAGATCCGAGGGTTTTCCAGGAGTAGCCCTTGATACTGAGTCAGCCATGCATTTGAGAGCCATCGGGGTCCTTGACTGTTCATTGAGGTGGTGACCGAGTGGGGTACTTTAACTATGAGTCTCTGGCCTACGGTGAGCTTATCTGCCTCTTTGATGAGAATCACAGTGGCTGCTAGGGCCCGCAGGCATGGTGGCCAACCCGCTGCTACTGGGTCTAGTTTCTTTGAGAGGTAGGTGATGGGACAGAGCCATGCTCCAACTGTTTGGGCCAGAAGTCTTAAGGCTATTTTGTCTCTTTCATGGACAATAAGTGGAATGGTCTCTCAGCATCAGGTAACCCGAGGGCTGGGGCCTGTCCAAGTGAGCTCTTGAGCTGCTGGAAGACGTGTTCTTGATCTTCTGCCCATAGTATGGGGGCCTTTTTTTGTCCAGTTAGAGCCTCATATAAGGACTGGGCTATTGCTGAAAAGCCAGGAATTCAGATGCAGCAGAAGCCGGCAGCCCTGAGAAAGTCATGGAGCACTTTCCAGTTGGTGGGCCAAGGGAGGGAAGTGATGACTTTCTTCCACTCGGTGCTGAGGGCCCGCTGTCCTTTGGAGATGATAAAGCCCAAGTATTGTACTTGTTTTCTGTAGAGCTGGGCTTTCTTCCAGGAAACTTATACCCCGTCTCGGCTAAGTGGGACAGGAATGTCCTTGTCGCAGTTTGGCACTCGGTTTCGGTGGCACAGGCTAGGAGCAGATCATCCTCATATTGCAATAGAATGCAGCGGTATTCTTCTTGAGGGAAGGTGGCTAAATCTGAGGCTAGCGCTTCCCCAAAGAGGGTTGGGGAGTGTTTGAAGCCCTGTGGGAGCTGAGTCCATGTCAGCTGGAGCTGCCGGCCGGTATCAGGATCAGTCCATTCGAAGGCGAACAGTGATTGGCTCTGGGGCGCCAACCGAACGCAGAAGAATGCATCTTTCAGGTCCAGGCAGGTGAACCATCCAGCCTCCGGGGGCAGCTGACTGAGGAGAATGTACGGATTTGGGACTACGGGGCGTAAGAAGACTGTGGCTTGGTTTATCGCTTTCAAATCTTGTACTGGCCGGTATTCTCCATTAGGCTTCTTTACCAGCAGGAGGGGCGTATTCCATGGCGACTGGCACTCTACAAGTATCCCTGCTGTTCTGAGATGTGGCAAGCTTCCCTGGAGATGGGGTATGGGCATAGCCGTTGGGGTTGAGCTCCGGGTCTCAGTTCCACCAAAACTGGGGCCTTATGTTTTGCTAGCCCAGGCGGGTTATCTTCAGCCCAAACCTCCGGGAAATCGGCCCTGTAGGCTTCTGGATTCTGTTCTACACTGCCGGTCCCGTAGAGCCTCCATTCTTCTTTCCTCAGGGTGGTGATAGACAGAATAAGTCCCTCTGATGGGGGTTGCAGTGACATGGTGGCTTGGCCTGATTGTTTGAAGATTTGTGCCCCTAACTTGGTAAGAAGGTCACATCCTAGGAGCGGGATTCAGCAGTCTGGTAAGTAGAGGAACTCGTGCAACACAGTGTGTCCTTCTAATTTATAAGTCTGTGTCTGGCAGAACAGTCGGCTTTTGGCTTGATTCCCGGGAGCTCTCATTATGGTGTCTCTGCGGTCCTTGAGCAGTGCCACCAGCATGGTGACTGTCAAGTGTTCTGCTCCAGTATCTACAATAAAAGTCACTGTTTGGCTCCTACATCTAAGTCAACCGTGGGTTAGTGGGGGCCAAGTTTGAATGAGTCCTCTTCACTCCAACTTGATTCCTGCTAATCCTATGAAGTCGGGCTCCAGGCTGGTTGGGTTGGGACCACGGGAAGGCTGAGGCTGGAAGCAGAGTGTCTGGAAGTGGCAGGGCAATGCCAGCCATTGGCTGTGGTGCTTAGAGAGGTGGTGGCGGCTCTTTGTCGGGGTCTCCCTGGTAAATGGTCTTAGTCATGTCTTTCTGGGGGCGGCCTCGTGGGTTCCGTGCAACGAGGACCATGGACTGTTCTTTACTATTGGAGCAGAACCGTACCCAAGGAGGAAGGTTCGGGCTATTTCCAACCACGAGTCAATGTAAGGGAACTGATCTGGATATCCTGGGATCCCGGTGACAACTATGTAGACTCGGCGAATCGTCAGAAGGTTGCAAATGCCTTCTGAGGGCCATCTCATGTCAAAACTCGGCCACTCCAGTTCACATAAGGTGCGGAGACATCCGGGGGGTCATTTTGACCCCATAGTCACCTCCAAAACCTTTCCTGAAATTCTTTAACATGCATGCAGTCTAGAACCGTGGTCTTCCTGTGACTCCCTCCCATGATGTTCGGTGTCGCATAGACAAGAGAAGGATCTTAATCAGGCACCCACCTGGCTGTGTCCTTTGTGGGAACTTTGGGTACATCTTGGCTAAGGTGTGCCCATGTAAGCCCTGGGCCCGGTCGTACTCCAAGAGTAGGAATCACTGTTATGCCGTTCGACGTTACCACGGAACGCAGGTTGGGGCTCACTCGGGCTCCCTAGCCGACAGGCCGTGGATCCACACAGAACCCCATTAGGGACCAAGTACACACACATTCATTCAGGGAGGAAAGATGCCCTCCCCTAGAACGGTCCTAACTAGAGTCCGAAGTGGGTGATCAGGCTCCCCTTCTACCCTTAGGCAGGCCTAACTGGGTCTGGGCCCCAGGGTCTTACTGTGTCCGATGTCCTGGTTGACTGTCCATCCTTTCTCTCTACTGGGGGTCCAGCAGGGAGTCAAGGGCCATTGCAGGCGGGAGGACTCGGCAGTCCCAGGCCTGCCGAAATCAGCAAGGTATGCCTAACCCGTCTGGGCTCTTCCTCGACCCTATGGCCCGCTCTCGCCCAAAACCGGTGGCTCAAGGGGCCAGCGCAGTTAAATTTCCCAGTCAAAGAACCAAGAATGTTACGGATACCAAGACCAGAAAGAACCCAAGCAGCACTCAGAGTTAGGAAGGTCAGATTTATTATGCTGGCGGGCTCAGCAGGATCTTTCCCAAATACTGAGCCCCTAGCAAGGTTTTGAGCAGGTTTTTATGGGTTGGGGACTTCCTTGAGTCGGGGAAGGGGTAAGTGTGGTCTGGTGATTGGCTGGGGGGAGGAGGATTATGCGGAAGTGGGCTGGGGCTTAGGCTGGGGACTTCCCTCTTTGCTTGGGCCACCATTTTAGGTCAGTTTTATGTGGCAGGGAACGATTTTAAGTCAGTTTCTCCATCAAATTGAGAAATGCTTCATGTATACATCCATTGATCCTTAAACATTTTAACGAGAATTTTCTGTTTACTGGGAGTGTAGGGACAGAGTACCAGAGAGTAGTTTCCAGGCTCTTGACCTCACATGGAAAGATGCTGGCTCAGATAGTAGATGGCCATCAGCTGTGATCAGATGGCCATCAGCTGTAACTATTGGCCATCAGTTGTAACCAGTTAGCCATTATAATATAACTGCCATGGCTACATTAGCAAGTGCAGATTGCAGTTAGCAAGTGGATTGTGGATTGCAGATCATGTTGATCCTACTTCCTATATCTTGCCCAGCAGCCAGCAAGACTGGGATGCAGGAAGACCCTTAATTGGTGTACTGGCGGATGTTTGTTTCTGTGTCTCGACCAGCTACTATCGAGAATATAGTGGCATGAGTTCCCCCATCTGTGGCTCCATTGTTGTTCCTTTTGGGCCTCACCATATCCTACGTTCTTGTGCAGGGACTGGGAGCTGCATTACAGGGAGGCTGCACTTTTGCTACTGTTTGAAAATTTAGTCCTCTTATAACTACAAGTTTTAACTGAATATGAGCCCCAACAGCAGTCACAGCACACACTCTCCCTTCTGTAATTTCACTGTTTAGTTTCTCAAATAGCATAGCAATGCTGGCTGAAATCCCTCAGAACCTAAAGTTCAAGGGGAAATAGAATCTATCATCTTATTAAAATTAATTGTTAAATATGTACTACACAGAGAATTCAGTCTCTAAGATTATGTAACACTTATAAACAATTATATGAAGTAAATATTAGCAATCCTTTGTTCTAAATCATATAAATATGGGATACGAAGTTCAAAGACAAGTTGTTGGCATTGGAAATCTTCAAAACAGGAGTACCTACAGTTGTATTAGTCTGTCATAGGATACAATTTTTTTTCAGCAGAAGAAAATCTGAAGTCTTCAATATGGGATCTTCTTTGGAGAAATTCAGTCTTCAAATCAAATTATTGCCAGGTCCTAACCATAATTAGCTGTAAGTCCTTTTGAAAAAGAATGCTAGTCTGTGAGTGTGTGAATATTTTAGAAGCTTTTAATAATTCTGATCGGGGGACATGTGCTTAGTAATGAAGATGTGTGGTATTAAGCATTCCTCCCTTTCGCATGACTGCACATGTTTGCCTCCTGGGGTTGTGATAAGCCATACCCCAGAATCTTGGCAAAGACTCACCTAAAATTGGAGAGAACTCTGAGTGTCAATCATCCAGTGTATATTTTTAGACAACAGACAGAGCTTACAAGCAGGCTTCACATTCACATTTTTGTAGCTGGGACCTAGACGAGTACAAATATGTGGGCATGTATTTGTGGGGGTAAAAAATGGGAAGGGGCTGTCACATGGCAGCAGAATGCATGTCAAGCTCTGAGAGATACAGCTGGTCATAGCATCTAAGGGAAAAGCTCTGTTCAACTGGATGAGGACAGAAGTGGTGTGTGCCTGGCCCACAAAGCTCACCCTTCTGCAGTCCTCTCCCTCTTTCCCCATTTGCTAATAGAGAACTCCCAGGGACTATGGGACGATGGACCCCAAGGAAAGGGGCCTGATTTCTTGACTAACATATGGAAGGTTGCCCACCAGCCAGAAACACAGTACATTGTACTTGGAGTGAAAAAAAATAAACTTGAATAGAATATTTCTCACTAGTTCAAACTCCAAGTAATTCTATGTGACATTTGCTCTTAATTCAATCCAGGATGCTCCTGTTCTATAGGCTGCCATCTTGACAATGGCCTCCTCAGTCACAGTAGTAAGAAAAGAGAATGTGTAGAGAAAGATTCTTGACTTCAGCCCCAGAGCCACACTGGTCACATCCCTCCCAACACATTGGCTAGAACTAGAAACATGGTCCCAACCTAACTACAAGGGGCTGAAAAATGGAGTTCCCATGGAATATTTGGAGATTGTTCTGTCTCTGCTCCATGACTGAGGGAAAGGACTAAGAGAAAGAGCCCTGAGGTGAGAATGGGCATGCCTATAGGAGGAAAAGGAACAATACTAAGGCGGTTTGAATGCTAAGGACAAAGGGCAAGTGTATGAGAGAGAGTGGCTGACATAAGTGGGGTCCAAGTGGAGCAGATCCATCGAAATGACTTTCTATTCTTAAAGTTCTAAAACTCAAGGGATGCTAGATACATGACATAGACTTGCTCTTTTAAAGAACTTTCTCCAGCCGTGATTGGTTAGGCTATTGTTTTGGATGATTTTAGGGATGGAGAGAACTTGGTGATTGGATGTGGGAATCAGGAAGACATACATGTCAAGACCAAGGGTCAGGAGCATGGAATGAGTAATCATTGTGACAGTGGAACATCTCTTTCACAGAGATGGGGGGCACCTAGGGTAGGAGGCCCAATGTCAAGATGAGTACGTCATAACATAGTTATTACCTAGTCCTGGAGAATGCCTTGTCGAAATAATATGCCAATGCTCTAGTGAAAATGTTCAGTTGTGCAGAAAAGTAGTTTCTTAGATTTGTGTACCATTCAGGGCACAGAGGAAGGAATTTCATTGTACTCCATTTGCATTGTGAGTAGGAGGAGCTGAGCTGTTTCCTTCTCCTCCCCTCCAGCAATTAGCAAGTTCCCCACAGCTCCCCACACCACTTCGCAGGAGATCAACAAAACAACCCAGATTCCAAAGCCCTGACAAAACAAGACAGTAGACATAACTCCCCAGGAAAGTGAGATGATGGTCCTTTAACCCAGTACACACCATGAGAAATTGGAAAGTTAGTCATGACTGTGTCCTAACCCCAAAAATTCTAACTTAATTGGTCTGGCATATGGTCTGGACATTGGGGTTTTTAAAGCTCTCCTAAATTATGCTTCTGATTTGAGGCTGAGGAAATCCCCTGGACTGGGGAAGGAAAGTGGAGAGCATAATCTACAACATCTTTGCTTCCACTCAACGAAGGTTTTTGGTTTGGGGGTTTTTGTTTGTTTGTTTGTTTTGTTGTGTTTTAATTAAGTTATAATTGACATATAACACTGTGTAGTTTTAAGGTGTATAATGTGTTGATTTGATACTTATAAAATATAACATGATTATCATTATAGCATTCGCTGAACAAAGGTTTTTGAGTCAATTTTTGATGGGTTATAGTCTAATAGTGTGACCTAAGTGCTTATAGTACCTGGCACATAGAAGACCCTTAACTCAAAATTTGGGGTCCAATAGCATCATTATCTGTCAGAATGAGCACTCCTCTCTTCCCCTTTTCATCCAGGCACATTCTGAGGATATATGTTAAAATTTGCATTGAAACCAAACATTCCATTGAATTAGACCATGATAACATTTAACATGCTAACCATCAGATGTGTTCTACCCTATTATGCAGTCTAGAGTAAATCAGCAATTATGTTTTTATCTCATTTCATGGCTTATTAGAACTAATACTCATCATAGTTTCTACTCACACATTCATATTAATGGATTTTCAGGAAAACACTCAGAAAAAAAACTAAGAAGATGGTTAGTAGCTGACAGCCAGCAACTTTGATAATAAATGCACAGAGCTCTCCCAGAGTTCTCAAAGAACTGCTTAGCTGATTCTATAGTCATGCTACAATATCACTGGCCTATGAATTACTGATAATCGCACAACCCTGCTGGGAAAAATGAAATAATCACCCAGAAGGATGTAGGGCAGATGGTGGGGATAGGGTATATTTGCTACAGTTATTAAGAGCTGCTAAATTTATATTTCACAATCTGGGGGACAAGTTTTATAATTATGAATAGGTTATTTGTATGTTATTTGCCTGAACAGTACAAGCAGACACTCAGCTTTATTATTAAGCTGGTCAAGAGGACTCACACTGAAAGGCCATGATAAAAATATGGCCCCTATAGACACACCTGGTTCCCTCCAAGGATCATGTACTGACTAGTAAACATTAGAGTTAGACCCCTGAAAACTACCTCACTTTGTCCATTACTGCAACTTAGTACTAGCACATAGTGGGTCCTCAACAGGTGCTAGATAAATAAATGTTAGGAATCAAATCCAGGGCCCTCCCACAACCCAGGAAAGTATTTGGATTCCAAACCAGGGAAGGACTTGATTTTTTCCCAATGAATCATTAACCTTTGTTTGTTCTTTCTGACCTTGATTAACTCAATTAATAACATATGACAATATTCACAACTCCATTTATGATTGTTTACCATGCACCAGGAAATCCTGCTGTTATCACCAAACATTGCCTCACATAATCCATATACAACCCTGTGAGGCTTAGATACTATTATTATTCCCATTTTACATCTGAAGACACTGAAGCTTAAATGCTGATGGAGGAAAATTGGTAGCCCATGTTAAGCAGTGGTTTACAAATATTTGGGCTAAGATTTTCAAAAACAAGAGAGTTCACCTACAAGTCCAGATTTCTGATATTTTTCTTTAAAAATTTGGTGGTGTGGCAATGAAGATTCTTCATTACCACATGGTAAGAGTCGCTGTGGCCCATAGTATTCTCTGTGTACACCCTGCCTGGCCCTCTGCATCATTTACTTTACCTTCCCAGACTTTAAAGCATTTGCATTTCTGGGCCCAGCTTAGAGAGGTTATGGAATTAGATATGCAGTGGCAAGGCTGGACTTGACTTGACATGGCTTCAAAGCCTGTGTTCTTGCTCCCTAGAGTGTTGTAGAGAGCCATATAAGGGCACCTTTGTCCCGTTCCTTGTCATGCCTGGATGGGGTCAGTCCTCACTGCTCTCCATGACCCCAGTAGTAGGCCACTCCAATGGCAATGTGTCTTTTACTGTAATAATTTTTTTTAAATTCAAACATTCACTGTATTGTTTGATCACACTGTATATATATATATATACATATATATATATATGTATACATATATATACATATTAAAATTAGCTCCCTGGTCAGAACCTGCATTGGCTTTCATTGTCTACCACACAAAGCACATGAACCACATTCATCCAGAAACCCAAGCTCGTTATCTAATTCTAAATACACACTCAGCAACCACCCACATAATATGATTTGAAGGGTTACAGACTGCTCACAACATCACACCATCTAGGTGTAAACTAAAAATTAATTTTAGACTATAATAAACAATAAAGAGGGACTTTATGGGAAGGGGAAAAAATGGCGGTGTGAGGTGAGCCTCTGTAGCGCTCCCCTGGAATTTATAAGTAATTGAACAACAATAACTCCACAAAGGACTCCCTGCACAGCAGACAGGCAAGACGAAGAGGCCCACTACTGAATTCACCTCCAGGTGGGTGAATCGCGGGAACAGGGGAAGAGGGAGAGGAGAAGTGCGAAGATGGAGCCACTCGGCGCAGGATGCAGACGTAGCTCAGTGCTCGGAGCCCGCTGCATCTCGGAAATACTGCAGCTGCGGGAGAGGGAAGGACTCGGACTGCTAGGGCTCCGCTTACGGCCCACAGGGCTGAGGGGGCAGCTTATAGCACGGCTGAACCCAACTCTCACCACAGCAGAGACCTTGGAGCAAAGACTGAGGGAAGAGGGCTGAAATCGGTGGTTTAAGCCCTCACTGCTGAGCGGAGAACGGAAGCCTTAGGCACGGAGACTAGCCGCCCCCTCCTTACGCTCCCAGAGCACACCCCACCCCAACCTGCCCGGTGCTAGAAGCCATAAAGTAGCAGTGTCAGATCAAATGATAGAATATTTGCTGCTCTGAGAACTGTGGACCACAGATACAGATTCGCAGCTCAACTAGTTCCGGCAAAGGGGAGGGAGCTGTGGAAGCAGGACCGGCTGTGGTGGTGGTCGCCACCATTACTCTGGGCCACCTCTCACAACTCACCACGCCTTTGGCCCCACCTATCTGGGCGGATCCCTGCAGGAGTAAACAGAACTGCTGAAACAAACGGGCTCTGAATCTGGTGCAGAAAGAGCTTTGGAACTCCAAAAGCTCTTCGCATACCTATCAACCTGTGGCAGAAGCCACTCCTGTAGATGTCTAGGAAGAGAAATAGTAAATCAGTGATTGCCATGAATAACCAAGGCAAAAAGATAGCTCAGAAAGAAAGTGAAAAGTCTCCAGAAAAGGAACTTAGAGATATGGAAATATGTGATTTAAATGACAGAGAATTCAAGATTGCAATTCTGAAAAAACTGAACGAGATGCAAGAAAACACAGAAAGGCAGTTTAATGAACTCAGAAACACAATCAAAGAACACCATGAGCATTTTACAAAAGAGATTGAAATTTTGAAAAAGAACCAAATAGAATTTCTGGAGATTAAGACCTCAATAGAAGAAATGAACAATAAAATATCCAGCTTAGGTAGTAGAGTTGACCAGATGGAGGAAAGAATCAGTGACATCGAAGATAGGAACCTGGAATTTACACAAATGGAAAAAGAAAGAGACTTGAGACTTAAAAGAAATGAAAGAACTCTACAAGAACTTTCTGACTCCATCAGAATGAGGAATATATAAGAATAATGGGCATACCAGCTAGAGAAGAAAGAGAGTAGGGAACAGAGAATATATTCAAACAAATCGTCGATGAGAACTTCCCAAACTTGTGGAAAGAACTGGATCCTCGAATCTAAGAAGCAAATAGAACACCTAATTACCTCAATCCCAACAGTCCTTCACCAAGGCACATTGTATTGAAGCTGTCTAAAATCAATGACAAAGAAAGAATCCTCAAGTCAGCCAGGGAAAAGAAGATGGTAACTTACAAAGGAAAGCTCATTAGATTATCATCAGATCTTTCAGCAGAAACTCTACAAGCTAGGAGGGAATGGAACCAAATATTCAAACTATTGAAAGAGAGAAATTACGAACCAAGAATAATATATCCAGCAAAGATCTCCTTTAGATATGAAGGAGGAATAAAGACCTTTCCAGACATACAAAAGCTGAGGGAATTTTCTAATTCACGACCTGAACTACAAAAAATACTAAAGGAGGCTATTCGACCACCATCAACAGGGACAACTTGTGGCAACCAAAACATAAAACGGGGGAGAGTAAAGGCCTGAACTGGAATATGGGAATAGAGAAAGTAAGCGTGCTGGAAAAAATGGAATACTCTAAATATCAAACTTTCTTTTACATAAACTTAAGGGTAACCACTCAAAAAACATCCAGAACTGAAATATATACTGTAATAAAAGAAGAAACAGAGGGAAAAATCATAGAATACCACCACACAGAAATAATAAACAACAACAAAAAGGCAAAGAAACAATGGAGACACAGCCTTACCAGAAAACTAAAGATAGAATGACAGGAAATCCTCACATATCAATAATCACCCTAAATGTAAATGGACTGAACTCACCAATAAAGAGACACAGAGTAGCAGATTGGATCAAAAAACTAAACCCAACCATATGCTGTCTACAAGAGACACATCTCAGCTACAAGGACAGCATAGACTCAAAGTGAAAGGGTGGAAATTGAGACTCCAAGCAAATGGTACCCAGAGAAAATCAGGTGTAGCCATAATGATTTCCAATGAAACAGACTTCAGGGTGAAAAAGATAACAAGAGACAAAGATGGACATTTCATAATGGTAAAGGGGACTATACAACAAGAAGACATAACAGTCATCAATATTTATGCCCCCAATCAGGGAGCACCGAAATATACCAAGCAACTACTAACAGAACTAAAGGGAGAAATTGACCAAAACACAATTATACTAGGGGACTTAAATACATCATTGACAGCTATGGATAGATCATCCAAACAGAAAATCAATAACGAAATAGCAGCTCTAAATGACACATTAGATGAAATGGACATCATTGACATATATAGAGCACTTCATCCTAAAACATCAGGCTATGCATTCTTTCTAGTGTACATGGAACATTCTCAAGGATAGACCATATATTGGGACATAAAATTAGCCTCAGCAAATTTAAGAAGATTGAAATCATACCAAGCATATTCTCTGATCACAAGGCTTTGAAATTGGATATCAACTGCAAAAAGAAAGCAGGAAAAAACACAAATACATGGAGATTAAACAACATACTTTTAAAGAACGACTGGGTCAAAGAAGAAATTAGAGGAGAGATCAAAAGATACATAGAAACAAATGACAATGAAAATACATCCTACCAAAATTTTTGGGATGCCGCGAAAGCAGTTTTAAGAGGGAAATTTATATCATTACAGGCCTATCTCAAGAAACAAAAAAAATCCCAAATAAATAACTTCATGTTACACCTTAAAGAACTAGAAAAAGAACAACAAGCAAAACCCAAGGTCAGCAGAAGAAAGGAGATAACAAAAATCAGAGCAGAACTAAATGAAATAGAGAACAAAAAGACAATAGAAAAAATGAATTTGACAAAGAGTTGGTTCTTTGAAAAGATTAACAAAATTGACAAACCCTTGGCTAGACTCACTAAGGTAAAAAAGAGAGAAGACACTAATTAACAAAATCAGAAATGAAAAAGGGGAAGTTATCACGGACACCACAGAATACAAAGGATTATCCAAGAATACTATGAAGAACTATATGCCACCAAATTCAATAACTTAGAAATATATAGCCTTCCAAGGCTGAATCATGAAGAACTGGAAAATCTAAACAGGCCGATCACCAGTAACGAAATTGAATCAGTCATCAAAAACCTTGCCAAAATCAAAAGTCCTGGACCAGATGGCTTCACTAGTGAATTCTACCTAACCTTCAAAGAGGATCTAATACCAATTCTGCTCAAACTCTTCCAAAAAACTGAAGAAGAGTCAGTACTCCCTAACTCATTTTATGAGGCCAACATTACCCTGATACCAAAACCTGGTAAGGACAACACAAACAAAGAAAACTACAGATCAATATCTCTGATGAATACAGATGCTAAACTCCTAAACAAAATTCTAGCAAATCGAATACAACAATGCATTAAAAAGATTATTCATCACGACCAAGTGGGGTTCATCCCCAGAGCACAAGGATGGTTCAACATCCGCAAATCCCTCAATGTGATACATCACATAAACAAAATAAAGGACAAAAATCATATGATTCTATCAATTGATGCAGAAAAAGCATTTGATAAGATACAACATCCATTTATGATTAAAACACTTAATAAAATTGGTATAGAAGGAAAATACCTCAACATAATAAAGGCCATATACGACAAGCCCTCAGCTAATCTCATAATTGATGGTGAAAAGCTGAAGCCCTTTGCTCTACATTCAGGAACACGACAAGGTTGTCCCCTATCACCTCTGCTTTTCAACATAGTGTTGGAAGTCCTTGCCAGAGCAATCAGGCAAGAGAAAGAAATAAAAGGCATCCAAATTGGGAATGAAGAAGTTAAATTGTCACTCTTTGCAGATGATATGATGCTATATATAGAAAACCCTAAAGACTCCACCAAAAAAGCTATTAGAAACAATCAATAAATACAGTAAAGTTGCTGGCTACAAAATCAACGTACAAAAGTCCATTGCTTTCCTATATACCAACAATGAAATGTCAGAAAAAGAAATAGAAAAAACAATTCCTTTTGCAATTGCAGCAAAAAGAATGAAATACCTAGGAATAAACTTAACCAAGGATGTGAAGGATTTATATGCTGAAAACTCTAAGACATTTTTTAAAGAAATTGAAGAAGACACAAAGAAATGGAAAGACATTCCGTGCTCATGGATTGGAAGAATCAACATAGTTAAAAGGGCCATATTACCCAAAGCCACATACAGATTTAATGCAATCCCCATCAAAATCCCAATGGCATTTTTTAAAGAAATAGAACAAAAAAATCATCAGATCTGTTTGGAACCACAAAAGACCCCGAATAGCCAAAGCAATACTGAAAAAAAAGAACAATACTGGAGGTATAACACTCCCTGATTTTTGCTGGTATTACAGGGCTACAATAATCAAAACAGCTTGATATTGGCGGAAAAACAGACACATAGACCAATGGAATAGAATTGAGACCCAGAAATAAAACCACATAAATATGGACACTTAATTTTTGACAAAGAAGCTAAAAACATACAATGGAGGAAAGACAGCCTCTTCAATAAATGGTTCTGGGAGAACTGGATAGCCAAGTGCAAAAGAATGCAACTGGACTGCTATCTGTCACCATGTACCAAAATTAATTCAAAATGGATCAAAGACATAAGCATAAGACCTGACACAATAAACTGCATTGAAGAAAACATAGGTACTAAACTTATGGATCTTGGGTTAAAAGAGCATTTTATGAATTTAACTCCAAAGGCAATGGAAGTAAAAACTAAAATAAACGAATGGGATTATATGAAACTGAAAAGCTTCTGCACAACAAAAGAAACTATTGACAAAATAATGAGGCAAACGACTGAATGGGAGAAGATTTTTGCAAACAGTGCCTCTGATAAGGGGCTAATATCCAAAATATACAAGGAACTTATGAAACTCAACAACAACAAAAACAACCCAATTGAAAAATGGACAGAGGACCTGAAGAAACATTTTCCAAAGAGGATATACAAATGGCAAATAGACATATGAAAAAATGCTCAACATTGCTAATCATCAGAGAAATGCAAATGAAAACCACAATGAGATATCACCTCACCCCAGTCAGAATGGCTTTCATCAACAAGACAAATAGTCACAAGTGTTGGAGAGGCTGTGGAGAAAAAGGTACCCTCATACACTGTTGGTGGGAATGCAGACTGGTGCAGCCGTATGAAAGGCAGTGTGGAGGTTCCTCAAGAAATTACAAATAGAATTACCATATGACCCAGCAATCGCTCTCCTGGGTATCTACCCAAAAAATCTGAAAGCATTTCTCTATAAAGACACGTGTACTCCAATGTTCATTGCAGCTTTGTTTACGGTGGCCAAGACATGGAAACAACCAAAATGTCCTTCGATAGATGAATGGATAAAGAAGTTGTGGTATATATACACAATGGAATACTATTCGGCATTAAGGAAAGATGATATAGGAGCTTTGTGACAACATGGATGGATCTTGAGAGTATAATGCTAAGTGAAATAAGTCAGACAGAAAAAGCAGAGAACCCTATGATTTCACTGATATGTGGTATATAAACCAAAAACAACAAAGGAATAATACAAACAAATGAGAAAGAAAAACTCATAGACACAGACAATAGTTTAGTGGTTACCAGAGGGTAAGGGGGTGGGGGTGGGTGATGAGGGTAAGGGGGATCAAATATATGGTGATGGAAGGAGAATTGACTCTGGGTGGTGAACACACAATGGGATTTATAGATGATGTAATCCAGAATTGTATACCTGAAATCTATGTAAATTTACTAACAATTGTCACCCCAATAAATTTAATTTAAAAAAAAAATGTTCAACATCACTAATCATAAGAGAAATGCAAATAAAAACCACAATGAGGTGTCTATGAGTTTTTATTTGTTCGTTCATCTTCATTTGTTGCTTTCAGTTTTATATCCCATGAGTGAAATCATATGTTTCTCAACTTTTTCTGTCTGACTTATTTCCCTTATCATGATAATCAAGATGCATCCATGTTGTCACAAATGGCAGTATTTCATCTTTGCTTATTGCCAAGTAATATTCCTGTGTATATTTGTACCCCATCTTCTTTATCCAATCATCCATCAAAGGACACTTCTGCTGTTTCCCTGTCTTGGCAATTGTGAATAATGCTGCAATGAACATTGGAGCACATATATCTTTACAGATAAATGTTCCAGATTTTTTAGGTAGATACTCAGAAGAAGGATTGCTGGATCATATGGTAATTCTACTCTTAATTGTTTGGAGGAACTTCCATACTGTTTTCCACAGTGGCTGTACAATGTAAATTTTTACATTCCCACCAGTAGTGTATGAGGGTTCCTTTTTCTCCACAATCTCTCCAACACTCATTATTACCATATTTTGCTGTATATAATGTGCACCCATGTTTTTGGCCCAAACTTTCAGGGAAAAAAAATTTTGTTTTAATTTTTTAACTCAAATTTTTATTTGTTTACATTTAGGTACTTGTTTTTTGCATTATAAAGGAATTTTAGCGTTTATTTTTTGACATATTATGGTACAAGAAATTTTATATGACAAATAATTACAAAACACAAGAACAAATACAAGGAACAAGAAATTTTATGTACCAGTAACAAATTTACAATCTGTACACATAATAGAAGGCCAAGAACGCTTCATTGTTGTAAGTTTGTTGTTAGTTCAACAAAACCGATTATCATACTCCAGGGTATTATTTTGCATATGGATATCATTATTGATTCGTAGACTTATACTTCAAACTCATAAACATAAATAAAAGAATTAAAAACATTTATGTAGATATAGAATTAGTACTACCTATATACAATGCACATCCTTATTTTTCCCATCACAAATTTGGGCAAAAAAGTGTGCATTATACATGACAAAATATGATCTTGGTTTTGTTGATAATAGCCATTCTAACTGGTGTGCAGTGTTATCTCATTGTGGTTTGGATTTGCATTTCCCTAATAGTTACTGAATTTAAGCAGTTTTTGCATGTCAGTTAGCCTTTTGCATGTCTTCTTCAGAGAAATGTCTGTTCAGTTTCTCTGCCCATTTTCTAATTAGATTGTTTGCTTGTTAATTATTGAGTTGTATGAGTTTTTTATATATATTTTGAATATTAGCCTCTTATCAGATGTGTTGTTTGCAAATATCTTCTCCCATTCTGTTGATTGCCTCTTTATTTTTTCGATGGCACCTTTTGCTGTGCAGAAGCTTTTTAGTTTATATTGTCCCATTCATTTATTTTTGTTTTTATTTTCTTTGCCTTTGAGGTCAAATTCATAAAATCCTCTCTAAACCCAAGGTCCATACATTTAGTACCTGTGTTTTCTTCCATTCAGTTTATTGTTTCAGGTCTTATATTTAGGTCTTTGATCCAGGTTGAGTTAATTTTGGTATATAGTGACACATAGGAGTCCAGTTTCACTTTTTTTGTATATGGCTTTCCAATTTTTCCGCACTATTTATTGAAGAGGCTTTCTTTTCTCCATAGTATGTTATGTTTTAGGCTCCTTTGTCAAAAATCATCAGATATATATCTATATATATACATACATACATATATATGGTTTTATTTCTGGTTTCTCAATTCTATTCATTTGGTCAGTGTGTCTGTTTTTCTGCCAATACCATGCTGTTTTAATTATTGACAGATATCTGTACCATGACCTATCCAAATTGACACAAAATTAACAGTTACATGCACCCATGTATTAGAAATGTATCATAAATCTAAATCTAAAAGTAAAAATTTTAAGCCTTCTAAAAGAAAACAGATGAGAAAAATTCTTGTGACCTTGTGGTAGACAAAGATTTTTTAGGATATTTTTAAACATAAAAGACAATAATTAACTGGAATTTATCAAATTTTAAAACTTTTGGTCTTCAAAAGACCAAACTTCAAGGCAACTAAAAGGCAGGCCACAGGATGAGAGAAAATATTCACAATACAGATATCTAATAATGGATTTGTATACAGAATACATAAAGATCTCATAATTCAATAAGAAGTCAAACAACTCAGTTAAGAGTGTACAAAAGAACTGAACAAACATGTAACCAAAAATGATATATATGATGAATAAGCACATGAAAGATACTTCACAACATTTATCATCAAGGAAAGGAAAATTAAATCCACAATAAAATAGTCCTACAAACCTATTAAAATAGCTGACAATAGTAAGTGCTGGGGGAAAAAGCAGAACAACAGCAATATGACACAGTGCTGGTGGAAAAGTAAAATGGTAAATTGTTGGGAAGTTTCTTTCAAAATTAAACATATACTTATCATACTTTATCGAACATATACCTATATATTTACCCACCAGGACTTAAAATATATGTCACAACCAATACTTGTACACTAATATTCATAGCATTATTTATAATAGCCCCAAAACGGAAACAATCTAAATGCTCATCAGCAGGTGAATGGGTAAACAAGCTGTGGCAAATACATCCTTCCAAGGGAATACTACACAGCACAAAGGAAAATGACTACTGATGTGCAACAGTATGGGTGATTCTCAAAATCATTACCCCTAGTGAAAGAAGCCAGACTAGTAAAAGTACATACTGTATGAGTCCATTTATGTAAATTACTAGAAAGTGCAAACATACATAGTGCCAGAAAGCAGACCAGTAATTGTCTGGGGCCTTGGCTTAGAGATGGCTGACCACAGATGGGCACCTTTTGGAGTGAGTGAAATGTTCTCTTCATGTTAGTGGTGGTGGTTTCACTGGTGTATACAATTGTCAGAACTCACCAAATGGTACACTTTTAATTGATAAAGTTCATTCAATATAAGCTATACCTCAATACACTTGAATAAAAGCAAAACCTTTTGTGAGAGGTTTTTGTAAAACTGAGTTTTGCACTAGGCTCACACCTTGTGGGACAATGACAGCATAGGTGTAGTGGTTATATGACACTGACCGATTCAGCAGCAATGGGAAATTTAAGCCAAAAGTGACCAGGAAAAATATAAGCTCCATTATCCCAAATGAGGGAGAGGTTTAAGCTATTTATCTGACACTCAGAGAACAGGCAGGGCTCCTCAGTTTATCAATCTGCTTTTGATGTAAAACAACCCACTCCAAAAACTACAGACTTACAACAACTAGTTCTTTTTAAAAAATACGTTTTATGGTAATTTTTTAATGTTCAAAATAGCATTGTTGACAAATGATAATGTACTATAAATGTAGATATCATTTAGATACTAAAAAGAATGACATCCAACTATTTTCCCCCAGGAGAATGTGACATGGTCTTTTTTACCCCTAATATTTTATTTTGAAACTTTTCAAACTTTAGAAAAGTTGAAAGCATCGTGGAGTATACACTTGCATACCCACTATCTAAATGGTACAAATGGCATTTTACTATATTAAAACAATGAGTTTTCCTACTGTTGGTTCTACTGGGTTGCTCATCTAGTCTAGGCTGGCCTGCTGCTCACTCTTTGCCTGCAAAGTGTTGGTGGATGCTGGCTGGTCCTGAATGACCTCGCTCCTGTGCCTGGTTACTGGCTAGAGTGCTGATAATGACTGGGCTTTTGTCTGTCACAGCACAGCAAGATAGACAGTGTTCTTCACACAGTAACTGGGTTGTAAATTGGCAAGACAGCAAGGCTTCTAAGGCCTACCTAGGCTTCTAACTTTTATAACATATAAATTCCACTACATACTATTACAAAGCCAACCTAGATTTGGTTAGAAGAGGGCAATGTGGGGTGGAGGGGGTGGGAAGATAAACCTCACTTCTTGGTGAGGGGGACACCATTTTTGAAGCCTACTACACTCAACTAATAGGTGACTTATGTACAGTCTAGTTCTCTAAACTACCAGAAGTGTCCCCAGCCTCACACATCTCCCTCAGCCTGTGTCCTCAGCTGGCTGACAGAGCCCTAACTCACAGACAGGGCTCTGTTCCCCACCCAGATAAGGTTTCTTTAATGCCCATGATAATGAGCACATATTATGCATTGAGCACTATGCTGGGCATGTTACTTCCATTCCCTCTAAACCCCTTAAACAATAACAGTGAGATGCAAGTATGATGAGATGCCCCATGTTACAACTGAAACTCACAGTGGTTATTTAACCTTAAAGCGTTATTTAAGCTCACAAAAGTAAAATAATACATACAAAGTTAAATAACAAGTCACACATACAGGATTCAATCCTGTCAAACTCCTAGGCCTGTTGTCCTAAACACTACCCATACTGCTCAACTGCTTCTAGAAATAATAAATATTTTCATTTTTTAGAACAAAACTGATTGAAGAAAATACCTAATTTTATTCCTGTATAATCAATAAAGTGCCCCCCAACATGAATACACACACACACACACACACACACACACACACACACACACACACCCTCAGATACCTGGTAACATATTCTTTAATCTCTAGCAATTTTGTTATTTTGAAAGGACAACTAACAGTGATGAGTCACTGCTTCAATGTCCCAGGGTATAATAATAGCAAAACATGTTAGAACAAAAATAAATCGGGATGAAGGCAAGAGGCGGAGGCAGGTGGAAGGAAGAGCCACCAAGGGGCATTTCAGGCAGATGTCAAGGCCATGCTGCTGGGAATTTCTAATCTTCTTTTCCTTTTATAGTCAGTGTAGTTTTATGTTCTAATCTAATAAGAATAATACCCAAAGGCCAGTTTCTGCTTTTAGGAAAGATAAGGAAGTTCTTCCTTTACAAAAGTACTTTGAAGGATGTGGTTATACGGTCTATGAAACTGGACAAACTAAAAAGCAATGAAATGTCAGGGATCATCCTTGTCAAACCAATCACCTGAGGGAACAATCTAAACATGCAGAAGAGGAGAAGGGAATGAGTTTAAAGTGCTCTTTAGTTCTTGTGGTCCACCAGCAAGCCACCAGTCCAGAAGAGCACTTCAATCATCCCTGAACAGGAACCATCTGCCCATTCTTAGAACTTCCTGAGGTTCTACAGTGTTCCATGATAAGATTTCAATATCTCACAGCATCATAGACGAGACTCTTGTAACGACAGATCCAGATATAACATTGGGATTATTTGTGTAAAGATATTTCTCAAATATTTTTTGCTGTCGTCATGATTTCCTCTTTCACATGATACATTATAGGCACAGTGCTATATGTTTCTGCAGGGAGACGTGAACTGAAATGAAAGCCACAGGCATGCCTTTAATAAAAACCTTTCTCTCCTTATATCATATATTGAACTTTAAAATTTGGTTTTCAGAATTAGAAAAATAAATCTGATTTTGAAAACATCATGTCTTGATTCAGAATGGTGGTGATGTTTTTACCACCCAAGATAAAGATCATTTGCCATTCAGAATCATGTCTCAAAAACACAGAAGACAGGAAATGCTCAAAGTCTGAAAGCTCATAACAGAAAAATGGCAGAGCTGGGATCCAACCTCCTGAGGCCTCGAGAAAGCCTCAAGTTCCAGGAGCTTTACTCTGTGTTCACTTTGTCTACGTGTACCATGAACTGCAATGAAGATACCAAGGCTTGTCATCTGAATCCAATACAACCCAACACCAGCATTCTGTGGCTCTTCTGTTAATGAATCACCTAAAACAAGTCATGTTGTATATTCATCACCCAGTCACCCCTTTCTCTACTGAGATAATTTCATCCAAGTTGTAAATACTATGCTCCTTCCCCTTCCCAGTATGGCCTCCTCACCTGCCCATGAGATCACTGAAATCACAGCTTGGCTAAGCCCAGCTGTCCTCCCTGGAGCCGTGATGGTCTCTAGAGCCTAGAAGGCTCTTCCTTTGGCTGCTGCCTCCAAACATTGCAAGTGCTTATTTTGAAAAGCCGAACCACAGAGACATTTTTCCCAATGAGAATCTTCAGAGATTTCAACTCTTGAGTGCAGCCCCAGCTGACTTCCAAGGGGACAAGGAAGAGAATTCAGTTTTCCCAAGAAAATGGAGAAAGCTTGTCAATCCCAGATCTATATGATGGAAAGAGCCTACCAATGTGGTCCTTCTTCAAATAAGAAAAGACACCAACCATCTCCTTTCCCTAAAGCAAGTCCATTTCTTTAACTGAGAAAAGTATAAACTATTGATAATGACTTACATGACAACTTCTTCATCTTAAAAATTTTCTTAAGTTTCCATTACTGGAACTGTGATACATTCAACTCCAAGTCAACATGCACTGAACTGAACTGAGCCTTGAGGAGTTGGGATGCTGAGACTTGGCTTCCAGCCGAGTCTCCAGTGCTTCTAATAATCCAGATCGGACAAGGAATTTAGTGAATGACACCCAAGCAATAGAAGCCACCTAAAAGGTGGAAAGAGAAGAGCTGGGCGGTGGTAAAAGAGGAGGGGATTGTGGGGGAGGAAATGAAGTGTGCAGTAGTACCAACTGAAGACCTGTGGATTTCTCATTGAGCTCATCCAACTTTTCTTCTCTCAGTGCGACTTGTGGACCCACACACTAAAGAAAAGTTGTCAAGTCACCTTAATTCTATTTTGATCATTATTTTCACAGGATACATTTCGGGCATTTCTATTATGTGGGTTGAATTTAATAGTCAAGTATCTGTTTCAAAATTAATGCCCATATGATTTTTGAGTGAAGTTTAGTCCTTACACTTAAGGGATATTATTTATATTGTTTTCATTACAATGGAAGTGGAAATGAATCCAGAGAGAAGACATTTACATCTGCTGACAGCCACCAAAATGTTGGGGGCCTCAGCCACATAGCCACAAGGAAATGAATTTTGCCAATCTGAATGAACTTGGAAGTGGATTCTTCCCTAGTCAATCCCTCAGGCATAAACACAGCCCCACCAACACTGATTGCAGCTGTCTGAAATCCAGTTAAGCCATGCCAGGACTCCTGGTCTGCAAAAACTGTGAGATAACATCTATGTGCTATCTTTTAGTTGATAAATTTGTGGTGATTTGTCACATAATAGAAAGCTAATACATTGAGCAACATTCCTCTGTCCACTTTTCCCTTGTCTGAGATGGTAATTTTCTGCTGCCATGACCAAGGTCATGCCTTTAAGAGCCAGGAACTCTTCTGGACTGATTATAGAGTCTTTCTTCAGCAGGCAACTGTAGAGACTGAGTGGAGACCAAGAATGGAGCCTACATGTGTCCCTCCCTCCATCCTTGCCCATCACCCATCTCTCCACAAACGTAGTAGAGGAAAAATCTAACCTGTGGGTCTGAGTCACCAGCATAAGAAGAACATGTGACTTTACATGTATGTAAAATCTGGAAAAAAATATTGTTTGTAGGAAGCATGCCACCGGTATGGTACAGAAACAAGTGTGATGTTTGGTGTTTGAACATTTAGGTATTTCAAGGCTTGGCTCTGCCATTTACTATGTTGACTACATGAGATTTCTGAGTCTCTTCTTCACATGTAAAATGTATATAATAATACCTGAAACTATGTTGCAAAAATAAAAAACCACACACATACACACAGAAGACAAAGGGAAAGTAAATATCATTGTTGGATAATCTGGCATTATTTAATTCTCACAACAGCTTTATGAGACAGGTGTAATCTGTTTGTTTTCTCAAGATCATGCACCCAATGATAAGGGAAGCCAGGATTCAAACTTGGGACTGTGTGGCTTGAAAACCAAGCTCCTTTCCCTTCATAAAAAGGGATAAAAATTAGAAATGTCAATTCTAGGAACACAGAAAGAGTATACAATAAGGACACATAATTTAAGTTACGTACTTAGGGGAAAATTTAGGAGGAGGCAGTGCTGTATTAGGAGAAGGGACACCTCAGAATTTGCTGAGGGGTGGGGGGTAGGTGAGGGTTAAGCAATAATTAAGGGGTATGGCAGCATCACTGGAATTCATCAAAATCATTATTCTAATTAATTATCTCACGTTTCCATACTTAACTCATTGTGGAACTGGCATGATATTAACTGTCCCAGATGATGTCCAAGTGGATAGAACCTTCAGTTGGGAGTTTTAACAAGCCACAATATAAGTAAAGTACACCTCTCCTTGTCAGTCCTGACCTATCGTTCTTGAGTATTTGTTTTTCTATTGCAGTGATTCTCAAAGTGGGGCCCCAGATCAGCAGCATCAGCATCACCAGGGAGACTGTTAAAAATGAAAATTGTCAGGCCTATCACCAGATCTCTTGAATCAGAAGCTCTGGAGGTGAGGACTGAGGTTAATACTCCAACAATCTCTCCAGATGATTATGTTGGACAGTCAAGCTTGAGAGGTACTGCTCTACTGTGTCCCCAGTCCACCGCACATGGGATTCTTTCAGCAAATACTGAATGGATGAATGAATGAATGAATGAATGAATGAATGAATGAATGGTTATTTTTGCTATAGCACAATGCAACCATATGCCCCCATCATGGAACACTGAGACCAGCCAACAGAATTGTCTCAGAGTCTGGATTCCTAAGTAGCTGATTCAGTAGCAGTGCAGAGAGAGGTTCTTTAGGTGTCCTGACAGGCCCTAGCTAGTCACAGTGATTAAGTCTCAGCACCATGTCTGAGTTCTAACCCCATTTTACTGAGCTCCCTCACTGAGCTTATTTTGATTCCTAGGATTTGAGCCCTTTTTGGAACTGTTTTTAGCCTCATGAATATTATTAATTTGATCAAGTACCAGCATTTTTAAAATTAATTTTCCTGTCTACCTGTGCACATCAAAAATGGTGTCTGTTTACAATAGAGGTTCACAGGTTGAGAGGCAGACCTGGGTCCAAGTTGGCCCTGATGACTCATGAGCAAATACTTGTCTTGTCCAGCATAGGCAGGAGGGCTAGGCTTAAGGGGGAAGGGTGGGAGATTAAGAAAAATACAGAGACAGGAAAGTTGGGATCAGGAGGTCCACTGTCCACAGATGGCAGAGTAGTGGTGCAGTTTTTATTTCTCACACGGTTTTTATAGTCTTAGAACAATTGCCTATACAAAGTATTAGTAGAACAAGCAAGTATTAGAAGAACATACTGTTCTGTGAATATGCAAGTTTGTATGTCTATGGCTGTAATTGTGTTATCTTGTTCTTTCTGGGGAAGATGTTGAGGCGAGGCCTCCCTTGAATGACCTTGCCGGCTGCAACGTCCTTGTCAGCGCATATCCTGCTCTCCACAATACTCAGGTCACCCATTGAAACATTACAATGACATGCCTCCATCTTATATCATGTTTGAGGCATTTGCTCTGGGGGAGACCCACTCCCGGTAATTGTGCCTGCTTTGAATACTGACAGTCCGGTTAGTGACAGGAAAGGGCCAAATCCTCTAAACTGAGGAGCCTGAGGCCCAGGTGACAGAAGGAGCATCTCTGACCTGCCCATAATTTGTTCATCATGGATAGATGTTTGCCACTGTCTGGTAGGACTCTGGCTTTAGACACGTTTCCCAATATAATCCTGATTCTTGTTTTATCTTTGTAAGCAACTGTCATGCAGGGTGGCAGGCGGGATCTCAACTCCCGCTCCCCACATAAGAACGTGGGACATGGTGAGGCCAAAAAGGAACACCCACAGAGCCATAGATAGGAGAGTCATACCATTATATTCTCGCTGGCGGCTGGGTTGGAGACACAGGAAGCAGGAGCCACACTATATGCAACCTGCCGTCCACCTCTCTGCCAACCAACCTCACTTGCTAGCTGCAATCCGCTGTGCTAACTGCAATCTGCTCTTTCTAGTTCAGCCACCATCTTCTTGCTAGCCCCCATTTGCTGCTAGCGTTGCCACGGCAGTTATATTAGTGGCCAATGGCTCACTGGTTACAGCTGACGGCCAACTAGCCACAGCTGATAGCCATCTGATCACAGTTGATGGCCATTTACTACCTGAGCCAACACCTTTCCACATGAGGCCGAGAGCCTGGAAACTGCACTCCTGGCTCTGTCCCCACAACAACATAGTCTCACAAATGATATTTTAGAATTTCAGAGGTCACTTGAGAAAAATTTTGAAATCACTTAAGAGACAATTTAGAACAGAAGGGGAACACAATCATTAACATTCAACTGTTACCATGCTTTGATTAGCATGAAAAGCCTTCAAAAAGAAATTTAGATTCAAAACTTGTATTCTTTGCAGGAGTAAACAGAACTGCTGAAACAAACGGGCTCTGAATCTGGTGCAGAAAGAGCTTTGGAACTTCAAAAGCTCTTCACATACCTATCAACCTGTTGCAGAAGCCACTCCTGTAGATGTCTAGAAGAGAAATAGTAAATCAGTGATTGCCATGAATAACCAAGGCAACAAGATAGCTCAGAAAGAAAGTGAAAAGTCTCCAGAAAAGGAACTTAGAGATATGAAAATATGTGATTTAAATGACAGAGAATTCAAGATTGCAATTCTGAAAAAACTGAACGAGATGCAAGAAAACACAGAAAGGCAGTTTAATGAACTCAGAAACACAATCAAAGAACACCATGAGCATTTTACAAAAGAGATTGAAATCTTGAAAAAGAACCAAATAGAATTTCTGGAGATTAAGAACTCAATAGAAGAAATGAACAATAAAATATCCAGCTTAGGTAGTAGAGTTGACCAGATGGAGGAAAGAATCAGTGACATCGAAGATAGGAACTTGGAATTTACACAGAGGGAAGAAGAAAGGGACTTGAGACTTAAAAGAAATGAAAGAACTCTACAAGAACTTTCTGACTCCATCAGAAAGAGCAATATAAGAATAATGGGCATACCAGAAGGAGAAGAAAGAGGGAAGGGAACAGAGAATATATTCAAACAAATCGTCGATGAGAACTTCCCAAACTTGTGGACAGAACTGGATCCTCGAATCCAAGAAGCAAATAGAACACCTAATTACCTCAATCCCAACAGGCCTTCACCAAGGCACATTGTATTGAAGCTGTCTAAAATCAATGACAAAGAAAGAATCCTCAAGGCAGCCAGGGAAAAGAAGACGGTAACTTACAAAGGAAAGCCCATTAGATTATCATCAGATCTTTCAGCAGAAACTCTACAAGCTAGGAGGGAATGGAACCAAATATTCAAACTATTGAAAAAGAGAAATTACGAACCAAGAATAATATATCCAGCAAAGATCTCCTTTAGATATGAAGAAGGAATAAAGACCTTTCCAGACATACAAAAGCTGAGGGAATTTTCTAATTCACGACCTGCACTACAAAATACTAAAGGAGGCTATTCGACCACCATCAACAGGGACAACTTGTGGCAACCAAAACATAAAACGGGGGAGAGTAAAGGCCTGAACTGGAATATGGGAATAGAGAAAGTAAGCGTGCTGGAGAAAAT
Organism: Rhinolophus hipposideros; assembly: GCF_964194185.1. Taxonomy (NCBI): domain Eukaryota; kingdom Metazoa; phylum Chordata; class Mammalia; order Chiroptera; family Rhinolophidae; genus Rhinolophus; species Rhinolophus hipposideros. The sequence goes on from NC_138063.1 coordinate 53,427,158, forward strand.
GGAATACTCTAAATATCAAACTTTCTTTTACATAAACTTAAGGGTAACCACTCAAAAAACATCCAGAACTGAAATATATACTGTAATAAAAGAAGAAACATTAGATTATCATCAGATTTTTCAGCAGAAACTCTACAAGCTAGGAGGGAATGGAATCAAATATTCAAACTATTGAAAGAGAGAAATCATGAGCCAAGAATAATATATCCAGCAAAGATCTCCTTTAGATATGAAGGAGGAATAAAGACCTTTCCAGACATCCAGAAGCTGAGTGTCTTATAATTTATAGTGTAACAATGGAGTTGTTACAATGTGAGAGACTTGACCCTGAAAAGGTACATACTTTAAGTAAAAACATCATGGGACCTTGTGCTTCCGCTGTTTACAGACAAAGGGTGATTGGAATAAACATTTTTCTGTTATGATGTCTGAGTCTCACAGACCGTGTAAGAAACAATGTTACTTTCTTGTATTTGTATACCTATCAATAAAAGCCTCCAGCCGGCTTTATTCTGGGCTCCAGTCCTCTGAGACTGAGAGACCCTTGGCCTTCTGAGAGATTTAACTGCATTAAGTCTCTGTTTGTTTCTTTCTTAAAAACTTAACCCAAACAGCCCTTTCTCACATCCTCACTGCCCTTGTTGCGCAGGACGTGACACATATATACAAAGGAATAGTACTCAGCCATAAAAAAAAATATGAAATCTTACCATTGGCAACAACATGGATGGACCTAGAGGGTATTATGCTAAGTTAAATAAGTCAGACTGAGAAAGGCAAATACCTCATTTGTATGTGGAATCTATAGAACAAAATAAATGAACAAATAAAATAGAAACAGACTCATAAATACAGAGAACAAACTGATGGTTGGCAGAGGGAAGGGTTTGGGGAACAGGTGAAAAAAGTGAAGAGACTGAGAAATACAAACTGTAGTTTCAAAATAGTCAAAGGGATGTTGTGGGGACAAAGCCCCAAAAAACAGTTTCCAGTGTTTCAGCCTCACGTAGAAAGTTGCTGGCTCGGGTAGTAAATGGCCATCAACTGCGATCAGATGGCCAGCAGCTGTGGCTAGTTGGCTGTCAGCTGTAACCCGTAAGCCATTGGCCACTAATATAACTGCTGTGGCTACGCTAGCAGAAAAAAAATGGGGGCTAGCAAGAAGATGGTGGCTGGCAAGCACAGACTGCTGTTAGGATGTTGGGTTGCAGATTATGTAGATCCTGCTTCCTGTGTCTCCAGCCCAGCCACCAGCGAGAATATATTGGTTTGACTCCCCTATCTATGGCTCCGTGGGTGTTCCTGTTTGGCCTCACCATGTCCTGCGTTCTGATGTGGGGAGTGGGAGTTGAGACCCCGCCGGACGCCCTGCACGACAAATGGCGCAGCGAGCAGGGTCCCCTGCGTGACAGATGTAAAGTACAGCACAGAGAATATAGTCAATAATGTTGCAACAACTATGTATAGTGCCGGTGTATTCTAGACTAATCAGGGGATCGCTGTATAAATTATATTAATGTCTAACCACTATGCTGTACACCTGAAATTAATATAGAGTAGTATTGAATGTCAACTAACTGAAAAAAAAATAATTTAAAAAACTTTAAGAGGAAATTAATTAATTAAAAAAAACTGTAAAGGTAGGCATAGACAAGAGACTAGTCCTCAAGGTCCCTTTGGACACCTCCAAATGGATTTCTTAGAGTTACCATCACCCTACCTAGAGAATTCAAATCTATGTCTCCAGTACTACAGGAACCCATGTCACTAAAAACGGTATTTATGAAACTGAAAAATCTTACCACTCACTCAAAAATTTCATTTTGTCCATATTATCTTTTATTTCAGGGCAGATTTCTATGAAAAGAAAAATTAGCAAAGCTCTTAGAGACCCTTGAACTTCCATAACCAATGTTGTTGCTGTTGGCCTTAATGATTTCCAACTGGAGATCACTAACTCTCCCTTCATGATGGATGACTGGCAGTCCTATACATCTGAGAATCCCACCCAGATCTTGATATTCCATCCTGTTACAAACTTATGTGGCTAAATATTTAAAGGGACTACTATGTGCTTCATCTTACCATCTAATTGGTGACTTTTCCTCAGTGTCTTTCTAACCAACCTCTACATGACCGAAAACCCAAAGACCTAGTCTTCCAGAGGAAACACCAGACAGTAGCAGCTCTTGAATCCTGATGAAAAAGATTCTATTAAGTCTTACTGACCAACAGCACTCAGGCTAAGTTACAAAGTATTAATCCTTGGATTTCTATTTCCCAATTAAAGAGGAAACCAACCTTCTTTAGACCACTGGAAAGCCATCCCAACCAAAGCCTCCAGATTTTTAAGACTTCCAGAAGCATATAATCTTCTGAAGGCAACTGCTGAACCAAGATCCCTGGGTCAAGCAGACATGGCAATGTGAAGTAGACAGCTTCCATCTAAAACATCAGAACAAGATCTCAAATGCCTACAACCTTTGATTTCTATGCACTTCTTTGCTTGCTTCTGTTTCTTATTGCCCTAGCTATACTCTCTTATCTGCAGTTTTAAGCTCCTGACTTCAAATAGATATGTGTTATCTCTTAACCATAGGACATATAATGCCTCTAGCTTTAATACAGTTATTTGCACCCTCTAGTCACTCCTTAGTTTGAATAAAATATTTGGCTGTAACTCACTTGTGATTTATCTAAAACAAACTATTGAACCATCTCTTGGGTTTGGATCTACTTTCATTTGGGCAGTAGCCGCTTTTTTTAAAATTAAAGTTAATTGGGGTGACAATTGTTAGTAAAATTACAGTGGTTTCAGGTGTACAATTCTGTAATACCTTATTTATATATCACATTGTGTGTTCACCACCCTGAGTCAGTTCTCCTTCCAACACCATATATTTGATCCCTCTTACCCTCATCTACCATCCTCCTCTTCCCCACCCTCTGGTAACCACTAAAGTATTGTCTGTGTCTATGAGTTTTTGTTTCTTCATTTGTTTCTTTTGCCTTTGTTTTCAGTTTTATAAACCACATATCGGTGAAATCATATGGTTCTCAACATTTTCTGTCCGACTTATTTTGCTTAGTATTGTAATCTCAAGATCCATCCATGTTGTCACAAATGGCACTATCTCATCTTTTTTATGGCAGAATAGTATTCCATTGTGTATATATACCACATCTTCTTTACACAATCATCTATCGAAGGATACTTGTTTCCATGTCTTGGCCATTGTAAATAAAGCTGCAATGAACATCAGAGCACATGTATCTTTACGGATCAATGTTTTCAGATTTTGGGGGTAGATACCCAAGAGAGGGATTGCTGGGTCATATGGTAATTCTATTCTAGATTTTTGAAGAAACCCACACTGCCTTTCATAGTGACTGCACAAAGTTGCATTCTCACCAACAGTGAATGAGGGTTCCTGTTTCTCTGCAACTTCTCCAACACTTGTTATTATTTGTTTTGTTGATGATAGCTGTTCTAAGTGGTGTGAGGTGATATCTCATTGTTTTCATTTGCATTTCTCTGATGATTAGTGATGTTGAGCATTTTATCATGTCTATTGTCCCCTTTGGAGAAATGTCTCTTCAGGTCATCTGCAGATTTTTTAATTGGATTCTTTGTTTCCTTGTTGTTAAGTTGCATGAGTTCCTTATTTATTTTGCATATTAGCCTCTTATCAGAGGTTTTGTTTGCAAATGACTTCTCCTATTCAGTTGGTTGCCCCTTTATTTTGTCTATGATTTCTTTTGTTGTGCAGAAACTTTTTAGTTTGATATAGTCCCATTCATTTATTTTAAATTTTACTTTCCTTGCCGTTCAAATCAAATTCACAAAATCCTCTTTGAACTATAGGTCCATTAGTTTAGTACCTATGATTTCTTCTATGCAGTTTATTATTTCAGGTCTTATGTTCAGGTCTTTGATACGTCTTGAGTTAATTTTGGTACTTGGTGACAGATAGCAATCAAGTTTCACTTTTTTTTTCTTCTTAATTTATTAGGGAGACAATTGTTAGTGAAATTACACATATTCCAGGTGTACAATTCTATATTACATCATCTATACAACCCATCGTATGTTCACCAACCACAGTCAGTTCTCCTTCCATCACCATATATTTGATCCCCCTTACCCTCATCTCCCACCCCCAACTCTCCTTACCCTCTGGTAACCACTAAACTATTGTCTGTGTCTATGAGTTTTTGTTTCTCATTTGTTTATCTTGTTCTTTTGTTCTTTTCGTTTATATACCACATATCAGTGAAATCATAGGATTCTCTGCTTTTTCTGTCTGACTTATTTTGCTTAGCATCACACTCTCAAGATCCATCCATGTTGTCACAAATGTTCCTATATCATCTTTTCTTACCGCCAAATAGTATTCCATTGTATATATATACCACAACTTCTTTATCCATTCCTCTATCGAAGGACATTTTGGTTGTTTCCATGTCTTGGCCACCGTAAATAAAGCTGCAATGAACATTGGAGCACACGTGTCTTTATGTAAAAATGTTTTCAGATTTTTTGGGTAGATACCCAGGAGAGGGATTGCTGGGTCATATGGTAATTCTACTCATAAGTTTTTGAGGAATCTCTACACTTCCTTCCATAACGGCTGCACCAGTCTGCATTCTCACCAACAGTGTATGAGGGTACCTTTTTCTCAACAGCCTATCTAACACTTGTTACTATTTGTCTTGTTGATGATAGTCATTCTGACTGGGGTGAGGTGATATCTCATTGTGGTTTTCATTTGCATTTCTCTGATGATTAGTGATGTTGAGCATTTTTTCATGTCTATTTGCCATTTGTATGTCCTCTTTGGAGAAATGTCTCTTCGGGTCCTCTGCCCATTTTTCAATAGGGTTGTTTGTTTTTATGTTGTTGAGTTTCATGAGTTCCTTGTATATTTTGGATATTAGCCGCTTATCGGAGGCACTGTTTGCAAAAATCTCCTCCCATTCAGTTGGTTGCCTCATTATTTTGTGGATCGTTTCTTTTGCTGTGCAGAAGCTTTTAAAGTTCATATACTCCCATTTGTTTACTTTAGCTTTTGGAGTTAAATTCATAAAATGCTCTTTGAACCCAAGGTCCATAAGTTTCGTACCTATGTTTTCCTCTATGCAGTTTATTGTGTTAGTTCTTATGCTTAAGTCTTTGATCCATTTTGAATTAATTTTGGTACATGGTGACAGATAGCAGTCCAGTTTCATTCTTTTGCACGTGGCTATCCAGTTCTCCCAGCACCATTTATTGAAGTGGCTGTCTTTCCTCCATTGTATGTTTTTAGCTTCTTTGTCAAAAATTATCTGTCCATATTTATGTGGTTTTATTTCTGGGTTCTCAATTCTATTCCATTGGTCTATGTGTCTGTTTTTCTTCCAATACCATGCTGTTTTGATTATTGTAGCCCTGTAGTACAAGCTAAAGTCAGGCAGAGTGATACCTCCAGTATTGTTCTTTTCTCTTAAGATTGCTTTGGCTATTCAGGGTCTTTTGTGCTTCCAAACAAATCTGAAGATTTTTTGTTCTATTTCTTTAAAAAATGCCATTGGGATTTTGATGGGGATTGCATTAAATCTGTATATTGCTTTGGGTAATATGGCCATTTTAACTATGTTGATTCTTCCAATCAATGAGCACGGAATGTCTTTCCATTTCTTTGTGTCTTCTTCAATTTCTCTCAAAAATGTCTTATAGTTTTCAGCATAGAGATCCTTCACATCTTTGGTTAAGTTTATTCCTAGGTATTTTATTCTTTATGCTACAATTACAAAGGGAATTGTTTTTTGTATTTCTTTTCCTGAGATTTCATTGTTAGTATATAGGAATGCAATGGACTTTTGTACATTGATTTTGTAGCCAGCAACTTGACTGTGTTCATTGATTGTTTCTAACAGTTTTTTGGTGGAATCTTTAGGGTTTTCTATATATAGCATCATGTCATCTGCAAAGAGTGATAATTTAACTTCTTCATTCCCATTGGATGCCTTTTATTTCTTTCTCTTGCCTGATTAATCTGGCAAGAACTTCCAACACTATGTTGAAAAGCAGAGGTGGTAGGGGACAGCCCTGTCGTGTTCCTGAACGTAGAGCAAAGGGCTTCAGTTTTTCACCATCAATTATGAGGTTAGCTGAGGGCTTGTCATATATGGGCTTTATTATGTTAAGGTATTTTCCTTCTATAACTATTTTATTAAGTGTTTTAATCATAAATGGATGTTGTATCTTCTCAAATGCTTTTTCTGCATCAATTGATAGAATCATATGATTTTTGTCCTTTATTTTGTTTATGTGAATTGTCACATTGATGGATTTGTAGATGTTGAACCATTCTTGTGCCCCAGAGATGAACCCCACTTGGTCGTGATGAATAATCTTTTTAATGCATTGTTGTATTCGATTTGCTAGAATTTTGTTTAGGATTTTTGCATCTGTATTCATCAGATATATTGGTCTATAGTTTTTTTTGTGTGTGTTGTCCTTACCAGGTTTTGGTATCAGGGTAATGTTGGCCTCATAAAATGAGTTAGGGAGTACTGTCTCTTATTCAATTTTTTGGAAGAGTTTGAACAGGATTGGTATTAGATCCCCTTTGAAGGTTTGGTAGAATTCACTAGGAAAGCCATCTGGTCCAGGACTTTTGCTTTTGGGAAAGTTTTGGATGACGGATTCAATTTTGTTACTGGTGATCAGTCTGTTTAGATTTTCCAGTTCTTCATGGTTCAGCCTTGGAAGGCTATATGTTTCTAAGAACTTGTCCATTTCTTCTAGGTTATTGAATTTGGTGGCATGTAGTCTTTCATAGTATTCTTGCATGATCTTTTGTATTTCTGTGGTGTCTGTGATAACTTTCCCTTTTTCATTTCTGATTTTGTTAATTAGTGTCTTCTCTCTTTTTATCTTAGTGAGTCTAGCCAAGGGTTTGTCAATTTTGTTAATCTTTTCAAAGAACCAGCTCTTTGTCACATTAATTTTTTCTATTGTCTTTTTGTTCTCTATTTCATTTAGTTCTTCTCTGATTTTGTTATTTCCTTTCTTCTGCTGACCTTGGGTTTCACTTGTTCTTCTTTTTCTAGTTCTTTAAGGTGTAATGTGAGGTTATTTATTTGGGATTTTTCTTGTGTCTTGAGATAGGCCTGTAATGATATAAATTTCCGTCTTAAAACTGCTTTTGCTGCACCCCAAAAATTTTGGTAGGATGTATTTTCATTGTCATTTGTTTCTATGTATCTTTTGATGTCTCCTCTAATTTCTTCCTTGACCCAGTCGTTCTTTAAAAGTATGTTGTTTAATCTCCATGTACTCGTGTTTTTCCTGCTTTCCTTTTGCAGTTGATATCCAATTTCAAAGCCTTGTGATCAGAGAATATGCTTGGTATGATTTCAATCTTCTTATATTTTCTGAGGCTTATTTTACTCCCAATATATGGTCTATCCTTGAGAATGTTCCATATACACTCGAAAAGAATGTATAGTCTGATGTTTTATGATGAAGTCCTCCATATATGTCAATTATGTCCATTTCATCTTATGTGTCATTAAGGGCTGCTGTTTCGTTATTTCTTTTCTGTTTGGATGATCTATCCATAGCTGTCAATGATGTATTTAAGTCCCATAGTATAACTGTGTTTTGGTCAATTTCTCCCTTTAGTTCTGTTAGTAGTTGCTTGGTATATTTCGGTGGACCATGATTGGGGACATAAATATTAATGACGGTTATGTCTTCTAGTTCTATAGACCCCTTTACCACTATGAATTGTCCATCTTACTCTCTTGTTCTATTTTTCACCCTGAAGTCTGTTTTATCTGATATCATTATGGCTACACCTGATTTTCTCTGGATACCATTTGCTTGGAGTGTCATTTTCCACCCTTTACTTTGTCTCTATGCATGTCCTCGTACCTGATATGTGTCTCTTGGAGACAGCATATAGTTGGGTTTAATTTTTTTGATCCAATCTGCTACTATGTGCCTATCGATGAGTTCGGTCCATTTACATTTAGGGTGATTATTGATATGTGAGGATTTCCTGTCATTCTATCCTAGTTTTCTGGTAAGACTGTGTCTCCATTGTTCCTTTGCCTTTTTGTTGTTGTCTATTATTTCTATGTGGTGGTATTCTATGATGTTTCCCTCATTTCTTCTTTTATTACAGTATATATTTCAGTTCTGGATTTTTTTTTGAGTGGTTACCCTTAAGTTTATGTAAAAGAAAGTTTGATATTTAGAGTATTCCAGTTTCTTCAGCACGCTTACTTTCTCCATTCCCATATTCCAGTTCAGACCTTTACTCTTCCCCTTTTTATGTTTTGGTTGCCACAAGTTGTCCCTGTTGATGGTGGTTGAATAGCCTCCTTTAGTATTTTGTAGTGCAGGTCGTGTATTAGAAAATTCCCTCAGCTTCTGTATGTCTGGAAAGGTCTGTATTCCCCTTTCATATCTAAAGGATATCTTTGCTGGATATGTTATTCTTGGCTTATAATTTCTCTCTTTTAATAGTTTGCATATTTGGTTCCACTCCCTCTGGCTTGTAGAGTTTCTGCTGAAAAATCTGATGATAATCTAATGGGCTTTTCTTTGTATGTTACTATCTTTTTTTCCCTGGCTGCCTTGAGGATTCTTTCTTTGTCATTGATTTTAGACAGCTTCAATACAATGTGCCTTGGTGAAGGCCTGTTGGGATTGAGGTAATTAGGTGTTCTATTTGCTTCTTGGATTCGAGGATCCAGTTCTGTCCACAAGTTTGGGAAGTTCTCATCAATAATTTGTTTGAATATATTCTCTGTTCCCTTCTCTCTTTCTTCTCTAGCTGGTATGCCCATTATTCTTATATTGCTCTTTCTGATAGAGTCAGAAAGTTCTTGTAGAGTTCTTTCATTTCTTTTAAGTCTCAAGTCTCTTTCTTCTTCCATCTGTGTAATTTCCAACTTTCTATCTTCATGTCACTGATTCTTTCCTCCATCTGGTCAACTCTACTACCTAAGCAGGTTATTTCATTCTTAATTTCTTCTATTGAGTTCTTTTTTTTTTTTAAATGCCTATTCTGATCCTCTGCTCAATTTTTTTTTTATTGGGGAAGGGGAACAGGACTTTATTGGGGAACAGTGTGTACTTTTTTCCAAGTCAAGTGGTTGTACTTTCAATCTTAGTTGTGGACGGTGCCGTTCAGCTTCAAGTTGTTGTCCTTTCAGTGTTAGTTGCAGAGGGCGCAGCCCACCATCCCTTGCAGGAGTCGAACCGGTATCCTTGTGGTTGAGAGGACGCACTCCAACCAACTGAGCCATCTGGGAGCTCAGCGGCAGCTCAGCCCAAGGTGCCGTGTTCAATCTTAGTTGCAGGGGGCGCTGCCTGACATCCCTTGAAATTCCTTTTGGTTCTTTTTTAAAATTTCAATCTCTTTCGTAAAATGCTCATGTTGTTCTTTGATTGCGTTTCTGAGTTCATTAAATTGCCTTTCTGTGTTTTCTTGAATCTCACTGAGTTTTTTCAGAACTACAATCTTGAATTCTCTGTCATTTAAGTCACATATTTCCATATCTTTAAGTTCCTTTTCTGGAGACTTTTCACTTTCTTTCTGAGCTGTCTTGTTGCCTTGGTTATTCATGGCAATTACTTATTTATTATTTATCTTCCTAGACATCTACAGGAGTGGCTTCTGCAACAGGTTGATAGGAAGAGGTCTTTCTTTTGTTTTCCAGTACTTGTTGGTAGAATGTTTTATTTTCTCTCAGACTGCAACAGTAGTGCTGTGTTTTCTCTGCACTATTCCAGCTTTTCATACAATGGGGGAATTCCCTGGGAGACCGGCTTCTCCTCCATTAACAGTTCGCCTGGGTTATAGGGCGCCACGCCTCTGTAGGCATGCCGAGAGCTTTTGAAGTTCCAAAGCTCTTTCTGCACCAGATTCAGAGCTCGTATATTTCAGCAGTTCTGTTTCCTCCTGCAGGGATCCGCCCAGATAGGTGGGGCCAGGGGCGGGGTGAGTTGTGAGAGGTGGCCCGGAGCAATGTCGGCGACCACCACCACAGCAGGTCCTGCTTCCACAACTTCCTCCCCTTTGCCGGAACTAGTTGGGCTGCGAATCTGTGTCTGCAGTCCACAGTTCTCAGAACAGTAAATATTCTGTTCTTTTGATCCGACACTGCTACTGTTCTGCTTCTAGCACTGGGCAGGTGGGGGCAGGTTGAGCTCTGGGAGGTTAGGGAGGGGGCGGCTAGTCTCAGTGCCTAAGGCTTCCGTTCTCTCCTCAGCAGTGAGGGTTTAAACCACCATTTTCAGCCTTCTCCCTCAGTCTTTTCTCCAAGGTCTCTGCAGTGAGCGCTGGGTTCAGCCGTGTTATATGCTGCCCCCACAGCCCTTGGGCCATAAGTGGAGCCCTAGCAGTCCGAGTTCTTCCCTCTCCCGCAGCCACGGTAGCTCCAGGATTCAGGGAGCTTGGAGCACTTAGCTAGGTCTGCTCTGCGCCCGCACGTGTCCGTCTCCGCACTTCTCCCTTCCCTCCTCCCCAGCTCGTGCGATTCTCCCACCTTTAGGTGAATTCAGTAGTGGGCCTCTTTGTCTTGCCTGTCTGCTGTGCAGGGAGTCCTTTGTGGGTTTATTGTTGTTCGAATAGTTGTAAATTCTAGGGTAGATTTACAGAGGCTCACCTCACGCCGCTATTTTGATGACGTGTTTTTCACAAACTTACAGTTAAAAAAGAAGAAACAGCAACGACCAAAATACAAAATACAAAAAGATAATCATCCTCATTATTAATTAAAAAATGGAATTTAAAGAAAACCCTTTATATCCATAAGACAAGAAAAAAAATAAAGTTCACAATACTAAGATGTTGAACAATGGCAGTAAGAATATAAATTCCTGTGTCCACTTTGAAAAACAGGTTGGCATTACCTTCTAAAATTGAACATATGCATATTCTGAGATCCAGGAATTTCCCTGCTAAGTATATACCTAGAGCAATTCTTGTGCAAGTATACCAGGAGAAATGCATAGATAATTTCATACCAGCGTTATTTTAACAGCAAAAAGAAAATTAGAAAACACATAATGGCCACAGTCAGTAGAAAGTGTAAATAATAAGGTATTGTCCCACGATAGGACACAATGAAGCAGTGAAAGTGAACTGCAGCTACATGCTTCAGCATGAATGAATCTCAGAAATATAACAGTAAGTTTTAAAAAACAAAATTTAAAAACATTCAAAGCTAAACAACACATTGTTTAGAGATACAACCCCAAGCATGATATTAGTCGGTATGTACTGGTGTGGCTGTGCCGAAAGTTTATGGCCTCATCCCAGGGGTCAGTGCCCACATCATACTTGTTGTTAAATATTTTGAATGTTACCCCTCAATAAAAAGAACATAAAGAAGGCTGAGGTAATATAACCACAATTTAATGCCTTCCCATGTCAGGAAAGGAATGAGATATGGGAAACAAAGTCTTAAAAGTTAGTTACTGGTAGTGTTCTATTTCTTATACTTTGCAGAGAGTACATAGTTTTCATTTTATTACTCTTTTACTCTATACATTTGTATGTGTATGTACGTGTATATGTATGTTCTTTTGTTTCGGGGTGTTTTTTCTTTGCATATGTGACTACATGTTCTTTTGCTCACATATTTTATGTGGTAGCCAACTTCCAAGATAGCTCCCACTGGCATTGCTTTCTGGCTTCCACATCCTACTGCATTTCCCCTCCCACAATAAGCAGAGTAGGCTATCACTGCAAAAATGACAGTGTGTGATTTCCAAGTCTAAGTCATAAAAAGCAATTTCTCATTCATTTTGAGAGAAACTAGCTGCCATGTTGTCAAGAACCCCAAGCAGCCCCATGGAGACAGTCCATGTGATAAAGAGCTAAGGCCTCCTGCCAACAGCCAGCAACAACTTGCCAGCTATATGAGTGAGACATCTTGCAATTGGATTCACTCGTCCCAGGAAAGCCTTCAAAGGACTGCAGCTGACATTTAACTGTCTCTTCATGAGAGACCCTAGGGTAGGACCACCAGGTAAGTCAATCCTTAATTCCTGGCCCACAGAAATTTGGTGAGATAATAAATGGTTATTGTTGTTTTAAGCATCTAAGTGTTGGAATAATTTGTTATGCAGCAATAGATAATAAATTTGGGAACATAGAAGTGAGGTACCACTAAGATAAACCTAAAATGTGGGAGAAGCTCTGGATTTGGCAGTGCAAAAGCTGGAAGGACTTCAAGGAGTGTTAATGAATGCCTAAAGGATCTTGAAGGAACTGTTAGCAAAAGCTTGCTGCCATTTGAGAAGAGCTGTGAGGATTTAAAGGAAACAGAGAAGAAAATTATTGGAAATTAGAGATTATTTAATGGCAAAAAGTTTATCAACACTGTTAACTACAGAATGTGGAAAGTATAAAATGGACCTAATAAACTCAGTAATATGGCTGAAATTTTGAAGGCATGCTGTTTTTGGTTTTGGTTTTTTTTTTTTCTTAGTGCTCATGCCAAAACAACAGGGTAGAGATTAGCTAAAGGAAAGACTTAAACAGAAAGGAACCAGAAATTGTTGAATTTGAAAATCCTTAGGCTCTCCAGATGGCAAAGGATGCTAAAATTAAGAAATGGCTTCGAGGTAAAAAACACATGCAGGGCTGTCTTAAGAAAACATGGTCTAGAGATGAAGCCAAGAGTGTAACTGCAAAATGCTTTGTTATGGCCTCAAAGAACTGTTCAGTCTGGAAGTGTCTGGGGCTTCTAAGTACTGGAGTACCTTGGTTTTCGAACATCTCCGTTGATGAACATTTCTGTTTACCAATGCCATGAACCCGGAAGTAAATGCTTCGGTTTTCCAACACTCCTCAGAAGTCGAACATGTCACATGGCTTTCGCTGAGTGCAAGATCCTGAGGCTCAGCTGTCGGTTGTTGTTGAACGTTTCATAACTCGAACCGTCTTCCGGAACAGATTATGTTCAAAAAACCGAGGTACCACCGTACTTCGAAGCTGTTGTCTTACAGTAGTCTCAGTAGCAGCCTAAGATAGAGAAAGGCTTTTTTTAAATTAAAGTTTATTGGGGTTACAATGGTTAGTAAAGTTACATAGGTTTCAGGTGTACAATTCTGTATTACATCATCTATAAATCCCATTGTGTGCTCACCACCCAGACTCAGTTCTCCTCTATCATCATATTTAATCCCTTTTACGCTCATCTACCAACCCCCCTGGCCCTTTACCCTCTGGTAACCACTAAACTATTGTCTATGTCTATGAGTTTTTGTTTGTCTTGTTCCTTTGTTTCTTTCAGTTAATTAAGTCAGACAGAGAAAGGCTTATCTTGAAGAGAGTAGTAGGTGTGACTTTTTTCCAGTGGAATAAACCCACTGAGACAAGAGATCCACAAAGACTTTAAGAGAATTGTTTTGACAGAAACACCACCAACTTGGGCTAAAACGGATAGAGAGATTTCAAAATGAAAAGTAACCTTTGAAGCTCAAACATCTACACACAGTAAGACTGAGAAACAAATTTAATTGCAAACACAGACTACTTTTCAGGAGAAAGGAAGGGTGATTCAAGGGTAGAAATAAGAACCAGACGGCAGAGCCAAGAAGCTAGGAGACACTCCCAGGCAGGAGTAGGACTGAGTCCTATTAAAGTAATTCTTAAAATGTACCCTGATGGGTTTCAGAATTGCTATGGACCAGTGACTGCTATAAGGCTCCCCTCTCCCCTTTGAGACAGGAATATCTATAGCAATTGAGGTTCCTCACAACATGACAATTATGAGGAAATGCTCTAATGGGATGAGACCTTTAGAGGGCCTTGGGAAGAAATGAGCATATCTCACATGTGGGAAAGATATGACTCTTTGGTGGCCAGATGACAGACTGTGGCAGCCAGCCTCCAAGGAGCACAGTGGCCCCATGTTCCTCACCTCGTGGTATCCATGCCTTGCATACTCCCGCTTCACAATGAGCAGGCCTACACATATAACCAATAGGATATCACAGAAAAAAAAATGAAAATATGTTTACTCACCTGATCTGGCCCCCAATGACTTCTTTCTTTACCCAAAGGTAAAGGAAATATTTAATGGAAGGCATTTTGATGACATTCAGGATAATTCAAGGGTTATATGATGATTGCCATTCCAGGAATGGCCAGCTCTGATGGCCATTCCAGAAAAAAAGTTCCAAAATTGCTTTGAAGGGTGGACTAGGCACTGGCATCAGTGCATAGCTTCCCAAGGGGAGTACTTCGAAGGTGACTGTAGTGATATTCAGCAATGAGATATGTAGCACTTTTTGTGGGATGAGTTCACGAACTTAATTGGCAGACTTTGTACAGTTCCAAGTCAAAACTAAGGCCAAATCCCATCCGTTTTTAGCTTTTTAGCCAATCTATCTAAGACACCTCCTCTCTCTGCCCTTGCTTCTTACCTCTGCTCGAAAGGGAAGTGTATGGAGCCAAACAGATAAACATCTAGAACAGAACCCAAAGGAAAAACAAAATCAACAGGACCTCTAACTCTTGAAATAAATAGCCAAAGCAAGAGGAAAGAAACCAGAGAATCTAGTGCAACTAGAAGTCAAGGGAAGAGAAAGGCTCACGTAGGGAGAAGAACAGTCTAGTCGTAAGAAGACAAGAGCTGCCAAGTTGTCCACTGGCTTTAAAAATATGAAGGTCAGTGTTGACAGTGTCAGTGGAGTAGAGAGGAGGGAAGAGTCCGATTGAGTGGGGTAGGAAGTGAGCAGGAGGTAAGGAGAGAGAAACAGTGCTTTGTAGACATTGGTTTCAAGAAATTTGGCTGTGAAGAAGAGGACAAATAAGATACAGAATGAAGATGTGGCGTCCAGGAAGAGGCTCTTTTGATTTGGGACAGTAAGTTAAATCAAATCAGGGACCAGCCAACCATGAGAGACAGGTTGACAGTTCAGGCAAGTTCTTTTCCAACAGCTTCTGTGTTTCTCTGTGAAACAGGAGGAAAGCAAAATCCTTTGCTAGGAGTATGACAAAAGGTGGCAGGATCAAAGGACTGGTGGAGAGAAGAAGTTTTGAAAGAGCTTCCATGCTTAATGGAAGGGAAAATTGAGAGCTGAATGGGGACATATACAAGAATTGCCAAGGAGTACGGATGCCCCAGGTGAATCTATTGGATCAGTGACCTGAGAAGAAATGTGTGTGTGTGTATGTGTGTGTGTGCACAAACCCAGCCATTCAGGTTTAGTCATAGAGGTGGCAAACCATTCATCGTGCCAGATCACTTTACCCAAGTCGCTTGCTTTTCTACACTGACCCTGCTGGCTCAAACACACTACCTCATTTAAGCTCTTGGCATGCAAAGATGGTGCTGCCTATAATAGACACATAGCTGGAAAGGTCCTTAGAAATCATCTAATCCAACTACCCTATTTTTCACAAGGGAAAACACAGTTTCAAGGAGCCAGGAGCCCAGTGAGGACTTCCTCCATCTAAGTCCTGTGCCCTTTCTCCAGCACAGGGCCACGTTTGTCTCCCTCAGAGATCACACGTCCAGCTGTAGCTTCAAATGTGAGTATGCATTCCCAAGACAGCTTCACCGAGAACCTAGATTTGGTAAAATTGTAACACAGAAATACCATTTGATTTTTAAAGCAACACAACCTCCCCCAAGTGACACTAATTCATTTACTAATATAAAACGTACAGGTGCAGGAAGGGGGGCCCAAACGACATTAACACACCACGTGTCCGGATTTCCAAGAGGCTAAATTTCCAGATTTGAGCAAAACTACTTCTTCTGTTAGCGTGTGATACAGAGCGGGTTTCACCAAGGCTCTCTGCGATCCGAATGAAACCAGCAGAGGGCAGTCTACACCATCCTATACGGATTCTATTCCTAACTCCCGAGGGTTACGTGGAATTAAATTACACTTTAAACTTTTTTAGCTCCTAAGTACTTAAAATTTGTTTTCCAAATGGTTTACACGTCTTACCTCGCCTCTTATTAATTCAGTAGTAGAGAGGTCATGGAAAGGAAAAGACGAGGAATGAGAGAGCTGAGTCTGGACAACAGGAGAATTACGAGAATGCTGTTAATGTCTACTAAATGCAGACAAGAAATCGAATTTTCTGACATCACAGCAAAAGGGAAAATGCCCCAAATTTAGAAATTGCGATAACAATTTCAATGTCTCGTCTTTATAACTGAGCAACTGTTCTGAAAATTAAAGGAGATAAGTAACATTTTTGAAAATACTAACTGTAAAATGCTGGGAATATAAACACGAGTCCTTAGACTCAGAGAACTGACAGCGACAAGGTGAAACAAGATACTGAGTCAAGAGTACTCTGAACACATTTAAGGGCAATTCATCCTCGTTTAATCTGTATTGCTAAAGTGGAAGGTTCCTGTCAAGACTTAAAAGTTAAATTGGCCACATTGTGGGGTGTTGGCAGCCAAGAACTGGCTTTATGTTTTTTTAGTGTTTATGTTTATGAATAGCTATTATCTTTCTAGTACATGATCTTAACTTCAAGGCCCAAAGTTTATACTCCTCAGAAAACTCACTGGACGTCCTATACAACTAAATCACAATTTCCAGACCAATATTCCTCCCTCTCCCAAGGGGCTCAGGCCCACTACGGGGGCATCTCAGCCCAATCAAGTCAAAATTAAGCTATTCACCAATATAATGGTTTGGAATAGATTTTATTCCAGATTTTTGAATCCCTTGAATTTCTATGAAATTCCCATGAAGGACAGCGTCCCTCACATAGCTTCTCATCAGAAGTGACTGTGATTTGTCCAGGTGTACAGCAAACGCAAGCCTTCAGATGTAGCCCTCATAGTGTGATCATCATTTTTACAACAAAGTAACACAAAGCTAAAGCCAGACAAGGGATAGGGACAGTGACCTCCTCTGATCTGTGTTCATTTGGGTCCTCCCTGTGCCAATGAAATTGACCTCTACCACTTGCCCTGCCCCACCCCAGGGTGCAGAACTCCCACACCAATGAACAATCACAAAAAGAAGAACCACAAACATGTACTGTTTTCTAAAGTGTGCAGGTTTTGTTACTTCAACAGACATTCCCAGAAAGTATTTCTTTAAACCAAAGTTCAGATCTCTGGATAGGGGGCAGAGAAAACTAGTTTCTGAAACTATTTTGAGTTGATAAATGAAAAAGGTGAGAACAGCATCTTAAATGCTCACTAATTAGATTGAATCCAGAACAACTTTCCAGGGTGAGACACAAATGCACAAATATTGTGCCTCAAATACGAGCACAGGCACTCAAGAAAATGACCACTGTCTGTACTGCCAGTTCAGCTGGTCAACTTCTTGGAGAAATTTTATTATAAATGTTTAAGAGCTAGTTGACTCTCCTGGTTCATCTTCATACTATAGAACTTAAAAATGTTTCAGACGCATGCTCTTCCCCATCCCAACCAATGACAATTTCATACACTCTCCATTTACCCCAAACCTCCAGCTTTTTCTACCACATGGCAGAGGAATTATCTCAAATATTTCAAAGAAAACATGGAGCCACCAGTCAGGAATTCTGTCACATCCTGACACCATTTTGTTCCTTCTTGAAACACTCTTCCCTTGGCTTCCCAAATGACCACTCTCTGTCTACCTTTTGATTCTCCGGCCACTTTTTGTATTTCCTTTGAGGGTTCCTCCTCCTTCTCCAAACCTTTAAACATTGGAGTCTACCAAGATCAGGTCCTGGACTCCCTACTCTTTGAGCTCTCCCTCAAAGGTCTTCCACACTCCTGCCATTTCATATAGATTCGTAATGCCTCAAATTTCTATCTCCATGTCACATTTCTTTTCCAAGTTCCAGCCCTCCAGATCAACTCCCTGTTTCACATCTCCAAGGTCCACGGGAAGGAGTCACATCGCCTCTGTCTCAGCAGATCCAAAACAATACAGTCTGTCTCTTCCCAGCACACAAACAGCTCCTTCCTCTCCACCCTGCTCATCTCACAAAACGGCACTTCTATAGTGAAGCCCTTCATGCTAAAGACTGGACCTCTTATTCTCCCTCCCCACTCGCATTCAATGTATTGTTGAGCTCTGCCAATACTGTCCCCTAAATATATCCCCAACTCATCCACTTTACTTCATCTGTACTCCTTCCATCCTAACCAAAGCACCTATGACTTCCACTGTATGACATTCCCAAAATCATCCTAAAGACTTCCTCCCATACATACTACTACACATAGCAGCTAATAATAGGGACAATATTGCTTCAAACTCCTAAATCACTGAATGATGTGATCCTTAGTATGCTGTCGATCTGGTCCCAGCCTCCCTGTGGTCCTGCCTCCATCCAATCCTCCCCTCAGCCACCGTGCCCCAGACACATGGTCTCACTTCATATCATCTTGGATGCCAAACTTCTTCCAGCCAGGAGCCTTCTGGCACAGGGTCTGCCCTGCCTGTGGCACTCTTCTCTCCTGCCCTGCCTGTTCCCTTCTCCTTGCCTCATAGGCCTTCCTCTACACAGCCCAGCCTGACCAATTCTGCTCATACTTTGGAGTCTCACCGTTAACATATGACATTTTGCTGATTGCCGCGGTCATCAAAAGAGATTATACCCTTTTATGTACACACAGCATTTTTTTCATAGCACCACTATTATAATTAAGTAGCTATTTAATTATTTGCTAAGTACATGTCTGCTCTCCTCAAGCATAAGTTCCATTAGAGCAGAAATCTGCGCCTGGCTTTGGTCACCATTGCCTCCTTAGGACCTGGTGCATGCTGGCATTAGCAGGCACTCAATACATGTTTGCTAAATGAATGAATGAAGGAGCCCTCAGCTCAGACTCTCATGTAAACTAGACTTGTATCAGACCCTCTCAGATGCCTTTTCAGAGTCCGAGGTTTCAGGAGTCCTGATCCAGCCATTCATGGGCTCTGAAGAGGATGACTGTACATCCCAGTATGCCCAGAACAGTCCTCATTTATTCCTGTTTTTCTGGCATAATTATTGTGTCTCTTTTTACTCTCAAAAGGGTCCCAATTTGAACTTTAAAAGCTATTGTCATCTGTGCTCCAACCACCTTGATACACCACACCCTGACAGTGACACCCAAATGCCTCTTGTCACCACCCTGAAGAGGTCACTGTCTGACAAGTGTCCACACCCATGCATAAGTGGGAGGAGTCTGGAGTATAAGGGACCTGCCCCCACCCCGACCCCCACCCCAATGTGAGCCAGACCCAGCACATAAATTCTCCCCTCTTTCACTGCCAAGGAAACATCCCAGGGCTTGGTCAGTGTGGTCCCTCAGAGGCACAGTCCGTGAATTGGGAAGTCAGTGGCACTTAGCAATAACGAGTTCCTCCTGGAAAACCTAGCCTAAAACCAGGATTTACTTCCTTGGAGCCCTACAGAGAAGAATTAAAACTGAAGAGGAGGAGAGGGCAAGTATAGGAAGACACATTTTGACTCAATAAAAGACCTGTCTAAGAGCCAGCAAATAGGGGCTTGTCTTTCTTGAGAGATAACAAGTTCGCTCTCATCAGAGGTGCTGAGACAGAGGCTATATGCTGTGTGCACTGTGAACTGGATTTTAGCTTCAAATAGGTCTGGGAAGACTTCTAATAGCCTTCCTTCCTGAGGTTCCCATGGCTTTATACTACATAAAATGTTATTTCGTATATCTATCTGGATAGAGAAAGTAATTGAATAAATACTTATTTAGTTTGCAAACTATATCCAAAGAGCTATTTTCCATGAATACTCTGGCTCACTACACATGCCTAAATAAAGACATAATGGGCAATAGATCAAGACTTAAAATGACAAAAGACACAAATACCTCCCAAGAAAACATTCCTGACCAACATAAATGCACACTCTGTCTAAAAAAGTATTGTTATCCTGAAGACCCCATCGACTGGTGGGTAGTAACATGTCTCTGAAATCAAGTGATTTTTTTTTCATTTCCTTTTCAATATATTTCTGAAATCATCAATTTTGCTTTTATTTTTTTTAAAACTCTGAACATTCTTAGATAAAGTTCATATCACTCTTCCATATTAGCAAGGTATAGTTTGGGATTATTTTCATACAGAGGAACTTAGTTTATCAGAGAAGTTTCACTAGTAAGCACAGTGGGCACTCCAGCACAAAATGTCGTGTCACTTCCGCAACTTGAGCCTCGAGGAAGGGAAAGGAAATCATTTTTGAGGGAAAGGAAAATCATGGGCAGCTGCAGAAACTGCCCCTTCTGGCCCAGGCAGCAAATTCATTGACCTAAGACTGCGAAGAGGCCCAAAGTTTCTGGCAAATCCAAGCTCATTACGGTTGAAAGTGGTTTGCTGCAGCAATTGTGTTAAGAATACAGCTTTGACAGGCTGTGTGGTGGCAGCATTCTGTCCACTCTTGGCCGGATTCTGGCCACAGCTAGAGGAAGGGCCAGCATGTTTCTGCCAGGAGGACCAAAAAGTTAGGCCAAAGGTCAGTGTACTCAGCACACCTGCTGGAGTTTCAGGGCACTGCTCCAGTGCCAGCAAAAATCTGTGATGATAGACAGCGGAATTGAAGCGAAAACCCACTCAGACAGATGACAACAACTTGGCAGGGAATGAAAAAAAAAAAGAATAGCAACTGCTGTCCCTGTGCCTTCAGTTGGCATGTGCGGAGCTGTCACCCTGGATAGAATGTCTGGACCACTCTCACAGAAACAGAGGTCAAACACCATCTCTTCTCTGAGGTATGATACGTGAATTGATATGTCTTCATGCTGGGAAGAAGAACAGCCTGCAAAGACCTGGGGAAAGAGCTTTCCCAGGAAGAGGGACAAGGAGGTGCAGGTTTGCATGTCCCATGTATTGGACAAAGGCCAAAAGAGTGGATCACCCAGGAGAAGAGTTTGGGTTGAACTCAGAGAGTTAGGCACAAACCAGAACATACAGAGCCCATATGACCAGACAAGAAATTTGGATTTCATGCAGGGGAAGGGTATCATCTGACCACAGTCACAAAACTGACTAAACAGAAATTGGCATATATACTGTGACAAATGCATTTGCTGAGTCCAGGGGAGGGACTGGCCAGAGGCAACAGGCAGGCTACTGAGGTGGGTGTGACTCTGGTCAAAGGCAGAGGAGCCAAGAAGTGTCAGAAATAAAGCACATACCCGTCTACCTTTTGAAATGTATGACCACACATTTGCTAATTACTTGTCTAGGGCCGGGGGAGAGGAAGGCAGCTTTTTAAGATCCCAAGTCAACTTTGCATTTCTCCCAGGACCTACACATATGGGAAGAATTACTTTCCTATTAGTGGTGGTAGTACATGGAAATGTTTGAAATTTGGGAAGAAGGAAAGCCTTCCAAAATATGAGAAGAGCATGTGCAAAGAGGGTGGGGCAATGGGCCACAAGCTGGGTGGGAAATGTGAACGAGAAGAAGTGAAATGTACTACTTGAAGTTCATCACCAGGTAGGGAGCAGAGAAGACTGGCCAAGGAGGCAAGCAGGGCCTTGACTGCTCAGGCCCTCAGCAATCAAGTTCAACTTCTCACTTTATTCTAGGGAGAAAGTGGTTTCCATTGAAATAACCACCTGGGTTTGAGGGGTTAGAAGTGTATGTTCAAATACAATTCCCGCCATCATATGGGAGACGAGACTGTACATGAGATAGGATGAGCAGTGAGGCTCTTTGGGAGGCAGAGCAGTGATTCATCGAAAAATCAAAGAGGTCCTAACTGAGGGAGCTCACAGGTAGCGCATCACCCCAAGGTCACGTTTGCTTTACATGGGTCCAGTACACAGCTATTCCTCTTTTTTGGCATACTCACTTGGGGCTCTTTTCAAAGTGGCACCTTGCACTTATTATCTCACTTGCTGTTGTTCACAGCACTCCTGTGGGGCAGAGAGATCCTGTCATTACTTCTAGTTTGCAGACACAGGAGGCGGCCCGGGAAGCATGGCCGTTAGGGGCTGAGCCAGACCCTTGGCCAGCTAGACAACTAAGAGCACAGGAAACATTCAGATCATCCTCTACAAAGCAAAAGACAGGCAGAATCTCGATCGGTGAGGTTGAAATTGTCCTTCTAAACTAGGGGAGAAGCCTCACAATCATGCTGCTGTGGCCACAGGGTTTCAGACATCGGGACATCAGTGACACAAACTCAGGGACTCCCTTTTGCTCCCCTCTTGTCCAGCTTCCTCACTGACAGCCTCCCCAACTTTCTTATTCTTTCAAACCCTGAAGATTAAGAACTACTGTGAGAAGCATTAAAGAAAGGTGGCTTTGTACTTCTCATATCTGCAGAGCCCTCCCTAGCCTCTGAAGCCTGGACCCCACAGAAAGATTTTTGAACCTCATACCCCACATCCTGCCACCCCCCACAAACTGGAAACCTAAGCCTTTGAATACTTCTCCAGACTTCCGACACTCCCTTCTTCATGGGTGCTTTTGCTCTGTACCCTATGGTCCCCACCCACCCCCACAGTCACTCCCCACTTCCCCTTGTACCCCCCTCAACTCGAATCATAAAATTTGACATTTTCTCCAAGTTTCCCCAAAAGAACCAACTTTCATAAAAGCGTTGCTGAGCTACCTGAACTTTACAAATTATTCTGCTGGAAACATGGAAGAGCAGTGTCTGCCCCAATCTTGAGAGGAAAACCACCCTGAGCATTGCCTTTATTCTAAGTCTTTTCTCATCCCTTGGACTCCTGGGGTAGGAGAGCATGGCCCCTGGCTCTGCCCCTGAACAGCATCTATCCTAGTGAGTAACAAAGTCTTTCCCAAACTTCACACAGAGCCGTCAGCTTTCCCATGCCCTCATCTTAGATACACGTGCAAACCTCACTGCAAGACGCACCCGGGAACCCTCCAAGGAAAGCACTCGTGGTCATACATTATAAAGGCTTTTAAACTTCATTTTTTATTATTTTATTTTTACTTCTGGTTATACACACATACACATGCCAAAAATAAAAACAACCAAACAAACAACATCATCAAAAAAAAAAAGGGGTTGTCTATTTTTGTTCAAAAGTAAGTCTCTTCTCTGGGGTCCACGTCTCAAGGAAGACACTTGAAAACTAGCAATCAAAGCATCACTCAGCAAGTATTAACTAACTGTGACTTCTGTCAGGAATTAAGCCCATCCAACTCCAACCCCAAGGGGTCTGCTGAAGAGAACAGGTAATCGGGGTTTAGCAAAATGTCTATTTTTTTATTTCCTGACAGGAATGCAAGCTGAGGAAATTTTGAAAAGTGAGACCAGAAAGAAAAGTGAGTATATTTGAAGGGACTTCAGAGAAAACATTCAGAGAGAAGAGACCTAGAAGAAAGATCTGATAGGGATTTAAGAAAGAGCAAGAGAGAAAAATGTCGAAAGTGATAGAATCCCTTCATTTCTCCTCAAAATCTAAGTAACAGACATATTATTCATCATTGCAGAGCTAAGTACATGTGTTTTTCAGAAACAAGAACACAGTAGGTCTGACTGAGGGTAGGCAACAGGTGGATGGTGGAGGTGATCAAGGAAGTGGCCCTGGGTTTCCCTGACAGGTATTGCCCCGAGTGAGATGACCAAGCAGGCACATAGGGACAATGTTTGCCTGCAATAGGGGCTATTACTCAACTACCATATAGTTGACTCCAGCAGTGAATTATAGAATAATAGTACCCCCTAAGTGCCCATTCAAGGCTAAGCCAAGTTGTAACCTATAGAAGTATTTCAAGCTTCCTCCTGATCAGAGATATTAAACTGTTATACTCTAAACAAGTGAGAAGTCCCAAACCTTTACTCCTAAAGGGTTTTTATATGCTTTCAGTGCCCCCACCTAACCCCAAAAGGAAAACTCAAAATCCTCCTAAGTAAAAAAAAAAAAAAAGAGAGAGAGAGAGAGAGAGAGAGAGAGAGAGAAAGCTTATTTCCATTCTTCTGAGTTTTTATTTCCTCATAGGGTGTTATTTCTTTTATTCCTCTCTCAACCTCCGCCTCTGCCAACCATCTTTTCTCTCAAATATGAATCTTTATTTATTCAAATATGAATAAAGCAAAACTGACCAAAAAATAACGAGGACCCTCATGTTCCCCCAGGTGGCAAGGAGCAAGGAGGTCATATGCAGCACCCCCTGGTCCTTTTCTGATGGTTTCTGAACCACACGTCCACAGTGAAGGACAGCTGTCCCCTGCTCTCCAACACGGCCTATTCTGTCTTTTTGTTTTTAACCTCAGCCCATCTGAAAAGGCTGATATTTTCTAAAGGACTTTAATTATCTGAGCAAAGGTGGGAAATCAACAAAGAAAAGTCACATTTATGTAGGTTAGGTTTCCAGCTCTATCATAGCTATTATAATATATTGTTTCCAGACACCCAGGATCTTGTCTGGATTCTCCACCAAGAAAGTTCAGCTCTTGACATCTTTAATGACTTGTCCTTGTTTTATCCTCCCTCTGTCTTGGGAAAATCTTAGTGGCAAGGGTCACAAGTTCAGACAACTAAGGGCAGGAGACATGAAAGGATCACACCTCCATGCACCAGGCAGCAGCCATCACCCAGCAAAGGCCAGTTGTTGCCATGTGGACATATATGCCCAATGCTACCTGGTCTTCTAGTATTTTTGAGTCAAACCAGAAACACAAATTTTTGTAGGGAATGCTGCAATGTTTAAATGTCTATAACCAATGCAAACTTTCTTAAAATACTATGTGAACCAAATAACCCATCTCCGCTGGTTGGACTGGACCATTGAGGTGTCACTTTGTAATCTGTGGCTCAGGGCTTGAGTCCTCCACATTTCCGGTGGTTCACGTTGTTTAGTTGCACACCCCTGCCGCACCCCAGGGTGGATAATGACTTTCCTAGGATAGAAAACGTGAGAGTCCATTTACACAAAAATACACACTCAAAACAGAAGTATCTGCTCTCAGCTTCCCTTTTAAGAAACATTGAAAGATGTTCCTGAAATTGGCTATTGATCTGATTATCATTCATACTCATGTATTAATTACCATTTTCCTTAGAAATTTAAGAATTTTTCCCTTTATTTTTAGAAGGATGGGGAGCAAGTCCAGGAAAAAGGGAGATATGTTTTATTTCTAAATTACAGCTTCAAAACATAGGTGCTTTACAATCACAAAATTCCTTTAAGATAATATAAGATGAAGGATGAAAGTTATGATTTTTAAAGCTGTCCTTTTCAGTTCATGTCAAGGAATACTGACGTTGCCCTTACTAGCACAAGGATAGCTCTGTGCCCCAGGACTACCACTATCCCACAGAAGCTCACAGGGTTCCTACACCACCTCCACCCCACGTCACACTGGGGCTGTGGGGTCATTTAGAGTTCCTTGCTGAGGTGAACAGTTAATATCAGGGCTTATTTTGCTTCTATAAAACAATTTTTAAAAACAGTCTCTTAAAATGGAGAAATTGGCTGAGGTCACGGATATATCTAAGACAGCTTACATCTCTGTGGGGACAGAGCCCCAGAGAGCAGTTTCCAGGCTCTTGGCCTCATGTGGAGGGGTGCTGGCTCGGGTAGTAGATGGCCGTCAGCTGTGGCTGGTTGGCCATCAGCTGTAGCCATTGAGCCATTGGCCACTGATATAACTGCCGCGGCTACAGACGGGAGCCGAGGAGAGTGAAGGAGAGTCGAGGAGAGTCGGTCGGTTGGCAGCAAAGCGGACAGCAGGTCACACGTCGTGTGAACCCAGCCTCCACCGAGACCATAGTGGTATGACTTCCCTACCAATGGCTCTGTGGGTGTTCCTTTTTGGCCTAGTGTCGTGCGGGGTGTCCGGCAGGGCGGCCTGCAGGGTGACGGGCGGGGTCTCTGGTCCCGCTCCCCACATGAGAACGCAGGACATGGTGAGGCCAAAAAGGAACACCCACGGAGCCATAGGTAGGGGAGTCACACCACTATATTCTCGCTGGCGGCTGGGCTGGAGACACAGAAAGCAGGAGCCACAATGTTTGCAACCCTCATTGCACCGCTTATAGGCTCAGCCACCATCTTCTTGCTAGCCCCCATTCTTTTTCTGCTAGCTTAGCCACGGCAGTTATATTAGTGGCCAATGGCTTACTGGTTACAGCTGACGGCCAACTAGCCACAGCTGATGGCCATCCAATCACAGTTGATGGCCATTTACTACCTGAGCCAGCACCTTTCTATGTGAGGCTGAGAGCCTGGAAACTGCTTTTGGGGGCTCTGTCCCCACAGCTAGCCACAGCCTGCATTCTTATGTGGGGAGCGGGAGCTGAGACCCTGCCGGTCGCCCCACATGACAAATAGCGCAGCGAGCAGGGTCGCCTGCGTGACAATCTCTCTTTTAGAAATGGTGTAATCACCTCAGCACTACTCCAGCAATGATGGAGGGGATCAAAGGTCAGAGATGTGTAACTTCTTGGGCTGTCATGGTCTAGGTCTTGTAGGGCACCTAGAACCAGGCCTGTCTTTACTCACTGGATCCTCACATAGGAATCCCTGAGGACCCCAATCCCCCTGGGGGCTCCCTCTCGGATCTGGGCCATTCTGTGCCTTGTACAGAATAATGATAACTTATTTGGGCAGCAAAAATTGGTAATGATATCTTGCCTGAACATAAACATGAGCTTTATATAGTGAATGACATATTTAAAACTTAAATTCATTCACTCAAGCAAATATTTGAGAGCATATCATTTATACAATTGTTTAAATTATTAAACACACAACCTTTATTCATGTAACTATTTACATTTCATGAAAGCATTCTCCCATGTGTAATCTTATTTGATCCCCACAAGACCCCCTAAGGTAGAAGAAACAGATGGGATCACTCCTGTTTTACCAATTGGGAAACTGAGGTGAAATAGCTAAGCCTCAGTTACCAAACTATGAAAACGGAGACCTAAATATGAACCCTGGGTCTCTGACTTGAGAGCCTGGGTTTTCCCACTTCATTGGGATGTCTTTGAGTACCAAAACCTGGTCTTAAACATTTACGAGAAAAATACATCAATCCCAGTTGCAAAGAATTCTGTTAAATGTTTGTTGCATTGTCAGCAAACACTTTGGGAACCAGAACAAAATCAGTACCTGCGGGAAGTAGTTAGAAGATACATGAGGGGCCACAGGATGTTAAGCATCCATGCCTGAACCTTGAGCACCTCTGCCTTCCTCAGCAAGTATCAGAGCTATCATAACCTACAATAATGTGGCTTCCCCAAGGGCATTGCTCATTCCTGGGAACCTTAGGGAGCTTGGGGACAGGCATCAGCTTCATTCACTCTACAACTACGGATGTAACCACTTTTCCAACACTCATTTGGGGCCCCACCCATTTCCCATTTGTAGTCCTTGTGATTTTGGAGGGGCTGATGCCTGTACCCAACTCTGGAGTGGACACATGCCCCAGGCCCAGCCCATGAGTGTGCCTTATTGACGGGATCACAGTGACTTATTCAGGAGTGAGCATATGACCCAAATTTGTCCAGTTGAACCTCTTCCCAGAACTTTTGCTGGAGTTATCATAAAATAAACACCTCTTTTGAACGCAGAAAAACTTAATGTAAGGATGAGATAAGCCGTATTTGTCACCGTGTAGGGAGAACCTACTTGAAAATGAGGCCAACACAGAGAGAAAATAAAGCTAAGGATTATAGCAAGTGTCTTGATGATGTTTGAGCCCCTGGATATAGTGAAGCTTGAAACCATTGTATTCCAACACTTCCGGTTATCTGACTCAATAAGTTATTATTTTTTTAAGCTTAAACAAGTTTGAGTTTCTGTCACTTGCAACCAAGGGTCTTGACTATAAAACTAGTATTTATGAGAAGTAAGTGCTTGTGAAGTGGTATAGTTAAATTATGATTTAGTGTTTAAAATTTATTCTTAGAAATTTATAAAGGAAAACTGTGTAATTATGTGATCATAGCATGTTTGACAATGCTTTATATGTTATGGTTATTATGAATGACATGAATCATTATTAATAGAATTACTAATAGAAATGTTGTATTGTAAATTGAAGTGAGCATGGTTAACAAAATCATCCCTCAAACGTAGCTGTGCAAACAAAATGAGGAAAAGCCTGCACTGTTGTGACATTGTTTCATCTCACCAGAGGAAAGAAGGAACTAGGATAGAATTTGGAGTCATTCATTCAGTGGAGACAACAGACAATTATAAGAAGGCAAGTTTTAGTTGTGGATGGAAAGGGGATTTATGGCGCCAAGCAAACTTGTGAATTTTGGGGGCATCTTATTTGCCAGTTCGTTCTACCAATAACAAACAAATACTCTGGATACACAAGGGTTTCTCCTTGAACCATCAGCATTGATAAAGGAAGCACTGGCCTGAGAGCTAACAGAACTCATCTGCACAACAGTGTTCATGCATCTGTTTGGACGGCAGCAATTGTGGCCCCTCATGCTCTCCCAAACCATTCTATGCATAAAGACTATCAAGTCAGCACAACAAAGATGATAGGATAAGGTCAAAATTTATCTGCTGCCTAATATTTCAGGGATGCAAAATTAAATCACAGATCAGTAGAGCTAAAAGGGAGTGCAAGGATCATCTATTTCAACTCCCTTATTCCGGAGGAAATGAGGATCAGAAACCTCGTTGGGCAAGTGACTATACCAACACCATACAGTTAATTGTGAAATTGAGGTGTAGCCTGTCATGGGGTAAAGAATTAAATTTAAAATTACGTCTTCCTCACGTTTCCTGATGCCCTTCTTTTGTCGATTGCGCCAGTCTGCATATGGGTCACCTCCCTGACATCTCTGGAGGCTAAATCTTTACTTAGATAAAGGTGGCTACCCCCTGGTTGGATCTCAAAGCCTAAATTCTGGTCATCAGCTTTATAGGCCTACAAACTTAATTTTGATGGTAGCAAGGGTTAAACTCATCTCTTATCCGTGTTTTCCGCACCTTTAAGTCCCTGAAGTTAAACTTAAGGTCCTAAACTTAATGTCTTACTCTCACCCCAAGTTCTCAAGGCTCCTGGATCCCAGTCCAGCTCTTTTACTGCTATATCAGGGTGACTTTCAGAGACAGCTTATATGACCATGAAATAACCTCCCAATGTTAAAACCAGAGGAAACCTAATATAATCCCCTCATGTTTATGATACAAGCTAGTACTAGAGAAGTTACATACCTAGTCCAGTTGGTTAATAACACAGCTCAGCCTGGGACATGTCTCCTGACTCACAAACCAGAGCTCCTCATATATCCTGCTGCTCCTCTCTCCCAAATTATGTCAATGATATGCTTCTCCGACCAAGGATCGTGTCCCTGAAATGTCTGACTATAAAGCAAATTTCTACAATCCAAATACTACTTTTTCATTGACTTCTCTGATGAAATGGCATATCAATACTGTTAACAGATTATTTGGTTGAATTCAGTATGGTAGAAATCAGCTGATAAATTATAGTAACATTCAAAATAACTCAAAACTACTGACTAGGATAAGTTAGGAATGTTTCTTCCATGTTGATTTTTTTATTAGAAATCTGAAAGTTTCATGGAATATTTTCCTAATCATATTTTAAAAGATTAGTTCATCCAACTAATATTTACTAATGTGCCAGGCACAGTTTTAAAAATCACTACATGTAAGAGCATGCAACCACATGCTCTTACATTCTGGTAGGAATCACATACTTTATGTTTTTTGTTTTCATAAATTAATTTAAGTTAAGAAGACTTTAGTGAGGTTTTATTTACGTGCTTATAAGGCACTATGAAAAGTACCAAATCTATAAACTTTTTTTTTTTTTCCAAATCTATAAACTTTGCTCTTTCGGAACTTAAAGTATTTTGGGGAGGCTGGAAAGCGGGGGTGAGCAGACATGCAGACACTCACAAAAACAATTATCAGTAAAAGATGTAATGAAGTGACAAAAGTTAACAGTCTCAAAATAAATCCTGAAAATAATTCAGAGGAAGAGAAACCAGAGAGCGATGTTTGGAAGCAAAAAGCTTGTCAAAGGAAGAGAGTCAGGAATCAGTGTGGAAGAGGCATGGCCAGAGAACACGATCCGATCCAGAAATAGCTGGCTTTTGGGGGGAACGGTAGAGACGCCACCCACCTGGGTCAGGGTGGTAAGAAACACCTGGACCCACTGAAAGCCTGACTGAAACGCAGCCTATAAAAATCAAAGCTATCAAAACTTTTAAGCAAGAGACTAACACACAAGTGGAGTCTTCCTCCTGGCAGAATATAGGGTAGGTTTTTAATAAAGATAAACTGGAGTCCACGTGCTCACTCATCAGATACTCCCTACGCACGCAGTGTGCTAAATGCTGGTGAGAAACCAGATGTGATGGCACCTCCCTTGGGAAAACAGTGTCAGGAAGACACTGAGTAAATAAATATCACACTTCATGATGAGGACAGTGAGTGAATTAGCAGGATGCAGAGACAGAGCTTCACAGGGAGGCACTGTCAGGTAGAAAAACCCCTTTGGTGGGGTGGAGCCGTTGCTTGGACCCAGGAGAAGGGTGAGGAGAAGGAGAAGGGTGAGGAGGACTAAGCCCAGAGAGACACAGGAAATTTTCCAGGACAAGGGAGCAAACTCCGAGGTCTGAGGCAGGACAACAGGGTGGCTCCATCAGCAGACTGGCCCCAGACCCCAGGTCCCAAGGCCAGCACGTCACCGCTGAAGAGAGGGCTCCAGAGAGGCAGGGCCAGATCAGAACTGCCTGTAGGTCATGTAAGTCCCAGAGGACATTACATAGCTTTAAGAGGAAAATCCAGGACTGCATTTTGTTTTGTTTTGTTTTGTTTTGTTTTCATTCTAGCTGCTTTGTGGAGAGTAGACTGGAGTCAGGAACAACCAGAAAAGGCAGTCGCTAGTCCCCCTCCCCCCTGCCAACACACACACAAAGAGAGAGAGAGAGAGAGAGAGAGAGAGAGAGAGAGAGAGAGAGAGAGAGAGGGAGAGAGAGAGAAATGCTGAGAGCCCAGTGTCAGCTGTGAAATTTGGGAAATAGTAGCTTTCAATGCCCCCCCCCCTTTGCTCATCTTTTGTTTCAGCCAGATTTATAGGGAACAGAAGCCAAAAGTAGTGTCAAATCTAACACACATGACACATGCCGCTGCTCAGGCCAAGAACCTCTCTAGAAATGACTTCTCTGCCATTTGCTCCACTGGCACAGTGCCACTCTAAATGCACGGGGCTGCCCTGACCGTGAGAGGAAATGTGAGAGAAGAGAGCAAACTTATTCTCCGAAGCCTCTGCCCCATCCCTGCCCCTCCAAACTACACCTTCTCCCACATGCCTGCAGCCATGGAACGGGTGCCCTGCCCCTCCAGCCTTCCGTGTCCTCAGGACTTTGCAACTCCAATCTTGTGGCTGGGAAATTTTACAGCACAAATAGGAAAGAGTCAATAGTTTCTTGATGCCTAAGCACTGCTTGTGGCCTGCACCACCCTCTCAGAGCTCCAGCTACTGTGGAACCAGCATCTTCTAACCGTCTTGGGGTTCTAACTGTTGTCCCACCCATCAACCACTTTCAAGCAACTGCCACTAACTCAGAACTGCCTCTGTCCATGTCCCCCACATTGGACTGGACCCTCACCTACTCCATCATCTTTGCTTTTCTTCTTAACCTCCTCCGTGCTCCACCTAGAACTGGCCTGCTTTCTGAGAGTTTAACAACAGTGTGTAGTGCTGGTGAGTGGCTCCATCAGAGATACTAAAGCCTTTTGAGGACATACTTAAATACTTTGTCAAAAGTTCAGGATCACACAAGAAGTATTTCTTAAAAAGAATATGATGCTATGGAGCATTGTTCTCTCAAGGCTGACCACCATAAGATTTGTCTGAAGTTCAATCCCGGGCCCTCCATCCCCTTCTGCTTCAACATCAGGTTTTGACACCTGAACTCAATGTTCAGAAATCTATCATTACACATTTTGCACAGTCAGAACTAGAGGCTGCTATGTCCTGGATGTCCATGCTTCCCTAACTGGGCTCACCTGGATGCTGCTGGCCCAGGCCCCCTGACCCATCTGTCATTCATCCTCCACCCTCCTTTAGATATGACACTCTTTTCCCCTCACAACCAAATTTCTTGAAAATTTTGCTCAGTTTGTTCTCCCATCCCTTAACATCCCTCCTGACCCCTCTTTAATCTACTTCATATAGCTTCCCCTACCACAACGTGGCCAAAATTGTCTTCTGTTTAAGACACCAGTGAGCTTCTCATTATCAAAAGCCATGGATATGTTTTTGTCCTCATATTGTGACGTGCCTAGGGCCCCTTATTCTGTTGAGCACTCTGTTTTAAAACTCTGTTTGAGCTCTTGGTATTGCCAACAAGGCTACAACAATTCATTTAAATATGGCCCCTTCAAGAAGTGCCCAGTCTGGCAGAGGATGTAGGCTGCTTTATGGGAACTCAGAGGAAATCACCCAGCCCAGTCTATAAGGGTCTGGGAGGCTTTTCTAAAGGATGAGGAGGAAGCCGCCGAATAAAGAAAATGGGAAAGGCAAAAATGAGAACTTTCATTGCCAGCGGATCTGTCTCATAGACCTGAAAGGAAAGATCACAGCTACGTCTCAGTCAGAAAGAGACTAAACCAACCCCTGAAAAGCCCTTGGTATTCTCTTTGTCTTACCTGTGTGGCTTTCTGAACATCTTTTATGTTCTTTTCCTTCTGCGGACTGGCTCCCTCTTGATTACCCGTCCCCTTGGATTCCTGGCAGCTCCTGACTGCACATTACATATCAAAAAAAGAAAGATCAGCTTTCTTGACACTAATTCTTGACTTTACCATAGGTTCATCCACAGTCAAGGCTACACCCTGACCCAATTAGGCATGGAAGAGGGAGGGAGTCTCGTAGTAGGTATGTGCCAGGGGAGCCCACCCTGGGTAGAGGGGGCATCACAGTGAGGCAGACAAGAAACTCAGCCCATCTATGAGAGGTGGGTGGTAACCCAGAGCTACCATTGAGCAAGTTTTGAATTGAGTCTTATTACTCATATAATAATCTCTCTATCTCTTAAATAATGGAATAAAGCTCCCTTATTTATCATTCCCTCTCGCTCTTGAGCATTCTTTGCCACCAGGCACTCCTGGGAACTACTATGCTAAGAATGAGCTAAATAGCTGTTTGGTTCCAGGAGTTCAGTGTTCCCTGATCTCCTTCTAAGAGTCTGACTTGATTCCTGGGACTATATAGTTACTTAGGTAGTAGTGGTATAGGGAGCATGAGTGGGAGCCTCCTAAATCTCTTCACCACCCTGCTTCTCTACAGCTGGCTGCTGTAGAACAAAGGGTACTGCCACTATGAACAGTGATTTTAATGTTGACCAGAGTCATGCCTGTTTCCACGAAGAGCACTGCCATGAATTTTCCTCCCCCATTCCCAACATTGGGTGGGTGTTGTGTTCTTGATAGTTGCCAGAATTCTGCCACAGCAGGCCATACACTTTAAACCCACCATGATGCAGATGGCCCAATCCTCATCACAGAGTTACCTGGGCCAACCTTTGCCTCAGGGTGCATTTCCTATATTCCTAGGAAATGGGTCTCCATCACGCTCTTCCTCTGTGGGCCTTTGTGTGTATCTTCCTAAAACGAAAGCCTACCCGAATTACTGCAACACACACACACACACACACGTACTTTAGGTAAACTTGTAACCTTCAAACATGTCCACGTTTTATAACTGGTATTGATCTCCAACACATTAGAAGGGGGTACCTATAGGGACACATAAAAGTGGGGATTGGGGATAAAGTAGGAAAAATAAAATGAGATAAGGGACTTGTACAGACCAGTGATGATAATGGGCCAAGAACCAAGGAGTATGAATAAGTCACTGTTATCTTCCGGGTGTCACTCTGGAGGAGGTGCTGCCTCGGCTTAACTGTATCATCAGGACATAAGTCTGTCCCCAGCTTCTGCTTCTGCAACCTTCTTCAGAAAACAATCTTTGGGCTACTGGAGCAGCTTCAGCTAGATGTGCTGAGAGCAGCCAGGAATTTATGGCCCCCTGAGCAGCCCATACCAAGCCTGCAGTATCACTCAGGCTCCTGTGCTCCCAGGAATCAGGCCGTAGTTGAAATGTCACCTGAAATACCCCCTGGTGTGGTTTCCTCCTGCCGTGCTTCCCCTACTCTCTAACCGGCTTCTCCCAGGAGAACTTCCTTAACAAATCACTTGCATCCAAGTCAGCCTCTGCAGACCCCACCTAAGATAACTCTCAGCATGGAAAAAAAATTGCTATCGTCAACCTTATGCATGCAAAGAATAACACATATTTTCCCATAACCCAACCAAATTTCTATTTAGATAACTTGTTTCCCTCAGATTGAATGAATTCCCCACTTTGTTCCCAATGGTATACTGGTAAACCAGGATCTCCGGGGAAAAGAAAAAAAAAGTGATGATTTCTAGCATTTGCTAATTTCCATGACAGATGGAAATTGCCCAACAATGGTCAATATCAAACTCCCAATATAATGTCATTGAACAAGGCCTGGAAAAAGTGAGTACCACAGGCTCTCATGAGTCAGGAGAACCAGCTCCAGTATGCCACCTTCCATCCTCCTACCCCCCACTGTTGGGGTTTTGTCTCCATTACTGTGAACACATATGATGTTGTGACATGGTGTGGTGGTTACTTAGTCCTGAATCATCCCATCAGAGACTTGCCTCATGCATGGCTGCATGGTCCCTCAAGCCTGATGACTCTACTATTTTTATGACATACAAGGCTGCCTGGGTCCTGTTTTCAAACTGCAGCATGACCTCAAAATTCTCTCCCTCTCAGTATTTCTGAAGTCCCAAGAAGCAAGACACATTTCCTTACTCTTTTGTCTCTCCTTCCCCAAGCTTGGAGAATCTACTCTCAGGATGGGAGGTAAGATGGGGTGGGGGCAGGGGCACCCCACTTTATTTCTGAATGCTTCTCAGCACTTTGTCCCATCTTTTCTTCCTTTGGGGCACTATGATTAAAATAACTTTAGCTCATTCATTCACTAAGCTAGACACAGGGGATACAGTGAATTAGAAAAACTAGTTTCCTATTCCCATGAGCCTACATTCAGTTCCTGTTCCTTACTCCCACCTATTCAGCCATGTCATCTACTAGTTGCCTGGGAAAGTTTTCCAGGCAGAGAAAGAGGCAGTTGCAAAGGCTCTGAGGCAGGAACGAACTTGGTGTTTAAGGAACAAAAGAAAAGCAGGTGAGAGTGGCCCAATGCATGTTATGGAGAGAATAGTAGACTAAGACTCAGAAAGTTAGGCAGAAACCAGATCATGCAGGGCACATAAGCCAGGACAAGAAGGTAGGATTTTTATTCTAAATGCAAAGGGAAACCACTGAGGGTTTATAAGAAACACAGTAACATAATTGGTTTCATGATTTTAAAAGATTACTGCAGTCACTTTAAGTGGAAACTGGGATGTCATTTAGATTAGGCTGTGCAGAAAACCAAGTACAAGAAGGTCATTTAAACCAGGGTAGAGTAAATGGAGGCAGAGATATTTGAGGTACACACTGAAGATAGACATGATAGGACTTGATAACTGATTGATGTGGAGCATAGAAAAAGAGGAATAGAGGAGACCTCCTAAATTTCTTCTTGAGCAATAGATGAGTTGTGGTCTCTCTATCTGAATTGTGGAAGAGAGAAAAAAACCAGTTTGGTTGGAGGAGTATGAATTCCATTTTGCACATGTTAAAATGAGATGATTATTAGACATCCAGATGGCACTGTCAAGTAGTTCATTAAATATAGGAATCTGGAACTCAGGAAAGAGGTACAAGCTAGCAATGGAAATCTGGAGTCACCAACACGTGGGAAGGATTTAAACCTCGGGATGAATTTTAACCATGATCTCAGCAAGAGTAAGGAATGAATGAGCCTGAGACTCAACACCATTAGAGATTAGGTCAAAGAAGTGGAGATAACAGTGAGATGGAGGAGGAGCAGCTAGAGCAGAAGAAAAATCAGAAGAGTGTAGTCACAAAAGATGAGAGACAGATCCTAAGAACTGTACCTAATGTAGCTGAATTTGACAGTGACGTAGAAGTGCCCAATGAATATGGCAGCAGGAAGGGCGGTCCCTGCTGATCTCTACAAGAGCCATTTCAGTGGATGGTGGATGCAGGTGCCAGAAGGAAGGGTACTGAAGAGTGAATTGCACCTGAATTCCTACTGGGAATGATTCAATAGAAAATAAGAAATGTGTGGTGCAAGAAAGAGAGGAGATAACTGCAGAATACAAATGCTGGAGATAGTGAGGGATGACACCCCAGCAGATGTAGAAGGGTGGCTTTTGATAGGAGCAGAGACACTCACCAAGAAGAAGACAGAAAATAGCAGAATACATGAAAATGGATTCACATATTTGGCCATGAGAATATGAGGCTTCTGTCCATTTTTTTTTCTAGTTTCTTGGTGAGGTGAAGCAAGATCTTAAACCTAAAAGGTTCTTATACAAAAAAGGACTATTAAGGACTATCCTGAGAGTAAAAAACATTCTCCCTTCCCTGCTTTCCCACCATCACTGGCACATAATTCAACAGCTTACATGGAGTAGTCAACAGTAAATGTTTATTGAAGACTGCATCTGTATTAACCTGGAGTCATATAACCGTATGTGGCTTAAGTTCATTGTTTCATAAATCTGAATATCATTTACATGTAGGCTATTATTCTATTTCTGGATGAACCAAACTGGCCCTCTAGCCATGATGTTGGTGTCCAGACAAAAGTCATCCTTGACTGATTTCTCCAATTCACAAGTTCTGGTGTCTAAAAAGGGCAGGTTTGGTTTTACTAATATTGCCAAATGATAGTCTTTTTAAAAAATAGAACTACAATAGGATCTCCTTTATATCAAAGTATTTTATATGTCTGTTTTGTAATCCAAGACGCACAGGGAATTTGTTGATACTGTTCATTTTTAATCTATATTTAAAAACTGATCAAAGGTGCTTAACGTCTGCTGCCTTCCTAAACCTTCCTAAACTTGACTGAAATGGAACTAAAAAGAAAAAGGTAGTAGGAAAGAAGGAAAACAAAATTTTGAAAGCCAGAGACAAATGGATCAATTGTGATTGACATAGTAGGCAGAAGTGACATCATAAGGCAGCAGTGGTAAAATGAAAGAAGCACCTGACTTACATCATTAGACGCCCGAAGACTCTGGAAAGTAATAGACATGAAAGATAGATCTGGAATTGAGGGTACCTGTGAGGCTAAAAAGATTTTAAAAAACAATTAGTCCCCCTACAAACCCTCCCACACTAACACAGCTGAACAACTGCCCCTCCCCTGTCCTGACAGAGGACCCAACCTTGTTCTTTGGAGAGGATAAATCAGGATATCAGAACATGAATGAAGGAGGGAACATGGTATGGAAAACAGGGGGATTGACTGAAAATTTCCAAATTGAATAATAAGATATTCCCCATTCTTATTCCACTCCCCCCACCACACACACACACACACACACATTCAGCTGTAAGAATGCTTGGACCCAAGCTCAAACTTAGACCTTCTGGGCAAATATATGGGGGCAATTTTTCTGAAGAATCTCATCATCCAGGAGAAATGGCCTACAGATACTTAATTGAGGGCCCTCCCCCCAATGAAACATTTCAGCCACATCACCTCCCACAGAAGACGACAGAGTGGAACTGTAATGAACATGTGCACAGAACTTTCAATAAGCTTTTAAGTTCAAAGCATGACTAGATAATTTGAAGGAAAAAATATAGAATGATAGACACAAAACATATAAAAAGAAACAGAAGAAATTTAAGAATAAGAAAACTTCAAAATATTTTCATTACTATCCTCACAGAGGCAAGGAAAGATAAGTCCCCATTAAACAAGGGCTGGATTATTTTATATTTTATGTATACCTGAACAACAATCAAAAGGATAAAAAGTTGTTGGAAATTAAGAGTTTGATAATAGATTTTTTTAAATCAATGACTAAACATCATTAGTCATCAGGAAAATGCAAATCAAATGGGATGGTTATAATCAAAAAGACGATAACAAGTATGGGTGAGGATGTGGACAAATTGGGACTTTCATACATTACTGGAAGAATGTAAAATGATGCAGCAACTGCAGAAAACAGTGTGGCAGTTCCTCAAAAAGTTAAACTTAGAGTCACCATATGACCCAGCAATTCCCAAGAGAAATGAAAATATAGGTCCACACAGAATTTTGTACACAAATGTTCATAGCAGTATTATTCATAATAGTTAAGTGAAAATAACCCAAATGTCCATCCACTGATGAATAAATAAATAAAATGTGGCCTACAATAGAATATTATTTGGTAATAACATACTGATACATGCTACACATCGACGAACCTTGAAAACATGTTAAGTGAAAGCAACCAGATATAAAAGGTCACGTATTGTATCATTCCATTCAGAGGAAATGTCTAGAATAGGCAAATCCATAGAGACCCTAAGGAGATTAGTGGTTGCCAGAGGCTGGGAGGAGAGAGGAACAGGAAGTTACTTCTTTCTAATGGTTATAGTGTTTCTTTGGGGGTGATGAAAATGTTCTAAAATTAGAAAGAGGTGATTATTGTACATCTTTATGAATATACTAAAAAAACTGAATTGTACAATTTAAAAGGGAAAATTTCTTGGCATGTCAGTTATATCTCAATAAATGTATAATAGGTTAAAAAAATCAATGAATGTTTAAAATATAAAGGTGAAAAGAATCACCAAAAAGGAAAGCAAAAGCAAATAACTGGTAAATAGAAGAGGGAAATAAGAAAATTAAGATAAGACTGGGAAGTCCAACATCTGAATGATCAGATTTCTTAGAAAGAAGAGAAAAGAAAGGAAGGAAAACTCAAGGAAATCAAGAAATTTTCTCAAAGCTGAAACATCAAGTTTCTAGATTAAAGCTGGTAGTAATGCCTGAAAAAATGAAAAACCAAGAAGAATCTAGCAAAACGGGTGCAATTAGACTCATGTGAAATTTCAGAACCCTAAAAACAAAGTAAGAGCCCATAAACTTCCAGAGGGAAAAAATAAAAACCACAAGTTCCATAAAAAGGATCAAGATCAGAAAGGCAGTGAAAAATTCAAAACCAACACTGGAAATTGAAAGTAAACTGAATGGAGTGAATCATAGGAATGGCAGCAGCATCGTGGACTGCTTGAGTTCTCCTCCGGATCTTACCACAAACAGAACTTCTGTAACCCATCAAAGGACTCTCTGCTCATCACACAGAACAGCTAAGAGACTTCTACAAGGATTACTTGAAGGTGGGCAAATTGGGCGAGCAGGGGAAGTGGGAAGGAAACGGAGTGGAGACACAGCCCACATCCGCGGCTATGGGGATGCAGTGGATTCCAGGATGGAACAGAGACCACAAAAGCCAGGAGGTGGGCTCTTTCCCTGTGTCCTACAGCTGATGTCTCCGGCCGATAGAGCAGCATATCCAGCCTTTGAGGCAGTGACATCAGCTGAGACCTTCAGCTGGGCCCTAGGTTTGACAAAGGACATAAACTCCATACCTGGGCCGCTTCCCTGACTCTCCCAATCCTACCCCTGCCCTTCCAGAGACTTAAACTGGCCCCTGAACTGAGGAGTAGTGTCAGATTACAGAGGAGCCATAGTGCTCAGGATCTGGGAAGACCCAGCAGGGCAATTACAACTGCAGGGACACTCCCAGGGATCAGCAGTGGGCAGCAGACACAGCTCTGGCCTTCCAGCAGCTCAGAAATCTCCCACCTGCCACACACACACACACACACACACACACACACACACACACACGGAAGAAGTGCCCTAAGACTCAGGAGAACTGGGTACAGGGCTGGTGTTGCTACTCCCAGTGCACATATGTGCAGGCAAGGGCAGAAACTGCACTGACTTCATAGAAACTACCATCCAGACCTCTTAGCCCCATTCATCTAAATCTGCAGTCCTAAGGTCACTCTGGGCACCAGGTGAATGGCCCTGCCTACACAATACGCAGAAGACTCCTTTGTACAGCAGAGGACAACCTGGAAATTGCTTGGTAGGCTTAAGCCAAGACTGGCACTGCTTTTTTTGTTTTGTTTTTCTATCTTTGATATCTTTGCCTATGTCAAGTGTGGGTTATTGGTTGTTTTAACATGTGAATGTATTTGGTTTTTTCTTTGTTGTTGTTGTTGTTGTGCTTGGTGATTTGCTTTGTTCTGCAATTGCCCTACACCAGGGCACAGCTTAAGAGGCACAAGATTCAACACACCCAGAGGCCAACTCCAGACCAAAAGATTACTACCAGGTTTGACCTACAAGTGACACACCCAGAGAGAATAATCTACAGGCACAAGAGCCCATAGAGGCCAAACCTCATTTAAGCGGTCAACCCTCATACAGCAGAATATCCTGCTGTGGACAGAGCCAAGTCTCACAACTAGTCAGCCTAGGAGTCAATCCCACCTACTCACAAGCTAAAAGCAATTAAAGATCAACTTTAACAGGACAATATACAGAATACAAGAGTCACCTTTGGAGCACACACAGAGGAGAAGAAGGAAGTAATGCAAGTCAAATATAAAGGACACACACTATATAACATAACCCAGCAAAAAACTAAGAACCATAGGGGATCTACCTAATACATCGAAGCAAACACAGAGAGTCAGTCAGAATGGGGAAACAAAGAAACATGTCCCAAATAAAAGAACAGAAGAAACCTCCTGAATTGGAACCAAATGAAATATAGGTAACCAACCTATAAGAGACAGAGTTCAGAACACTGACGATAATAATGTTTAAGGAAAAAAATTAAAATAAAAAAAAATAATGTTTAAGGAGCTTAGTGATGACATAAAGAAGGATAGAGAAATCATAATGAACAACCAGTTAGAACTAAAGAATACAATAACTGAAATATAGAACACACTGGAAGGAATTACCAGCAGGTTAGATGAAGCAGAGGATCGAATCAGCGACTTAGAAGACAAGTTAGCAGAGATCACCCAAACAGAACAACAAAAAGAAAAAAGAATAGGGCCGACCCGATGGCTGAGGCAAATGGACTTCCGTGCTCCTAATTCCGAAGGCTGACAGTTTGATTCCTACATGGGACAGTGGGCTCTCAACCACAAGGTAGCCAGTTCAAATCCTGAAGTCCCGCAAGGGATGATGGGCTGCACCCCCTGCAACTAGCAACTGCAACTGGACCTGGAGCTGAGTTGTGCCCTCCACAACTAAGATTGAAAGAACAACTTGACTTGGAAAAAAGTCCTGGAAGTACACACTGTTACCCCAATAAAGTCCTGTTCCCCTTCCCCAATAAATCTTTTAAAAAAAGAAAGAAAGGAAAAAAATAAAAAACAATGAAGATGATTTAAGAAACCTCTGGGATAACATCAAGCACAACAATATGCGCATGATAGGAATACCAGAAGGTGAAGAGAGGAAGCAAGAGATTGAGAACATATTTGAAATAATAATGTCCAGAACTTCCCTAACCTGGTGAAGGATTCGACATAAAGCCCAGGAAGTGCAGAGAGTTCCAACCAGGATAAACCCAAACAGGTCCATACCAAGACACATTATAGTTAAAATGGCAAAGCTTAAAGACAAAGAGAGAATCCTAAAAGCAGCAAGAGAAAGACAGCAGGTTACATACAAAGGAACTCCCATAAGACTATCAAATGACTTTTCTACAGAAACATTGAAGGCCAGTAGGGAGTAGCAGGAGATACTCAAAGTGATGGAAAATAAAAGCCTACAACCTAGATTGTTTTATCCAGCAAGGCTATCATTTAAAATTGAAGGATAGGTAAAGAGCTTCCCAGAAAATAAGCTAAAGGAATTTATTACCACCAAGCCAGCATTGCAGGAAACATTAAAAGGGCTTCTGTAAACAGAAGAAAGATGAAAACACTCTAACTACAAACTTAAAAAATGGCAATAACTATGTACCTATCAATAATCACTTTAAATGTAAACGGATTAAATGCTCCAATCAAAAGACATAGGGTGGCTGAGTGGATAAGAAAGCAAGACCCTTGTATATGCTGTATACAAGAGACTCACCTCAGATCAAAAGATACACATAAGCTGAAAGTGAAGGGTTGGAGTAAGATATTTCAGGCAAATGGAAACGAGAAAAAAGTTGGAATTGCAATACTTATATCTGACAAAATAGACTTTAAAATGAAGAACACATTGAAAGAGAAAGATGGGTATTATGTAATAATAAAGGGATCGATCTGACAAGAGGACTTAACCCTAGTAAACATCTATGCACCCAACATAGGAGCACCTAAATATATAAAATAGATATTGACTGACATAAAGACAGGGATCAACAGTAACACTATCGTAGTAGGGGACTTCAACACACCTCTGACAACAAGGGACAGGTCTTCCAGACAGAAAATCAATATGGAAACAACAGCCTTAAATGACACATTGGACCAGTTGGATTTGATATTTGAGAGTATTTCACTCCAAAGCTACAGAATACACATTCTTCTCAAGTGTACATGGAACATTTTCCAAAACAGACCACATGTTCAGCCACAAAACAAGTCTTGATAATTTAAGAAAATTGAAATCATACCAATTGTCTTCTCTGACCACAGTGCTATGAAATTAGAAATGAACTACAGGAAAAAAAAAGGAAGACACACCAATTCATGGAAACTGAACAATATTTTACTAAATAATAAATGGGTCAACCATGAGATCAAGAATGAAATCAAAAATATCTAGAGACAAATGAAAATGAAAACACAATGACCCAAAATCTATGGGATGCAGCAAAAGCAGTCCTAAGAGGAAAATTCATAGCATTGCAGGCCTAACTAAAGAAACAAGAAAAAATCACTAATCAACAGTTTATCTTTACACTTAAGGGATCTGGAAAAAGAACAGCAAAATAAGCCCAAAGAGAGTACAAGGAAGGAGATAATAAAGATCAGAGCAAAAATAATTAAAATAGAAACCAGAAAAACAGCACACACAAAAAAATGAATCCACGAGTTGGTTTTTAGAGAAGATAAAAAAAGAAAACAATGACAAACCTTTAGCCAGACTCATTAAAAAGAGAGAGAGAGAGGACCAAAATTAATAAAATCAGAAATGAAAGCGGAGAAGTGACGACAGATACCACAGAAATACAAAAAATTTTAAGAAATT
This sequence comes from Rhinolophus hipposideros, assembly GCF_964194185.1. Classification (NCBI taxonomy): domain Eukaryota; kingdom Metazoa; phylum Chordata; class Mammalia; order Chiroptera; family Rhinolophidae; genus Rhinolophus; species Rhinolophus hipposideros. Next base: position 53,470,283 of record NC_138063.1, read on the forward strand.
ATTATAAGCAACTATATGCCAACAAATTTGACAATCTGTAAGAAATGGACAATTTTCTAGGAGATACAACCTTCCAAGGACTCAAGAAGAAAAGGAAAACCTCAATAGACTGATTACAACCAGGAAAATTGAATCAGTAATCAAAAGCTCCCAAAAACAAAAGCCCTGGACCCAATGGCTATACAGGTGAATTCTAAAACAATTTCAAAAAACACTTATCACCTATTCTCCTCAAGCACTTCCAAAAAATCCAAAAGGAAGGAAGGCTCCCAAACACTTTTCACGAGGCCACTATCACCCTGATCCCAAAATCAGACAAAGACACTACAAAACAAGAAAACTACAGGCTGATATTTCTAATGAACATAGATGCAAAAATCCTCAACAAAATTTTAGCGAACAGAATTCAGCAATGCATTAAAAAGATCATACACCTTGATCAAGTGGGATTCATTCCTGGTATACAAGGGTTGTTCAACATCCATAAATCAATTAATGTGATACACCACATTAACAAAATGAAACATAAAAATCATATGATCATTTCAACAGATGCAGAAAAAGCATTTGACGAAATCCAAGATCCATTAAGATAAAAACCCTTAAGAAAGTGGAAATAGAGGGATCATATCTCAACATGATGAAGGCCATATATGACAAACCCACAGCTAACATCATACTCAATAGGGAAAAGCTAAAATCATTCCCCTTACGATCAGGAACAAGGCAAGGTTGTCTACTTTCTCCACTTTTATTCAACATAGAGCTGAAAGTTCTAGCCACAGCAATCACACAAGAAAAAGAAATAAAAGGCATCCAAATTGGTAAGGAGGAAGTAAAATTGTCATTATATGCAGATGACATGATACTACATATAGAGAACCCTAAAGACTCCACCAAGAAACTGTTAGAGATGATAAATGAATTTGGTAAAGTAGCAGGATACAAAATTAATACTCAGAAATCAGTTGAATTGTATATACCAATAATAAAACATCACAAGGAGAAATTAAGAAAACAACCCCATTTACAATTTCTTTAAAGCCTATAAAATACCTGGGAATAAATTTAACCAAAGAAGTAAAAGATTTGTACTCAGATAATTATAAGACAGAGGAAAGAAATGAAAGAAGATACAAATAGATGGAAACACATACCATGCTCATGGATAGGAAGAATTAATATAGTTAAAATGTCCATACTGCCTAAGGCAATATACATATTCAACGCAATTCCTATCAAACTACCAATGACGTTTTTCACAGAAGTAGAACATACAATCCTAAAATTTATATGGGACCATAAAAGACCCCGGATAGCCTCAGCAATCTTGAGAAATAAGAACAAAGTGGGAGGTATAACGATACCTGACTTCAAACTATACTACAAGGCTACAGTAATCAAAACAGCATGGTACTGGCATAAAAATAGACACATAGATCAATGGAACAGAATGGAGAGTCCAGAAGTAAATCCATGCCTATATGCCCATCTAATCTACGACAATGGAAGCAAGAATGTACGATGGAGTAAAGACAGCCTGTTCAATAAGTGGTGCTGGGAAACCTGGACAGACACATGCAAAAAAAAATGAAGCTGGACTACCTCCTTCTACCATATACAAAAATAAACTCAAAATAGATTAAAGACTTAAATTAAGACCTGAAACCATAAAATTCCTTGAAGAAAATATAGGCAGAAACTTTACAGATATTACCCAGAGTAAGATTTTTACTGATATATCCCCTAGGCCAAGGGAAGTAAGAGAAAAAATAAACATGTGGGATTACATAAAACTAAAAAGTTTTTGCACAGCAAAGGAAACCATCAATAAAACAAAAAGGGATCCTACTGAATGGGAAAAGATATTTGTCAATGATATATCCGATAAGGGGTTTATATCACAAGTTTATTAAAAAAAAAAAACTCACTCAACTCAACTCCAAAAAAACAAACAACTCAATTAAAAAAATGAGCAGAGGACATGAAGAGACACTTTTCTAACAAGGACATACAGATGGCAAACAGACATATGAAAAAATGCTCAACCGTACTAACCATCAGAGAAATGCAAATAAAAACGACAATGAGATACCATCTCACCCAGGTCAAAATGGCTATCATCAATAAATCAACAAACAACAAGTGCTGGCGAGGATGTTGAGAAAAGGGAAGCCTTGTGCACTGTTGGTGGGATTGCAGGTTGGTGCAGCCACTATGGAAAACAGTATGGAGGTATCTCAAAAATCTGAAAATGGAAGTACCTTATGATCCAGCAATTCTACTCCTAGGTATCTATCTGGAGAAATCCAAAACTCTAAGTCAAAAAAATTTATGCACCCCTATGTTTATTGCAGCACTATACACAATAGGCAACACATGGAAAACACCGAAATGCCCATCGGTCGATGACTGGATTAAGAAACTGGTACATTTATACGATGGAGTATTACACAGCCATAAAGAAGAAAGAAATCTTACCATTTGCAACAACATGGATGGACCTAGAGAACATTAAGTGAAATAAGTCAGACAGAGAAAGACTAATACCAAATGATCTCACTTATATGGGGAATCTAAAGAAAACAATAAATTAATGAACTAATCAAACAGTTTCAGAGACATAGAGGAAAAACTGAGGGTTGCTAAATGGGTGGGGTAAAGGGGAAGGTGAGGGGATTAGAAAGCACAGTCAGTAACCACAAGATTGCCACGGGATCACGAAAGTTAATTTGGGGAATGTAACCAATAATATTGTAAAGATTTTGTAGGGTATCCGATAGACACTTGTCTCATTAGGGAGACCACCTTAGGGAAGATGTAGATGCCTGATCATTGCACTGTACACCTGAAGCTGAAGCTGAACAATAATGAATGTCAACTACAAGTTTATATATCTATATCTATCTATCTATATATATATATATATATATATACATATATATACATATATATGTGTGTATATACCTATATGTATGTATACATGTATGTATACATGTATGTATATACATATACATATATATGTATGTATGTATATGTATGTATATAGTTAGAACAAGTGGAGTACAGCATTAAGAATAGAGACAGTGGAAATGCAATGGGCTGTGTGCAATGTCAGAGGGACAATGGATGGGGAGAGGGGGTTTGACACAGTGTGAGGGATATAAATGATAAATGTCTAACTATTGCATTGTTTTGTGCACTGGAAACTAATTTTAAAAAATTCAACTGAATGGCTTATGTTGTCTTATTAGGGATACCACTTCATGGATGGTGTAGGTGCCTAACCACTGCAGTGTACACCTGAAGCTGAATAATAATGAATAATGAATATCAACGATAATTGTATATATATTTATAGTCACAAGATGTGGAGTACAGCATAAGGAAGAGAGAAAATGGAACAGCTATATACGATGTCAGAGAGGTAGTAGATTGGGTGAGGGAGGTTATCACTTTGTGAGGGGCATAAATGTCTAACTATTACATTGTTTTGTACACCTGAAACTAATTTAAAAAATTCTAATAGAAATGTAATTGCGGCTTAAAAAGTTAAAAATAGTTGCAAAAACCGCAATTACTTTTGCACCAACCTATAATATAGAAGTCTATATCTAGCCAAAGTAGTAATTAAGCATGGTGGGATAGGCATTTTTAGATATGCAAGTTCTCATAAAATTTACTTACAATGTACCCTTTTCAACAAGCTACTAGAGAATATTTTCTACAAAATGGAGAGTATACATTAAGAAAGACATATTCATAGCAGCCAGAAAATAAGAAAGCCTAGTAAAAGGAAGGTGATACCATACTGTCCAGTAATCATTCTTCTTGGTATTTACCCCAGTAAGTTGAAAATGTATGGATAATACATCCTAGAAATAGCGGAATGAGGTGAGCCTCTTGAAATCTCCCTGCAATTTGTAATAAATTGAACAGCTGTGATTCCACAAAGGACTTCCTGTACAACAGACAGGCAAGACTCAGAGATATTCAATTGAAATCATCTAAAGATGGGCAAATTGGGCAAGCAGGGGAGGAGGGAAGCGGGAAGTGCAGAGATAGAGCTCTGAGCTATCTGCATTCTGGAGCTACCACAGTCACCAGAGAGGGAAGAATTTGGACTGCTAGCACTCCCAGTATGGCCCACAACCCACCTAAGGGATCAACACATAACTTGGCTGAACCCAACACTCATAGCAGAGACCTCGGAGCAAGACTGAGGGAAGAATGATGAAAATGACAGTTTAAGCCCTTACTGCCAAGCAGAGTATGGAAGGCATAGGCACGGAGCCTAGAGGACTATTGCCCACACTTCCAGAGGCTGCTCCACCCCCACATTCCCAGCGCTAGAAGCAGAACGGTAGCAGTCAGATCAAAAGAACAGAATATTTGCAGTTCTGCGAACTGCGGCCCACAGCCACGGACTCTTGGCCCAACTGGTTCCAGCAAATGGGAGAGAGCCTTGGGTGTAGGACTGCCTGTGCTTGTGGTGGCTTCCATTGCTCAGAGCCACCTCTCAGAACCCACCCCACCAATCTGTGTGGATCTCTGCAGGGGTAAACAGAGCTGCTGAAACACAAAGGCTCTGAAACTGGCTCAGAAAGAGCTTTGGAACATAAGGAGAAGCTCTCCACATTCCCCCAGGGAAGTGGTTCCCTGAAACCCAGACAACCTGCTCACAGAGGAGAAGCCCACCTTCCAAGGCATCAGCCCATTCTGTGAGAAGCCAGAACAGTGGGAGAAAGTATAACATTACAGCCTGAGAGAGAATAAAAGGCTGCAGTCAGAGAGAAAATAAAACATTCTACCAAACCTACTAGAAAGCAAAAGAAAGACCTCTTCCTATCAACCTGTTGCAGAAGCCACTCCTGTAGATGTCTAGGAAGAGAAATAATAAATCAGTAATTGCCATGAAAAACAAAGGCAACAAGACAGCTCAGGAAGAAAGTGAAAAGTCTCCAGAAAAGGAACTTAAAGATATGGAAAAATGTGACTTAAATGACAGAGAATTCAAGATTGCAGTTCTGAAAAGCTGAACAAGATGCAAGAAAACACAGAAAGGCACTTTAATGAACTCAGAAACGCAATCAAAAAACAACATGAGCATTTTACGAAAGAGAATGAAATTTTAAAAAAGAACCAAAGAGAATTTCTGGAGATTAAGAACTCAATAGAAGAAATTAAGAATGAAATAACCAGCTTAGGTAGTAGAGTTGACAAGATGGAGGAAAGAATCAGTGACATCGAATATAGAAACCTGGAAATTGCACAGATGGAAGAAGAAAGAGACTTGAGATGTAAAAGAAATGAAAGAACTCTACAAGAACTTTCTGACTCTATCAGAAAGAGCAATATGAGAATAACGGGCATACCAGAATGAGAAGAAAGAGAGAAGGGAACAGAGCATATATTCCAACAAATTCTTGATGAGAACTTCCCAAACTTGTGGACAGAACCGAATCCTCGAATCCAAGAAGCAAATAGGACACCTAATTACCTCAATCCCAACAGGTCTTCTCTAAGGCACATTGTATTGAAGCTGTCTAAAATCACGGACAAAGAAAGAATCCTCAAAACAGCCAGGGAAAAGAAGACAGTAACATACAAAGGAAAGCCCATTAGATTATCATCAGATGTTTCAGCAGAAACTCTACAAGCCAGGAGGGAGTGGAACCAAATATTCAAACTATTAAAAGAGAGAAATTATGAGCCAACAGTAATATATCCAGCAAAGATATCCTTTAGATATGAAGGAGGTATAAGACCTTTCCAGACCTACAGAAGCTGAGGGAATTTTCTAATACACGACCTGCACTACAAGAAATACTAAAGGAGGCTATTTGACCACCATCAACTGGGACAATTTATGATAACATAAAAAGGGGGAAAGTAAAGTCCTGAACCGGAATATGGGAATGGAGAAAGTAAGCGTGCTGAAGAAAATGGAATGTTCTAAATATCAAACTTTCTTTTACATAAACTTAAGGGTAACCATTCAAAAAAAATCCAGAACTGAAATATACACTGTAATAAAAGAAGAAACAGAGGAAAACATCATAGAATACCACCACACACAATAACAAAAAGGCAAAGAAACAATGGAGACACAGCCTTACCAAAAAACTAAAGATAGAATGACAGGAAATCCTCACATATCAATAATCACCCTAAATGTAAATGGACTGAACTCATCAATAAAAAGGCACAGAGCAGAAGATTGGATCAAAAACTAAACTCAACCATATGCTCTCTCCAAGAGACACTTCTCAGCTACAAGGGCAAGCATAGACTCAAAATGAAAGAGTACAAATTGACACAACAAACAAATGGTAGCCAGAGAAAACCAGGTGTAGCCATAATGATATCAGATGAAACAGACTTCAGGGTGAAAAAGATAACAAGACACAAAAATGGACATTTCATAATGGTAAAGGGGACTATACAACAAGAAGACATAACAGTCATCAATATTTATGCCCCAAATCAGGGAGCACCAAAATTACCAAGCAACTACCAACAGAACTTGACCAAATTGAGAAATTGACCAAAACACATTGAGAAATTGACCAAAACACAGTTATACTGCGGGACTTAAATACATCATTGACAGCTATGGATAGGTCATCCAAACAGAAAATCAATAATGAAATAGCAGCCCTAAATGACACATTGGATGAAATGGACATAATTTACATATATAGAGCACTTCATCCTAAAACATCAGACTATATACTCTTTACAAGTATACCTGGAACATTCTCAAGGATAGACCATATATTGGTACATAAAATCAGCCTCAGCAAATTGAAAAAGATTGAAATGATACCAAGCATATTCTCTGATCACAAGGCTTTGAAATTGGATATCAACTGCGAAATGAAAGCAGGAAAAAACACAAATACATGGAGATTAAACAACATACTTTTAAAGAACAACTGGGTCAAAGAAGACATTAGAGGAGAGATCAAAAGGTACATAGAAACAAATGACAATGAAAATACATCCTACCAAATTTTTCGGGATGCAGCAAAAGCAGTTTTAAGAGGGAAATTTATATCATTACAGTCCTATCTCAAGAAACAAGAAATACCCCAAGTAAATAATCTCATGTTACACCTTAAAGAACAAGAAAAAGAAAAACAAGTGAAACCCAAGGTTAGCAGAAGAAAGGAAATAACAAAAATCAGAGCAGAACTAAATGAAATAGAGAACAAAAAGACAATAGAAAAAATTAATGTGACAAAAAGCTGGTTTTTGGAAAAGATTAACAAAATCACCAAACCCTTGGCTAGACTCACTAAGATAAAAGGAGAGAAGACACTAATTAACAAAATCAGAAATGAAAAAGGGGAAGTTATCACGGACACCACAGAAATACAAAGGATCATCCACGAATACTATAAATGACTATATGCCAAAAAATTCAATAACCCAGAGGAAATTGATAAGGTCTTAGAAATATATAGCCTTCCAAGGCTGAACCATGAAAAATTGGAAAATCTAAACAGACCGATCACCAGTAACAAAATTGAATCAGTCATCCAAAACCTTCCCTAAGCAAAAGTCCTGGACCAGATGGCTTCACTAGTGAATTTTACCAAACCTTCAAAGAGGATCTAATACCAATCCTGCTCAAACTCTTCCAAAAAATTGAAGAAGAGACAGTACTCCCTAACACATTTTATGAGGCCAACACTACCCTGATACCAAAACCTGGTAAGGACAACACAAAAAAAGAAAACTACAGACCAATATCTCTGATGAATACAGATGCAAAAATCCTAAACAAAATTCTAGCAAATTGAATGCAACAATGCATTAAAAAGATTATTCATCACGACCAAGTGGGGTTCATCCCCGGAGTACAAGGATGGTTCAACATCCACAAATACATCAATATGATACATCACATAAACAAAATAAAGGACAAAAATCATATGATTATATCAATTGATGCAGAAAAAGCATTTGACAAGATACAACATCCATTTATGAATAAAGCACTCAATAAAATAGGTATAGAAGGAAAATACCTTAACATAATAAAGACCATATATGACAAGTTCTCAGCTAATCTCATAATTAATGGTGAAAAACTGAAGCCCTTTGCTCTACACTTGGGGACATGACAGGGCTGTCCCCTAACACCTCTGCTTTTCAACATAGTGTCGGAAGTCCTCGCCAGAGCAATCCGGCAAAAGAAAGAAATAAAAGGCATTCAAATTGGGAATGAAGAAGTTAAATTATCACTTTTTGCAGATGACATGATGCTATATATAGAAAACACTAAAGACTCCACCAAAAAGCTGTTAGAAACAATCAATGAATACAGTAAAGTTCCCGGCTACAAAATCAACGTACAAAAGTCCATTGCATTCCTATATACTAACAATAAAATCTCAGAAAAATATCTACAGGAAACAATTCCCTTTATAATTACAGCAAAAAGAATAAAATACCTAAGAATAAACTTAACCAAAAATGTGAAGAACCTATGTGCTGAAAAGTATCAGACATTTTTGAAAGAAATTGAGGAAGACAGAAAGAAGTGGAAAGACATTTCATGCTCATGGATTGGAAGAATCAACATAGTTAAAATGGCCATATTACCCAAAGCAATATACAGATTTAATGCAATTCCCATCAAAATCCCAATGGCATTTTTTAAAGAAATAGAACAAAAAATCATCAGATTTGTTTGGAACCACAAAAGACCCCGAATAGCCAAAGCATCTTAAGAAAAAAGAATAATACTGGAGGTATCTCACTCCCTCACTTTAGCTTGTACTACAGGGCTACAATAATCAAAACAGCATGGTATTGGCAGAAAAACAGACACATAGACCAATGGAATAGAATTGAGAACCCAGAAATAAAACCACATAAATATGGACAGATAATTTTTGACAAAGAAGCTAAAAACATACAACGGAGGAACGACAGCCTCTTCAATAAATGGTGCTGGGAGAACTGGATAGCCACGTGCAAAAGAATGAAACTGGACTGTTATCTGTCACCATGTACCAAAATTAATTCAAAATGGATCAAAGACTTAAGCATAAGAACTGACACAATAAACTGCATAGAAGAAAACATAGGTACTAAACTTATGGACCTTGGGTTCAAAGAGCATTTTATGGCTAAAACCATTCCTCCTAAGATCAGGAACAAGACAAGGTTGCCCACTTTCTCCACTTCTATTCAACATAGAGCTGAAAGTTCTAGCCACAGCAATCAGACAAGAAAAAGAAATAAAAGGCATCCAAATTGGTAAAGAGGAAGTACAATTATCATTATATGCAGATGATATGATACTATATATAGAGAACCCTAAACACTCCACCAAGAAACTATTAGAACTGATAGATGAATTTAGTAAAATAGCAGTATATAAAATTAATATTCGGAAATCAGTTGCACTTGTATATACCAATGATAAAATATCAGAAGGAGAAATTTAAAAAACAATTCCATTTATAATTGCTCCAAAGACTATAAAATATCTGGGAATAAATCTAACCAAAGATGTAAAAGATCTGTACTCAGCAAATTATACGACACTGAAGAAAGAAATGAAAGAAGACATAAATAGATGGAAACACATTCCATGTTCATGGATAGGAAGAATTAATATAGTTAAAATGTCCATACTGCCTAAGGCAATATACATATTCAACGCAATTCCTATCAAACTACCAACGACGTTTTTCACAGAAATAGAACATATAATCCTAAAATTTATATGGGACCATAAAAGACCCCGGATAGCCTCAGCAATCTTGAGAAATAAGAACAAAGTGGGAGGTATAACGATACCTGACTTCAAACTATACTACAAGGCTACAGTAATCAAAACAGCATGGTACTGGCATAAAAATAGACACATAGATCAATGGAACAGAATGGAGAGTCCAGAAGTAAATCCATGCCTATATGCCCATCTAATCTACGACAATGGAAGCAAGAATGTACGATGGAGTAAAGACAGTCTGTTCAATAAATGGTACTGGGAAACCTGGACAGACACATGCAAGAAAATGAAGCTGGACCACCTCCTTACACCATATACAAAAATAAATTCAAAATGGCTTAAAGACTTAAATGTAAGATCTGAAACCATAAAATATCTAGAAGAAAATATAGGAAGAAACTTCATGGACATTACCTGGAGTAAGATTTTCACTGATATATCCCCTCGCGTGAGGGAAGTAAGAGAAAAAATAAACATGTGGGATTACATCAAATTAAAAAGTTTTTTCACAGCAAAGGAAACTATCAATAAAACTAAAAGGGATCCTACTGAATGGGAAAAGATATTTGCCAATGATATATCTGATAAGGGATTAATATCACAAATCTATAAAAAACTTACTCAACTCAACTCCAAAAAAACAAACAACCCAATTAAAAAATGGGCAGAGGACTTGAGGAAACATTTTTCTAAAAAGGACATAGAGAAGGCAAGAAGACACATGAAGAAATGCTCAACCTCACTAATAATCAGAGAAATGCAAATAAAAACCACAATGAGATACCACCTCACTCCAGTCAAAATGACTATCATCAATAAATCAACAAACAACAAATGCTGGCGTGGATGTGGAGAAAAGGGAACGCTAGTGCACTGTTGGTGGGATTGCAGATTAGTGCAGCCACTATGGAAAACAGTATGGAGGTATCTCAGGAATCTGAAAATGGAACTACCCTATGATCCAGTAATTCCACTCCTAGGCATCTACCCGGAGAAATCCAAAACTCCAATTCAAAAATCAGTATGCACTCCTATGTTTATTGCAGCACTTTACACAATAGCCAAGATATGGAAACACAGAAATGCCCATCGGTAGATGACTGGATTAAGAAGCTGTGGTACATTTATACAATGGAGTATTACACAGCCATAAAGAAGAAAGAAATCTTATCATTTGCAACAACATGGATGGATCTAGAGAACATTATGTTAAGTGAAATAAGTCAGAAAGAGAAAGACAAGTACCATATGATCTCACTTATATGCGGAATCTAAAGAAAAGAATATGTGAATGAACTAATCAGAAACAGTTTTGGGGACAAAAAGAAAAAACCCAGAGTTGTTAGATGGGCAGGTGGGGGGGGGTGTTGGGGATAAGGGGAAAGGTGAAGGGATTAGGAAGCAGCTGGTAACCACAAGATGGCCTCAGGGTTTTTTGAAAATTAATTTGGGGAACATATTCAATAATGTTGTAAAGATTTTGTTGGGTATCCGATGGACATGCGTCCTATTTGGGAGACCACCTCAGGGATACTGTGGATGCCTGATCATGGCATTGTACACCAGAAGCTAAACATTAATGAATGCCAACTATAATTTTATATATATAATGTGATGGCTCAGTGTGAGGTCAGAGGGATAGTGGATGGGGGGAGGGGGTTTCACAGTGTGAGGAATATAAATGATGAACGTCTAAGTATTACCTTGTCTTGTACACCTGAAACTAATAAATTAAAAAAAGAGAGAGAAATATCTTTATTAAAGCATTTTTCATCAAAAGTAAAAAAAATTAAAAAGTAAGATTAAGTTACAGGTAATTGAAGACATGAAATGAAGGCCAAATTTCTATCTTAATTTTTCCACATTTTTATTTGCTATGTATAATTTTTTGGACTTGTGAATTTTTATTTTTTTTATATGTGCCTTTCTTAGATTTTGTTTGAATTATCTTTTAGCAATATATGCTTTTTATTATAGTTACATATGCATATATAATAGTATATTTGTTTTGTGATATGCTTTTCTTACAGCAATAAACTGTTAATATAGTTTCAAAAAAAAAAGAGCATTTTATGAATTTGACTCCAAAGGCAATGGAAGTAAAAGCTAAAATAAACGAATGGGACTATATGAAACTTAAAAGCTTCTGCACAGCAAAAGAAACCATCGACAAAATAAAGAGGCAACCAACTGAATGGGAGAAGATTTTTGCAAACATTGCCTCCGATAAGGGGCTAATATCCAAAATATACAAGGAACTCATGAAGCTCAACAACAACAACAAAAACAACCCAATTGAAAAATGGGGAGAGGACCTGAAGAGACATTTCTCCAAAGAGGACATACAAATGGCAAATAGACATATGAAGAAATGCTCAACATCACTAATCATCAGAGAAATGCAAATAAAAACCACAATGAGATATCACCTCACTCCAGTCAGAATGACTATCATCAACAAGACAAATAGTAACAAGTGTTGGAGAGGCTGTGGAGAAAAAGGAACCCTCATACACTGTTGGTGGGAATGCAGATTGGTGCAGCAGTTATGGAAGGCAATGTGGAGGTTCCTCAAAAAATTACGAATAGAATTACCATATGACCCAGCAATCCATCTCCTGGATATCTACCCCCAAAATTTGAAAACATTTATACATAAAGACACGTGTGCTCCAATGTTCATTGCAGCTTTGTTTACGGTGGCCAAGACATGGAAACAACCAAAATGTCCATTGACAGATGAAAGGATAAAGAAGTTGTGGTATATATACATGATGGAATACTATTCAGTGGTAAGAAAAGATGATGTAGGAACATTTGTGACAACATGGATGGATCTTGAGAGTATAATGCTAAGCGAAATAAGTCAGAAAGAAAAAGCAGAGAACCCTATGATTTCACTGATATGTGGTATATAAACCAAAACAACAAAAGAACAAGACAAACAAATGAGAAACAAAAACTCATAGACACAGACAATAGTTTAGTGGTTACCAGAGGGTAAAGGGGGTGGGGGAAGGGAGATGAGGGTAAGGGGGATCAAATATATGGTGATGGAAGGAGAACTGACTCTGGGTGGTGAACACACAATGGGATTTATAGATGTTGTAATACAGAATTGTACACCTGAATTCTATGTAATTTCATTAACAATTGTCACCTCAATAAATAAAAAATAAAAAATATGAAAAGATTTGGACCTCTTGTTCTCCTTCACTCCTCCCCTTTTTAATATTTCAATTGCAATTCAAATTCCATATTATTTTATATTAATTTCAGGTGTACAGCATAGTGGTTAGACGTTTATATGATTTAAGAAGTGATCTCCCTGAATAGTGTAGTACCCACCTGGCACATAGTTATTACCATATTGTTGACTATATTCCCTATGCTTTGCGGTGCATCCCCATGACTATTTTGTAACTACCAATTTGTACTTCTTAATCCCTTCCTGTTTTTTACCCAACCTCAGTTCCTCCCCATATGTCCCTGGCGCCTTTAAAGCTGCTGCCCAGTGCTGAAACTCAAAGTGGAGTAAGTCCATATGCAAGCCCTTTAAGAGGAATGCCTGGGACTCTAGCCACCCTCTGTCTCATCCAGCCACACTCTCCACTGGTTTTCACAGCCAGAAGTTATGGGGACTTCTCTTTTCGAAACTGGAACCCTGGGCTATGGAGCCTGCTGTGGGGCTAGGACACCTCATTCCTCAGGGGAGTATCTCTGCAGCCAAGATATCCCTTTTGATTTTTAACGGTCACACATGGGTGTGTGACCAGCTTATTCTGTGTCTCTGCCTCTCATATCAGTTTCAAGGTGGCTTCTTCTGTATGTCCTTGTTGTAGGATTTTAATTTATCTACACTTCAGGTGATTCTCAGTGCTGGTTGTTCTGTAGTTTAGTTGTAGTTTATATGTGGTCATGAGAAGAGGCAAGCGCAGCATTTACTGACTCCGCCATCTTGACTGGAAATTGAACACTTTACAATGCAGTTTTTCAGGGACTTTCTTTGCATTCAGATGTTTCTTTTCAAAATATGCTGTTTCAGAAGTTCCTCTTCTTTATTTATCATGAATATTTTGTATGTCCTTTAAATTTTTCATTATCATAATATTGCTTACATATTTAATTTTTGTAGTTCATGATATTTAAACATTCTATTATACATAGCTTTACATATAAAAAGTAAACAGAATAATATAATACACCCTAATGTAGTCATCACCCAGCTTCAACAATTATAAGCATTTTTCCATTCTTTTTTTTTGTCATTTGTAATGCTACCTACTTCCCACACCCAACTAAGATTTTCATTTTTTTAGGTAAAAATCATATATATTGTAATGCCCATAGATTAATTGTACAATTTTGAAAAATTGATAAATCAATGCAACTCTCATTCTTATCATATTGAACATTCTTCATATCCCTAAAAATTCATTCAGTACTATCCACCAAAGGCAACCATTGTTATAATTTTTTTCAACTTAAATTAGTTCTGTTCCAGCACTCCATATAAGTGGAGTATGTTGTCTTTGTGTTGGCTTTATTCACTCAGCGTAACGTCTGTGAGATTTATCCATGTTATAAAATTCATTAGTAGTTTGTTCCTTTCTATTCAGGAGTGAAAAAAGTCCATTGTACAATGAATACACAATTTGTTTAGTCATTGTCCTGATGATAGGCATTTGTGTTGTTTCCATTTGCGGACTATTGTAAATAAAACTGCTATGTTTTCTTCTACAAGTCTTTCTGTGGACACATATTTAAACTTTCTTTGGATAAATACCTATGAGTGGAATTACTGGTTTAAATAATAAGTAAATGTTTACATTTGTAAAATGAAACTGCAAAACTTTTTTCTAAAGTGGCTGGACCTGTGCACTTTCTCACTAGAAATACGAACGTGAATGTACTGGTTTCACCACATCCTCACCACAGCTGGTATTAGTGTCTTTTATAACTTTAGCCATTTTAGTAGATTAGTCTTAATTAGCATTTTGTTAATGACTAAAGATGTTGATCACTTCTTCATTTGCTTATTGGCCAATCATATCTACCTCTGTAAAGTGTTCAAGTATTTCACCCATTTTTTAGTTGTCTTATTTTTATTGGTTTGTGGGAGTTCATTGTCAATATATGTATTGCAAACACTTTCTGTCTACTCATTTTCATTTTAACAGTATCTTTTGACGAGCAGTTTTTAATTTTATCACTATAATTTTCACTATTCAGTCATGCACCCATCCTCCATTTATCCATTCATTTATTTAAGATTTATCAAGTGATATTTAGTAACTTTTTCTGTTTTCTCAAGTTAGATTTTCTATAGTCCTCCTTTCTCCTATTACTCAAAGATCTAATAGTACAGCATAATTTTGGCAATAATTTAGGAATAATGTTCCGTCTAAAACATTACATGGTATATTCGTTATTAACAGAGCTCTAAAATAAATGTGAATTATGGATCTCCAATTTCTTTATTTAAAATTTTAATCAAATGTAATGTTTATACCAAGTGCCGACTTGTATAGTGTAAACCATGTGACATGCTACTTTTCATTAAATAGTTCAATCTCCTGTGTTAATGAAACTTAGATATTTTAAACTATCAGTTATAACATCCCATGTCATTTTGCTGAAAATTAAGGAACACGTTATAGCAGAGTTCTTAAAAGCTATTGAAATTTTCATCCATTGTAAAAGCTCTATAAGATAATGGGCATGAAGTTGGAGATAAGCAAGAAAGCGGGGCTCTCTGGCATGTTCGTGTCCTTAGGAAGCCGGCAGAGAGGGCACGGGTCTGAATTTGCCTCTGCTCTTCTCTGCACTATACATATTGGGGATTTAAAAAATAGGCTACAGAGTGCAATTTCTTATTCTCGCTTTAGCAAATACAAATAGTAATTACATGTGCTCATTTTTGATTTTTTTAGTAAGTGTGGTAATTATTGAAAATGATGTCATGGATCTCCTGATAAGGAGATTTTGTCAAGATACAAAGTATAATAGTATTAAAGTAGGGAATAAAAGTGTGCGGAAGTGTGTGCTTGTGTGTCAGATGTGAGCTTGAAAAAGGAGCGGCCAGATGCCGACATCTCTGCAGGTGATATATTCAGGAATGTAAGATCTTAAAGCTATCGTCTGTATCCCTTCACCCGCGTTTCCGTTCTTATTTACCACTTTCCCAAGATTAAAACCACAGCGATTTTAAGTGCTGTAGTGGCGCCTCTGATAGGTGACAACACCACCACCGCCACTGCGCCACTGTCCAAGGCCGAGCGCAGAGCGCCGGTTGCGGTATTTACGGTATCGAAGACCCGCACGAGCGGCGTCCTGGGGGCCGGCCCAGGCGGCGATATTTACGGTAACTAGACGTGGATCTGGTGGCGGTATTTACAGTAATGTGGACTAGCCAAGACTGAGGTATTTACGGTCACGGGAGACGACCGTTGCGGCCGTATTTACGGTAAAGAGCCGTTTGGGTGGCGGTATACACGGCAACGGGGGCGGGCCTGGGAGGCTGTATTTACGGTAAAGGGGGCCGGGCTCGTGGAGGTCCGTCAGCTGGGCCGGCTCTCCGCCTGGTCAGGTGATCTCCAGCCCCGGCAGCCGCCACCCCCTGCGCCCATCGGAAAATGCATAATGGCCCTTCACGGCAGTGAGGGGCCGTGGCCCTTGGTTCGGGCCGGCCGCAACCCCACGCTGGGTCCAGGCGCAGTCCACTCCCGCCTCCCAGGAGCTGGGGCCCTGGCGTGAGCCCGGCGCCGGTCGTCCCCGCGTCCCGCCGCGTTCCCCGCGCCGCGCCGCGCCCACATGGGTCTGTGTTACAGTCTGCGACCGCTGCTCTTCGGAGACCCGCAGGATAGCCCCTGCGCGGGCTCGGCACCGCCCGCGGAGGGCGCCGGCCCGGGCCCGGCCCTGGCCTCGGCGCCGGCGGCCGCGGGAGACGCGGCGGGGATCCCGCCCCCGACGAGCCCGGCGCGCGCGCGGCCCCAAGCCTCCCCGAAGAAAGGGCGGCGGCGGCGCTCGGACCAGCCGCGCGCTGAGGAGCGCGAGGCCGAGCGCGAGGCCAGGAAAGTCAGCAGGGGCATCGACCGCATGCTCCGGGAGCAGAAGCGAGACCTGCAGCAGACGCACCGCCTCCTGCTGCTGGGTAGGTGCAGGCGGCGCTCGCCGCGCACGGGCTCGGGCGGGAAACCCGCTCTCGGACGTCTGCGTCCCGGAGGGGGCGCCGTCGGCCCCGCACCGCGCAGGCGGGGTCCCGGGCGGTTTGTCCGGCTTAAATGCCGCGCCGCGTGATTTTTACCCTGACAACGTTTGCTTCTGTGATGTGGCGGAGAACCCGCTACCCGGTGATTTTATTATTTTCCACACCCTGCGGTTTTGGCCGCTCGCTCACTTGTTACTAATTAATGAGCTTCTCTGGGAATTTCCTCCCCTCAATTGATTTATTTCCACCGTCTGTAATCCACAAGGATGGCTAACTCGAGCATCTCGTTTCCTGCCACAGTAATAGTCATGCTGCACTTTAAGAACACAAATGAAAGGAGATGTGTACGGCCTTTTAGCTTGACCACAAAGCTTCTATTCCAATGACAGAATAATAACAGTTGTCGGTAGGTGTGGCTTGTTACCTTTGGAGAAATAACTTCTACAGCTGAAGCTGTGGCACTTCTGTTTCATTGACTAAGTTAAACCCCGGTGTTCTCAGAATGTTTGCTCCTCTTTCAGAAGCACAATAGCGAGGCAGGCTCCCCCGTGCTGTTCGCTGTGCTACCTGCGTGCAAGACAGTGGGTACAAAATCACCAGCGTTTTAAAGTAATAAACTGCATGATTTGCCAGTATTTTCTTAGAGCTTCAGTTGTAGCAAGCATAATAGTCCCTCTACGAGGTAACAACTGAAAAACATTTTCCATGCACTCTACTGTAGAATCAAAGAAAAAAAATCATGAAATCCTGGTGCTACTGGTTGCCTTTTAAATTTTACAGCGGAAAGAAAAATATTTTTGAAATGTAGGCGTTTGACCCAAATTTTGCAATATATAAGGACGAATAATTGTTCAGTTCTGTACTCTGCTGTATATAGGGAAAGAATCTATTCCATGACGTAGGATCCCTGCTTATAAATGAATGTGATTTTTATTTAAGATCTAGAGAACAATTAAGTCTTCGGTTTGAAAGTGCTCACCCACTGCAAGAATAAATAATTAAAACAAGACAAACCTAGATTCTGTATCCTGGTGAAATATCTGAATTCTAAGACAAAAGGACAGTTTGGGGGAGAAACAGAAGAAAAGAATAAATAAACAAGCAGTTTGCCCAAGGGGTCAGCAGACCACATCAGAAGCAGAATTCTCACCCATGGTGCTAACTTACAGAATCATACAGAGCAATGTTTCCAGAGGTCTGAAAATAGAGAATTGTAATTCTAGAGTTTCATATCTCGTTAAACCATTGTGTGTGAGGGTAAAATAGATTTTCAGATTTAGAAGTACCCAGAGTATCCCCACCCACATATTTTTCTGAAAAGAAATTAATTAGAAATTATTCCAGCCAAATTTTTAAAAAATGCATCAGATTAAAATAACTCAAAAAGGAGAGGATTATGGTCTAAATAAATAAGGGAATAAAATAAGGTCTGGAGTTGCGGTGATACAATGTTGTTTCAATGTGATTGTGCAGTTGAGCAGAAGTTTTTTTAAAAAAAAATAAAAGGATGTTGGGGGGACCACTTCATGGACGGTGTAGGTGCCTGACCACTGCGGTGTGCACCTGAAGCTGAAGCTGAATAGTGATGGGTGTCGACTGTGGTTATATATATGGCCATGGGATGTGGAGTGCAGCGCCGGAATGGGGTCAGTGGAACTGTGGCGGCTATGTTCCATGTCGGAGGGGTGGTAGATTGGGAGAGGGGGATTGTCACTTTGTGAGGGGTGTAAATGTCTATTACACTGTTTTGTACACCTGAAACTGATAAAAATAAAATAAAAATAAAAGGATGTGTGAAGCAGAAGATGCTTGAGATACATAGAAATTAATAAACTTAAAGTTCCGTGAAAGAGAACTGGGAGATTGGATCTAAAGAATGGACTTGTGAACTCCAAAGAGCCAACTTCTTGTAACACATGTTGAAAGACTCTCCTTCTTAAAGACCTTATCTCATAGCCTAAGAGAGCTTGTATATCAACACCATATATGAAACGACAATGAATCAAATGACTGCACACTTTGGAGGGAAAGTGTATCTTCCACCCAATGATGTCAACAGTAAAACACTGTTGTATCAGATGGACATTGTTTATCAGCTTTAGTGTAGATTTGAATTAAACACAGAACATTTCTTGGTTTTATTAGGATTTAGAATGAATTTAAGTGGAAGTCATTGAATCAGAAGCCTGATTTACAGACCCTTAATATCCTCAAATGCTTGCTTCTGCTGCCATTGTGTTTAACAACCTTTCATGTCACTCACTGACCCCATTCACTTAATTATTCTGAAAATGTGCATTGGAGGACAGAGAACTCATAGGTTCAGGAAGGACACTCTTGCTTCAGGGCCCTTCTTTACTCCATGCCCATTAGTCTTAGGCTAGTCCCATCTTCCAAGATGATATCTCCTCCAGGAGACCTGCCCAGCATCCTCCAGTGGAAATAAATGTTTAATTCCACTGTGTCAATGTTTAATTCCCTTGTGTCAATTTTGATTTATATTTGCACCTCTCATATAGCACATTGTTACAGTCAGCATGGCTTCATTGGTGCCTTCATGTGCTCTGACTCCTCATGAGTCCATCCCGATGAGCTGAGCTTTGTTTCCTGCATAGAACTAAGACCTGTGTAACCCACACAGCGCTAAGAGCAGAAGAGTCTGGGAGCCACCATGACAATGAAGGACTCGTGGCAGGAGTGATATGGTCCCATTTTAACTTTCAGATGGAGCACTCTTTCAGGCATGGTAAAATGCAGGGATTGCAGGAGTGGGATGGAGATAAGATGAAAGATCCTGTTAGAAGGCAACAGGTCCAGAATGGCTCATAGATTTGGAACTAGTGCAGTGTAGTAGAAATGGTGAAGGAACGTCCTTGGAGAAGTGGTCAGATGACTGCATGTGGAGGGTTGATCGTGGGGAGGAATTCTCAGGTAACTCACATCCGGAGCATGAGCTGTGTATTTGTCAGCTAAAGCTGCCATAACACAATGACTGAGTGGCTTAAACAACAGACACTTATTTTCTCACAGTTCTTGAGACTTGAAGAGTCTCGAGAGGTTTCTGGTGAGGCTTCTCTCCTGGACACAACTCAGTCCAAAACTTGTGTAAGAGTATATGCCTTGTCTAAAAGAGGCAGTGCATCCTAGCTTCATCCCATTGTTGCCTTGTGAGAATGCAAATCAACATTGCAGGTCTTCTGAAGTTCCAAAATAAAACAGAAATACCCATTTTCATTTGAAATCTACTTATTTTTGAGCATTGGCTCAAATTAATAAAACACAATCTATGTGACTGATGCAGTCCACAGCCTGCATCTTATCTCTGATCTAAAGCCATACACACATTTTCTGCAGGCTGTGCACTGAGCTCCAGGGACAGCAGTCCTGGGTCAATGCCAGTTAAAAGCACAATTGACAATGCTGGGTGTGAGATCAAAATATTTATCCAAACACGTATTGCAAGCGAAGCTACATTCACCATTCTTCAGGTGAATTTTTCTGCTGCTGACCTCATGGAGTTACAGTAGATGCCACTGATTTTTCTTCCATATATTTTGTTGACTGACATAAATTCCCTGTTAAAGACTTTCCGATTAGGGAAGAGTCATCATGTACCACCTATTCATTTGATATTATCCTTTTCCCAGATAAATTTAAAATGGGTAGGATTCGTGCTTTTTGCTTTATTAATTCATTTCCCATTGTATTTTTTGTGTGTTTGATATTTCTCTGATAGGAATACATGTTTCAAGAAGAAAGCAATCCCTTTGGGACAGTTATTACTCCTTCTCTTTTGTTTTTGGCTATTACTATAAAACAATGCTGGTATGACTTCCTCTGAACATATTTTTAAAAATTTTTTTAAATGTCTATTTTTAATTTATTAGGGTGACAGTGTTAGTAAAATTACATAGACTTCAGGTGTACAATTCTGTATTACATCATCTATAAATTCCATTGTGTGTTCACCACCCAGAGTCAGTTCTCCTTCCATCACCATATATTTAATCCCCCCTACCCTCATCTCCCTCCCCCCACCCCCTTTACCCTCTGGTAACCACTAAACTATTGTCTGTGTCTATGAGTTTTTGTTTCTCATTTGTTTGTCTTCTTCTTTTGTTGTTTTTGGTTTGTGTACCACATATCAGTGAAATCATATGGTTCTCTGCTTTTTCTGTTTGACTTTTTTCGCTTAGCCTCATACTCTCAAGATCTATTCATGTTGTCACAAATGTTCCTATATCATCTTTTTTTACCACCAAATAATATTTTATTGTGTAATATACCACAACTTCTTTTTTTTTAATTTAATGGGTTGGCAATTGTTAGTGAAATTACATAGATTTCAGGTGTACAATTCTGTATTAAATCACCTATAAATCCCATTGTGTGTTCACCACCCAGAGTCACTACTCCTTCCATCATCATATGTTTCATGCCCCTTACCCTCATCTCCCTCCCTGCACCCCTCTTACCCTCTGGTAACCACTAAACTATTTGTGTCGATGAGTTTTTGTTTCTCATTTGTCTTTTTCTTTTGTTGTTCTTGGTTTATTACCACATATCAGTAAAATTATAGGGTTCTCTGCTTTTTCTTTCTGACTTATTTCGCTTAGAATTATACTCTCAAGATCCATCCATGTTGACACAAATGTTCCTATATCATCTTTTCTTATCGCCGAATAGTATTCCATTGTGTATATATACCACAACTTCTTTATCCATTCATCTATCAAAGGACATTTTGGTTGTTTCCATGTCTTCGCCACCGTAAACAAAGCTGCAATGAACATTGGAGCACACGTGTCTTTATGTATAAACATTTTCAAATTTTGGGGTAGATAACCAGGAGAGGGATTGCTGGGTCATATGGTAATTCTATTCGTAATTTTTTGAGGAACCTCAACACTGCCTTCCATAACGGCTGTACCAGTCTTCATTACCACCAACAGTACATGAGGGTTCCTTTTTCTCCACAGCCTCTCCAACACTTGTTACTATTTGTCTTGTTGATGATAGCCATTCTGACTGGGGTGAGGTGATATCTCACTGTGGTTTTTATTTGCATTTCTCTGATGATTAGTGATGTTGAGCATTTCTTCATATGTCTATTTGCCATTTGTATGTCCTCTTTGGAGAAATGTCTCTTCAGATCCTCTGCCCATTTTTCAATTGGGTTGTTTGGTTTTTTGTTGTTGAGCTTCATGAGTTCCTTGTATATTTTGGATATTAGCCCCTTATCTGAGGCACTGTTTGCAAAAATCTTCTTCTATTCAGTTGGTTGCCTCTTTATTTTGTCGATGGTTTCTTTTGCTGTGCAGAAGCTTTTAAGTTTCATATAGTCCTATTCATTTATTTTAGCTTTTACTTCCATTGCCTTTGGAGTCAAATTCATAAAATTCTCTTTGAACCCAAGGTCCATAAGTTTCGTACCTATGTTTTCCTCTATGCAGTTTATTGTGTTAGTTCTTATGCTTAAGTCTTTGATCCATTTTGAATTAATTTTGGTACATAGTGACAGATAGCAGTCCAGTTTCATTCTTTTGCACGTGGCTATCCAATTCTCCCAGCACCATTTATTGAAGAGACTGTCTTTCCTCCATTGTCTGTTTTTAGCTTCTTTGTCAAAAATTATCTGTCCATATTTATGTGGTTTTATTTCTGGGTTCTCAATTCTATTCCATTGGTCTATGTGTCTGTTTTTCCGCCAATACCAAGATGTTTGATTATTGTAGCCCTGTAGTACAAGCAAAGATCAGGGAGTGTGATACCTCCAGTATTGTTCTTTATTTTTAATATTGCTTTGGCTATTCGGGGTCTTTTGTGGTTCCAAACAAATCTGATGATTTTTTGTTCTATTTCTTTTAAAAAATGCCATTGGGATTTTGATGGGGATCATATTAAATCTGTATATTGCTTTGGGTTATATGGCTATTTTAACTATTTTGGTTTTTCCAATCCATGAGCACGGAATGTCTTTCCATTTCTTTGTGTCTTCTTCAGTTTCTTTAAAAAATGTCTTATACTTTTCAGCATATAGGTGCTTCACATCCTTGGTTAAGTTTATTCCTAGGTATTTTATTCTTTTTGCTGTAATTGCAAAGGGAATTGTTTTCTGTATTTCTTTTTCTGAGATTTCATTGTTAATATATAGGAATGCGATGGACTTTTGTACATTGATTTTGTAGCCAGCAACTTTACTGTATTCATTGATTATTTCTGATAGCTTTTTGGTGGAGTCTTTAGGGTTTTCTATATATAGCATCATGTCATCTGCAAAGAGTGATAATTTAACTTCTTCATTCCCAATTTGGATGCCCTTTATTTCTTTCTCTTGTCTGCTTGCTCTGGCAAGGACTACCAACACTGTGTTGAAAAGCAGAGGTGATGGGGACAGCCCTGTCGTGTTCCTGAACGTAGAGCAAAGGACTTCAGTTTTTCACCATTAATTATGAGATTAGCTGAGGGCTTGTCATATATGGCCTTTATTATGTTAAGGTATTTTCCTTCTATACCTATTTTATTAAGTGTTTTAATCATAAATGGATGTTGTATCTTGTCAAATGCTTTTTCTGCATCAATTGTTAGAATCATATGATTTTTGTCCTTTATTTTGTTTATGTGATGTATCACATTGATGGATTTGCAGATGTTGAACCATCTTTGGGCCCCGGGGTTGAACCCCACTTGGTCATGATGAATAATCTTTTTAATGCATTGTTGTATTCAATTTCCTAGAATTTTGTTTAGGATTTTTGCATCAGTATTCATTAGAGATATTGGTCTGTAGTTTTCTTTTTTTGTGTTGTCCTTACCAGGTTTTGGTATCAGGGTAATGTTGGCCTCATAAAATGAGTTAGGGCATACTGTCTCTTCTTCAATTTTTTGGAAGAGTTTGAGCAGGATTGGAATTAGATCCTCTTTGAAGGTTTGGTAGAATTCACTAGTGAAGCCATCTGGTCCAGGACTTTTGCTTTTGGGAAGGTTTTGGATGACTGATTCAATTTTGTTACTGGTGATCGGTCTGTTTAGATTTTCCAGTTCTTCATGGTTCAGCCTCGGAAGGCTATCTGTTTCTTAGAACTTGTCCATTTCTTCTAGGTTATTGAATTTGGTGGCATATAGTCCTTCATAGTATTCTTGCATGATCCTTTGTATTTCTGTTGTGTCTGTGATAACTTCCTCTTTTTCATTTCTGATTTTGTTAATTAATGTCTTCTCTCTTTTTATCTTAGTGAGTCTAGCTAAGGGTTTGTCAATTTAATTAGTGTTTTCAAAGAACCAGCTCTTTGTCACATTAATTTTTTCTATTGTCTTTTTGTTCTCTATTTCATTTAGTTCTGCTCTGTTTTTTGTTATTTTCTTTCTTCTGCTGACCTTGGGTTTCACTTGTTCTTCTTTTTCTAATTCTTTAAGGTGTAACATGAGGTAATTTATTTGGGATTTTTCTTGTTTCTTGAGATAGGCCTGTAATGGTATAAATTTCCCTCTTGAAACTGCTTTCGCTGCATCCCAAAAATTTTGGTAGGATGTATTTTCATTGTCATTTGTTTAAATGGATCTCTCCTCTAATTTCTTCTTTGACCCAGTCGTTCTTTAAAGTTACGTTGTTTAATCTCCATGTATTTGTGTTTTTTCCTGCTTTCCTTTTGCAGTTGATATCCAGTTTCAAAGCCTTGTGATCAGAGAATATGCTTAGCATGATTTCAATCTTCTTAAATTTGCTGAGGCTGATTTTATGTCCCAATATATGGTCTATCCTTGAGAATGTTCTTTGTACAGTACAAAAGAATGTATAGTCTGATGTTTTAAGATGAAGTGCTCTATATATGTCAATTATGTCCATTTCATCTAATGTGTTATTTAGGGCTGCTATTTCATTATTTTCTGTTTGGATGATATCCATAGTTGTCAATGACGTATTTAAATTCCCTAGTATAATTGTATTTTGGTCAATTTCTCCCTTTAGTTCTGTTAGTAATTGCTTGGTATATTTCGGTGTTCCCTGATTGGGGGCATAAACATTGATGACTGTTATGTCTTCTTGCTGTATACCATTATGAAGTGTCCATCTATGTCTCTTGTTATCTTTTTCACCCTGAAGTCTGTTTTATCTGATGTCATTGTGGCTATACCTGACTTTCTCTGGGTACCATTTGCTTAGTGTCAGTTTCCACCCTTTCACTTTGACTATATGCTTGTCCTTGTACCTGAGATGTGTCTCTAGGAGACAGCATATGGTTTGGTTTAGTTTTTTGATCCAATTTACTACTCTATGCCTTTTTATTGGTGAGTTCAGTCCATTTACATTTAGGGTGATTATTGATACGTGAGGATTTCCTGTCATTCTATCTTTAGTTTTCTGGTAAGGCTGTGTCTCCATTGTTTCTTTGCCTTTTTGTTGTTGTCTATTATTTCTGTGTGGTGGTATTCTATGATGTTTCCCTCTGTTTCTTCTTTTATTACAGTATAGATTTCAGCTCTGGATTTTTCTTTTTTGAGTGGTTACGATTAAGTTTATTTAAAAAAACGCTTGATATTTAGAGTATTCCATTTTCATTAGCATGCTTACTTTCACCATTCCCATATTCTGGTTCAGGACTTTATTCTCTCCCCTTTTATGTTTTGGTTGCCACAGATTGTCCCTGTTGATATTAGTGGAATAGCCTCCTTTAGTATTCCTTGTAGTACAGGTCATGTATTTGAAAATTCCCTCAGCTTCTGTATGTCTGGAAAGGTATTTATACCTCCTTCATATCTAAAGGATATCTTTGCTGGTTATATTATTCTTGGCTCATAATTTCTCTCTTTCAATAGTTTGAATATTTGGTTCCACTCCCTCCTGGCTTGTAGAGTTTCTGCTGAAAAATCTGATGATATTCTAATGGCTTTGTTTTGTGGGTTATGTCTTCTTTTCTCTGGCTGCCTTGAGGATTCTTTCTTTGTTGTTGATTTTTGACAGCTTCAATACAATGTGCCTTGGAGAAGGCCTGTTGAGGTTGAGGTAATTAGGTGTTCTATTTGCTTCTTGGATTTGAGGATCCAGTTCTTTCCACAAGTTTAGAGAGTTCTCATCGACTATTTGTTTGAATATACACTTTGCTCCCTTCTCTTTCTCTTTCTCTACTCTTCTGGTATGCCCATTATTCTTATATTGCTCTTTCTGATGGAGTCAGAATGTTCTTGTATAGTTCTTTCATTTCTTAAGTCTGAAGTTTCTTTCTTCTTCCATCTCTGTCATTTCCAGCTTTCTATCTTCAATGTCACTGATTCTTTCCTCCATCTGATCAACTCTACTACCTAAGCTGGTTATTTCATTCTTGATTTCTTCTATTGAGTTCTTAATCTCCAGAAATTCTATTTGGTTCTGTTTTAAAATTTCAATCTCTTTGGTAAAATGTTCATTTTCTTCTTTAATTGTGTTTCTGAGTTCATTAAACTGCCTGTCTGTGTTTTCTTGCATCTTGTTGAGTTCTTTAAGAACTGCAATCTTGAATCCTCTGTTATGTAAGTTGCATATTTCCATATATTTAAGTTAATTTCTGGAGACCTTTCATTTTCTTCCTGAGCTTTCTTGTTGCCTTGGTTATTGATGACCATTAATGATTTATTATTTCTCTTCCTAGACATCTGCAGGAGTGCGTTCTGCAACAGGTTGATAGAAAGAGGTCTTTCTTTTGTTTTCCAGTGGGTGTTAATAGAATGTTGTATTTTCTCTCCTAATGCAGCCATGTATTCTCTCTCACACTGTAGTGTTATATTTTCTCTGCACTATTCTGGCTTTCCACACAATGGGGTGATTCCTTGGAAGGCGGGCTTCTCCTCTGTGAACGATTGGGCTTGGTCATACATCACCACCTCCCTGGAGGGATGTGGCGAGCTTCTGAGGTTCCGAAGCTCTTCTTGCCCCAGATTCAAAGCCTGTGTGTTTCAGCAGCTCTGTTTACTCCTGCAGGGAGCCACCCAGATAGGTGGGGACAGGGGCAGGGTGAGTTGTGAGAGGTAGCCAGAGCAATGGTGGTGACCACCACCACAGCCAGTCCTGCTTCCATAGTGCCCTCCCTTTTGCTGGAGGTAGTTGTTCTGTGAGTACATGTCTCTGGACCACAGTTCTCAGAACTGCAAATATTCTGCTGTTTTGATCTGACACTGCTACTCTTTTTCTTCTAGCACTGGGCCTGTGGGGGCAGGGCAAGCTCTGGACGGGTAGTGACGGACGGATAGGTTCAGTGCCTAAGGTTTCGTTCTCTTCTTGGCAGTGAGAGCTCAAACCACTGTTTTAAGCCTTCTTCCCTCAGTCTTTGCTCCGAGGTGTCTGCCTTGAGCGTTGGGTTCAGCTGTGTATATGCTGTCCCTCAGGCCATAAACGGAGTCCTAGTAGTCCGAGTTCTTCCCTCTCCCACAGCTGTGGTAGTTCCGAGATGCAGGGAGCTCAGAGCACCAAGCTAGGTCTTCTTCCTGTGCCCGCTCATCCCCATCTCCGCACTTCTCCCTTCCCCCGTCCCCTGCTCGTGCAATTTGCCCACCTTTAGGTGATTTCAGTAGTGTGCCTCTTAGTCTGGCCTGTCTGCTGTGCAGGGAGTCCTTTGTGGAGTTATAGTTGTTCAATTTGTAGTAAATTCCAGGGGAGATTTCCGGAGGCTCACCTCATGCTACCATTTTTATTACGTCACTCAGACTTTTTGTGTGTGTGTGTTTTCCTTCTATAGCCATTTTATTAAGTGTTTTAATCATAAATGGATGTTGTATCTTGTCAAATGCTTTTACTGCATCTATTGGTATGATCATATGATTTTTATCTTTTATTTTGTTTATGTGATGTATCACATTGATCGATTTGCATATGTTGAACCATCCTTGTAACCCTAAAATTAATCCCACTTGATCGTGATTTATGAACTTTCTAATGCATTGTTTTATTCGATTTGCTAGAATTTCGTTTAGAATTTTTGCATCTGTGCTCATCAGAAATATTGTTCTGTAATTTTCTTTCTTTGTGTTACACTTACCAGGTTTGGTATCAGGGTAACATTCATCTCATAAAATGAATTAGGAATTATTGCCTCTTCCTCGATATTTTGGAAGAGTTTGAGGAGCACAGGTATTAGATCCTCTTTGAATGTTTGGTAGAATTCACTAGTGAAGCCATCTGGTCTTGGACTTTTGCTTTTGGGAAGCTTTTGGATGACTGATTCAACTTTCCTACTGTTGATCGGTCTGTTTAGATTTCCCAGTTCTTCATGATTCAACCTAGGAAGGCTATCTGTTTCTTAGAACTTGTCCATTTCTTCTATGTTATTGAATTTGGTGGTATATAGTCCTTCATATTATTCCTGTATGATCCTTTGTATTTCTGTGGCATCCGTGGTAACTTCTCTTCTTTTATTTCTGATTTTGTTTATTTGTGTCTTTTCTTATCTTTGTGAGTCTAGCCAAGGGTTTGTCAGTTAGTAATCTTTTCAAAGAACCAGCTCTTTGTTGCATTATTTTTTTCTGTTGTCTTTTTTTTCTCTATTTCATTTAGTTCTGCTCTGATTTTTATTATTTCCTTCGTTCTGCTGACTTTTGGTTTCATTTGTTCTTCTTTTTCTAGTTCTTTAAGGTGTAACATGAGAGGTTGTTCACCTGGGATTTTTCTTCTTTTTTGAGAGAGGCCTGTAATGATTTAAATTTTCCTCTTAAAACTGCATTTGCTGCATCCCAAAAATTTTGGTAGGATGTATTCTCATTCTCATTTATTTCTATGTACCTTTTGATCTCTCCTCTTTTTTCTTCTTTGATCCAGTCATTCTTTAAAAGCATGTTGTGTCACTTCAATAGCTCAGCTGGTAGAGTGGAGGACTGTAAAAGCATGTTGTCTAATCTCCACATATTTGTGGTCTTTACTGCTTTCTTTTTGCAGTTGATATCCAATTTCAAAGCCTTGTGATTAGTGAATATGCTTGGTATGATTTCTGTCTTCTTAAATTTCCTGAGGCTAGTTTTATGTCCCAACATATGGTCTGTCTTTGGAATGTTCCATGTACACTAGAAAAGAATGTATACTCTGGTGTTCTATGATGAAATCCTCTAAAATTGTCAATTATATCTATTTGGTCTAATGTGTCATTTAGGGCTGATGTTTCCTTACTTATTTTCTGTTTGGATGATTTATTGATAGCTGTCAACGATGTACTTACTAATTGTGTTTTGGTCAATTTCTCCATTTAGTCTGTTAGTAGATTCTTTGTATATTTTTATGCTCCCTGATTGGGAACATATGTATGTATTGTCTTCTTGTTGTATTGTCCCGTTTATCATTATGAAATGTCCATCTTTGTCTCTTGTTACCTTTTTTATCCTGAAGTCTGTTTCATCTGTTATTAGTATGGCTACACACGATTTTCTCTGAATACCATTTGCTGGGAGTATAAATTTCCATCCTTTCACTTTGAGTCTATATTTGTCCTTGTAGCTGAGATGTATCTCTTGGAGGCATCATATGGTTGGGTTTAGTTTTTTATCCAAACTGCTACTCTGTGCCTTTTTATTGGTGAATTCAGTCCATTTACATTTAGGGTGATTATTGATATATGAAGATTTCCTATATCCATTTTGTCTTTTGTTTTCTGGTATTTAGGTGTCTCCATTGTTTCTTTGCTTTTTTGTTGCTGTCTATTATTTTAGTGTGGTGATTTTCCTCTAAGTTTCTTCTTTTTTATGGTATATATCTCACGCTGGATTTTTTTTTTTGAGAGGTTACCATTAAGCTTATTTAAAAGAAAGTCTTATGTATGCAGTAGTCCTTTTTCTTCTGCATGCTTCTTATCTCCATTCCCCTTTGCAGATTCAGAGCTTTACTCTCTCCCCTTTTATGTTTTTGTTGTCATAAGTTATCCCCACTTATGTTGTGAGTGATTTCTGAGTTACAGTAGCACATTCTTTTTTTTCAATTATTCCTTTCCGTTTTTAATGTTTCTATATTCTTTACTCTTTATGTTGTGTTTAAGTGTATAATGCCCCTATTTTGTGTAGGGGTTGCCATTTCCTGCTTCTGTCTGTCTGTTCATAATGTTGCTCATGGTTTTGTATTGTTTTTGTTTTTTTTGTGTCAGGTCGAATAGCCTGCTTCAGTATTTCCTGTAATGTAGGTCGTGTGTTAGAAAATTCCCTCAGCTTCTGTGTGTCTGGAAAGGTCTTTATTTCTCCTTTATATCTAAAGGATATCTTTGCTGGATATATTATTCTTGGCTCATTATTTCTCTTTTTCAATAGCTTGAATATTTCATTCCACTCCCTACTGGCTTATAGAGTTTCTGCTGAAAAGTCTGATGCTGGTCTAATGGGCTTTCACTTTATAGGTTACTGCTTTCTTTCCCCCAGGCTGCCTTGAGAATTCTTTCTTTGTCATTAATTTTTGACAGCTTCAATCCAATGTGTCTTGGAGAAGACTTGTTGGGAATGAGGCAATTACCGTGTTTCCCAGAAAATAAGACCTTGGCAGACCATCAGCTCTAATGCATCTTTTGGAGCAAAAATTAATGTAAGACCCGGTCTTACTTTACTATAACATAAGACCGGATCTATATAATGTAATGTAATATAATATAATATAATATAATATAACCTAGTATAATATAAAATATAATATTAATATCCAGTCTTACTTTACTATAAGACCGGGTATAATATAATATAATACAATACCCAGACTTATTTTACTATAATAAAGACCAGGTATAATATAATATAATGTAATGTAATGTAATGTAATATAATGTAAGACCTGATCTTATATTAACTTTTGCTCCAAAAGATGCATTAGAGCTGATTGTCAAACGAGGTCTTATTTTCGGTGAAACACAGTGGGTGTTCTGTTTGCATCTTGGACTCGAGAATCCGGTTCTTTCCACAAGTTTAGGAAGTTCTTATTGACTGTTTGTTTGAATATGCTCTCTTTTCCCTTCCTTCTCTTCTCCTTCCAGTATGCCCATTATTCTTATGTTGCTCTTTCTAATGAAGTCAGAATGTTCTTTCATTTCTTTTAACTCTCAAGTCTCTCTCTTCGTCAATTCCAGATTTATATCTATGATAGCACTAATTATTTCTTCCATCTGATTAGCTCTATTACCTAAACTGGCTATTTCATTCTTTATTTCTTTTAGTGAGTTCTTCCTCTCCAGAATTTCTATTTGGTTCTTTTTAAAATTTCAGTCTCTTTGGTGAAGTATTCATTTTGTTCTTTCATTGTGTTTCTGAGTTCATTAAACTGCTTATCTGTGTTTTCTTGCATCTCATTGAGTTTTGTTTCAGAACAGCAGTCTCAAATTCTCTGTCATTTAAGTCACATATTTCCACGTCTTTAAGTCGATTTTCTGGATAGTTTTCAATGTCTTTCTGAGCTGCCTTTTTACCTTGGTTATTCATGGCAATTAATGAATTATTATTTCTCTTCCTGGGAATTTACAGGAGTGGGTTCTGCAGCAGGTTGATATGAAGAGATCTTTCTTTGTTTTCTAGTAGGTGTTGCTGGAATGTTTAATTTTCTCTCCTGCTGTGGCATTTTATTTTCTCTTGTGCTGGTCTGGCTTCTCACATGATAAAAGGTGGGCTTCTCCTCTGTGAGCAGGTAGCCTGGGTCTCAGGGTACTGC
Source organism: Rhinolophus hipposideros (assembly GCF_964194185.1). Taxonomy (NCBI): domain Eukaryota; kingdom Metazoa; phylum Chordata; class Mammalia; order Chiroptera; family Rhinolophidae; genus Rhinolophus; species Rhinolophus hipposideros. Next base: position 53,501,879 of record NC_138063.1, read on the forward strand.
CTCCATGGGAGGATGTGCAGGGTGATAGAGTTCTGAGCTTCTGACATCCCAATGCTGCCCCTGCATCCTGATGCAGAGCCTCTTTGTCTCAGCAGCTCTGATTGCCCCTGCAGGGATCCTTTCAGAAAGGGGGGGGGGAGAGGGTAGGGTGGGCTGTGAGAAGTGCTGGTACATTTGTTGATCCAAGCAATGGCAACTACCAGTCCACAGATATCTCGCCTCGACAGCTCTTCCCTATCACTGAAATTAGTCATGTGCTGTGCATCTGCAGCTTTGGGAATGTTGCTCCAGTTCTCAGGGCTATAGATATTCTGTTCTTTAATCTGACACTGCTACCATTTTTTCTGGAGCCCGCTTCTAATGCTGGGAGGGTTGGGGTGTGGCAAGTTCTGGGGCGGTGGAGGAGGGTTGGGGGAGTCAGCCAGGCTCCCTGTCTTTTTTTTTCTGTTTTCTGCCTGGCAGTGACAGCCTAAACCACAGTTCTAACTCGAAGTATCTGCCCTGAACGTTGAGTTCAACCATATTATATGCTGATCACTCAGGCAGGACTGTGGGCCATAGAGAGTGCACCTGCAGCCTGAGTTCTTCCCTCTCCCGAGACTTCCGTGAGCTCTGGACTGTGTCCTGTGGCCCTTGGCTCATGTCTCTGTACTTCCCCTTCCCTCTTTCCCTGCTCGTCCGACTTGCCCATCTTCAGATGATTCAATATGTGGATCTCTCAGACACGCTTGTGTGTTCCTTAAGTTAGTCTTTGTTGAATTATAACTGTTCAATTTGTTGTAACTTCCAGGGGAGATTTCAAGAAGCACTCCTTATGCCACCATTTCTGTGCTATAATCCCCAAATGTCTTTTTTCCTTAATGAGAATAAATTCAGTGACCAAAACAGCAGTTTTTGAGATGTTCAGTAGATTTGAGCCGTGTGGATATATGGGATGCATACTCATCAATTTGCTGTCTTCATTTGACCACAGCTTGCTGTGGCTATTAAAGTCAGTAGAAATCCCAGATACTGTGGTTGTGCCTTAGCTTTTCTGAAGTCACAGAAGCATAACATTTCCTCCCAGTGTTGGAAGATGATGCAGTGGGGTTGTTGTGTTTTAGTAAAAACTTCTATAGCATTCTATTGTATATACTGTTACTACAATTTTATAGACTTGAAGCTGCCATTGTTTATATGAAAGCAAATTTTATCCCAGGAATTCCGGTTGTTCTTTGACCTGTCAAGACACTGAAGGTTCATAGCCCTCTTCAAAGTTGTTCTTTAACTTACATCTTAGTCACCTTGGATGGCAATCACAAGACACTACAGACTGCATAGCTTAGACCACAGACATTTATTTTCTCACAGTCCAAGAGGATGGAAAATCTAAGATCAAAGTCCAGCAAGGTTTGGTGTCTTCAAAAACTCCCTTCTTGGCCTGCAATGGCCACCTTCTCATGTGTCCGCACATAACAGAAAAAAAGAGCTCTGGTTTCTCTTATTATTAGGACACCAATCATTATGATTGGTTGGGCTAATCATAATTTGAGAGCCAATAATAATGAGGCCACATCCTTATGGACTCATTTAAACTTAATTACCTCCTAATGACCCTATCTCCAAATACAGTCACATTGGGGATCAGGGCTTCAATGTATGTAATTTCAGGGGACACAATTCAGTCCGTAGCAACTTGCAAACCCATTCATGTTTATACAGATAATTAGTAATGGCCCTGAAAATGGTCTCAACCTGGATGTCAACTATTGGTAGTTAAGTGTGTCACTGGAATATATGATCATTTTATGAATAATCTCAAAATTTGGGGATATACTTATAGCCCAGTAAAAGATACAAAGGAACATGGTGGTTAAGAACATGGCATTGGAGAGGAGTTCCGGTCAAGATGGCAGGGTAGGTAAATGCTGTGCTTACCTTCTCTCACGACTACATCAAAATTACAACTAAACTACAAAACAACCATCATTGAGAATCACCTGAAATCTTGCTGAACCGAAGCTCTACAACTAAGGATATATAGAAGAAGCTACCTGGAAACTGGTAGGAGGGAAAGAGATGTGGAACAGGCTGTTCCACACCCACATGTAACCATTAAAAATTGAGAGGGATATCTCAGCTGCAGAACTCCCCCCTGAAGAAGCAAGGGGTCCCAGTGCCATACCAGGTTCCCTAGCTCAGGGTTCCACTGCCAAGGAGAGAAATCCCCATAGTTCTGATTTTGAAAAACAGTGGAGATTGTGGCTGAGAGAGATAGAGGGCGGCTGGGGTCCCAGGCACTCCTCTTAAAGGGACTACATACACACTCACTGTTTCTGGGCTACAGCACTGGGGCAGCAACTGGAAAAGTGATAGGGACACACTGGCAGGTGGGGGGGGGGGAGAGAACTGAGTTGTCTGGCTTCAGGATCAGGGCTGGAAGGGCAGCTTCTTCCCATATGGAGGAGATGGTTGAAGCCATTGTTTCTTTGTTGAGCCCACACCCCTCCTGGCATGCAGATGCCATATCTGAGACACCATAGATGAGTCTCCATCAAGCTGGCTAACACTATTCATTCGCCACAGCCTGGTAATTCTGAGACCCCACCCACCCAAGTTTAGGGCACACCCATGCTGCTTCCAGTGGCTTTTTCGTATAAACCACCTGCCTTGTCTCATGCTGCAGACTTTCCTACAGTCTCTCAAAGGTTCTCAGACACAGACTAGCTGCATCTGGCTTGACCCTGTCCCATACCTCTGGCGGAGCAGGCCTATGCCTGGCACTAGTGGCAGCTGGCCTTGTTTATGGCTTGGCGTCTCAAGGCCCTTCCAAGCTCAGTATGGGCAGTGACTATCTGCAGACTGCTTTGTAGCTCCTGTTGGGTGCTCCCCAGTGGGGCACAGGCTGTAGTTTAATTTGGCTCGCAGTGGGTCCCCTCCCAGCAGTCCCAGGGGCTGGCCAGCCCCATGGTCAGCTTTGAATTTGGCTGGTGCATCACCAAGCTGCCTCCAAGGATGACACACTCAAAGGCAGATTGGGCAGGCACCAAAACCCTGCTAAAGCAAACCCTGCTCTTGTGGGGTCAGCCCTTGCACCATAGCTCCTCCACTGTAGTTACAGCCAGTCCTCAAACCAGACAGCCTGAGGGTCAATCCCTCCCACTGACATGCAAAGAGCAATCAAGGCTCAACTACGACAAGAGTGCACACACAACCAACACAAGGGGCACTGGCTCTGGTGACCAGGGAGACTGCACCACTGGGTCCCACAGGACACCTACTACATAAGGCCACTCTACTAAGACTGGGAGGCATAGCAGGCCTACTTGATAAACAGAAACAAACACGGGGAGGCAACCAAAATGGGAAGACAAAGAAACGTCCAAAATGAAAGAATAGAACAAAGCACCAGAAAAAGAACTAACCAAAATGTCAACAAACAATTTACCAGATGCAGAGTTCCAAACATTGCTTATAAGGATGCTCAGTGATCTCAGTAAGAACTTCAACAAAGAGATAGGAAACAGAAAAATAAAGATAGAAAATAAAAAAGAACCAGCCAGGAAAAAAAGGATACAATAACTGAAATGAAGAATACATTAGAGAGAATCAACAGTAGATTAGATGAAGCATAGGACTGAATCAGTGATTTAGAAGATAAGGTGGCAAAAAAAAAATCCAGTCAGAACAGCAAAAAGAAAAAAGAATCCCAAAAAATGAGAGTTTACGGGTTCTCTGGGACAACATCAAGCATACCAACATTCACATCGTAGGGATACCAGAAGGAGAAGAGAGAGAGCAAGGAATTGAAAACCTAGTTGAAGAAATAATGACTGAAAACTTCCCTAACCTGGCAAAGGAAATAGATATACAAACTCAGGAAGCACAGAGAGTCCCAAACAAGATGAACCCAAAGAGGCCCACACAAGACGTATCATAATTAAAATGCCAGAGCTTAAAGACAAAGAGAGAATCTTAAAAGCAGCAAAAGAAAAGCAGTTAGTTACAAACAAGGGAGCTCCTATAAGACTGTCAGCCGACTTCTCAACAGAAATTTTGCAGGCCAGAAGAGATTGTCTTTTCAAAGTGACGAAAAGCAAGGACCTACAACCAAGATTACTCTACCCAGCAAAACTATCATTTAGAAATCAAAAACAGATATAAGAGCTTCCCAGACAAGAAAAATCTAAAGGAATTCATCACCATGAAACCAGTATTACAAGGAATCTAAGAGGGACTGATTTAAGATTTTTTTAAAAATCAAAAATATGAATAATAAAATTGCACCAACTATATATCTATCAAAAATTACTTCCAATGTAAATGAATTACATGCTCCAATCAAGATAGGGAGGCTCAATGGATAAGAAAACAAGACCCTTACATATACTGCCTACAAGAGACTCACTTCAGATCAAGAGACACAGACTGAAAGTAAAGGGATGGAAAAAGATTTCATGGAAATGGAAATAAACAAACAAAAAAGGCTGAGGTAGCAATACTTATACAAGACAAAGTAGACTTTAAAGAAAGGCTATAACAACAGACAAAGAAGGACCTAGTAATCCCACTTCTGGGTATTCTGAAGAAACCCAAAATGCTACTTTGAGGGGACATGCTCATCCATATGTTCATTGCAGCATTATTTACAATATTCAAGGTAGGAAGGCAACCTGGGTGTCTCTGAATGAATGACAGATAAAAAACCAGTAGTACACGTATACAATGGAATATTACTCAGCCATAAGACAGAATGAAATCTTTCCATCTGCGACAACATTGATGGACTTAGAGGGCATTATGCTGAGTGTAGTAGGTCAGACAGTGAAAGACAGATGTCATATGAGTTCATTTTTAAGTGAAATCTAAAGAACAAAATAAACAAACAGTAACAAAACAGTAACAAACTCATAGATACAGAGAACATTTTGATGGGAGAGGGTTTGGGAGTGGGTGAAAAAGGGAAAGGATTAAGACATACAAATTGGTTGTCACACAGTAGTCCTGGAGATGTAGGGTACAGCATAAGGAATGTAGTCACTAATATTGTAATAACTATGTATGGTGTCAAATGGGTACTAGATTTATTGGGGTGACAGATGGGAGGTGGTTGGAGAGGGTGAAAAAGGTATCAGGTTTATGAAATATAAATTGGTAGTTGTTAAATAGTCACGGGGATGTAAAATAAAGGATAGGGAATATAGTCAATAATATGGTAATAACTATGTATAGTGCCAGGTGGGTACTAGTCAGGGGGATCACTTTGTAAATTATATAAATATCTAACCACTAAGCTGTACACCTGAAATTAATATAAAGTAATATTGAATGCCAACTGTAATTGAAAAATTTTAAAAGAGAGGAAAAGATAAAAAGGGTATTAGAGGTTCACATTTCCAGGTATAAAACAAATAAGTCTTTGGGATGTAATATACAACATAGGAAATATTGTCAATAATATTGTGATAGTGTGGTATAGTGTCAGATTGTTGCTGGACTTATTGTGGTGATCACTTCTTTAGCACAGGGATATAATCAATAATATGATAACAACTATGTATGAGCCAACAATTAAGTTCGTAACTCATTCTAGAAAGTGCCGCATACCTCATTGCTGAATACCACCACAATCACCTTCCAAATGCTCCCTTGGAAATCTCTGCATTGATGCCAGCTCCTAGACCACCCTTCAAAGCAATTTTGGAACTCCTTTTCTGGAATGGCCATCAGAGCTGTCATCGTATTACCTTTGATGTCCTGAATGTCATCAAAATGTCTTCCTTTCAATATTGCTTTTATCTTTGGGTAAAGGAAAAAGTCACTGGGGGCCAGATGAGTAGAGAGGGTGTTCCAACACAGTTATTTGTTTACTGGCTAAAACTCCCTCACAGACAGTGCCGTGTGAGCTGGTGCATTGTCGTGATGCAAGAGCCATGAATTGTTGGCAAAAAGTTCAGGTCGTCTAACTTTCTCATGCAGCCTTTTCAGCACTTCCAAATAATAAACTTGGTTAACTGTTTACCCAGTTGGTACAAATTCATAATGAATAATCCCTCTGATATCAAAAAAAGATTAGCAACATCATTACAACAAGTTCGCGAACTTAACTTGTCATATAGTGCCATGTCTATAATGTACACCTGAAACTAAATATAATATTGTATGTTAGCTATATTTTAATAAAAATATTTTTTAAATTTTTAAAATGAATATGGCCTTGGAGTCAGACACACTTTGTTTGAAATCCCGGCACCCCCATTTACCAGCTGTGAATGTAGGTAAACCTTTCTGAGCTTCAGTTTCTATATCAATAATAATCCCAATGTCACATGCTTTACTGAGAGGATTAAGTGAAATTAATTGAAATAATGTATATTAATTCACTTAGCATAGATATTAGCACATGGTAACCGTTCTAAAATTAGTATGATCTCTGTATTCTATATTTAGCTAAACCAATTTTCTGTGATACCCATACTCTGAATTGTAAATTAAATGGTAACAAGAGATCATACAATCTAAAAAAGCAAATCCTGTTCCAAACACAACCACTCTGTAATGGAGCCAGGATTCAACTCCGGGAAGTCTGGCTTCACTGCACAAAATTGGCAAATGGTTCAGTGGCCCACTGGAGACAGCTTCAATGGTCCTGTCAAGATATGTGAAGATGTCGACACAGGCAGATGTAGTAGTGACAGAGGAAGGTAGGAACAGTCATGATTGTGGATGGGAATCTAGAGAACCTGGTGACTGAAGAAATGGAGGAAAAGAAAAATGTTGGAGGTGGGGGGCATTTGGTGAATATTCTCCACTGTGAGGTTTTGAACTTAGGTAAAATATTTTTAACTTAGGTAAAACTCCTTCCCCATAGGAATTTAGGAGAGGCAGGTAGAGTGAAAAAGAATAATGAATTACATTTTGGATGTGTTGAAGGTGAGACACCCATGAGAATCCAGGAAGCATGTCTGGGAAGCAGCTAGGAGACTGCTGTGGGTGTGGAGGTTCATGAGCTGGAGATGGACATGAAATAACCCACTGGCAATGGGTCCTGGGGGAGTAGGTAACCACCCTGGGAGAATGTGCAGAGAGACAAGAGAAGAGGGTCTAGGATATAACACAGAACTCCAACCTTTCAGAAAAATATCAGAAGAAGAAAAGTATGAAGAATCACAAAGACAGCTGGGAGAAGCCAAGAAGGGAAAGAGTTTCTGGAAGGAGGAGTATCAGCAGTTTTAGCTAGGAGTTCAAGGGTAATAAGGACTGAAAAAAATCCATTGGATTTGCCAGTTCCTAGAATGGCAGATGCAGGAGGCTGAAGACTGTAAAGGATGTGGAAATGGTGAAGCAGTCATGGTGCCTGTTCTTGGGAGGACTTTGGTTATACGAGGACAAAACAGTTGTGACCATACCTTTCAAACTGCTTCATGGAAAGTGTGGAAGGATACAAATGCAAGTTTAGAAACTACAATGGTAGTGGCTTCCTGCAGGTGAAGAGAAAGAGGGTGGGAGAGGAATTATCAAGTTGCACTCACGTGGGTTTCTCATAAAGCATCATCTTGTTTGATGCTGGTCATGCATCTGCTCTCTAAACATTCATGTGTGTAGACTCAACCCCATTCCCTCTAATACAAGTAACTCTCCTGTTTACACTGTCACACAAATTTATAATTCTGTGTGAAACTCTTCATTGGCAAGTAGAGTTTTCAGTTGAGACCAAGAGGCCTAGCAAGTTCTCTAGATAATTCAGTTAATCTATGAAAAGTTTCCAAGCATAAGCATTTTCAAAGATAAAACCTAGTAGGGCCTAAAATCAGCTCATGACATTGAAACTAATAATCAGCAGATTGTCAAAACCCCACTACATAAACAAATAAATAGGATTAAACAAAGAACCCTAAATGACTATTCCTTACCTCACAGCACCCAGAATAATTTACTTCATGTCTAAATTTATTAGCACTTATTATTTTAGTGGTTTCAGATAGGAGCAAATGCTTTAACTGAATAAGACAGGAAAATTAGACCCTATCAGCTGAAGCAATGACTCTAATTATGTTTTGGGGTCAGGTGAAAACTGCCCCATTGTTTTAAAATTCCCTTACAAGAGATAAACAAGCGAAGCACAGGAGATGGGGACCAGGGGGAGACAGTGAAACTACTCTGTATGATGATATAATGGTGGATACGTGTCATTATACAGTTGTTCAAATCTATAGAATGTACAACACCAAGAGTGAACATAATGTAAACTATGGACTCTGTGATAATGATGTGTGAGTGTAGGTTCCCCAACTGTAACAAATGCACCACTCTGTGGGGTTGTTGAAGCAGGGGAGGCTGTGCGTGGGGGCGGGGGTAGGAGGGGCAGAAGGTATAGGGGAAGTCTCTGTATTCTCCATTCAATTTTGTTGTGAACCTAAACATGCTCTAAAATATTTTTATTTTTTTTTAACTCCTTACTAGGAAAAGAGAAAGATTTTTATCCCTAAATTAGAATCCAAGAGGAAGAGCTGGTGGGAAGAAGGGTGTTGGCTTCCTCTATGAGCAGATCTAAGGGCCACAATTATCAGGCCTTCCTCTTAAAAAGCCCAAAAAGTTGACCAAGTGTCATGCAGGGTGTTATGTGGGGTCTCAGCTCCCGCTCCCCACATGAGAACGCAGGATATGGTGAGGCCAAAAAGGAACACCCCCAGAGCCATAGACAGGGGAGTCATACCACTATAGTCTTGCTGGCGGCTGGGTTGGATATACAAAAGCAAGCATCCGCCAGTACCCCAACAAGGGGTCTTCCTGTACCCAAGTCTTGCTGGTGGCTGGGCGAGACACACACGAAGTAGGATCCACACGATCCACAATACGCCATCCACTTTTCTGCCTGCCAACCAACCAACCCCTTGCTAACTGCAATCCACGCTTGCTAGCTGCCATTTGCTGCTAGCATAGCCACGGCAGTTATATTAGTGGCCAGTGGCTCACTGGTTACAGCTGATGGCCAACTAGCCACAGCTGATGGCCATCCAATCACAGTTGATGGCCATTTACTACCTGAGCCAGCACCTTTCAACGTGAGGCCGAGAGCCTGGAAACTGCACTCCTGGATCTGTCTCCAAACCAAGTCAGGAAAGATAGTGTGCTAATATTGAAAGCTGTGATTTATGAATAAATAAAAAAATCACTTAAAGATGTTTCCAGCTGCAGTTCTAGGGGGTAAATTATTCCCAACCAAGAAGGTTGGCACTGCAATTCTAGCATCTCCCTGGTGCTGGTGAGCCAAGCCCTCCCTGTACCTCCAGGCCGCTCCACATCTGTTCGTAGGGCTCCAACCCCCCCATCACTGCCTTCATCAGGGGGAGTCACAGCATCATTATGCCACTGCTGTGAGAAGGGATCACACCCAATGCCACTAAAGACACAAAGGACGTTGGCCCCCTCCCCTCAGTCAACCCTCCTGCTACTATCATTTCACTTGCCTTCTGGGGGAAATGAAGATGCAGGCTGTCAGAGAGTGAGCATGGGCCACAGGGCAGCTGCTGACGGATAGAGGAAGGATGCCAAGTACCAGCGCTTGCTTTTCTTCAATCCTAGCAGAGGAGAGGTAGGGAAAGGCTGCGTCTCCATACCTTGGATTAGCGTTCACTTGATGTGTTTTTCTGTAGTTGAAGAGTTGAGTTTTCACTCCAAGGAGCTAAAATACAACCTAAAAGTCTCCCAGGAACAGGTCAGGAAGAGGCATTTGGCATATCAGGAGAATAAGGAGCAAGTATATCCATACCCTGAGCTATATACAAGGGACAAGTTTACTTTATTCACTGAATCACTTCTGTTCACCAACCATGAGCATTTCTTTGAGAGCCTACTATGTTCCAGGCACTTCTCTGGGTAATACGGAGATTCCAAGGGGTAGAGGACACAGTCTCAGCCCAGGGGAAAGTCACAATGTAGTCGAAGAGAAATGACATGAACCCAAAAAAATAGTAGTGTGAGTGTGCATGTGCTGTGTGATGAATGGCAGCGATACAGGTCCATAATATTATTACAAGGGTCCACATCGAAATCTCTAACGTGATGGGCACTCCCCTTCTTTAGGGCATGTTATTGGAGGGGGTAGGTACAAGGGAGGTCGGCACTTAATTGCTCAGAAAATGTTGATGTGTGCATGTAAGTGCGTAATGCTATTATTGATCTGGATGCCAACTGTCAGCAGAAGCATCAGGAAACCTGCTGAAGTTCACACTTGGCAGCCTGGTTCCTCTATTCATCAAGGAGCCCTGGAAAGAACTCCAAAGTACTCACAGCTCAGGATGTGGCACAGATCTGTGGTGCTTATTAAATAGAATTAACGGTTCTGGAAGATGAAGAACGTTTGAGCAACTGTATGTAACAATTTCAAATGGGAAATTGTTCATTTTATCTCCAACCATCCAAGCGTTCCACAAATCAATATTAGAAGATGCATTTTATAAATTATACCATCATGAGAAACTGACTATAAATCAGCATAAAGGAAAAAAATTAAGTTTATCTTTTTTAAAAAGAAATATATTCATTGTAAAATTCAGGAGCTGCTATTTGGTCCCCCCAAAATGTCTTCATTAAAGCAATGAACACTGTTTATTTACTATTGTTGTAAGAACAATATCAGATTTTTTTCTAAGTTTTGATTAAAGTGGTTTTAAAACATTTGGGGGACAGGAGGAGTAGCTAATCCAGAGTCCAAGTGTCAGCTGTTCTTCCTTGTACAGTAGTGTGCAAGGAATTTTTGACAGTAGAGTCCTAAATTAGCTCTTGTTTGATAGTTTGAAAGGAAATAATTGTAGGAATAAATGCCGAGCCACACGTGGAAACTGTAACTTAACTATAGAGAATCAAATATGTTTTACAGGAACTCATAGGAACATCTTCTAGAGAATGTGCCTTTGTACCTCCCAGCTGGGAGGTGGAGCCCACATTTCTGACTCTTCTTTCCCCACAAGTGGCTTCTCAGTAAGAGGTGTCTGGTCAGAATCTTGAAGCACATATGTACCTAGATCAAAGTTGTGTTTCCTCTAGGGGAAAGACAGTTAACTGGAGGTAGGCCAGCTACCAAAATCTTTAGAACCAAAACTCATCATTTTTAAGCAAAACTCAGAAAGCAGATGTGGCCCAAGGGAAGGAGCAGGACAGAAGGAAGAGGTGGGTGCTGATCCGGGGACAACTCGGATCTCGGCTAGTTAGCCTCAGAGGCCAGTGTAGACAAACCACAAGCCCACAGCTGCCCTGAGAAGGAAGCCTAGAAAAGGCCAAAGCCAGCATACCCCATAAGAGAATAAGTTGCAAATCAATGAACTGATTTAAGGAGCAATTTGTATGTTCTGAAGGATGTCAGTGCTGTGTTGTGGGCTGGGCATTTAATTCAATCTCAGGTAATGACACCTGTTCCATGCCAGGTTCTGCCCAGTGTGTCAGTATACGAGGCCATCCTCAGGAACTAATGGCCTGTATGAAGAAAGGGCATAAAGCAACCATCACAACAGAGTAGGAACTTGTACCCAGGCTGCACAGGAGACAGAAGGGCACCATGCCTAAAAAAGAAATGAAGGCAGGGCAAAGGAGCCTGGATGGGGGGAGACAGTGTCTCCCTGACAACTTTCTCACTGAAAAATCAAAATACACTTGGAGATTATACCTTAGTTTCTAAAGCTGACAAGTTTCTTTTTATCTATTTTGAGGGGTTTATTGCAAAATAGCATATTAAGTTTCCACTTAGAGCAAACAAAAGGAGGAGTACTCAACACCTTTTCCATGTTTGTATCAAAATTCTGCTTCTGGAGAAGCCCGTTTGATCAAACTCCAGGTTGGACATGCCATAATTGACTCATATGACCTTCCTGTGGAATATGAGGGAGTGTCTATCGTTGCATGTGTGTGTTACTGTAGATTTTCATTGTATAAAGAAATTCAGTGTGCTAAAAAGAACCAGTAAAATGCCAATGGGGAAGACAGCAGTCTAATGTCTTTCTTTACTTCCTTTGCCAATAAGGAACATTTACATAATTTATCTCTGAAATTATTCTAACTTCTACTTTATTTTAGAATTACTTTTTAATAACAACATACTGAACATCAACTATTGATAAGTGCTGCATAGGACGAAAAAGCATGCAAAGTTGCCATTGGTCTAATATACTTTGCTGTGCCTAATGGAGAATGTTTATTGAACATTCAGACCCACTTCCCTCGTGTGGTCTAATGGTATGTTCTCAGAAGAAACCGCTCCCATTTGGGCTTGGGTACAGTAATGATTTTGTGATGGGGCAACAAGGGCTGGTGTCGATGGTCTCGAAGGGGGGCAGAGAACTCTGATCTTCCCAGCCCATGGGCACCATGGAAATCTGCATGGAACAGTGTGCATGCATCCTGAAGAACACTATGCAACGCTGATATATTTAATCCTTCTTGCTAACCAAGAACAATTTTATCAATCCAACGAGCTGTATGTATACAATATACAGTTACTTTTTTGAGTACACTGTGGAAATACATGAAGACCACCCAAGTGAGAATAAGCAGTTTATGTAGAGCTTGCGATAGCAAGGGAATCAGCCACCATCACTTGACCTGGCAGGCTCAGAGGCAGGAAGAGGAATGGGAAAGCTTTTTAGTGGAAAAAGAGGAAAGGTCCAGGTGTGCCCTGAGTGTGGGAAACTGTAGGAGAGCTAAGTAGAAACAGTGTATCCTGTCTGATTGGTTAGAGGTAAGTATTTGCCTTTCTCCAGTTGATCCCAGGTTGGAGGTGGATGGGGACAAAAATTAGGGAAGCTGTCGGTCATTGCCCAAATCCTGGCCATTTGGGACCAATTGTTACATGGGTTACTGTTTGGCTTCCTGGACTGGTTGATAGAGATAGTGATCTTACTTCCTGGGCTGGTTACTGCAGGTGGTAGGTTGGCCTTGGGGTGGTGGCTGCATATAGTGGGTCAGAGTTTGATTTTTATATATGGTAGAGCCATCGCCTGTTGGTACATTCAGTTTCTCTGCACATACCCGTGGAGAACTAACAGAGTTGTCTGAACTAACAGAGAACTCCTGCTGTGCAGGGTCTAGAAAAGGCTCCATGGCCAAGACCCTTTTGGAATTCTGGCTCTCCCTCCTCTGGAAGGTTATTTAGCACCTCTGAGCTCCTTTCCCGTGATTATAACATGAAGGTAAGACTAGTTTCCAGAAGGATCATTATGAAAATTAGTGAGGTGACACACCATGATACAGCAGGGTCTGGTGATTTCATTTTCCTTCCTCCCTGTTCCTGTCCCCCAATTCACACTGATGTGTAAGGTCATTCTCCTTCCCAGGAACACCTGCACTTTAACAGAGGACAAAGTCCGGGTTTAATCTTAAGGAACATCCCAGAGTTGTGGGATTTTTGAGGGGTGCCTGTGGTGCCAGCAATTAAATGAATCACTGAATAAGTGAAGCTAGAATATTAATTTCTCCCACCTTTTTTATAAACACTTCTCTTCCCAGGGACCCACCTATGAGGCATCTCTACGGCGTTTCATCATTGCTGTCAGCTGAAGGGTAACTAGTGAGCACAGGAATTGCTGAGAGGGTTGCAATTTTACAAGACCAGTGTTCTAACCCCTGAGCTATGGAACCTACCTTGGGTTGCAATTTTAAACAACTTTTTCAGGAAGGTTTTGTTGAGAAGGTGGACATTTGGGCCAACGCCTGATGAAGATAAAAGAGAGAACCAGGTAACTATCTGAAGAAGAGCATCTCGGGATATGGAGAAGCAAGTGCAAATGCCCTGAGGTTCACATGAGCCTAGTGTATTCAAGGAATAAGATATAGGCCAGTGGCCAACCACGTGTGAATGTATAAGGCACTAAATGCATCTTGGATTTTACTCTGGCTATTTGTGATAATCCAAATAGCCAGTGGAAACTTGGGATGGAGTGGTAGCAAGGGAATAATGAGAAGCAGTCAGGTTCTAGATAGATTTTGAAGGCAAATTAACAATTTGCTGATGAATTGGATGTAGGTAAGGGAGAAGGTGAAGTCAAGGATTAGTGTTATTTTGGGGGGAGGGGAGGACTAAAATTTATTCAGTGCCTCCTGTACACAAAACATTATAGCTAAATATGTGAGTCTGTTGTATCTGATTGTGTAATTACTGGGGAAAAAAGCATTTTCACAATTAAACTGAGACACCAGTCACCTGGTTGTTGAGGACTGAAAGAGTAGGGGTGTTTGATTTGCATTTTTTGAAATTTATCTTCTTTACATACTTCAGAGTAGACTGACCCTAGCAAAGCTGTGCAGTAAAACACAGTAGGGGTTACCAGAGTCAGGCCCATTGTCTGAATATTCCACACTTTGTTTATCCATTCACCTACCAAATGACATGAAAGAAGTATAACGACAACCATTGCGTAGACAAAAATATTCCCGTTCAGCCAGGAAACTATTCTTACTCTTCTTGAGGAAAAAATAAAGTTACTTATTTTTCTTACCTGTAAAATGGGATCATAATCTATCTCATAGGATTTCTTCCCCTGTGCATAGAAGTGGAGCATAGCAGTGTGAGAGCAGAGAAAGCCAAGTGGAGTTGGAGATCAAGGGTGGGGACTTGGTAGAGAGGCTGTGGGTCAGAGATGATCTGTGTTGAAGGGAGAACCCAGAAGTCCTTGTGAGAATTCCTGGCTACGCATGCGCAACCCAGGACCCCATTCATGGACCTCACAGGGACCTTTGTGCAGGACTGAGGCTGTTCTGCAGTGCTGGGAAGAAACGTCCTCAAAGCACATATCTGCAAAGCACTTGTTTCCAGAACATAAGAAAGAATTCTACAGACTGAGGGCAAAAGACTTAGAGCAGACATTTCACAAAAGAAGATATATTTAAAAGCCAAGTAAGCTGCCAACATCATTGATCATTAACGGAATTCACACCCACTCGAATGGCTTGAAGACCCACAATAACAAATGTTAACAAAGATTTAGTGCAGGGGTCAGTAAACTTTCTCTATAAGGGGCAGATGGTAAATAGGTTGTTTTGCAGGCCATAGGATCTCTGTGGCAGCTACACAGCTCTGTGTTGTCCCAGGAAAGCAGCTGTAGACCAACAAAAACACAAGACTGGTTGTGTTCCAATAAAACTTTATTTATAAACACTTAAATTTGAATTTCATAGAATTTTTAAGTATCTTGAAATATTCTTTTTATTTTTTTTCCCAACCACTTAAACTATTCTTAGCTTACTGATTATGCAAAAATAGCTGGCAGACCCAAGTTTGCTGAACCCTGATCAAGAAGCTGAACTCCACTCCTAGGAATTTACCCAAGAAAAATGAAACCATGTGTTTATATAAAGACTTGTACAGAATGGTTATGTCAGCTTTATTAAAGATAGCCAAAAACTGGAAACAACCCAAAGTTTCATTAACAGCAGAATAAATAAACAAATTATGTATATTCATACAATGAAATACTCAGCAAGAAAAAATAAACTGGTAACAACATGCATGATTTTTAAAATTTTATGTACATATACAAAAGAATTACTGGAACACATAAGAAAGTATCTACTTATGATTCTATTTGTTGAATTCAAGAACAGATGAAAGCTCACTATGATGACAGAAATCAGAACAGTAGTTTTAAGGAGCTGATTTCTGGAAAAGGTCATGAGGCATGTTTCTGAGGTCATGGAAATGTGCTATATCTTGATTGGAGTGATGTAAATGTGTCAAAACTTATTAAACTGTACACTTAAGATCTATGTGTTTCACTCTGTGTAAATTTTACTTCTTTTTCAAAGAAAAAAAATGATGCATTTAAAAATAGTGTCTGGTATGTAGTAAAGGCTTAATAAATATTTACTATTTTAAAAAGGATTTTTTAAAGGATAGATATGTTGAAACTCAAAAACGGGACAACTTCTAATTATATCATAAGATAATAAATTATGGCTTGCTGCAGCATACCTAAATTTAATATGTTCAGTAGAGAAGATCCTTATCATTGGTTGGATATGTGTTCTAATGATCCCAAAGATTAAACACCAAACTCTGAAATGGGACTGTGGTATGTGAGAGGAGGCAAGGGTGGTATAGCTAATCTCTCTGTCATATAGTCAGAATTGAAAGAGGGGTTTCGTGTTCAGATCAACTGTCTATTTCAACATTTATTGAGCTCTTAGATGATGCCAGGCATCATGGGAATATTCACACCTGCAAATCATGAAACTATTAACTGCTTTTTTACTGGGTCCACTACTGCTTTACTATTTTTATGTTCTGTTTCCATCTGTCTTCTCACAATACTAGGACCCTAAACTGAAGTTATAAACCTGAAACTCAAAGGCAGAAAGCCTAATATGAAGCCAACCCATTCATTGGGCCAACTGTGTAGGGAAATTATACATTGATTATTTTAATGCAGATTCTTTCCATTATAAGTGATACAATTCTAACTAAAACTAGTATTAAGTTAGAGGTGGAGGAGTGGCTCCTATAACTAGGAAGTTCAAGTGGCCTGACCACCAATTTCATCCTTGCTCTGTCTCTCCAGGTCTTGATTCTACCATGTTCTGGCCACTTTTTCAGATAGGCCGCCAGTGACACCAACTTCACAAAATCTCAGGAACCCAGTGGAAAGAGGCTTTAGAGTCTTGTAACAATTCTGAGCTGGACAGCTCAAGTGAGAGCTTAAAATTGTTTCTAACTGACATTTGATCCTGACCCAATCCTCAAACTTGCTTTTTAGACACATTTATTTAATATTTCCTAAAATTATTTCTGAACTTAATTTCACCATTAATCTTTGGTAAGAGATTTATTGATTTCTTCATATTTTTATTATATTTCCTTACATGACGAAACAGATATTTGCTACATAATGATGTTAGAAAATGGAAATATTCCTGGATTCCTGTCTTAGATAGTGATTTCGTGATGTATAATATTGATCAATATTGAAAGCTAAAGGCACTTATGCATTTTGAAGACTAATTGTTTCCTTGGGAGCCCACAGATGAAAGACTGATTCCTCCCTTGGGAGAAATCGTAAGGCATCACTTAAAGCCCTGAACGTTGGAACACGTTGACATGGGTGGACCAGTCAATAGGTGAAGTCTCATCAAGAAATGTCAGAACCATTGGGAGAAAAAGATGCCTGGCATCATATTTTTGATTTGCCATTTGGTCTTTGTGTTCATAATTCATTGTTTGGCAACAAACAAGATATTTAAGCCATATTTCTAAAATCCTGGGAAATGACATTGAGGATGTGGGCCCTTAGGTTCCCAGATCTGTTGCCTATCACATAACCTAACACACACATACACACACACAAATGAAACATTTTTTCCCTGAGAGGTTAGAAAGAAAACAAGCTGGGTTGTTTTTAAGGTTCTTTTTGACCCAACTGATTGTTTGCCACTCCCCTCCCACATTTTTTTCCCTTTTTTGGTGACACCCCCCCCCAATAACTGCCATTTTGGATGCATTTATATCTGCCTCTCTCCTTCTCTTGTACCTCTCCCCACATGCTGTTCCCTCTGCCTGGAAAACTTGTCCTCTTTCGGTTCACCTGTATGAACTCCATCTTATGCCTCACATCTCAGCTCCAAGTTGAGAGAAAGTTGTCGCTTTCTCTTCAGAGAGGCCTTACTTGATGCCTATTTTATTCTTTCCGTGGATAACTGCCTCTTGTCTTCATAGAACTTACCACACTTTGCAATTATATCTTCATTCATTTGTTTGCTTCATATCTGAATCCAGTAAGCTCCTGGGTCCGGGGACTTCATCCTTCATGTTTTCTACTGGTCTCCAGTGTCCTCTATGGTTCCTGAAGGAAAGTTTTTCAATAAATAAATGGATGTCAGGATAAGATTGGAATGATAATAAGCAAGGAGGGACCTCAGCACCGAGTGTAAAAGCTGGTGAGTGCCAACCCTTCCCTTTTGTAGCCCCGCAGGTGGATGCTCTAGGGCATGATGCTCTAGATCAAGAGTGCAGAGTTAAGATGGCAAACTTTTTTTGACGGTGGGGGAGTTACTTGTTTTATTTTTTTACTGAAGTATAATTGACATATAACACTAGTTTCAGGTGTACAACGTAATGATTCAACATTTGTTCATATTGCAAAATGATCACAACAAGTTTAGTTAACATTAGTCATCACACATAGTTACAAAAGAATATTTTTTCTTTTGATAAGAACTTTTAAGATTTACTCTCTAGCAACTTCCAAATATAAAATGCTTATTATTAACTATAGTTACCATACTGTACATTACATGCCCAGAACTTATTCACTCTATAACTGGAAGTTTGTATCTTTTGACAATCTTTACCCATTTTGCATGAACCATTCCCCTTGTGAACCCACCAGACGTTATGTCTGTGCCCTCTGCTTGCTGCTCCTCATCTCACTTGGTCCTCTGCCCCTGGAAACCCTTCCCCACATCCCTAAATGTCCAGAACCTCCCCATATTTAAAAGTCCATCTCAAGTGTTATTTTCTCTTTGAAACCCTTCGTGATCCCCTCTGTTGTCTCTACTCATTTTATATGTACTTCCCCTATGACACCTTTTTACCTTATATTGTAGATATTTGTAAGGTTGGCTTAAATCCATTATCAGATTATATATTATATGAGAGTCATACCCATTCTGATTCATCCTTGCATCCTCCACACCACCTGGCAATTTATGGCATAAAATAAATCGGAAATAATCATTGACAAAACAGAAATGAGAACATGGAAATTCTGCTGTGCATTTTCATTCCAATCCAGAAAGGCTGCCTGCCATCTTTCTTTTTTTCTTAATTGAAATATAATTCACATTCAATGAAATTCACCCTTTTTCTAACTTGTAGAAATTAGTGGTTTTTAGTGTATTCGCAAGATTGTGGAATCATCACCACTATCTAATTCCAGAACACTTTTATCTTTCCAAAAAGAATCTCCCTACTCACCACCCCCCTCTAAACCCTGACAACCACTAATCTATTCTCTGTCTTCATGGGATTGCTTCTTTTAGACATTTCACATAAATAATCATACAGCACGTGGTATTTTGTATCTAGCTCTTTTCACTTAGCGTGATCCATGTGTAACATGTAACAGTATTTCATTAATTTTTATGGCCAAATAATATTCCACTTTATGAATATGCCACATTTTATGTATCCATTCAGTTGATGGACATTGAAATTGTTTCCACTTTTTAGCTGTTATGAATGATGCAGCTATGAACATTCACATACAAGTTTTTGTCTGAACGTATGTTTTCATTTCTTTTGGGTATATATCGAGGAGTAGAATTGATGGGTCATATGACAGTTCTATATTTAATAATTTTGAGTAACTGTCAAACAGTTTTCCAATGCAGCTGAATCATTTTGTATTTCTACCAAACAGTATGTGAGGGTTCCAGTTTTTCCACATCCTCAACAGTTGTTATTATCTTTTTTATTACAGCCATCTCAGTGAGTGTGAAATGGTATCTATTCACTGTGCTTTTGATTTGTGTTTCCCTAATGACTAAGAACATTGAGCATCTCTTTGTATTCTGATTGGCTGTTTGTGTATCTTCATTAGAGAAATGTCTATTCAAATTTTTTGTTCATTTTTTAAATTGAGTTATTTGCCTTTTTATTGTTGAGTTGCAGTCATTCCTTAAATATTCTGGTGCTCGCTTCAGCAGCACATATACTAAAATATTCTGGACACTGGAGCCTTTGTTCTTAACTACACGTAACTCTGCCTACTATGTCCTTACCCATAGATATCTGTTCAGTAGTGAATAATGTCTTGCATCTTCATCTTGCAAAAAGATGCAAAGATCAAGTTTTGCATCTTTTTATAATTTTAATTGTGCTGTACATGAGCAATATCAAGAGGCTTAATTCCAAAATTCTACACATGGACTTTACCAACATAAATATAGGGGGAATATGTGGAATTTTCTAAACAAAGTAAGATGTCAGTACTTTGAAACACTGTTTTATCAGTGTAAATGTTAAGTCTCGGAATGCACGATCGATGATGAACATGATAATTTAAGTTAACAGCAATAACATAAGCAGAAGTGCAGGGACATTCAGGGAGATGGAAAACAGCAAAACCAGGTAGAGGGGAGGGGAAGAAGGAATGGATAAAAAAGATGCTGTGTATTTTGAAGTAGGCATTTTCTGAGCTTTGATTAACTGACATGTAAGAAATAGCAAACAAAAAAGGAGAAACTAAACTGCAAGGTCCTGCTGAAAAGGAAAGGAAGGCGGTGCCTGGCCGGCTGTTGGCACTTAAGTGTCAGAAAGAGCTGCTGTGCTCTGGTTGGGTTATTCTTCGGACCAGCCAAGGGGTGATCCTAGAAGCATCTCTAGGGTCCACACTGAAGGACTGGGTGGTTGCAGGTGGTGTTGCCCTCACACTATGTCTTCTCTAGGAGGAAAGGTGGACCCTCTCTGAGGGCTGGCGGTAGCAAGGAGAGTTTCTCGCAATGGGCCGTGTGCCAAGGACACTCAGAGTCCCCACTGATAACCTGGAGGTGGCTGACGCCCAAGCCCGCGTACTGTTAGAGGGAAAACTAGCATTTTTTAAGCTCCTAGATGTGAATGATTTAGTGCTGGACGATTTCCTCTATTACTTTGTTTCAAAGGGAAGTTAAAGTTGTCCCTCAGTCTGATGAATGTCATGCCAGGTGGCCACGGAAGAGGACTGATGGGGCCTCGCAGTGCTCTCCTGTACACCCCGCAGCACTCTCAAGTTGGCGTCACAGCAGCTTCAGAATCCCACCCCCTCCTTAGTGTATTCTACTTTTTCTTTTCTGGGAATATTTTTTTCTGTGTTAAAGTCCATGTCCAGGACTTACGTGCACGTGATTCTGTACATTCCTTGGCAGGTCATACAACATTCTTGAGTGCAGTCTGCAAAACTGCTCTCATCATCTCTGTCCCCAAGAAGTGACAATGCTTCTTAGCTGCCACCTGGTTCCAATTTTGTCCTACCTATAACAGTTCTCCATCGAACAGAATTATTTTGAAACCAAAACTCCCTTGTCATTGCCCTGCTTCTGACAATGCTGTGCCTTCCAACGGTCCTTGGGATGAAGAGTAGAATCCTTAACAGAACCCACAGCCCACCTGTGTGAGACACTGACTCCTTGGGACAACACCCAGCATATCATTAGCACTCCATAAATAATTGAAAAGATCAGTGATAAAATCCACACAAATGAAATCTAACTACCAAGCAGGTATGAAGGAGAGTTCAGAAGTGAAGAAGTGGTTCTTATTTCTTGCTAATTGATGTATTAGGGTGTTGTTCTGTGCCATATTGTGGGAAGGTTTGCATGGTCTTGATTTGCAGATCATCATTTTCAAGACTTTAGTGCTTCCAGTTTCACCATGAAGAGATTAAGACGTGAGAATGGTCTCATCCTCTCAGACAGTTCTCAGTTCTGATGAAGCTGTCTTTCCAAAGGCTCAATAGTTTCTTGGTACAGTTGGGTAGTTAGAGAAGGGCAGTAACCTTTTCTTTACACAAAATGATCAAATCACACAGGCTGGATTAAGTTGAAACCATCATCACTGGAGCTCAAAGGCCGAAAGTGTGATAGTGTGGCCTCCATGCTCTCCGGGGGTAGCAAGCTCTGGGCAAATTTAACAATGGCTTGACAATTTGCATGTATAGTAAAAATATGATTAACTAGATTCAAAGTAATCAAATCTTTCTTTTTATTCTATATTCAGCTTTTAAAGGAAAACAGGATGACAAAGAAATGACCAAATTCCTAGTATCAAATCAACATGGGATCCATAAAGATTCTGTCAGTTTCCTACTCTATTGTGCATATGAAGTTTTATGGATTTTTTAAATCATACAATATATTTTTACATTTCTGTTCCAATACACCCAATCAAAGAACATCAGGAGCCAGAAAAGTCACATTCCTCATATCACTAGTACTTTACCAGTAATCTTGAAGCAGTAATTCTCAGTTGGGGATTGGTGAGAGGATTGATATCCAGAAGTCTTTAAAACATCTGGGTCTTGGAACTAGTTAGGAAACTCTGATTAAAATCAGGCCCCCATCTAGAGCCCGGTGTCAAGAGTCTTCTCACACACTGACTGTATATTTGATGATACTAAAAAACTATTGTCAGTTATTTCAGATACAATAATGACATTGCAATTGTATTACTTTGAAAGAGCCACTATCTTTCAGATATATTGAAAGATGTATGGGTGGTAAATGATGTTTGAGATATGCTCTAAATAGTGCAGGAGAAGGCAGAAAGATGGGGAATTGATGAAACAAGATGAGCTATGTATTTATGACTGCTGGAGCTGACTGAAGGGTGCATAGGATCCATTATATTGTTCCATCTACTTTTGCATATGTTTGAAATTTTCCATAATACAATCTTTTTTTAAAAAGCCTCCTGCATGCAAACATTTCAATCTCATGAAAGAAAACAACACTAGAGTATGTAGAGTTTTGATCATTTCTTATGTTTCTGTAAGATCCTGTAAAGAAAAAAAGATAAGTTACTTTAAAAACACTTCATTTAGTTAAACAGGAAGGTAAAGTAATATGTTTTAGAAATATATTCAAAAAAGTTAAAAATATTTCCTGTTATTCTTAATTTTTTGAAAAGTAATTCTACTATCCTAGGAAAATTCATATGCAATAATTTCTTTTTCCTTTATGGATTATAGATTTTAAAAGGATGATAATAGTGTTCATGGAAAATCTATGTCTATAAATATATTGCTTCAGGTTTTTAATATCATAGGATCATACTTTAGGATACAGTAAACAGAAAAGGTTGTGAAACATGAATACAAGTGAAATGGCTGAGTGTTGGGAGTTTTCTATTTCCGTTGGTGCTGACAGGCACAGCGTAGAGATAGACTATATGCAGCCCTGTGCTGAGCTTCATGGTCGTCATGGAGAACATGGGGATGTTTGGGGCTAGCTGTGACCCTAACCACGTCACGGCATTGGCTTCGTTTCCAAATGTAACACCACCTGTGCCTAAGTGGAGGCTGCTGGTAGAGTCTTTCTTTCATTTACTCAGTAAGCATTGATCGGACAAGCGTTGTAGGAAATAGCCTTTAGAGAGTTTTATTCTAGTAGAGAGACCAGGCTTTACAAAGAACCATCCCAATGGTAGGAGGGAGGTAAAGGGCCAATGGGACTTAGATGAAGCAAGTCACCAAAAGACCAGTGTCCTCTTCAGGCAGGAGTCACTGAACTGAGTTGAGAATTTCGAGTGGACTTGCATAGATGTGCAGAAATGCCAGAGGAAAGCATTCCAGGTAAAGGGAGAAGGCTGAACTAAAATGGGCTGAAGAAAAATGCACGGCTAATGTGGGCATCAGCAGACACTTAAGTATTAACAAATGGTATTAATAAGAGAGTTGGGTTAAATGGAGATAATTTGAATAATATTTGTTCATTAGTCTCTTCAACTAAAAAGAATGCAAGTTCTTTGTAAAATGTTCAGAGAATTCAGGACAGAAAGCAAAAGTGAAAACATTCCCTTTCCCAGTCCCAGCAGCACCCTTCAAGCCCTCTTAATATTCATAGACAAGAATCTATGAACATAGATAACTTAGATAAGTAGCGTACCATTATCTGTGTTGTTCTGCAGCTTACTGGGGACTTTACCTCAAATGTCAGTATATCTCAAGACATAGTATATTTTCTTTCCATGGAGGGAGTATTTTTTTTTTTATTAAAGATACTTCTGTGTGGTTCTATTTCTTTTCAATGTGGAGATCTTTTTTAACTAATTTGAAAGTTAAATAATAAAGGCAGTCTCATGAATGGAGATTAAGTAAAGCATCATACAGCCTTATAGTGAACTTGTACAGCATTTGTTTGAAAAGATTTGCACCAGAATTTTGCAACCTGATTTGCAGAAGGTGCTTGAGGATGGGCCCATGTATGAGGGTAGATTTAGTCATGTTGTATTAGAAGCTGCTGATGATGACATCAGCCGCCTTCAGCGCATGAAGAGCATCCTTAACAACAATTTTCCCATGTCTCCTGAGGGGTGAAAATTTCTCAGTCATAATAAAAGAGAGACATGACAACTAAATGCTGCGTGGTGGTGATTGGCTCCTGGGAGAAGGATGGGGGAGAGCACTCTAAGGGACATTATAAGTTCTATTGACACACTTTAAATATGAACTATGGGTTGGTTAACAGAACTGTAGGAATGTTTGTAGTTATATAAGAGAATCTCACTCATAGGAAATACACACTGAAAAGGACATAATGTCTGCAACTTGCTCTCAAATGGTTTATGAGACTTGTAAACATGATATATGAAAACAAAAAATACAGATAGGGAGAGTATATAATAAAAAATGTAGCAAAATGCTAGCAAATGGAGTATCTGGGTGAAGGGTATGTGCAAAATTTTTATACTATTTTTATAACTTTTCTGTAAGTTTGAAATTATTTCAAAATTGAAAGCATATATGTGGCTGAATATTTATCTGACCACTATCATGTTTCCCCGAAAATAAGACCTAGCCAGACAATCAGCTCTAATGAGTCTTTTGGAACAAAAATTAATATAAGAGCCAGTATCATATTAATTATATTATATTATATTTATATTATATTATATTATTAGACCCAGTCTCATGTTATAGTAAAATAAGACCAGGTCTTATATTAATTTTTGCTCCAAAAGATGCATTACAGCTGATTGCCTGGCAAGGTCTTATTTTCAGAGAAACACGGTATATAGAAAATTAGCATATTGTATGTGTTTTAATCACTTTTGTAGAAAAAAAAATAGCTTGTTTCTTTGCAATAGTACCTACAAATGCTTTATGTTATGTATATTGTCTTCCAGCCAAATTCTAAGAATCCTGAGCCATTTTTTTATTTTCCCCCTTCCCAACCCAAGTTCTTACAAGTTTTTCAGAATGCTCTGCCTCTATTTAATGTCTATTATCTTCACCACCCTGGCCAGGCCTCAAGTTCTCTGTAGTAGATTTAACCATCCACTTGCCCCTTCTCCCCTTTTTCCAGTCCACAGGTTAATCTTCCTTCTGAAAGTATATTGGTATCAGATCACAGCCTGCTCACAGCCTGCCAAATACAGTTGTGCAGGTTTTCAACTGCACAAGGACACCTGATGAAACTAGCAATGGGGACTGAAATCCAGCTGTCTCTGCTTCACAAACCATGAGCCCAGCACAGGGACACATCAGCTCAGAGGAAAGGTACTATTTGGGTCAGGATCCTGGCAGAAAACAAATCACCCATTCAAATTGTTATTTAAGAATGCTTGATGGACATATGATAGGATTTCTGGTCAAGATGGCAGAGTAGATAAACACTGTACTTACCTCCTCTCACAACCACCTCAAAGTTACAACTGAACTACAGAATAACCATCATTGAGAATCTAAAGTCTAGCTGAACTGAAGCCCTACAACTAAGGACACACAGAAGAAGCCACCTCGAGACTGGTATAAGCAGTGGGGATGGAGAACGGGCTGGTCCCACACCCATGTGTGAACATTAAAAATTGGGAGGGATATCTCAGCTGCAGAGATCCCTCCTGAGGAGCAAGGAGTCCCAGCACCACACCACGCTCTCCAGCCCAGGGTTCTAGTACTGGGAAGAGAAGTCCCCACAACTTCTGGCTGTGAAAACCAAAGGAGATTGGCTGAGTGAGACTAGGGGGGGCTGTAGTCCCAGGCATTCCTTTTAAACGTCCTCACGTGGACTTACTCATTGACAGACTGACTCGCTCTGAGCTCCAGTATGGGGGCAGCAGCTTGAAAGGTGCCAGGGACGTATGGGGAGAAACTGAGTTGTCCAGCTACAGGGTGAGGGCTGGAGGGGCAGCTTTCTCCTGGATAGAAGAGCTGGAGGAAGCCATTATTTCTCTGTTGAACCCTACCCCCTTCTGCATGCAGATGCAGGTGGCTGCCATATCTAAATCTCCATCAACCTGACTAATGATATTTGTTTGCCCTGGGAGATTCCTGGAGACCCTGCCCTACCCAACTTTCAGGCATACCCATGCCACTTCCAGTGGTCTCTCCATACAAACAGCCTGTCTTGGATCATGCTGCAGACTTTCCCAAAATCTCTCAAAGGTTCACAAAAGCCAAACAAGCAGCATCTGTTTTTAGTGTGTCCCATATCTCTTGCTGAGCAGCCCTAAGTCCAGCACTAGCCACAGCTGCTCTCAGTTCACAGCTGAGCCTCCTGAGGCACCTCCAAGCCCAGCATGGAGAATGGTCATCTGAGGATTGCTTTGTAGCTAATGCCAGATGGCCCTGGGCAGCACACAGGCTGTGGCTGAACTGGCCTGCAGTGGGGCCCCTCGCTATATGCCCTGGGAACCAGCACACCTGGAGGCCAGCTTCAAACCAAACTAGAGCATTACTAGCCACCACCAAGGACAGCACACCCAAAGGGCAGACTGGCAGGCAGCAGAGCCCTGCTAAAGCAAATCCAGCTCTATAGGGTCATCCCCTGCCCCATAGCTCCTTCACTATAGTCATAGCCAGTCCTCACAATCAATCAGCCTGAGAATGAGTCCCTCTCATTGACATGCAAAGAGCAACCAAGGCTTGACTACAACAGGAGGGCACAGAAAACCAACACAAGGGACATACCTGGAGTACTGGGCTTTGGTGACAAGGAAGACTGTGCTACTGGTCCCCACAGCACACCTACTACATAAGGCCACTCCACTAAAACTGGGAGGCATAGCAGCCCTACCTAATACATAGAAACAAACACAGGGAGGCAGCCAAAATGGGGAGACAAAGAAACATGACCCAAATAAAAGAACAGAACAAAGCTCCAGAAAAAGAATTAAACAAAATGGAGACAAGCAATCTACCAGATGCAGAGTTCAAAACGCTGGTTATAAGGATGCTCAGCGATCTCAGTAAGAACATCAACAGAGACAGGAAACAGAAAAATAAAGCTAGAAAGCATGAAAAAGAATCGGTCAGAAATAAAGAATACAATAACTGAAATGCATACATCAGAGGGAATCAACAGCAGCTTATATGACACAAAAGTTTGAATCAGTGATTTAGAAGATAAGGTAGTGATTGAAAAAAAATGGCAGCGTGAGGTGAGCCTCTGTAACGCTCCCCTGGAATTTAGAATGAATTGGACAACAATAACTCCACAAAGGACTCCCTGCACAGCAGACAGGCAAGATGAAGAGGCCGACTACGGAATTCACCTCCAGGTGGGTGAATCGCGCGAGCGAGGTAGGAGGGAGAGGAGAAGTGCGGAGACGGAGCCGCGCGGGCGCAGGACACAGACCTAGCTCAGTGCTCGGAGCCCGCTGCTCCCGGATCTTCCGCAGCTGCGGAAGAGGGAAGGACTCGGACTGCTAGGGCTCCGCTTACGGTCCACAGGGCTGAGGGGGCAGCATACAAAACCACTGAACACAACGCTCGCTCACGGCAGACCTCGGAGCAAGGACTGAGGGAAGAAGGCTGAAATCGGTGGTTTAAGCCCTCACTGCCGAGCGGAGAACGGAAGCCTTAGGCACGGAGACTAGCCGCCCCTCCCTACCCTCCCAGAGCTCGCCCTGCCCCCACCTGCCCGGTGCTAGAAGCGATAAAGTAGCAGTGTCGGATCAAAGGACAGAATATTTGCTGCTCTGAGAACTGTGGACCGCAGACACAGATTCGCAGCTCAACTAGTTCCGGCAAAGGGGAGGGAGCTGTGGAAGCAGGACTGGCTGTGGTGGTGGTCGCCGCCATTGCTCTGGGCCACCTCTCACAACTCACCCCGCCCCTGGCCCCACCTATCTGGGCGGATCCCTGCAGGAGTAAACAGAACTGCTGAAACAAACGGGCTCTGAATCTGGTGCAGAAAGAGCTTTGGAACTTCAAAAGCTCTTCGCATACCTATCAACCTGTTGCAGAAGACACTCCTGTAGATGTCTAGGAAGAGAAATAGTAAATCAGTGATTGCCATGAATAACCAAGGCAACAAGATAGCTCAGAAAGAAAGTGAAAAGTCTCCAGAAAAGGAACTTAGAGATATGGACCTTTGTGATTTAAATGACAGAGAATTCAAGATCGCAATTCTGAAAAAACTGAACGAGATGCAAGAAAACACAGAAAGGCAGTTTAATGAACTCAGAAACACAATCAAAGAACACCATGAGCATTTTACAAAAGAGATTGAAATCTTGAAAAAGAACCAAATAGAATTTCTGGACATTAAGAACTCAATAGAAGAAATTAACAATAAAATATCCAGCTTAGGTAGTAGAGTTGACCAGATGGAGGAAAGAATCAGTGACATCGAAGATAGGAACCTGGAATTTACACAGAGGGAAGAAGAAAGAGACTTGAGACTTAAAAGAAATGAAAGAACTCTACAAGAACTTTCTGACTCCATCAGAAAGAGCAATATAAGAATAATGGGCATACCAGAAGGAGAAGAAAGAGGGAAGGGAACAGAGAATATATTCAAACAAATCGTCGATGAGAACTTCCCAAACTTGTGGACAGAACTGGATCCTCGAATCCAAGAAGCAAATAGAACACCTAATTACCTCAATCCCAACAGGCCTTCACCAAGGCACATTGTATTGAAGCTGTCTAAAATCAATGACAAAGAAAGAATCCTCAAGGCACCCAGGGAAAAGAAGACGGTAACTTACAAAGGAAAGCCCATTAGATTATCATCAGATTTTTCAGCAGAAACTCTACAAGCTAGGAGGGAATGGAACCAAATATTCAAACTATTGAAAGAGAGAAATCATGAGCCAAGAATAATATATCCAGCAAAGATCTCCTTTAGATATGAAGGAGGAATAAAGACCTTTCCAGACATCCAGAAGCTGAGGGAATTTTCTAATACACGACCTGCACTACAAGAAATACTAAAGGAGGCTATTAGACCACCATCAACAGGGACAACTTGTGGCAACCGAAACATAAAAATGGGGAGCGTAAAGGCCTGAACTGGAATATGGGAATAGAGAAAGTAAGCGTACTGAAGAAACTGGAATACTCTAAATATCAAACTTTCTTTTACATAAACTCAAGGGTAACCACTCAAAAAACATCCAAATCTGAAATATATACTGTAATAAAAGAAGAAACAGAGGGAAACATCATAGAATACCACCACACAGAAATAACAGACAACAACAAAAAGGCAAAGAAACAATGGAGACACAGCCTTACCAGAAAACTAAAGACAGAATGACAGGAAATCCTCACATATCAATAATCACCCTAAATGTAAATGGACTGAACTCACCAATAAAGAGACACAGAGTAGCAGATTGGATCAAAAAACTAAACCCAACCATATGCTGCCTACAAGAGACACATCTCAGCTACAAGGACAAGCATAGACTCAAAGTGAAAGGGTGGAAATTGACACTCCAAGCAAATGGTACCCAGAGAAAATCAGGTGTAGCCATAATGATTTCCGATGAAACACACTTCAAGGTGAAAAAGATAACAAGAGACAAAGATGGACATTTCATAATGGTAAAGGGGACTATACAACAAGAAGACATAACAGTGATCAATATTTATGCCCCCAATCAGGGAGCACCGAAATATACCAAGCAACTACTAACAGAACTAAAGGGAGAAATTGACCAAAACACAATTATACTAGGGGACTTAAATACATCATTGACAGCTGTGGATAGATCATCCAAACAGAAGATAAATAATGAAATCGCAGCCCTAAATGACACATTAGATGAATTGGACATAATTGACATATATAGAGCACTTCATCCTAAAACATCAGACTATACATTCTTTTCTAGTGTACATGGAACATTCTCAAGGATAGACCATATATTGGGACACAAAATCAGCCTCAGCAAATTTAAGAAGATTGAAATCATACGAAGCATATTCTCTGATCACAAGGCTTTGAAATTGGATATCAACTGCAAAAAGAAAGCAGGAAAAAACACAAATACATGGAGATTAAACAACATACTTTTAAAGAACGACTGGGTCAAAGAAGAAATTAGAGGAGAGCTCAAAATATACATAGAAACAAATGACAATGAAAATACATCCTACCAAAATTTTTGGGATGCCGCGAAAGCAGTTTTAAGAGGGAAATTTATATCATTACAGGCCTATCTCAAGAAACAAGAAAAATCCCAAATAAATAACCTCATGTTGCACCTTAAAAAACTAGAAAAAGAAGAACAAGCGAAACCCAAGGTCAGCAGAAGAAAGGAAATAACAAAAATCAGAGCAGAACTAAATGAAATAGAGAACAAAAAGACAATAGAAAAAATTAATGTGACAAAAAGCTGGTTCTTTGAAAAGATTAACAAAATCGACAAACCATTGGCTAGACTCACTAAGATAAAAAGAGAGAAGACACTAATTAACAAAATCAGAAATGAGAAAGGGGAAGTTATCACGGACACCACAGAAATACAAAGGATTATCCAAGAATACTATGAAGGACTATATGCCACCAAATTTAATAACTTAGAAGAAATGGACAAGTTCTTAGAAACATATAGCCTTCCAAGGCTGAATCATGAAGAACTGGAAAATCTAAACAGACCGATCACCAGTAACGAAATTGAATCAGTCATCAAAAACCTTCCCAAAATCAAAAGTCCTGGACCAGATGGCTTCACCAGTGAATTCTACCAAACCTTCAAAGAGGATCTAATACCAATCCTGCTCAAACTCTTCCAAAAAATTGAAGAAGAGTCAGTACTCCCTAACTCATTTTATGAGGCCAACATTACCCGGATACCAAAACCTGGTAAGGACAACACAAAAAAAGAAAACTACAGACCTATATCTCTGATGAATACAGATGCTAAAATCCTAAACAAAATTCTAGCAAATCGAATACAACAATGCATTAAAAAGATTATTCATCACGACCAAGTGGGGTTCATCCCTGGGGCACAAGGATGGTTCAACACTCGCAAATCCATCAATGTGATACATCACATAAACAAAATAAAGGACAAAAATCATATGATTCTAACAATTGATGCAGAAAAAGCATTTGATAAGATACAACATCCATTTATGATTAAAACACTTACTAAAATTGGTATAGAAGGAAAATACCTCAACATATTAAAGGCCATATACGACAAGCGCTCAGCTAATCTCATAATTAATGGTGAAAAGCTGAAGCCCTTTGCTCTACGTTCAGGAACACGACAAGGTTGTCCCCTATCACCTCTGCTTTTCAACATAGTGTTGGAAGTCCTCGCCAGAGCTATCAGGCAAGAGAAAGAAATAAAAGGCATCCAAATTGGGAATGAAGAAGTTAAATTGTCACTCTTTGCAGATGACATGATGCTATATATAGAAAACCCTAAAGACTCCACCAAAAAGCTATTAGAAACAATCAATGAATACAGTAAAGTTGCTGGCTACAAAATCAACGTACAAAAGTTCATTGCTTTCCTATATACCAACAATGAAATCTCAGAAAAAGAGATAGAAAAAACAATTCCTTTTGCAATTGCAGCAAAAAGAATAAAATACCTAGGAATAAACTTAACCAAGGATGTGAATGATTTATATGCTGAAAACTGTAAGACATTTTTGAAAGAAATTGAAGAAGACACAAAGAAATGGAAAGACATTCCGTGCTCATGGATTGGAAGAATCAACATAGTTAAAATGGCCATATTACCCAAAGCCATATACAGATCTAATGCAATCCCCATTAAAATCCCAATGGCATTTTTTAAAGAAATAGAACAAAAAATCATCAGATTTGTTTGGAACCACAAAACACCCCAAATAGCCAAAGCAATATTAAAAATAAAGAACAATACTGGAGGTATCACACTCCCTGATTTTTCCTTGTACTACAGGGCTACAATAATCAAAACAGCTTGGTATTGGCGGAAAAACAGACACATAGACCAATGGAATAGAATTGAGAACCCAGAAATAAAACCACATAAATATGGACAGATAATTTTTGACAAAGAAGCTAAAAACATACAATGGAGGAAAGACAGCCTCTTCAATAAATGGTGCTGGCAGAATTGGATAGCTACGTGCAAAAGAATGAAACTGGACTGCTATCTGTCACCATGTACCAAAATTAATTCAAAATGGATCAAAGACTTAAGCATAAGACCTGACACAATAAACTGCATTGAAGAAAACATAGGTACTAAACTTATGGACCTTGGGTTCAAAGAGCATTTTATGAATTTGACTCCAAAGGCAATGGAAGTAAAAACTAAAATAAACCAATGGGATTATATGAAACTGAAAAGCTTCTGCACAGCAAAAGAAACTATTGACAAAATAATGAGGCAACCAACTGAATGGGAGAAGATTTTCGCAAACAGTTCCTCTGATAAGGGGCTAATAGCCAAAATATACAAGGAACTCATGAAACTCAACAACAAAAAAACAAACAACCCAATTGAAAAATGGACAGAGGACCTGAAGAGACATTTCTCCAAAGAGGATATACAAATGGCAAATAGACATATGAAAAAATGCTCAACATCGCTAATCATCAGAGAAATGCAAATGAAAACCACAATGAGATATCACCTCACCCCAGTCAGAATGGCTTTCATCAACAAAACAAATAGTAACAAGTGTTGGAGAGGCTGTGGAGAAAAAGGAACTCTCATACACTGTTGGTGGGAATGCAGACTGGTTCAGCCGTTATGGAAGGCAGTGTGGAGGTTCCTCAAGAAATTACGAATAGAATTACCATATGACCCAGCAATCGCTCTCCTGGGTATCTACCCAAAAATATAAAAGCATTTCTCTATAGAGACACGTGTACGCCAATGTACATTGCAGCTTTGTTTACGGTTGCCAAGACATGGAAACAACCAAAATGTCCTTCGATAGATGAATGGATAAAGAAGTTGTGGTACATATACACAATGGAATACTATTCGGCGTTAAGGAAAGATGATATAGGAGCATTTGTGACAACATGGATGGATCTCGAGAGAATAATGCTAAGTGAAATAAGTCAGACAGAAAAAGCAGAGAACCCTATGATTTCACTGATATGTGGTATATAAACCAAAAAGAACAAGCAAACAAATGAGAAACAAAAACTCATAGACACAGACAATAATTTAGTGGTTACCAGAGGGTAAGGGGGTGGGGGGTGGGTGATGAGGGTAAAGGGGATCAAATATATGGTGATGGAAGGAGAACTGACTCTGGGTGGTGAACACACAATGGGATTTATAGACGATGTAATACAGAATTGTACACCTGAAATCTATGTAAATTTACTAACAATTGTCACCCCTATAAAATTAATTAAAAAAAAAAAAGAAGATAAGGTAGTAAAAGTAGAAGATAGGTAGTAAAAAGCACCCAACCAGAACAGCAAAAAGAATAAAGAATCCAAAAAGAAAAAAAAGGGAATAGTTTAAGCAGCCACTGGGACATCAAGCATACCAACATTCACATCATAGGGGCACCAGAAGGAGAAGAGAGAGAGCAATGAATTAAAAACCTATTTGAACAAATAATGACTGAAAACTTCCTTAACCTGATGAAGGAAATAGACATACAAGCTCAGAAAACACAGAGCCCCAAACAAGATGAATTCAAAGAGGCCCACACCAATACACGTCATAATAAAATGCCAAAGGTTAAAGACAAAGAAAGAATCTTAAAAGCAGCAACAGAAAAGAAGTTATTTACATACAAGGAAACTCCCAAAAGACAATCAGCTTATTTCTCAACAGAAACTTTGCAGGCCAGAAGGGATTGGCATAAAATATTCAGTGATGAAAAGCAAGGATCTATAACCAAGATCGCCCAGCAAAGCTATCATTTAGAATTGAAGGATGGATAAAGAATTTCCCAGATAAGGAAAAGCTAAAGGAGTTCATGACCACAAAACCAGTATTACAGGGAATCTTACAGGGACTTCTTTAAGACAAAAATTAAAATTAAAAGATCAAAAATATGAATAATAAAATGGCAATAAGTATATATCTAGCAACAACTACTTTATATATAAATGATTAAATGCTCCAATCAAAATATAGGGTGGCTGAATGGATAAGAAAACAAGACTCTTACCTATGCTGCCTACAAGAGACTCACTTTAGATCGAAAGACACACACGGACTGAAAGTAAATGGATGAGCAAAGATATTTCATGAAAATGGAAAAAAAAAATGGAGGGGCGGGGTAGCAATACTTATATCAGACAAGATAGACTTGAAGACAAAGGCTACAACAAGAGACAAAGAAGGACCAAGTAATCCCACTTCTGGATATTTATTCGAAAGAACCCAAAATGCTACTTCAAGGGTGTGTGCATTCTTGCGTTCATTGCAGCAGTGTTTATAACGGCCAAGATGTGGAGGCAGCCTGAGTGTTCATGAATGGATGAATAGATAAAGAGGAGGTGGTACATATATACAATGGTATATTGGTTGACCATGGAAGGGAGGGGGTTCCCACCATCTATGGCAGCAAAGGTGGACCTTCAGGGTATTGTGCTGAGTGGAACATGACAGACAGAGAAAGACAGATGCAAAGTGATTTTGCTTATATGTGGAATCTAAAGAACAAAATAACAAAAACAAAACAAACAAACTCAGATATAGGGAACATTTTGATGGTTGCTAGATTGGAGGCGTGTGGGGAGGTGAAAAAAGGGAAGGAATTAATAAATACAAATTGGTAGTTACAAAATAGTCATGGGGATGTAAAGTATAGGGAATATAGTCAATAATATGGTAACAACTAGGCATAGTGCCAGGTGGATACTAGACTAGTCAGCAACATCACTTCTTAAATTATATAAATGTTGAACCACTATGCTGTACACCTGAAATTAGCATAAAATGATACTGAATGTCAACTGTAACTGAAAAATTTTGAAAGGAGGAAAAAGGTGAGGGAGAATAAGAGGTTCAAATTTCCACGTGTAAAACAAATAAGTCATGGGGATGTGATGTACAGCATAAGGAATATAGTCAGTAATATTGTGACAGCGTTCTACAGTGTCACATGGTTGCTGGACTTACCATGAGGATCACTTCTTTAGGTTTATAAATGTGAATAACTATAGTGTACACCTGAAACTAATATTATATGTTAGCTATATTTTAATTAAAACAATGCTTAATAAAGGTATTATTTATAAACATGTGGGGAGGGTTGAGGAAATAAGGGATGGTGCCCCATCCCAATGCCGGCCATAGCAGGAAGCCATTGCCACCCCAGGCCTAAAGGTCAGGAAGCTGCAGCCATAAAGGCTCCAATAACAGCCAGACAGCCTGGCAGGAAGGAAACTGGGAGATGTACCCTGACCCCTGACTTCCACCCCCACCCATCCATCCCCTCTGCACTCATAGGAGCGTGGGCTACAGAGGTTAGCCTCCTGGGCATGTGGGGGTGGGTCTGCAGGATAGTGAAAAGAACCTGGTCTTCAGCACATAACACGTAAAAGCCAGACTTACATTTAGGTTTTTGAATATTTGAAACCTCCCTCTGACCCACCTTCTCAGCTAGCTGGCTACACGCTGCGGGATCACTGCTGCCCAACTTAAACACAGCCTGTACCCTTCATATACAACTTCTAATGGTGGTCCCTCTGTTGTTCTTGGTGCCCTAGGCCTCCTCCAGGCTTTTTGCCTTCTGACAAGCTTTGAGCCTGAGCATAGCCCCCACCAAGGTGCCCTGGCTCTGTGCTTCTGAGGCCTGAGTGCCTGAAACATGTGTTGTCACATCTGCTATGGGCAGTTATATCTCCCTGAGGACTGGAGTCCAGCACCACCAAGGGGAAGGATGGCATCTTGGAAGGTCTGGCCTCCCATGGGCAGAGCCCAGGCTGGCGCTGAACACTGCCCAGGTGGATGGATGATACCTGGTCTCCCCACCAGCCTCAGCGCTTTCCCCTTGGACCAGTGTGTCAGTGGGGAATCGTAGACAGCTTCTCCAGTCCAAAGTGGAAGCTGCTTGTTGAGAGTCCCTCAACAACTGCACTGGCTCACAGAATGCTAATAATCACAGTGCGGAGGATGGTCAGACTGCTCCTCGCTGCCCATCACCACCATATTGTTACCTTACTTCCTGTACTAGAGGTACCACTAAGGTACAGAACCAGAACATTGTGAATGTGTAGACTGAACAAGGGCATGTGGCCTGGAGAGGGCTCAGCTCAAACCTACTCCAGACACTTGATTTTTAATGCACTGGGTACGTGTGCAGAGCAGAGAACCCCTGTGGTACTGTTTTAATTGTTTACCTTTTTTTTCAGACATAATTTCAAACTCAGAAAAATTTCTAGAATAAGAAGAGTACAAAGAACTCCTAGATGCTTGTCACCCAGGTTGACCTGTTGTTAACATTTCCCCCATTTACCTTGTCATTTGCATTCTCTCTGCAGATAGAAGGTATAAATATAGACACAGGATTTTTTTCTTAATTATTTCAGAGTTAGTTGTGGACATCATGAAGCCCCTGAAAGACTTCAGTATGTACTTCCTAAGAATAGGGATATTCTCTTACATAATCTAGGTACAGTTAGCAATATTGACACAATAAGCATATCTAATCTACCATCTGTATTACAATTTTATTAATTGACCCAATTATTTCTTTTATAGCATTTTCCCCCCTTCCAGTACAGGACCAAGTTTAAGGTCTAGTCTCTCTTTAGAGTCCCTTAACCTAGGACATTTCCACAGTCCGTTTGTTGGTTGGTTGAACGTTGCCATTTTTGAAGAATAGTCACCTCCCGTTCACCTTTTTTTTAAAAAAAATTTCAGGTTTGCCTGATGTTTCATCCTGATTTAAGTTCAGGTTATGCCCCCCTCGACTTAAAGAATCCTACAAAGATGAACTCCCAGAATACTACATAGATGATGTGTGTCCTTTTCAGGGTCTACATCTGGAAGCCGATGATGTCCAGCCCCTCCCCCTTTGACGGTATTCATTTTGATTACCCAGATTGTTGTCTAGTTCCTCTGCTGTGTGATTATTATTTTTTATTTTGCAACTAATAAGCAGTTGGTGGGGAGACCATGCAGATATCCTCTTCTTAATGAAAATGTTCCCCTAGATTTAGCCTCCATTGTTGAATCTTGCCTGACAAATGCTGATTCTCCCTTTCCAGAATTCCTTTCACATGCACTAGTTGCCAGGGGGCAGGAGCCCTCCCTTCTCCTCCACTTATTTATTTATCTGTTTGTTATTGGCATGGACATATGATACTACTATATTTTTCAGTGGTTTAGAATTTATTGCCGTACTCAAACATTTTGGCATTCAAATCATCCCAGATTTGGCCAAATGAGAGCTCCCTTCATCTAACTCTTGACAAGCCCCCAACATTTTTAAGCACATTCTTACTTTCTGGCATACAACGTTCCAGTTGATCTTGTAGCTGTCCTACCCCCACCTTGGAATCAGCACTTTCTCTGAGGAGCTCTGGTTCCCTTTGGTGGTGAATAATACTAAAGGCCAAGATCTGGGCACTAGGTGAACTCACTGTTACTGGAGTGTCTTAACTTCTTGGCCTTTTCAGCCAACAGGACTAGGAAATATATGCATTTATACACACGTACCTACACATACATACAAATATACAGACACATATATGTGCACATAATTATGAACATATACATACATATTTTAGAAATCGTGAGTTCATACCAGTCA
Source organism: Rhinolophus hipposideros (assembly GCF_964194185.1). Classification (NCBI taxonomy): domain Eukaryota; kingdom Metazoa; phylum Chordata; class Mammalia; order Chiroptera; family Rhinolophidae; genus Rhinolophus; species Rhinolophus hipposideros. The sequence goes on from NC_138063.1 coordinate 53,539,513, forward strand.
CTACAATTCCAGTCCATGCCCACAGGCTTTTTCTTACCTTCCCTTATTCCATATTTATATATCCCTTCTTCCTCTCTGAAAATCCTCATTTTTTTTTTAATTAATTTTATTGGGGTGACAATTGTTAGTAAATTTACATAGATTTCAGGTGTATAATTCTGTATTACATCGTCTATAAATCCCATTGTGTGTTCACCACCCAGAGTCAGTTCTCCTTCCATCACCATATATTTGATCCCCTTTACCCTCATCGCCCACCCCCCCACCCCCTTACCCTCTGGTAACCATTAAATTATTGTCTGTGTCTATGAGTTTTTGTTTCTCATTTGTTTGTCTTGTTCTTTTTGGTTTATATACCACATATCAGTGAAATCATAGGGTTCTCTGCTTTTTCTGTCTGACTTGTTTCACTTAGCATTATTCTCTCGAGATCCATCCATGTTGTCACAAATGTTCCTATATCATCTTTCCTTAACGCCGAATAGTATTCCATTGTGTATATGTACCACAACTTCTTTATCCATTCATCTATCGAAGGACATTTTGGTTGTATCCATGTCTTGGCCACCGTAAACAAAGCTGCAATGAACATTGGAGTACACGTGTCTTTATAGAGAAATGCTTTTATATTTTTGGGGTAGATACACAGGAGAGCGATTGCTGGGTCATATGGTAATTCTATTCGTAATTTCTTGAGGAACCTCCACACTGCCTTCCATAGCGGCTGCACCAGTCTGCATTCCCACCAACAGTGTATGAGAGTTCCTTTTTCTCCACAGCCTCTCCAACACTTGTTACTATTTGTTTTGTTGATGAAAGCCATTCTGACTGGGGTGAGGTGATATCTCATTGTGGTTTTCATTTGCATTTCTCTGATGATTAGCGATGTTGAGCATTTTTTCATATGTCTATTTGCCATTTGTATATCCTCTTTGGAGAAATGTCTCTTCAGGTCCTCTGTCCATTTTTCAATTGGGTTGTTTGTTTTTTTGTTGTTGAGTTTCATGAGTTCCTTGTATATTTTGGATATTAGCCCCTTATCAGAGGAACTGTTTGCGAAAATCTTCTCCCATTCAGTTGGTTGCCTCATTATTTTGTCAATAGTTTCTTTTGCTGTGCAGAAGCTTTTCAGTTTCATATAATCCCATTTGTTTATTTTAGTTTTTACTTCCATTGCCTTTGGAGTCAAATTCATAAAATGCTCTTTGAACCCAAGGTCCATAAGTTTAGTACCTATGTTTTCTTCGATGCAGTTTATTGTGTCAGGTCTTATGCTTAAGTCTTTGATCCATTTTGAATTAATTTTGGTACATGGTGACAGATAACAGTCCAGTTTCATTCGTTTGCACGTAGCTATCCAATTCTGCCAGCACCATTTATTGAAGAGGCTGTCTTTCCTCCATTGTATGTTTTTAGCTTCTTTGTCAAAAATTATCTGTCCATATTTATGTGGTTTTATTTCTGGGTTCTCAATTCTATTCCATTGGTCTATGTGTCTGTTTTTCCGCCAATACCAAGCTGTTTTGATTATTGTAGCCCTGTAGTACAAGGAAAAATCAGGGAGTGTGATACCTCCAGTATTGTTCTTTTTTTTTAATATTGCTTTGGCTATTCAGGGTCTTTTGTGGTTCCAAACAAATCTGATGATTTTTTGTTCTATTTCTTTAAAAAATGCCATTGGGATTTTAATGGGGTGAAAATCCTCATTTTAATACATCTAAGATGGTTTGGGTTTTGTCTGCAGAGATTCCCTATTGAATGTCAATCTTTAATTTGTCTATAGTTTAAATTCAACAAATGGTTTCTACTTAATGACAAATATAAACAAACCATATACTGGCAAATGTAGACAAATACGAATATTAAGCTCTATGTTTCTTGTTCTTTGTCAGCAGCCCTACGAGTTTTAGGAAGAGCCATTCCAACTTTTCTGAGACAGGCACATAGTTCCCACCTGTGATAAAACAAGCTTATGTTCTGTTTAATTTCATATACAATTTGACATTCTATTATAACGAATACTGTTGCTTTAAACTCTGTAACTAAGCCAAATTCTAAAAGAAGCCAGTTGCTAAGGCAACTGGGCAAAGAGTTAATTAATTTATCAGTCATTATATGCAGATTAATCTGCCTAACTGAGTTAGAAAAGAGGTGGGCTTGTTTGGTTTTTCTTTTTGGAATTAGTGGAACAGAGAATGGTGCGATTTTTTTTCATTCAATGAAAGCCTTAGAGTTCCTTCTGGAAAGGGCACAGGCTTTGAGATCAGTCATGCTCCATCCCTTTTAGGCCCCTGTGTGATCTTCAGACCAACAGCCTCATCTGCAAAATGTGGATTAAATGTGCATCTTGTAGTGGTGGGGATGATTGGACGTGGTGCTGGAAATAAAGCACCTTTTGGTGTCTTAAACAAAATGAAGGGTGACTTACAAAGGTTAGCATAAATTTCTCTAGTAAAGGAAATGATTTTTTTCTTCACTTCTATAATTGAAAACACATACACAAACACACACACACACACACACACACACACACACACCTATGTGCTCTCACTGTAATCTCTATAGAACTCACAGAACTTGATTGCATTTACTTGATTGCTTGTTGTCCCTCTCTACTAGACTATTAAACTGCTTGAGATCGGGGACAATGTCTAATTCATTCTTGTACTCTCGCGGTTATGTGGGAGAGATGGGGTGTTTAAAAAAATGCTTTCTGGTGAATGAATGAATGAAAATGCACTGATTTGAAAACATCCTTAGAGCCTCCATCTGTCCTTCAGGCTCTACGTTGCCACCTGCTGCTAGGAAACTATAATCGCAGTAAATGTTTCTAAAGGAATTGAAGTCACTTCACTGTATTCAAAGTCAAAACAAATAATCCTGAAACCACAAAAGAGAAAGATTTCTCTCTTCCACCATTTTCATGATGCAGATTCTACATGTGAATTTTTTCTTGTTTTTGTTGTGCTAAAATATGCATTAAAATTGACCATTTTAACCATTTTTAACTGTACAGTCCTGTGGCATTAAGTATATTCACATTGTTGTGAAACCATTGCCTCCATCCTTCCACAGAACTTGTTCCTCTCCCAAACCCCTCTCAATACCCATGAAACACTAACTCATCATTCCTTCCTTCCCACAGCCCCTAGCAACCACCATTCTACTTTCTGTCTCTATGAATTTAACTACTCTAGGTCCCTCACATAAGTGGTCTGACAACTAAGTTTGCGACCTTGTTGCAACGATGCTGCTAACCTTTTTTTTGCTATCAGGGATTATTTGTTATGAATTTGTACCAACTGGACAAACAGTTAACTAAGTTTACCATTTAGAAGTGCTGAAAAGGTTGCGTGAAAAAGTTAGACCAACAATTCGTGGCTCTTGCATCAGGACAATGCACCAGCTCACATGGCACTGTTTGGGAGGGGGTTTTTAGCCAGTAAACAAATATCTGTATTAGAACTCCCTCCCTACTCACCTGATCTGGCCCCCAATGACTTCTTTCTTTACCCGAAGAAAGGAAATATTGAAAGGAAGACATGTTGATGACATTCAGGACATCAAGGGTAATACGACGACAGCTCTGATGGCCATTCCAGAAAAAGAGTTCCAAAACTGCTTTGAAGGGTGGACTAGGTGCTGGCATCTGTGCAAAGCTTCCCAAGGGGAGTACTTTGAAGATGACAGTAGTGATATTGAGCAATGAGGTATGTAGCACTTTTTCTAGGATGAGTTCACAAACTTAATTATTCAACCTTGTAAGTGGAATCATGCAGTAGTGAAATAAGTAGGCTTATTTCACTTAGCTTATTTCACTTAGCATTTCACTCATTTAAGTAGGCTTATTTCACTTAGCATAATTTCTTCAAGGTTTATCCATGTTGTAGCATGTGTCAGAATTTCCTTTTTAAAGCAGAATATTGCGTTGCATATATAAACCACATTTTGTTTATCAATTCATCCATTTGTGCATTTTTTGTCATTTTCTAACGTCTCCTAGCTTTTGTGTCTCCAGCTAGCAGCAAGTACTTTTCTCAGCTGAGTGTAGGTAGATAGTGAACAAACCTTTGTTGCCTATGCCATAGTTCATTGTTTGTGTGTCTGCCTAGTAGAAAAAATCAGGAGCTGCTCAAAGAGGGATAATGTAGAGGGATAAAATGGATAAGCATTTGTTAAATTAACATTGAGTGAAAATAATAATTACTACATTTTTTCAGAGTTTGCTACTCATGAGGCACTGTGATAAAGGAATTGATTCATAATAACTCTCACCACAGTACTATGAGGAGAATGCCATTATCCTCACCCATTTACAGAGAAAGAAACTGAGAATAACATAGTACAAGAGGAGTTTGAGCCCAGGCATTCTTGCTCAAAAACCCATTCTGTTAACCACTAAGTCACACACTTCATGTGAGAGTTTATACCTTCAGAAAAATTGCCACAGCAAGACTATGTGTTTCCCTGTGACTCATCTGGTTCACCTTCCCTCTGAGACAGAGTTTTATTGTTGGTCCATCTCCCTCCTGTGCAATATCAATTCTCTTTCCTTTACTTTTACCTTGCAGTTCTTCCTCACCGGAACTGTGCTTCTCTCTGTGATCCAGCCCCACCATTCCTCAGGACATGCCTCAAGTCCCTTGTCCTTGATGAAGCTTTTTCCACTTCCATCTCCCTTGGAGGCCCTGCCACACCTTTCAGCGCTTGGTTCATATATATTGTCACACCTTGTCCTCTGAATGATTGGAGTGTTCTAGTCTTATTTTCCCAATTGCTCAAGAACATAAGAAATGGGTCTTAGAGTTTTCTTATCTGTTTTGTAGTATATCTCTATAGATAATGGCCTGTGGGGAGAAATAAACATGTGTTCAGTGATATGAATCTACAACTGGATTCTCTTAAGTATCTCTCCTAACAGCAGGTTGCTACATGGTTTGCTTAAAATATGAAAATAGCTGTGAGGCAGGCAGCAATTGCTGAAATCCAACATCGAATCAGTGTGTTAAAATGAGAATTCCTATCACCACGTCTCTAGCAGCTCTGACATTTCACGAGGTCACATCAGTGACACCAGAATACATTGCTAAGCATGTAAAATGCACACCACATTACTTGTCTTTCTTTGTGCTCCAAATCTGGCGACTTCGTGGAGTCTGATTCACTTTATAAGCAAATGTTAATGAATGAAGTAATTTGAGGACTAAAAAACTCATGGTATCTAGAACTAAGTGCTGAAACTTTTTTTTTCATAAACGTTTCCTTAAAATTTAGCTGTATTCATATATGGTAGGTTTGTTCACAGTTTTTATATTTTACTTCACCTAATATTTGTTAACAAGTAAAGAAATATCTTTAAAACTGGTTAGACTATTTTTGAAATGTCAAATCAGTATTGAAACATACCAGTTAAACATGTGTTTGACTCTGTTGTAATCCAGTATTCTGTTATGCCATTTGAGGTTAAAGAACAGAATTAAACAAGTAGGGATGCTAATCTTTATTGTTTAAATGTTAATTTTCACTCCTCTGGTCCTTGAGCATTATTTGATTTCTGGTTTGTAAAATATGTTTTAAATGCAATTTTGATGTGTGTGGTTTCTCTCGCAATACATTAACAGCCCACAGACTGCCCTTCCAACCATTTCTACCTCATAACTTGACCCAGTTTAATGGCTTTCACAGATTTTTCTGAGCTTTAAAACATTGATAGTTTCATTCATTCATTCAATCTTGCAGATTCCCTGTTCTGTTTTATGGGTTTTTGTTGTTTTGTTTTACAATATTCAGTAACCTCTCACCTCATGTTTTCATGCTATAATTAAACTCCTACCTATAACACTCAGTTGTGTATTCCAATAAAGATATTTCAGTTTTGGGTGTTTGCACTTGGGGTGGAATCAGAGACAGTTAGCATACGTTTCCTTCTGATTTGTTGCTATTTTGGTTTCTAAAGCTGTCAGTTGAACAAGACTGCATTACTATCCTTTATGGATGACACTTCCAAAAGCTGCTTAATATTACTTTGGCTGTAGGAGTAAGAAGGAAAAAAAAGGAGACAAATTATTTTAATAAATTCTAAAATATTTGATTACAAAGTATTATGTACAGAAAGGAATATGTTTCCCTGCTTTTCTATTTTAAAAAAAGTCAAAAATTTACCACAATATTTTTAAAGTGTATAGTGGTTAGGTCATGGAGTGAGTTTCACTGATAAGAATGGAAAATAATCTACACAGTGTATTTCAACCAAGATACTAAAGAAGAAAAGAGAAAACAACAACAGGTTACCTAAAATAGCACAAACCGGAATGAGGGCTGTGTGCACACTGGTCACTCAGCCACCACTGATTTGGCACTGCCAACTTTGTTTGCAAAACTGGCTGGAGCTTTCAGTTTCTTGGAGCACTGTCATTTCATTGAATTAGTGACTTCACCTTTCCTAAACTACTTTGTTCCTCTTCTTTTAAAACTTTTGATATACAATTAAGTTCGCGAACTTGCCACTGTGCACTCACATTGGCAGCACTGTACAAACAGCTCAATAAGGTTTCATAACCTTGGTATATCAGTGTCTCACAGCTGTGTTTGTGTCGACATGTGGCGGTGTCTTGCTGAGTGGTATTCATCATTGTGGCTGCATGTTTTTGTGTGCTGTCGTGAGAATGCCTGAGCTTGAATTAGAGCAACAAAAAAACATTAAGTTTCTTGTTAAACTTGACAAGAGTAGAAATGAAATCAGGGACATGTTAGTCCAAGTTTATGGGGTAATTCCATGAAGAAAACAGCAGTGTACACATGTACACATGTACACATGTTTTTCTGAGTGGAGAGAATGCGTCACTGATGAAGAGAAGTCAGGGCAGCCAGTAATGAGCAGAACTGATGAAAAGATTGCAGACATTTGTCAAATTGTGCATCAAAATCATCAGCTGACTGTGAGCATCATAGCAGACCAAGGAAACATCAATAGAAAACAGTTAGGAAAATCTTAACTGAAAATCTTGGAATGAGAAAGGTGTGTGCAAAAATGGTCCCAAAGGAGCTCACCGATGAATAAAAAGCAAAGGAGAGTTGAAGTTTGCCAAGACCTTTTGGAGAGGCAAGAAGATGTTTTGGGCCATGTTACCATTGGTGATGAAACATGGGTGTACCAATATGACCCTGAAACAGTGTCAAAGTGCACAATGGAAGTCAGCCTATTCTCTATGACCAAAAAAGTTCCATCAGTCCAAGTCAAGAGTCAAATGATGTTGCTAACATTTTTTGATATCAGAGGGATTATTCATTATAAATTTGTACCAACTGGATAAACAGTTAACCAAGTTTACTATTTAGAAGTGCTGAAAAGGCTGCATGAAAAAGTTAGATGAAAACGACCTGAACTTTTCACCAACAATTAAAAACACCAGCTCACATGGCACTGTCTGTGAGGGTGTTTTTAATCAGTAAACAAATAACTGTATTGGAACACTCTCCCTACTCACCTGATCTGGCCCCCAATGACTTCTTTCTTTACCTAAAGATTAAGGAAATATTGAAAGGAAGACATTTGGATGACATTCAGGACATCAGTGTAATGCAATGACAGCTCTGATGGCCATTCCAGAAAAAGAGTTCCAAAATTGCTTTGAAAGGTGGACTAGGAGCTGGCATTGGTGCATAGCTTCCCAAAGGAGTACTTCGAAGGTGACCACAGTGATATTCAGCAATGAGGTATGCAGTACTTTTTCCAGGATAAATTCGCGAACTTAATTATCATACCTCGTATTTGTTCCAGAAGCCGTAGTGCAGTTTTAACCTTTAGTAACCTCAAAAGTACAAAAAGCTTCTGAAAGACCACTTATATTTTTCAAATATTGATATTTTTAAAATTAAATTCAAAATATGCACTATCTTGTGCTATATAGCACTCTAGTTATTTTTCAAACTAACTCAGCATCTCTTGGATGTAGGCCTGTCAGGAATTGAAAAAGTTTCTTTGAATATTCTCATCCGGTTGTTACAATTCTGTGGAGAGAAACAAATTTTGGTCTTAATTGTCATCATGGACTTGAGTTCAGCTAACCAGAGAACAGGTACAATTTTTTTCGACATTTGCCAACTTCAGAGGGACTGAAACAAAAAACAAATTTAAAAATCATTACACTATTCAAAATTCACAAAATTAAGTAATATAAAAGAAATCTAATTAAACTTTCAAATGAAATAGACTTCTGAAATACCGTCTTAAACATCAACAAGAGTGACAGAAAAAAAATCACTTTGTCTTTGCCCTTTTGCTCCAAATTTTGTGCCTTCCCAATTCTCCTTGATGTGACCAGGGCCTTCCCTCACCTACTTTGTGGGCCCCAGCATTTCCCTGACCTGGCCACCTCTGCTCCTCTGCTGGCACCTCTGCAGAGCAGCCCTTCCTCTGTGAAGGTGGGTTTTGCGTTGCTTGGTGAGGATGTTGCTGCTGCACTGCCGTTGCCTGGCAACAGATGCTTGCACTGCCAGAGGTGCCAGGCTGTGCTCTGTGCTCCTCCAACAGCTCTGCTCCTGCTGTTCCAGATGAGCCAGCTGGGATTTTGAATTCTGATCCCATGGTTCAAAACACAAATGAAGATCGATTTCCCAGACCAGACTAGAAAATGGCCAGGTGACTGGGTGTTTTTTGTTTTTGTTTTGTTTTTAAGGAGTTTTTTTTAAGGAGTTCCTACTTGATAAAGGAGAGACTAGGTAAAGATTGACTGCATTTCTTTTAAGAAACAATTGCATCACTGTATAAGGACATTGTTTTTGTATTTAGTATTCAGCAGTGTATTGTGGAACACACTGTAGGTTGTATAGTGCAGATCTGTGCATCTAATCCTTCATATAAAAATTCAACATATAAAAAGTTATCTTTAACCCTAATTCCTAAATCTGAACAAGTGGAAACTTTTTGCTATATTTTTAGGGTGACTGAATATCAGGTTGCCTTAAAAGTGTGGTTTCTGGGTTCTAACTTAATTCTCCCTTTATAAGTTTTCACGAGATTTGTTTTGTCCTCTTCTCTGCCCACTAAAAATTAATAGAAATCTTGGCATCAAAAATAATTGACAAACTCTTTTAAACATCCCATTGCACTATGCTATTTGTATCGACCGTTTCCTGCCTTCTGACTGCCCCATTTGCCACACTGCAGGTCAATAGTGCCATGTGTGAATATTTGTGTTAACACAAGGTGTGAGGCCTGACAACAGTGCTAAATAGTCTCCTTCCACACAACTAGAACTTTCAACCTAGCTCAGAATATAGTATAGCACTGTTTGCTTCCGCCTATGTTAAAAAGGGTGGCTTACCGCTTTTGTTTTTTAAAGAGTGTTGTTATTTTTAATATAGTACTAACCTGGACAAGTATTTTACAAAGTTAAAATTTTATCGTGAAATTCCTTTAATGAGAACACACACTTCAAGCAGGAGTTATCTGTGGTACTTGTGAATTCATTCATCTATTCAACAAAGATTCACAGGGCATCACTCCTGGGTCAGGCACTGAACTAGGCACAGGTGCAGCAGATGCAAAGAGAAAGGCTGTGCTGGGTCCAAGATGCCTTCACCTGTTGGAGGTGGGGAGATCCACCAGCCAGAGGGCAAGCAAGAAATCAAATAGTCCAAGTGGTGGAAGCCAAAGGACAAGAGCTCCCAAGGAAAGCCAGACCCAGCTCTACAGAGAGGTCAAAGAAGATAAAGACCGAACTTCACGGGTGAAGTTTAGCCCCTAGGAGGCCATTGATGACCCTGGTGAGAATAATTTCAGTGGAGAGAGGTGGGCTTCCAAGGGCTGAGGTGTAACCAGGAAGTAAGGCGGGACAAGGGGAGTCACGTGTCCTTTATAACTCTTGGCTGTGGTGGGCAGAAGAAAGTTGTTGGAACTAACAAGGGACCTGAGATTGAAGCAAGTGCTGTTGGTTTTAAATGGGGCAGAGTTGAATGTATTTGTATCCTTGAAGGAAACAAGCCGACAGAAAAAAAGAAGGTTGAAGAAAGAGGGAAGAGTCAGAGGGGACACTTGACAGGGTAAGGACCTCCATGACCCTGGACAGAGGCAGCACAGCGGGAGCCCCACCAATGGCTCTCTGTGCAGAACAAGGCCAGGCAGGCCATGCAGAAAGTTGTGGGTTGGGAGAAAAGTGAGACAGTTGAAGACAGAGCTAAATAAGCGAAGGCATGTAGAAGAATAGATGTGCAGTGCTGTGCCCCTTCACCCCCAGCCTCGAGACCATCAACTTGTAACAACGCACACAGAAGTGATCTCCAAAGCGCAGTGCTGGCGTCTACAACGGCTGCCCCACCTCTTCTTTTGCCCTCTTACCTCCAAGTACAGCAACCCGAGTGCAAAGCACTGGTTGGCCCTGTGGCCTGGCTGTAGCAGGAATGGAGGGACCTATCTCACACTCCGTCAAAATACATGAGAACACATGCCTGTCTCCAGCCCTCCTTTGTTTCTCGGCTACAATGGCAAGTTCGAGCAAAGAGTGTCTTCTAGAAAAGGAGTACAGCTGTTCAGAGAACTGCAGAGGAGAAACGGGGGCTGGAGGTAAAGACAAGAGGCTAAGGGAGGCGGCGGCGTGGGTGCCCTGGAACAGTCTAGAAAATGAAGAGAACAAAGGCGGTGTGACTGGTGAACTTCTTACAGATCCTCCTCCCTGATAGAATATGCATGATCCTGCGCGAGGCCTCGCCTGCCTGGGAGCAGGGAGGCGTCCGAAGGATCGGCGGGGAACGCTCGCCCAGACCCACTCTTCTGGGCTCGGGGTGCGAGGCAGCCACACGTCCGCGGTCCGGACCCCACGCGGTGAGCTTCCCTCGGGCCGCGCGTAGGGGTCAGCTCCCGACCCCTCCAGGACCGCTAGCACTAGCGCCCCTCCCACACTCCGGGACCATCGCACTGTTTGCCCCCGGCGCAGGCCGGCTCCCCTTCCCTGAGGCGCAGAGGCCCCCGGGGGAGCTCAGACCCCGGAGGGACCGCAGGTTCGACGGCCGAGGCAGAACGGGACGCGGGCCGAACGGCAGGTGCCCGCAGTCGCCCCGCGGGGACTCGGTGGCGCGCTCCGTCCCTCGGCGTCGCCGTGGACCACCACGCAGCGGGGCCCGGGCACCAGGCTGAGCGCGCTTTCCCCCGGGCCCCCTCTGGGCTCTTCCCGGAGGCGCAGCCAGGGGCGGGGCTGAGCGCTGCGCGCGGCCGTGGGGCGAGCCCGGGGCGCTACGCCACCAGCTGGCTCCGGCAGAGCCCGGGGCTCTCAGCACCTGCCTCAGTTGATTGTGTGCTATTTATCCAGCAGATAATTCTAAGCAATAATCTTTAAAAAGCGTTTGACTCTGTGCGTCTTCCTGGCATCCTTTTTAGTTAGGAGTCTGTGGTGGGCGGGGGAGGAACAAGAACGCCTGTTCTGACCGGAAAAAACAGAGAGACCACGACCATCTCTTTCAGCAGCAAGGAAGAGAAGCCGTCGCGGGAGCCACACATATCTACAACTCTCTATTGCTTTTTGTGCAAATTCCTAACTGTGCCTGACATCCATCCAAGCGGGCAGGCATGGGCTGTTTGGGCAACAGCAAGACAACAGAAGACCAGGGCGTCGATGAAAAAGAAAGACGCGAGGCCAACAAAAAGATCGAGAAGCAGCTGCAGAAGGAACGCCTGGCTTACAAAGCGACTCACCGTCTGCTGCTACTGGGTAAGGCTGAGGGCGCGCGGCGAGCGGAGCGCACATCCCGGAGCACTGCGAGTGCCGGCCCGGCGGGCCCAGCAGGGGCTGCGCGCGCCGCCCGCGACCTAGCAGCCGCCAGCGCCTCGGGCCAGCGCCTCCGGAGTTGGCATGTACTTGAAAATGCCTGCGATGCGCTAGGATCATTGCTTAGTGTGGGTTGGCGTGAAAAATGGCCAGGGCATCGGGCTACAGATCACAGCATTCTTTTTGTTTGTTTGTAGGGGCTGGTGAATCTGGGAAAAGCACTATCGTCAAACAAATGAGGATCCTGCACGTCAATGGATTTAATCCTGAGTAAGGAATGATCAATTGTGGTTTTGCTTAAAAACTGCATGCAAACTTGGTCACTTCACTCTCAGTCTTCGCAAACAGTTAATTTGACCAGTGAATACACCTTTAAGGGAGAAAAATATAGAAGTGTGTTGTTGAATTTGGTATATTTAGGCAAATCCTTCTTCTAATAGTGTCTAGATCAAAAAAATAAAATAACTTGCTTAACAAAATATGACTTATTAGGTGTTCTTGAGGTATTGCTCTGTATTCTTAGTATTGCTCTGAGCACACTTAACCAATATGTCAATGCATACATTTCTCATATCATTTGTCTTCTTCGTAACTATCAACATATTGAATAGATTCAAATTAAATATATTTACAAGTATAGCTTTATAGTTTTTGTATGCAATATTCATGACAAATTTGCCATGTTTTGTGTAACCAGTGTGGTTGTTTAAAGCTGTAGATTGTAATTTGTGCATTCAAGTTTGTTAGGAGTACAAATTAGAAAAGGGAGGTGTTTTTCTTTCTCAGGTAAAAACTTTGCAGCGGTTGTCCTGGGGCTTGATGTTGACCTCTAGGAAAACCAGTATAGCCCCATGCCACAGCTGGAAATTTTAAATCCCATCCAATTGATTCTAATCAGTGCTGGTGATAAATTAATAACAATTCTCTTTTAATACAGGGAAAAGAAGCAGAAAATTCTGGACATCCGGAAAAATGTTAAAGATGCTATTGTGGTAAGAACTTATATTTAAATGTTTACTAGAAAAGTTAAGTACTCTTCTTTCTAAAACTATGTAGACCGAAATTATATATTATTCTCATACATGGAGCCTAAGTGTTATATTTATCCATATATATGTATACTTTTTATTCCATTTTAGACAATTATTTCGGCGATGAGTACTATAATACCTCCAGTTCCACTGGCCAACCCTGAAAACCAATTTCGATCAGACTATATCAAGAGTATAGCCCCTATCACTGACTTTGAATATTCCCAGGTACGTAAATCCTTATTGAAATATTTTAGGTGATGCAAGATGGAACCATTTTTAATGAGGTGGCTTACAGAGAATCAATGTTAATATTAATTCATCATCAAGTTTCTTCAAAATCTAGCTCTGCTGAAGAGAAATATTTTCCTCTGTACCAAAATATTAACATTGGTTAAAAATATTAAAGACAATAGGATTGTAAAAAATGCTTTTGTGAATGTATTGATGAGTTTGACAATGAGTTTGACAATCAGGAAGACAGCATATCTTTAAAAAATATTGATAGTACTTTCTCCTATATGTATTTCTAAATTAACAAGTAAGCAATTTCCCAGATAACAAATGAGTAGAAATTCCATGAGTAGAGAGAAATACTTTATGATATGTGATTGCCTCCATGGAAAGAATAAAAAGAACAGAATTGATTTTACTTTTAAGGTGTGTGTGTGTGTCCTTCAGATTAGACAAGAAATGAATGCATGCTATAAATAATAATATGGATCATTTCTGAATGTTTCCTCTATGATAGGAAAATGTAGTTTGTTTCATATCTGTGCTTTTTAGGGCAGCTTTCCTAATCACTTGGATGGCAGTAATGCTTATGCAAAAGAGTGATATGAATATAAGTTTTCTCTGTTTGGGGGGATAACCACTTCTTTTAAATATTATTATTTGGAAATTTTATTAAGCATGTTTTGAAGAAAGATATATTCGTTAAATTTCTCAAAATCATTTTTGTTACAATTGTGCCAAAAGCATATATTTATGTGTTTGTGAATGAGTGTGTCTACCCATCAATAACAGTATTTCAAAGTTTTCACTGCCTGGCATGGTGGTCTTAAGACACTTTTCATTCTCAGAATCCTCTCTTCCAAGGGAAGCTGATACAGAAACCAGTGTGTACAATAGATAGATCTGGCCCTGCTCTGACTGAAGTTCCAGCCAGTGTGTGCCTGCTCAGCTCTACCCCTTCTTTTCAGCATAGCAGTTTTCCTATATGCTCTGTATTGGGATGGTAGATAAGAATGACTTTTTAAAAAGACTTTATTTCCATTTTCCTATGGGATTATTGCTTCTGCGAAGCATTCCAATGTAGCCAGTGAGATATCTAGAATTTCTAAAACGGAGATAGGAGTGGCAAAATGACTAGAAAAAGGGGCTAGGGCATCTGGCACAGCGGGGCCCACTTTATTTTACTAAACTATGTCTTTAATTGGATGGCTTGGAGAGGGATAAAGGAGATGATGTGGGGGACATAAGGGTGGGGTGGGGTGGGCAAAGCAGTGATTCAGCTAACTACAGCTGTAAGATGTCCTCCCAGCACTCTATGGTATCTTATATATTGAAGAAGTCACCCAAAACTACAAGGTCCTAGCTGAAATCAAAAGTAGCATTCCCATTCAACTTCAGATTTACACATTCATAGACACATATTTGAGTTCTCAATTTTGTGCTGTCGTGTTTGCTTAAATGTAATCATAAAACATCTTATACAGTTCTCATACAGGAAAGTTTTTCTTAGCATATAATGAGAAATTAGAATTAAGATGAATTAATCAACTACACATCTTCTTTCTTCTGTTCATGACAAACTCGCACATGATAAAATGATCCCATATTTAAAAGTCATAAAGTCAGTAACTCCCATGTGGATTACTAAGGATTCAAAGTACCTAATTTGTGAAAGAGTTTTTTTGAGCCAAATCATAAATATTTTTAATAAACAAATAAAACTCGACAAGCCATTTTCTTTGAACACAGGTATTTTCATATAGATGTGTTAAGGCTACTTAAAAATGATTATCAGAAACCAATAAAAGACAATTGGGAACCAGCAGTTGGGAATGTGCAATTATAATGATCTTTCAGAGGTAATACTTTTTTAGTAGTTTTTAAGCCCAACATTCTGTTGTCATCTGTGTCTCTGTCATGTCAAATGACATTATATTTATGTTAATAAAAGAGACTGCACTTAATATAAATGAAGAAATTAATATCTAAATATATAGCTTTACTTCTGAAAATGCTGTTTTTAATATGCAATTTCAGTAACATTTATTTCATAGATCTCTAAAATATTCATATCACTTATAATGTCAGATTGAATAGTTCTTAGATTTACATTTTGATGATCCTAAGAAGTCTCTGACTTATATACTTGGTACATTTGATAAAATTAACTTTTATTTAAAGAGAATGATTATTGTTTTAACAATAAAAGTAGAGCTAAATCAAATATTTTTTATAGTAAACATAACACTAATTTACTAAATCTAGGATTTCTTTGAGATTAAATTCTTGAGAAAGTCTTTCAATGACATTTTCAATTCCTTGAGGGTCTTACATTTATTTTCTTTTAGATATAAAATAATTTTTGAGCCAAATAAACCCTATCATTAAAAATAATTCAGAGTTCTTTAAGAAGGAAAAATTAGATTTTTTTTTTAAGAAGAGTATAAATAAGGCTTAACAAGAAATGTGAGAACAGTCTGATCGGTTGGTCAATGCTCTATCATTACCACCTAATACTTCCTAAGGTGACATTTATCAGAATTGCATGTCAATATAAACCCAGAGAACAGGAATATTATTTCCTCTCCTCCCAGGTGAGAGGACACCAAACATTTGGTGAGGGTGCAGCCTGGCTTACCGCAGTGGACAGGGAGTAAGGCCCTGAGATGCCCAGGTGCACACTGTGAGTCTTGGTTCTACCACTCTCTAAAGACATGACCTCAAGCAAGTGACCTGCCACTCAGTAAAGAACAGGGTGAGAGCAGGGCTTCCTGAAGCCACTCTTAGGAGGGCAGGCGAGCACATCCATGGAAAGACTGAGAGCTATGCCTACACCAAGTGATTGTCAGCTGCTCCTGCCTGTGTGCTTGTTCTGTCTCTGGAAAGGGTGAGCAGAGTTCTAGAATTCATATCATACAGGTTAATGATCTTCCTGGTGAACGCTGTTGCCTCCCTTCCATCCCCACCCAAAAAGTCTTTGAAGCCCATAGTGTAAATCAGGTAGGAGCAAGTTCTCCATAGGGAACCCAAGCTGCAGCTCCCACATGAGTCCCCGGCATCTGCCCTCAAACCTCATCAGGACCCTTCGGCCCTACCCAGCACTGTCAGAAAATGACAGCTGGTGGTATTTGCTCTGGGGGGAACAGGACTTTTCCTCTGCATACTGTCCACCTTCTTCTGTCTACGGCCAGCCCTCCTCTCCCCCACCACTCACATGGCACAGCCAGGTACACCAAAAGAAATCATTGAGGACTGCTAGGTTAAAGTATAACAGAATCTTTGTCCACTTCAGTAAGGAGCTGTGGGGGTAACAAGTGCAGGGACTAGCCCACTGGGATGTCACACAGTGTCTCATTTATCCCCATCCGTGCAGCAACACAGTAACCAACACTTTCGTTCAAGATGGCCTTTAAATCCATCTCCCAAGCAGCCCCTTGTTCTTTCCCTTTTGAGGTAGTGAGCTTTAGTGTGTGTTTTAAAAGAGACAGACAACATTAGCAACTATAAAAAGTAGGAACTGCTACTGTATGTCCCACAGTAATGTGAAACTCAAAGATTTTTATATATGGCATCAAAGGGAAAAGTGTCATCCTAGATGATTCAGATGTAATTCATGAACCCAGATGACAATATGGTGGCACCTTGGGGCCTTGCTCTAGGTGTACTCATCTCAAATCTCAGCTGACCCTGGCAGGGTTCTGAACCACAGAGTTGGGGAACTCGCTGCGGTGAACAGGAGCCCAAGGCAAGAATAGCTTCTTGGGGATCAGGTTTGCCTCTGGGCCTTCGTGGGCCAAGGTAGGACCTTGAAAGAATATCCGCCTGGGGACAAGAAGTGAACTGGGTGCTCCAGAGACACCTGCCAGTGACCTAGGACTCTGTGGACTGGACAGTATCCCTGTCTTGAGGGAATGCTCTGGAGACAGACCCCTGGGCTCAGATTCCAGCCCTGCCATTATGTGACCTTGAGCAAATTACGTCATTTCTGTCTGCCTTTTATCAGCTGTAAAATGGCATGATGACAGCACCTACTTTGTGAGGTTGTTATGAGGATTGAATATGTTAGTACCTGAAACAGTGATGGCACATGGGAGGTGCCCCTTCAGAATTAGTAGTACTGCTCCATCAAAGACAGTGGGAACTTTAGCACCAACTTGGTGCTGGTGGCCTGGTCAGCCCTGTCCATCTTCCTGAGAACCGGGTGGCCTAAGATGAACACCCAGCTACCCGTACACTGTCCACTCTAGTCTGGGTCCAGTGGGGAGCCATTTTAATCCTCTAGCTATCTGCCCTCCTCCCTCCCAATCCCTCACTGCAGCCCTGCCTCAAACCAGCATCTGTAAACCATCTCTTCTGTCCATGCCAAGAGCTGAAATCCCCACACCTCACAGCATGCCTGGGGGGAGGTGTCTCAACTATCCTGAAAGGGAAGTCAGGCCATTGACTGGCTCCAACTACTCAGGAATCTCAGTCTTTGTGCTCTCTCAGAGCACAGGTGCCCAGGTGAGCATTCTTCCAGGTAATCTACCTGTTCTCTGTCACCAGCAGCTCCCAGGTCTCTTTCTCCACCATAGTTTTCGTGAGATTTCCTAAAATTGACTTTGGTCTTCCTCCTTTCCTGTCATCTTTGCCAACTTTGTCCTACCCTTCCATTCTGTACCTTACCTAGCTACAGGTTCTCTGAGGCCGCCTGGAACTCACCTGTATTTGCTAGATCTCTGTCAAATTTTGTGCCTCGCTTCCCGGAGCTATAGTTTTTGCCAGATTTTGCCACAAATTCCAACAAGCTTCTGGCTAATTCTTTCAGCCCGGTACTCACCCCAACACACCTCTGCTTCGTGCTTTCTAGTGATAGACAGATGAGCTGTATCCTGAAACAGCACCCCCCAACTCACCCTGGCAAGGAGAGTTAATACTGAAATACATCACATTTTAAGAATAGGTGTCTCAGAAAAGTTATCAGCATTTTGATTTTTGTAAATAAAGTATTTTAAATGTCCTAGGGTGTGTTCTCTAGTTTTAAAAAATCCTAGAAAAATTCATTTTTTAAAAATGAACAATATTGTTCCTTTTTTAATTTGCACATTTGAGGGTTTTTTTTTTCTTTTTCTGAAGTTTGCTGGAAGGGGTGAGTGCCTATGTCTTAGAGTCAAGGCTGCCATAGTGATTCTGTACAGTGATGTCAAAGTCAGATTTTAAAGATTAAAACAATGGTGTCTGTTGAAAACAGATTGTTAATGAGGCCTTAGAGACTATCTAGTCTGACAGCTCCAGCTGAGGAAATGGCAGCAGAAGAAGGAAAGAACTTACTGGAAAAGTGTCTGCTTTGGAAGTTTGATGATTTCCCCAGCTGTGTACAGAGCACCCTGGTAGTGGGCAGAGATGGAACATGGCTTCACTGGATGACTGTGTCTTTCCAACGAAAGGTTTTTGTAACCGAGTAATCTATAAACAGCAGTCTTCAGTGGTATAACATTGATGATCTTTAAGACTTTTACTGCCAAAACTGAGTGTGAAGGTACTGCTGAGGGGGAAGGAAGGGTGGGTGTGTAAGAGGTCACATTAACTCCTCTCACTTCTTCAATATTTATTCAACAAATTTTAAGTGTCTGGATATTAAGATAAATAAGGAGCACAACTTTTTCTCCAAGAGCTTATTGTCTAGAGGGAATGCAAAGTTGATACTGTCGTAAAATGCTGTTAGAGGGATTTATGGGGAGCTTTTGGGAGCACATGGGAGTACTCTCACCTATCCAGCTTCATGCCGAGCTGAGTCTTCCTTGAAAGGTAAAGTTTAGAGCAAAAGTGGGCATAGAGAAATGCAGAAGGGGGATGGCACCTTCCAAGACATAACAAAAGGCTCAGTGGGGCTGAGAGCAGGTTGGGGACCAGCCACTGACACCATGGAGGGAGAAGCAGGCAGGTTTTGAATGCCCCGTGTGCATGCCAAGGAGTTGGGCTCCTCCCAAAGGAGCAGAAATATTTGGTGACTCTAGTCAGGGAATGACGAAATGCAAGTTGTCTTTGAAAAGACCATTCCTGAATTTATAAAGAAGCCAGTCTTGTGTATCTGCCTTTGGAATGGTGCTCTTGGAGTTTGTTTGTCATTGGGCGAGGGACATTTCCTCCGTCAGAAACCTGCTTCCTGACCTCACAGTACTTACATCAAAATGTTAGGGAGGAATGGAACCCCCAAAGAGAATCACTATTATACTTCATTCTGCACATCTGGTATACTAATAAAAGGAATTGCTATCATTGAAGTAAATTATTTCAATTAAATCTAGAACTTCTATGAAAATACTTTTTTAAAATTCCATTTTTTCTTTGAAATATTATCATAAGGTGTATTCCTAATAAATAATTTTTTTCTTTTGAAACATTTTTAAACTTATCTCAAAAATGCAAATGTAGTACAAAGAATGCCAATATACTCTTCACCTAGATTTATCAATAGCTAATGTTTGGCTATACTTGCTTTCTCATTCTGTCTACACTAACACATTTTTTTATGAACCACTTTAGAATTGGTTGCAGAAATCATGCTCTTTTACCTCTAAATACTTCAGTGTGTATTTCCTATGAACAAACACGTCTACTTATATAACCACAGCATAGTCATTGAAATCAGGAGATTTAACATTAATACGATGTTGTTTAGTAATCTACAAACGTTATTCAAATTTCACCAATTGTCCCAATAATAAATAATGTAGTGAATAATAGTAATAATAATAACTCTGGTTAATAATCCAATCCAGAATCAATTGCTATATTTGATTTCCATTTCTCCTTTACTCTAGAATAGTTCCTTGACCTTCCTTTTCTTTCATGACATTGACCAGACATTTATTTTGTGGAATGCCCTCACTGTGGTCCATCTGCTGTGCCATGACTAGGTTCGGTTAGTGCTTTGGCATCAAAAATACAGAAGTGATCTTGTGTCCTTCCTAGTGCATCAGGGACATTAACTCTAGTGCTTAGTAAAGTGCATTCTGCGCTTTTTTTTCTCTGTAAAGGTACCTTTTCCCCTTTGTAATTCATAAGCAGACATTTTAGGAATGTCCTTTGAAGACTGTATGAATATCCTATTTTTATCGAAATATTTATACTCTAGTTTTAGCACACTAATAAATTTTATCCACAATGATATTTAAAGGGAAAGCTGTTGCCAATTCTTTTTGATTATTTCTAAATATTGTAATGAAAACTAAATAGAATGTGGGTCATGATGCTGCTTTTTGCATAATAAAAAGCACATCATTAGAGGATCAGCCAGAGTGGCGACCTCTTATCTACACCAACATGCCAGGAAATCTGAGCGTGAGTCACAAGACACCTCTAATAAGATGTCATTGAAACTTCAAATCCTTTGAAAGTGTGTTGTCAAAGTTTTTGTTGTCAAGGTGCACCTCTAACTTGGATGTATTGGAAGTTTGTTGCTTGGTTCACTTCTAAGGACACGTTCTTTTCGGAAGAATATGGCATTAAAAATACCTTAGTGTTAGAACATTTAGTCCTTATAATTGCTAGTTTTATGTAACTCTGAGAGAAAACACTTTGAACTTTCAACGCACTCTTGGGAAATGGTGGAAGGAGCAGTAGGCTACTCTTATGTCAAATTAAGATCTGGATGCGTTGACACATGTGGTTTGTGAGAAAGATACACTAAAGTTTTAAGAGGAGGAATAATGAAGTTGTTCCTAAAAAATTCCTTTAAAATACTGACTTTTTAATTTTTTCAGTTTTGCATGAGAATGTCATCCATGAATGTGTGAGATTTTTCCTTCACCTCTTAAAATAATCCCATACATTTTTTTATTCTGTCCTTTATTAAGGCATATAAATTGAATTAAACCAACTTGATGTACAACATTCTCACTACACAAAGCAATTTTTTTAAAGTTCTTTTTGTTTGAATAAGAAGTATGGCACAAATTCCAAAGGATATAAAAGAGTGAAAAGACTCTCTCCTATTCCTGCCCCCAGGTACCCAGGTCTGGTGCCTGGAGATAGCTGGTGTGGCTAAAAATTGACTTAGGGTCCTCAAATAGCAATCTTTTTCATGTATTTTTATCTCATAATGAATAATCAGTTGTAAAATATAATTGTAATTAATCTTATCAGTATGGAGAAAACATCTAGCCTGAATTGCAAAGTAAACATTTTTCAAATAAAATTTAACATTAAAGTAAATTGTGTGGAAACTGTTTGGGTGCTTAGACAAAATGCCAGAGTACTTAATTATAAAAGTATAGAAAGATTTTATTAGACATCTATTAAATATTAATGTTTTAAAGTATAGAAGGTACAGACTTCATCACTGAGGGAAATCACAAATTATTCAAGTAACCCAAGCAGAACCTTGGAGGTCATTTGACCTTTATGTTCTGCCTAATAACCTGTTAGAGCATTTGGTAGCTCTTTGGGACTATTTCTCTAACCATTCAGGTCTATGCCACGTGGTATGTTTCGCACATGAGTTTCCTGTTCATTCTGTACCCATCCTGCATTCTTCCATCTTGGCTTTAGAATGTTCTGCTCACCCTTGGTTTTCCTCCCGTATGAATGCTTACCTCCATCTGCACATTGTATACTATCCCTCCTTTCCACAATTCTTGTTCTTACCACCTTCAAAACATGCCTGCTGTTTTTCATACCCTCTACATGAAAAACTAAGATTCTCAAGAACACAGTTTGCATGTTGTATATTTGTCCTTATTTAAATACTGATTTGCCAAAGGTCAGTCTTGAGCACTTATTAAGTACTCAAGTGTTGTTTTGTTCATCATGGATGGCCCCTGCCCCTAAGTGTACAAAATCCAGTGTTGCCAGTGGTAACATTGAATGATTCACCTGAAAATGAAATTAAGAGTGATTAAGGCCTATGCAGGTGGAAAAAACAGTGATGGTTATTGCTCACCAGTCAGGCATGTCCCATTTCACCAGAGCTACGATCTTGAAGAGCAAGAACAAAGTGACGAAAGCTGTTAAGGGATCTGCTTCACTGAAGGTGACAAGACTAACAAAAATTCAAGAAGGGTCTATATTAGACATGGAGAAACTTCAAATGGCCTGGATTGAAGACCAGACACAGAAGTGTATCTCTCTTGGCACCAGGATGATCATGGCCCAAGTGAATAGCTTGCGGTGTTGAAAGAAAAGGCTGGACTCAACTACAATGTTGAATTTACTGCTAGCTATGCGTGGTTTAAACAATTCAAGAATCATTATTCATTACATAATGTGAAAGTGAGTGGTCAGTCTGCAAGTGCTGATGAGAAGGCAGCTGAAGAACTTTTGGAAACTCTAGATAAACTGACTGTGGTGGAAAATTACTTGGCAGAGCAAATATGCAATGTGAATGAAACTTTCCTATTTTGGAAACAGATGTCTGAAAGGACTTTGACCCATAAGGAGGCCAAGTCAATGCCAGGTTTCAAGGCTTTAAGGACAGGATAACAGTCTTGCTTTGGGTCAGTATTGCAGGCTACAAACTGAAACCCTTTGGGTCACAGTGAGAACCCCAGGGCCTTCAATCATATCAGTAAGCACTGATAAAGTACACTGCCACTGTACGTTAGGAGCAATAAGAAGTCATGGATGACCCATCTCTTCCAAGATGCCTTCCTGAATTGCTGTGCCAGCAAAATGAAGAAGTTCTGTTTGGAGAATAACATACCTTTCAAGATTTTCTTATTATTGATACCATATTTTGCCTTGTATAATATGCACCTTTTTGCCCAAATTTGTGAGGGAAAAATAAGGATGTGCTTTATAGGGGGCAGCCATATGGCTCAGTTGGTTAGAATGTGAACTCTGAACAACAACGTTGTCAGTTCAATTCCCGCATGGGATGGTGGGCTGCTCCCTCTGCAACTAAAGATTGAAAACTGCGACTAGACTGGGAGCTGAGCTGCGCCCTCCACAACTAGATTGAAGGACAATGACTTGGAACTGATGTGCCCTTGAGAAACACACTGTTCCCCAATAGTCTCCAATAAAATTTATTAAAAAAAAGAAAAGAAAAGAAAAGAAAGGAAAGGAAATAATACCAAAAAAAGGATGTGCTTTATATATGGGTAGTACCGATTCCGTATCTACATAACGTTTTAATTCTTTTATTTATGCTTATGAGTTAAAAGTGTAACTCTAGAAATCAATAACGATATCCTTATGTAAAACAATACCCTGGAATACGATAATTGGTTTGGTGAATTTACAACATTTACAACGAACTTGCAACAACGAAGAGTTCTTGGCCTTCTATGATGTATAAATAACATAAATTTGTTACCAGTACATAAAATTTCTTGTACCTTGTATCTGTTCTTGTGTTTTGTAATTATTTGTTACATAAAATTTCTTGTAACATATGTTAAAAAATAAATGCTAAAATTCCTTTATAATACAAAAAAAGTACCTAAATGTAAACAAAAATTGGAATTAAAGAATTAAAATGAAAGATTTTTGTCCCTGAAAGTTTGGGCCAAAACTGTGGGTGTGTGTTATACACAGGAGCACATTATACATGGCAAAATACGTAATTCTCCCAGACATCCTCCTTTTAATGGTGATCTTCATCCCAATGTCAAAGTGGTGTTTCTCCCTCCAGACACCGCCTCTTTGATCCCACCACTGGATCCAGGAATCATAGCAGCTTTTAAGGCCTGCTGCCTGAGGTGGACCTTTGCCCAGGCTCTTGCTGCAACTGAGGAAGACACTGATGCAATTCTGGAAGGATTACAACATCTGTGACTGCATCAAGAAGCTTGCTTGGGCTTGGGGTGATGTCACCAAGGAGGGTATAAATGGCATTTATTGGATGGATATTCATCCATGACTTCAAAGGATTTTCCAAGGATAAGAAGGTTGCAAAAACCAACAAGGCTGTGGTTGAGATGGCAAACAGCTTTAACCTGGGTGTGGATGACGGTGACATGGAGGAACTCCTGGAGGTGGCTCCTGGGGAACTGACTGAGGAGTTGTTGGAACTGGAACAGGAATGCATAGCTGAAGAAGAGGCAAGAAGAGCAAAGGAAACTACAGGACAAGAAATAGAAGAATGCCCAAGAAAATTCACACTGAAGCATTTAGCAGAGGCTTTTGCAGACCTCAGCAAGCTTTTTAAAAAGGTTGAAAACATGGATCCCAGCATGGAAAGGTTTTTATTCATAGAGAGGAATGTTCATGGTTCATTATCTGCTTACAAGCAAATCTGTGATGGAAAGAAGAAACAAACCAAGCACACCACCATGGACATATTTCTGAAAAGAGTGACACCTCCTCACGCCCGAGAGCCTCAGGCAGGTCCTTCAGGCGGTCTTCCATAAGAAGGCATTGTTAGCATAGATGGCAGCTCCATGCATGTTATTGCCCCTGAAGACCTTCCAATGGGTCAAGATGTGGAGGTGGAAGCCAGTGATATCGATGATTCTGTCCCTGTGTGGGCCTAGTCTAATGTGTGTGTGTCTTAGTTTTTAACAAAAAAGTTTTTTTAAAAAAAAGTAATAGAAAATAGCTTATAGAATAAGAATATAAAGAAAAAATATTTTTGTATAGTTGCACAATGTTTATGTTTTAAGATAAGTGTTATTACAAAAGAATCAAAAAGTTTAAGTAAAAAAATTATGGTAAGCTAAGGTTAATTTACTGAAGAAAGAAAAAGAATTATAAATTAGTGTAGCCCAAGTGTACAGTGTTTATCAAGTCTACAGAAGTGCAAAGTAATGTCCTAGGCCTTCACATTCATTCACCACTCACTCACCCAGAGCAACTTCCAGTCCTGCAAGCACCATTCATGGTAAGTGCTTTATATTAGTGTACCATTTCTTCTATTAGTTTGGTACAAAAGTAATTGCAATTTTGCAATTATTTTTAACATTTTAAACTGCAATTACTTTTGTAACCTAATATTTCATACCATATTTTTACTGTACCTATTATACGAGGTGTGACAATTAAGTTCGCGAACTTGTTGTAATGATGTGGCTAACCTTTTTGATATCAGAGGGATTATTCGTTATGAATTTTTACCAAGTGGATAAACAGTTAATCAAGTTCACTATTTGAATGTGCTGAAAAGGCTGCGTGAAAAATTTAGACGACCTGAACTTTTGCCAACAATTCATGGCTCTTGCATCATGACAATGCACCAGCTCACACGGCACTGTCTGTGAGGGAGTTTTTAGCCAGTAAATAAATAACTGTATTGGAACACCCTCCCTACTCACCTGATCTGGCCCCCAATGACTTCTTTCTTTACCAAATAATAAAGGCAATATTGAAAGGAAGATATTTTGATGACATTCAGGACATCAAGGGTAATATGATGACCACTCTGATGTCCATTCCAGAAAAAGAGTTCCAAAATTGCTTTGAAGGGTGGACTAGACACTGGCAGTGGTGCAAAGCTTCCTTAAGGGAGTACTTCAAAGGTGACCGTAGTGATAGTCAGCAATGAGGTATGTAGCACTCTTTCTAGGATGAGTTCACGAACTAAATTGTCAGACTCATATGTTTAGCTATACAAATACTTATCATTGTGTTACAGTTGCCTATAATATTTAGTAACATGCTGTACAGATTTGTCACCTCGGAGCAATAGGCTATACTACATAGCGTAGGTATGCAGTAGGCTATACCATCTAGGTTTGTGTAAGTGCACTCTGTGATATTTGCACAACAATATTGCATAATGACGCGTTTCTCAGACCATATCCACATCATTAAGCAATTGGTGCATGACTGTATTTATGCTTGAAAATGTGTGCTAAAGTCAAGTATTTGCCATGTGCTCAGCTCTGTACTTAGGACTGTGAGTTACACAAAGAAAGTCTAAGTTGTGACATCTAGCCTCAAGAAACTTATGATTTAGTGAAGAAACAAGATGTATACAGTATAGATAATATATAATATGTAATATGAAATTAATGAATAATAAATATCATGTAATTTAATGCTGACTTACATGGAATAAAGTAGAAATTCTGTAGCCATTCAGAGAAGAAGATTCATAAGGACTGTAGTGCTCAGACTGCAGGCTTTGTGATAATACCTGATGTAGCTGGGCTTCCTGGGAGAGTAATATTTTCATCAGCAAAGCACTAAGAACTAAGGACCATGGTGGAAAGAACCCAGCTTAGCTAAAGTCAAAGGTGAGTGTTGAAAGGTGATCAAGAGTTAGAAACAGATGAGACATAGACTACCAGACCAATTGGAAGACTTTTTATTCGTTTCTGTTAAAAAGTGGGCACACTGTACATTTGGAATATGGCTTCAGGAAGACTAAAAAGGAGAACACAGAAACGAGAAGGAAGCATTGACAGACCATGGAATTATGCCAGGACTCACGTGGTCAGGAAGCATTTCCTCATCATAAAATTTAAGGTCCATAGTCTAGCATAGCAGCTTTCGTCCCTTTCAGTTCTGTGGGAGCAGTAGGCTTGGCTAGAACTCAAAATGAGCCCATGGTTTACCACATCAGTTCCATGGTATTCAGAAAAACAGAGAATGTCATCTTTTAGCTTAAAAAGTGCATTAACTGCACAGTTGTGGCAGTAATTCATTACATACACGCATAATTACTTAGTACTCAAAGAAATGTTAGTAGTGAAAAATATGTTCAGGCTAATTGTATTTTTTCATCCAATAAAGCATATAAATATAGGAACAGAAGAGATAAATAAATACATTGGTTACTTTATTCATTTCCATTTGAACTTAATCATTCCAAATTGAGGTAAAATGAACCTTACCAAAATCTTGTTTATCCTACCTATTCATCCATATACACAATTAACACACTCACACACACACAGAAACGGAATCATGCGCAAAGTATTGTCTAAATTAAGAACATTATTTTAAATGTGTTACCCAAGTACTACACTTATGTCAATGATTATTCTTCAAAAATTTCTAAAAAGAATGAAAGATCTTATCACAGCAAATACTACTTTTAGAATAATCTCTGAAAAAGAAAAACGAATATTTTCTCTTGATTTTCCTCTCCTATTACTACCATCCATCAGATAGAAGAATGATGTTCAGTTTCAAAAATGAGTTTTACCACCCATTATTTTTTATTGGTTTCTAGAACCATTTACACAATCTCAATCAAATGAGTATTTATAGAAAAATAACAATTGTTATTTGAACTTTTATTTTTATCAAAGACTTTATTTTTAAAGGTCTTATTGAGTTAGTATCAGGTTTCATTTGTTTTTATCCACAGCAGTGTATTCATTACCCTAAAGACTACCTTTTGTGAGAATGCTACAAGTCGGTTGAGTTGAGAAATTATTGGGAGGCTTTAACTCGTCTTTCTCAAGCCTCTGCTTCTTAACCAATCTCCTAAATTTTGACATCATCTAAATATCCTAATGCTTTACATTTTAATGATGATATATCATTTCAAAGTGTTCAGTTTTAATTTCTTAAAGGTTTTTAATAGTTCTTAAACAATTGTATTTTCATTTGATTTTGTTAAACTGTGTAATCACCTACCAAAATGGCTCCACTAGTATTTTTAACTGCTTGAAAGAATTAAATTGATAAAGATTATCATCAGTGTTTCTTATTTCTACTGTTAAAAGGTTATAATTAATAAGTAGTACATCATATCATCACATGAATTTCTTCAATTTACTGAAAGTTAATATCTTTCAAATTGACCATTATCAGTTTTACTGAATGGACATTCAATTCAGTTTTTTAAAAATGATTACCTAATATGTTTCAGAAACTGTGTTAGGCATCGAAAATACCAAAATGAATTTTTGTGTACCCATAAGGAATAACAGGGTGCACAAAATTTAAATAAATAGTTAGGACACATTGAAATGCCACCAGAACAGAGTAAGGTGGGATTAGCCTTTGAGGGAGCTGTTGGTAGTGCTGTCCCAGGGAAAATGAGTCTTGGACTGGACTTTTAAGAATGAATGAGTTCTAGAGTTAGACCAGGGTTCAGAGCACTACAGACAGAGTAGCACCGTGTACAAATTGGGGTGCATCTGAGGCGTCCTTCTCACAAATTCCCACATCATATGAAGAATTTAGATAGTCTGGCCGTGCAGAAATACCATTGCAGGTGGGATATTTGTGGAACCATGGCTCTCTTGAAGCTAATTTTTAGGTAATTCAACTGGAGACTTTTACATTTACTGCAGTTTACACTTTTATAGTATGAATGTTATGGTAGAAATAAATAAAAATACCAGTATAAATAATAAAAAAGAATTACAATAAATTTAGAAAATATCTGTGCTTCAATTAAAAGATTGATTTAAATTGTCCTAGTTAATTTTATTGAAGGTAAATTTGAAACTATTTAGTATTTAAGCCAAGTTGCTATTTATGCTTCTCTTGTGGTTCTCATTACCAGCAAATGAGGGAGACTAAATCTTTGCAGGTTTTCTACTTCAAGCGCTTGCTCTGTACCCATCAAGTTGCTCCCAGGACTTCTGTTCCAGCTGATCATGGGTTAAATGCATTGACGTCTTCACCTCATTTTGACCATTCCTCCTTATCTGCACTCTTACAGTGGCTTCTCCTTGAATCTTAGCATTTCAACAGGGAGTGGACTTAAGTGTGTCTGGTCCAAGACTTACTTTATAGATGAGCAAGTTATGACAGCGGAATTTTAAGAGACTTGTCTAGGGTCATCCAGATGTGTTCATCTGGAGGTTAAGTCAAGACTAGAACAGAGTCTCCTAATTCCTCATGTACCGTGTTTCTCACGAAAATAAGACCTAGCAGACAATCAGCTCTAATGCGTCTTTTGGAGCAAAAATTAATATAAGACCCGGTCTCTAGTATAATAAAACTGGTTCTTATATTAATTTTTGTCCCAAAAGACGCACTAGAGCTGATTGTCTGGCTAGATCTTATTTTCAAGGAAACACGGTAGTTCCCTTTTCGTCATTTTCATCCATGTATCTTTCAGATCTGCATTTATATAGAGGAGCTTTATTATCTATTTGATTGAATCATAAGAAATTGCTAATCTGTGACCATTTTGACCTATAATATGGCAGTTTCATATGGTTCAACCTTATGGACTACATGCTACCCATTAGCCTTCTGTCCCTTATGACCCGTGTTTCTAGAAGACTGCTTTGAATTTGTGCTCAGTGAGAGGCAGCATTGCTGGCTGGGCTGCCTTTTCTTCTCATTTCACAGGTCTGCCTTCTTCTGACTTGCCTTTCAGCTTCACGCTGGTTGGTAACAT
Organism: Rhinolophus hipposideros; assembly: GCF_964194185.1. Lineage (NCBI taxonomy): Eukaryota > Metazoa > Chordata > Mammalia > Chiroptera > Rhinolophidae > Rhinolophus > Rhinolophus hipposideros. The sequence goes on from NC_138063.1 coordinate 53,568,771, forward strand.
CTACTTGATCCCTGGCCTCAGTCACCCTCTCACCACTGAGGCACTTCTCCCCACATCCTTAGTCTTGTCGGACATTTGAGCAGACGCCTTCCAACAAGCCATCTCTACTGGGCTTCTTCCCCAACCTGAGATGAGAAGCAGCAGATCCCCCCAAAGCTACACACTGACTGCACAGTGTCACCTAAGTCGCACATCCCATTTCCCATCCCCCAATTTATTTAACGTGTGCTTCTTCAGTGCTCGTTTAGTCAAAGTTACACACTTTGATGGCTGAGCACGTCACATGTTTGCTTATCTACAGTGGTAACAACTAGAAGTTCAAGCACTCTGTTTAAAGGATTTTGTGAGAAATCACCCGGAAAGAGTCTCAGTACATGTTGGGGATGGGAAAAAACAGGATGGTGCTCTGTGTAACCCGTCTCTGAAATTGTTCCCTTAGTCAGCTTAGTATCCATTCTTGAGGTTCTTTCTTGAAAAGGTGGGAAGCAATATAGTACCAAAAATCTAATAACAATAGCTTTACACATATAATTGTATAAGAACAATTGTATCTGAGTCATTTTGATGGCTAGAGTAAAGGTTCCATAATATTATGGCTAAGAATGTCGGCTTTGTAGTTCTCGTCTGATCTCTGCCTCCTACTATCTATATAACGTTGGGAAAGTTAAATAACATCGCTGTGCTCAGTTTTCTCATCTGTAAAATGGGGATAATAATGATAATGCCTATCATTTGAAATAGTGATGGGCTTTAAATACAATAATGCATCTAAAGTGCTTGGCACTGCCTGGCACACTAAACATACAACAAATGTTAGCCACCATCTTAGTTGCCTTTTTACATGATGTCTCTAAATGTATACACACTGCCTTTCTAGATGTTACCCAGTGCTGAAGCTTTAGAAACTTCATTCAGGGATTTTGCCTTCAAATACATGGGTTCCAGGGACATGCAAAGAGCCTCATTGCTCATGGAGGGAGGGATGAGACAGGCAGTGCAACTCTTGGTATCCTTGCTGAATTCCTGAAGCTGAAAAGGCCCCGAGGAGCAGAGAGATGGAACAGTGCGTGTGTTTCCACTGTGAGATGCCTGCACTGCACACAGCTGCCCAATTTGACCCAGCACTTCTTGGAGTGGCCCCCGAACAAGACTGGCTCTGAATAAAGGGCCAGACTGTGGTGTTTGCGAGGGATTCTCTGTCTGCTGTAACACTCCAAGGCTTGGGTTTGCATGGGAAGAGTCAAAAATACTATTAGGTTGTGCAAAACTAATTGCATTTTTGCAATTATTTTTAACCGTTTAAACCACAATTTTGCACCTACCTAATATGTTTTGCAGAAAATGTTTTCATCTGGAATAAATTATATAGTTTAGATAAAAATATAAAGAAAAATTGGGATTTTAAAATACATGAGAATCCACGAAAAACTTTTTCTACTCCTCAGTTTTTATCTTTTTTTGGTGATGATTGGCTTGATTCCAATGAAAATAATGACTAATGCTCACATAGCACTTCATGCCAAGTACTGTCCTAAGTCGTGTACTCACAGCAGTACTCACAGGTGGGCTGTTGTCCTCATTTCACACCTGGGGAAACAGAAGCACAGAGAAGGTGATTAATTGACTTTTCCAGGGTCTCAGAGCTGGATAGTAGATGGTTCAGAATTTGAGTCCAGGAGGTCTGACTCCACAGTCTGAGCTTCCTGGGCTCAGGAACCACTGGTCCATATTGTACACCAAGTTAGCCTCATTTTAGTTGCAGGGTGAAGCTAGGTCAGGTCACTTGTCATTTTGGTCTTTGTTTTCAAATTTCAGGTTAATGGAAATCGCTGATTCATGTGTATGTCTTAGATAAGAAATGATCGTATTATGAGTGTTGCCCTGTATCTGCCTACATGATAGTCTGCCTAGGTGCGGGCAGGGGTCACTCAACTGGGGCCATCTTTCAGTTCAATATGTGAGGAATGACAACTCTTCCCACCCAAACAGATGCCTGGCCACTCTCTCGGGAGAGCCCAGATTTCCTACTTAATCTTCTCTTGACTGTGGCTTCTTTCTGATTCCTGATTTACTAATGACAAACCTTCTGCCTGGAAGGAACTGTTTGCTCTGTGGCATTTCCCAACTCTGAATAAGCAATTCTGGAGGGATGTGTTTGGACATTTTATTCTGGGGGACAAAAAAACAACTGCTGACACTCACTGTGTACGAAGGCTAGAGGGTGGCCAGACTCGTCTTGATCCAAACCCCCTTTCCATACTCACATACGATTTCACTTATGAAAAAAAATTTTTTTAACACATTTAGTTTTATTTCTTCTTGGAAAAGAGCTCATGAAACTTGAAAAGTGTGTAGAAATAGGAACCCCAGAGCCCTTTACGCAGCCAAGCTTGGCACTGTTTGGATTCAGTTAAACAGTGACACTTGAAGGTTATGAGCCTTTGGTTTCCCACACATTTGACTTCATTTTCAGTAGGGGACACCTCACATTTAATCTTCCATTTTATTCATGATGAATGGGAAGGAGTTAGAAGACACCTTGCTGAGTATGTACAAAACTAACAAATAAAAATGTAGCTTATACAATCACTTAATGGAAGCTGCCAGGTGTCATTCAAAATTAGATTTTGTGGAATATTATTTTCATTAGACTTGGGGGAAAAAACGAATGTTATTGTATATTTTAAACCATGCATAGACCAAAATACTTCCAAAGAGTATGAGAAAAAGCTGGGCTTTAGAATAACATCAGAAATTAATACAGGGGGTGGCCGGTTGACTCAGTTGGTTAGAGTGTGGTGCTAATAACACCAAGGTTGCCGGTTCGATCCCCACATGGGCCACTGTGAGCTGCGCCCTCCACAACTAGATTAAAACAACTACTTGACTTGGAGCTGATGGGTCCTGGAAAAACACACTTAAATAAATAAAAGCTTAAAAAATAAAAGAAATTGTTACAAACATCTTCATAAATACTTTGAACACCATTCTTATCTGTAATCAGTAATGCTTTTAAGAATATATATAGACTCTATCATCTAGCTAGCCATCCATCTGTAAGTAGATGCATTTACAGAGAGTTATTGTTTGATTATAAAAAAACATGATAAGTACATGTTAAAATATTAAATTTTTTTAGGTATTTCAAATAAAGTTTTGCTATCATTTGATTTTGAAATATGTAAATATCTAGAAGCTATAGTAAAGTTTATATAATTAAGTTCCAATGTCTGCACATAATGAAAGCTAAGATGAACTTTTAATTATGGTTATAAAATTTTACCCATTTAAAAATAAAGCTAAATTTTTTTTGAAAAAAAATTTTTTAATTTGTCTTTTATATTATATTGATAGCTGTGAATCTGTTACTTACTTAATAAAAGCTCTTTAGACTCTGTGTGTGAAGTTTTCCTTTCCGAGGACACAAACCTAGGCTTCCTGGTGTCCTCCTTCTGCATATGACTGTGCTCAAATAAGCTGTGCTGGTCAGTGCTCTCCCCAGGGTGTGAGTCTCCCCAAAAGGGATCCCAGGAATTTATCTATGTCTGTTTTACCTTTTGAACTCCTTTACCAACCCTCCACACCCGCCCCCTCTCACAACTACCAATCTGTTCTCTGTATCTATCATCTTAGATTCGCTATGTAAGTGAGATCACACAGTATTTGTCTGTCTCTGTCTGACTTATTTCACTTAGCATAATGTTCTCAAGGTCCATCCATATTGTTACAAATGGCAAGGTTTCATTCTTTTTTTATGGCTGAATAATGTTTCATTGCATATATATACACCACAATTACTTTATCCACTCATCCATCAATGGACACTTAGATTGCTTCCATATCTTGGCTATTGTAAATTATGCTGCAGTGCATATAATATGTTGCATATATTATTTTGAGTTAGTATTTTCTTTTTCTTCAGATAAATGCCCAAAATGGAATTGATGGATCATATGGTAGTTCTGTTTTTAATTTTTTGAGGACTCTCCATACTGTTTTCCATTGTGGGTATACCAATTTATATTCTATACCAATAGTCCCTTTTCTCTACATCTTGAACATCTTTTCATGTACCTGTTGGCCATCTGTATGCTTTTGGGAAAATGTCCATTCAGATATTCTGCCCATTTTTAATCAGATTTTTGCTATTTGCTACTGAGTTGTATCAGTTCTTTATGTGTTTTAGATAATTAGCCCCTACTCAGTGATATAACTTGCAAGTATTGTCTCCTATTCAGTAGGTTGTCTTTGCATTTTGTTGATGGTTTTCTTTACTGTGCAGAAGCTTTTTGGTTTGATATAATCCCACTTGTTTATTTTTGCTTTTGTTGCTTTTGCTTTGGGTGTAAGATTCAAAAAATTATTGCCAAGAGCAATGTCAAGGAGCTTACTGCCTATGTTTTCTTCTAGGAGTTTTATGGTTTCAGGTTCTTCATGCATTTTGAGTTAATTTTTGTGTATGGTATAAGATAGTGGTCCAATTTCATTCTTTTGCATGTGGCTGTCCAGTTTTCCCAACATTTTTTATTGAAGAGACTGTCCTTTCTCCATTATATATTCTTGCCTCCTTTGTGGTAAATTAATTGACCGTATATGTGTGGATTTATTTCTGGGCTCTCGATTCTCTTCCATTGATCTATTTCTGGATTTTTGCCAATACTATATTGTTTCAATTACTAGAGCTTTGAAATATATTTTGAAATCATGGAGTATGATTCATCCAGCTTTATTGTTCTTTCTCAAGATTGCTTTGGCTATTCAGGGTCTTCTGTGGTTCTATACAAATATTAGGATTATTCGTTCTATTTCTGTGAAAATTAAATGCTGTTGAAATTTTGATAGGGATTGCATTGAATCTAATTGCTTTGGGTAGTGTTTTCGGTAGATTGCTTTAGGTAGTATGGACATTTTAACAATATTGATTCTTCCAATCCATAAGCATGGAATATCTTTTCATTTATTTGTGTGTTCAATTTCTTTCATTAATGTCTTGTAGTTTTCAGTATATAGGTCTTAAACGTCCTTAGTTAAATTTATTCCTAGGTATTTTATTATTTTTCAAGCAATTGTAAATGAGATTTTATTCTTAATTTCTGTTTCTGATAGTTCATTATTGGTGTATAGAAAGGCAACAGATTTTTGCGTATTGGTTTTGTATTCTGCAACTTTATTGAATTTATTTATTAGTTCTAACAGTTTTTTCATGGTTCTCTTTAGTGTTTTCTGCATATAATATACTATCATCTACAAGTAGTGACAGTTTTACTTCTCCTTTTCCAATTTGGATGCCTTTTATATCTTTCTCTGGACTAACTGCTCTGCACTTCCAATTATATGTTGAATAAAAATAGTGAAATTTGGCATCTTTGTCTTGTTTCTCATTTTAGGGGAAAATCCTTTAACTTTTCACCATTGAGTGTGATATTAGCTATGGGGCTGTCATATATGGCCTTTACTATGTGGAGGTACTTTTTCTCTCTATCCACTTTGTTGAGAGTTTTTACCACAAATGGATGTTAACTTCTGTCTAATGTTTTTGGTGCATATATTGAGATGATCATATGATTTTTATACTTCATTTTGTTTTGTTTTTTTTATTACTTTCAGGTGTACAAAACAATGTAATAGACATTTATCATTTATGTCCCTCACACAGTGATAACCCTCCTCTCCCCATCTACTACCCCTCTGACATCGCATACAGCCATTACATTTGCACTGTCTCTATTCCTAATGTTGAGCACCATTTACAGTAACCATATATATATATATATATATATATATATATATATATATATATATATATATATGTGTGTGTGTGTATAATTGTAGTTGACATTCATTATTGTTCAGCTTCAGCTTCAGGTGTACAGTGCAGTGATCAGGCATCTACATCATCCCTGAGGTGGTCTCCCTAATGGGACAAGTGTCCATTGGATACCCTACAAAATCTTTACAACACTACTGATTACATTCCCCAAATTGACTTTCTATCCCCGTGGCAATCTTGTGGTTACCGATTGGCTTTCTAATCCCCTCACCTTCTCCCTTATGCTTACCCCCCCTCCCATCTAGAAACCCTCAGTTTTTCCTCTATGTCACTGAGACTGTTTCTGATTAATTCACTCATTTATTCTTTTCTTTAGATTCCACAAATAAGTGAGATCATATGGTATTTGTCTTTCTCTGTCTGACTTATTTTACTTAGCATGATGTTCTCTAGGTCCATCCATATTGCTGCAAATGGTAAGATTTCATTCTTCTTGAAGGCTGCGTAATACTCCATTGTATAAATGTACCACAGTTTCTTAATCCAGTCGTCGACCAATGGACATTTCGATGTTTCCATGTCTTGGCTATTGTGTATACTTCTTCAATAAACATAGGGGTGCATACATTTTTTTGAATTAGAGGTTAGGAGTGAAAGTGCTAAGTCATAAGGTAGCTCTATTTTCAGTTTTTTGAGAAACCTCCATACTGTTATCCTTAGTGACTGCACCAATCTGCAATCCCACCAATAGTGCACAAGGGTTCCCTTTTCTCCACATCCTCGCCAGCACTTGTTGTTTGTTGATTTATTGATGATAGCCATTTTGACTGGGGTTAGGTGGTATCTCATTGTGGTTTTTATTTGCATTTCTCTGATGGTCAATGAGGTTCAGCATTTTTTCATATGTCTGTTTGCCATCTGTATGTCCTTTTTAGAAAAATGTCTCTTCATGTCCTCTGCCCATTTTTCAATTGGGTTGTTTGATTTTTTTGGAGTTGAGTTGACTAAGTTTTTTATAAGTTTTGGATATTAACTCCTTATCGGATATATCTTTGGCAAATATGTTCTCCCACTCAGTAGGATCCCTTTTTGTTTTATTAATGGTTTCTTTAGCTGTGAAAAACTATTTAGTTTGATGTAATCCCACATGTTTATTTTTTCTCTTACTTCCCTTGCCCAAGGGGATATATCAGTAAAAATCTTACTCCATGTAATGTCTGTAAACTTTCTTCCAATATTTTCTTCTAGGAGTTTTATGCTTTCATATCTTACATATAAGTCTTTAATCCATTTTGAATTTATTCTTGTATATGGTGTAAGGAGGTGGTCCAGCTTCATTTTTTTGCATGTATCTGTCCAGGTTTCCCAGCACCATTTATTGAATAGATGGTCTTTACCCCACTGTAAATTCTTACTTCCATTGTCGTAGATTAAATGACCATATAGGCATGGATTTATTTCTGGACTCTCTATTCTGTTCCATTGATCTATGTGTCTATTTTTAAGCCAGTACCAAGCTGTTTTGATTATTGTAGCCTTGTAGTATAATTTGATGTCAGGTATCGTTATTCCTGCCACTTTGTTCTTATTTCTCAAGATTGCCGAGGCTATCCGGGGTCTTTTATGGTTCCATATAAATTTTAGGATTGTATGTTCTATTTCTGTGAAAAATGTCCTTGGTAGCTTGATAGGAATTGCATTGAATATGTATATTGCCTTAGGCAGTATGGACATTTTAACTATATTAATTCTTCCTATCCATGAACATGGGATGTGTTTCCATCTATTTCTATCTTCTTTCATTTCTTTCTTCAGTGTCTTATAATTTTGAGTACAGATCTTTTACTTCTTGGGTTAAATTTATCCCTTGGTATTTTATAGTCTTCAAAGCAATTGTCAATGGGATGTTTTCTTAATTTCTCCTTCTGATGTTTTATTATTGGTATATACAAATGCAACTGATTTCTAAATATTAATTTTGTATCCTGCTGCTTTACTAAACTCATTTATCAGTTCTAATAGTTTTTTGGTGGAATCTTTAGGGTTCTCTATATATAGTATCATGTCGTCTACATATAATGACAATTTTATTTCCTCCTTACCAATTTGGGTGCCTTTTATTTCTTTCTCTTGTCTGATTGCTGTGGCTAGAACTTCCAGCACTATGTTAAATAGAAGTGGAGAAAGTGGGCAACCTTGCCTTCTTCCTGATCTTAGGGGTAATCGTTTTAGCTTTGCCCCATTGAGTATGGTGTTAGCTGTGGGTTTGTCATATATGGACTTTATTATGTTGAGATATGATCCCTCTATTCCCAATTTCTTAAGAGTCTTTTTATTACAAATGGCTGCTGGACTTTATCAAATGCTTTTTCTGCATCTATTAATATGATCATATGATTTTTATTTTTCATTTTGTTAATGTGGTGTATCACATTAATTGATTTGCGGATGTTGAACCACCCTTGCATACCAGGAATGAATCCCACTTGATCAAGGTGTATGATCTTTTTAATGTATTGTTGAATTCTGTTTGCTAATATTTTGTTGAGAATTTTTGCATCTATGTTCATTAGGGATATTGGTCTGCAGTTTTCTTTTTTTGTAATGTCTTTGTCTGATTTGGGGATAAGGGTGATAGCAGTCTCATAAAAAGTGTTTGGGAGCCTTCCTTCCATCTGGATTTTTTGGAAGAGCTTGAGGAGAATTGGTGATAATTCTTTTTTGAATATTTTGTAGAATTCACCTGTAAAGCCGTCTGGTCCAGGGCTTTTGTTTGTTGGGAGCTTGTTAATTACTGATTCAATTTCCCTGGTTGTAATCAGTCTATTCAGGTTTTCCGTTTTTTTTTTGAGTTAACCTCGGAAGGTTGTATGCTTTTAGAAAATTGTCCATTTCTTCCAGATTGTCAAATTTGTTGGCATATAGTTGCTCATAGTAATTTCTTAGTATTCTTCACAGTAATTTCTTAAAATTTTTTGTATTTCTTTGGCGTCTGTTGTCACTTCTCTTTCATTTCTGATTTTACTAATTTGGGTCCACTTTTTTTTTTTTTTCATGAGTTTGGCTAAAGGTTTTTTGATTTTCTTATTCTTTTCTAAAAACCAACTCTTGGATTCATTGATCTTTTGTATTGTTTTTCTGGTCTCCATTTCATTTATTTCCACTGTGATCTTTATTATGTCCTTCCTTGTACTCCCTTTGGGCTTATTTTGCTGTTCTTTTTTTAGATCCGTTAAGTGTGAAGATAAAATGTTGATTAGTGATTTTTCTTGTTTCTTTAGGTAGGCCTGCAGTGCTATGACTTTCTTCTTAGAACTGCTTTTGCTGCATCCCATAAATTTTTGGGTCATCGTATTTTCAGTTTCCTTTGTCTGGAGATATCTTTTGATTTCTTCCTTGATCTCATGGTTGACCCATTCATTATTAATAACATGTTGTTCAGCCTCCTTGAGTCTGTGTGTCTTCCAATTTTTTTTCCTTTAGTGATTTCTAATTTCATAGCACAGTGGTCAGAAAAGACATTTAGTATGATTGCAATTTTCTTAAATTTATCAAGACTTGTTTTGTAGAATAACATGTGGTCTATCTTGGAAAATGTTCCATGTACACTTGAGAAGAATGTTTATTCTGCAGTTTTGGAGTGAAATGCTCTGAAAATATCGATTAAATCCAACTGGTCCAATGTTTCATTTAAGGCCATTGTTTCCCTATTGATGTTCTGTCTGGAAGACCTGTCCCTTGTTGTTAAAGGTGTGTTGAAGTCCCCTACTATGATAGTGTTACGGTTGATCTCTGTCTTTATGTCAGTCAATATCTGTTTTATATATTTAGGTGCTCCGATGTTGGGTGCATAGATGTTTACTAGGATTACGTCCTCTTGTTGGATCGTTCCCTTTATTATTATGTAGTGCCCATCTTTTTCTTCTAATATATTCTTCATTTTAAAGTCTATTTTGTCACATATAAGTATTGCAACTCCAGCTTTTTTCTGATTTCCACTTGTATGGAACATCTTCCTCCAACCCTTCACTTTGAGCCTGTGTGTGTCTTTTGATCTGAGGAGAATCTCTTGTATACAGCACATACGAGGGTCTTGCTTTCTTATCCACTCAGCCACCCTATGTCTTTTTATTGGAGCATTTAATCCATTTACATTTAAAGTGATTATTGATAGGTACATAGTTATTGCCATTTTTTAATTTGTAGTTATATTGTTTTCATCTTTCTTCTGTTTATAGAAGCCCTTTTAATATGTCCTGCAATGCTGGCTTGGTGATAATAAATTCCTTTAGCTTATTGTTTTCTGGGAAGCTCTTTATCTCTCCTTCAATTTTAAATGATAGCGTTGCTGGATAAAGCAATCTAGGTTGTAGGCCTTTGTTTTCCATCACTTTGAGTATCTCCTGCCACTCCCTCTTGGCCTGCAATGTTTCTGTAGAAAAGCCATTTGATAGATTTATAGGAGTTCCCTTGTATGTAACCCGCTGTCTTTCTCTTGCTGCTTTTAGGATTCTCTCTTGTCTTTAACCTTTGCCATTTTAACTATAATGTGTCTTGGTGTGGACCTGTTTGGGATTATCCTGGTTGGAACTCTCTGCACTTTCTGGGCTTGTATGTTGGTTTCCTTCACCAGGTTAGGGAAGTTTTCAGTCATTATTACTTGAAATATGTTCTCGATCCTTTGCTTCCTCTCTTCACCTTCTGGTATTCCTATGATGCGCATGTTGTTGCACTTGATGTTATCCCAGAGGTCTCTTAAATCATTTTCATTGTTTTTTATTCTTATTTCTTTTTGTTGTTCCGTTTGGGTGATCTCTGCTAACTTGTCTTCTAAGTCGCTGATTCAATCCTCTGCCTCATCTAACCTGCTGGTAATTCCTTCAAGTGTGTTTTTTATTTCAGTTATTGTATTCTTTAGTTCTAACTGGTTGTTCTTTATGATTTCTCTATCCTTCTTTATTTCGTCACTGAGCTCCTTAAACATTCTTATCATCAGTGTTCTGAACTCTGTCTCTGATAGGTTGGTTATCTCTATTTCATTTGGTTCCAATTCCGTATGTTTCTTCTGTCTTTTAATTTGGGACATGTTTCTTTGTTTCCACATTCTGGCTGACACTCTGTGTTTGCTTCGATGTATTAGGTAGATCCCCTAGGGTTCTTAGTTTTGGCTGGGTTATCTTATGTAGTATGTGTGCTTTATATTTGACTTGCACCACTTCCCTATTCTCCTGTGCGTGTGCTCCAAAAGTAATCCTTGTGTTGTTTGTATTGTCCTGTTAAAGTTGATCTTTATTTGCTTTTGGCTTGCCAGTAGGTGGGATTGACTCCTACGCTGACTAGTTTGAGATTTGTCTCTGCCCACAGTGGATGATCTGCTGCGTGTGGGTTGACCACTTAAATTAGGCTTGGCCCCTATGTGCTCTTGTGCCTGTAGAGAATTACCTCTGGGTGTGACACTTGTAGGCCAAACACGGTAGTACTCTGGTTTGGTCTGGAGTTGGCCTCTGCATGTGTTGAATCTTGTGTCTCTTGGTCTGGGCCCTGGTGTAGGGCAATTTCAGAACAAAGCAAATCACCAAGCATAACAACAACAAAAACAACAACAACAACAAAGAAAAAACCAAATACACTCACATGTAAAAACAACCGATCACCCACACCCAACACAGGCAAAAATATCAAAACTACAAAAACAAAACAAAAGGAAAAAAGCAGCACCAGTCTTGGCTTAAGCCCACCAAGTAATCTCCAGGTTGTCCTCTGCTGTACCAAGGAGTCCTCTGTGTCTTGTGCAGGCAGAGCCGGTCACGTAGTGCCCAGAGTGACCCTGGGACTGCAGTTCTAGATGAGTGGGGGTACGGCGTCTGGATGGTAGTTTTTACAAATTCAGTGCAGATTCTGATTTTGCCTGTACATATGCGCACTGAGAGTAACACAGCCAGCCCTGTGCCCAGGTCTCCTGAGTCTTAGGGCTCTCCTGAGTCTAGGTCTTTTGTGTGTGTGTGTGTGTGTGTAGGACCAGAGATTTCTGAGCTGCTGAAAACCCAGAGCTGTGTCTGCAGTCTGCTGATGACCCCTGAGTGTGTCTCCGCAGTTGTAATTGCCCCGCCCTAGGCAGGCCAGAAAGGGTGGGGGATAGGAATGGAGGAGTCTTCTCTCTCCCAGCCCCACAGTGTCACACTCTCCCTAGCCTCTTCCATGGGTCACAGCAGCTGCAAACCAGGTCTTCCCAGATCTTGAGCGCTACTGCGCCTCTGTAATCTGACACTACTCCTCAGTTCAGGGGCCAGCTTGAGTCTCTGGAAGGGTAAGGGTAGGATTGGGGGAGTGGGGGGAGGGGCCCAGGTATGGAGTTTGTGTCCTATGTCTGACCTACGGCCCAGCTGGAGGTCTCAGTTGAAGCTACTGCCTCAAAGGAGGCTGGATATGCTGTTCTCTCAGCAGGAGAGATCAGCTGTGGGACGCAGGGAAAGAGCCCACCTCCTGGCTCTTGTGGTCTCTGTTATGTCCTGGGACCCCCTGCATCTCTGCAGCCATGGAGGCAGGCCATGTCTCCACTCCACTCCCTTCCCTCTTCCCCTGCTCACCCAGTTTGCCCACCTTCAAGTAATCCTCCCCTGCATCTCTGTGTGATGACCAGAGTCCTTTGATGGGTTATAGATGTTCAATTTATGGTAAGTTCCAGAGAATTCAAGAAAACTACCTGGCTGCCGCCATTCCTATGACGTCACTCCATTTTGTTACTGTAGTATATCATACTGATTGATTTGTGGATGTTGAATCATCCTTGTGTCTCTGGAATTACTCCCACTTCATCTGGTGTATGAGCCTTTAAATGTATTGTTGAGTTTGGATTGCTAATATGTTGTTGAGGATTTTGACATCTATGTTTATCTGGAATTTTCTTTTCTTGTGGTGTCCTTGTCTGGTTTTGGTATCGGGGTAATGCTGGCCTCATAAAATGAATTTGAGAGTTCCCTCCTCTTCTATTTTTTGGAAGAGTTTAAGAAGGATGGATATTAATTCTATGAATGTTTGGTAGAATTCATCAGTGAAGTTGTCTGGTCCTGGACTTTTGTTTACTGGGGTTTTTTTTTTTTTTTATTACTGGTTTATCTCTTTACTAGGAATCAGTCTGTTCAGATTTTTTATTTTGTCATGTTTCAGTCTTGGTAGTTTGTAGGTTTCTAGGAATTCATCCACTAGTCTAGGTTGTCCAATTCGTTGGCATTAATTATTCATTATTCATTTTATAATTCTTTGTATTTCTGTGGTATCAGTTTTAACATTTCTTTCATTTCTGATTTTATTTGGGCACGCTGTTTCTCTTGGTGAGTTTAGCTAAGGGTTTTTCAATTTTATTTATTTTTTCAAATCAGCAGTTCTTTGTTTCATTGGTCTTGTCTGTTGTCCTTTTAGTCTCTATGTAATTTATTTCTGCTATAATCTTTATTTTCTTTCTTCTGTTAGCTCTAGGCTTCATTTGTTCTTCTTTTCCTAGTTCCTGTGTAAATTTAGGTTGTTTGTCTGAGGTAGGCATTTGTCACTTCCCTCTTAGAACTGCTTTCGCTGTATCCTGTATGTCATGTGTCCATTTTTGTTTGTCTCAATGTGATTTTTTATTTCTCTTTTGATTTCTTCTTTGAATCATTTGTTGTTCAGTAGTATGTTGTTTAATCTCCACATATTTGTAAATTTTCCAGTTTTTTTGCATGTGATTAATTTCTGGTTTCATATCATTGTGGTCAGAAAAGATACTTGATGTGATTTCTGTCCTTTTCAATTCATTAAGACTTGTTTTGTGGCCTAAGCTATCATCTGTCCTAGAGAATGTTCATATGCGCTTGAAAATAATGTATATTCTGCAGTCGTTGGATGAAATGGTCTGTATATATGTGTTGAGTTCATTTGTCCTAACATGTTGTTTACAGCCAATGTTTCCTTATTGATTTTATATCTGGATGATCTATTCATTGATGTAAGTGGGGTATTAAAATCCCCTATTGCTGTCTATTTCTCCCATTGGGTCTGTTTATATTTGCTTTACATATTTAGGTGCTATGTTGGGGGCATATATATTTACAAACATTATGTGCTCTTGTTAGATTGATTCCTTTATCATAATATAATGCCCATGTTTGTCTATTACAATATTTCTTTAAAGTCTTTGTTTTATAGTCTGTTTTGTCTGATATAAGCATAGCTACTTTAGCTTTCTTTTGGCTTTCAATATCTTCTTCCATCCCTTCACTTTCACTCTGTGTGAGTCTTTATATCTAAAGTGAGTCTCTTGTAGACAGAATATAGACGGGTCTTGTTTTTCACCCATTCAGCCACTCCATCTTTTGATTGGAGAACTTAGTCCATTTACATTTAAAGTAATTATTGATAGGTATGTACTAATGCTATTTTGTTAATTGTTTTCTTGCTATTTGTGGTTCCTCTCTGTTCCTTTCTTATTCTCTTGCTCTCTTCCTTTGCTGACTTTCTTTAGTGGTGTGCTTATCTTCCTTTCTCTTTATCTTTGTGTATTTACTACTATAGGTTTTTGCTTTGTGGTTGCCATTAGACTTACATATAACAACTTATACCAATAGTAGTCTATTTTAAGTCAATAACAACTTAAGTCTGATCCCCTTCTAAAGCTCAACATTTTACTCCCCCCACCCCCCATGTTTTATGTTTTTGATATCACACTTTAGGTCTTTTTATCTTGTGTATTTATTAACTAATTATTATAGTCATAGTTATTTTTACTACTTTTGTCTTTTAACATTCATACCAGTTTTATAAATGATTAATCCACTACCTTTACTATAAATTTATCCTTCCAGTGAGATTTATTCTTTCACGTGCTCTTGTTACTAATTAGTGCCCTCCTTTTCAGCTTAAAGAAAGCCCTTTACCATTTCTTGTAACACTGGTTTAGTGGTGATGAATTCTTTTAGCTTTGGTTTGTCTGGAAAACTCTTTCGCTCTCATTGAATTCTGAATAACTCTGTTGAGTAGAGTATTCTTGGTTGGAAGTTTTATTTCCTTTCAACACTTTGTCTACATCATGTCACTCTCTTCAGACCTTCATAGTTTCTGCTGAAAAGTCTACTCATAGTCTTACGGAAGTTCCCTTGTACATAACAAGTAGTTTTTCTCTTGCTGCTTTTAATATTTTCTCCTTGTTTTTAACTTTTGACAATTTAATTATGATATGTCTTGGTGTGAGTCTCTTTGGGTTTGTCTTCTTTGGATCTCTCCAGGCTTCTTGGATCTAGATGTCTGTTTTCTCCTCCAGGTTAGTGAAGTTTTCAACCATTATTTCTTCTAATAAGGTTTCTGCCCCTTTCTCTCTCTTCTTCTTCTGGGAGCCATATAAATTTGAATGTTAGTCTGATTAATGTCTTATAAGTCCCTTAAGGTATCATATATTTTTTCATTCTTTTTTGTTTTTGCTCTGATTGGGTGGGTTCTACTGCTTTGTCTTTGAGTTAACTGATTCTTTCTTCTGCTTTATCTAGTCTCCTGTTGAACTCCTCTAGTGCTTTTTTCAGTTCAGTTGTTTTATTCTTTAGTTCATTTATGAAAATATTTATACACAATTGGTTTGGGTAATCACTGAGTGCTTAGCTATGCAGCACATATCATTCTGTGGTTTCACATGGACTATCTCATTACACACACAAACACACACACACATGAGATTCCCTTCATGACAATCCCCATGAAATGGGTGAAGAAGTTCAGGTAGAATAACTGGCACAACATCACATGACTTATACCAGGGGAGCAGGTACTTCCCTCTAGAACTCACACTCTAATCCACAATGTAAAAGTATTCACACATGAAACAATTACTCTAAATCTGTATCAAGTTAGATATAAAAGGGATTATGAGAAGTACTATAATCAACAAGGAAAGAGTCAGAAATTGATAAAACACGTGTATAGGAACTCAAAAGGCAAATCCACTAAGGTATTCTGTGCAGGGGTAGATTTCCTGGGGTGTCACTGTGTTTACACTGTTAATACAGTAATTGATGCTCATTACCTATATCCTGGGTCTTCAAAAAGAGAGGTGAAATTCAATTTTTTTGAGAAGTGAGGGATGTATGGAATGCTTCTGAAAGATTTCTATGCAAAAGTCATCTATGCAAAAAAAAGGTTTTTTGCTGAAAAACTTAAACCTTTTAGTTTCTAGAAATCTTTGATTTAGATTGACAGGCTCTCTGGAATCTCATTATCTGTCAGTTTACCTCATATTTAACTGCAGTAGTTAATGCCTAAAGAAGAGTAGTCTCCAGATGGAAGTGATTTGTAATCTATCCATTATGGTCATTGATGTCTAAAAATAACAGCTTCGTTTCTAGAGTTACTCTGCTTAGTAGAGTCTTGCAAATTTTTCAGTACAATTCTGGGGAGTTCACATTTTTGCTTCTACTTGGCTTGTTAGCCACTTTACTCCTTCTTAAATTCAGCTATCCCTGTCGTTCTTTTGGTTTTTCCAGCACTTTTGATTATACAAAATGTTTTTGTAAATAACAACCCATTTCAATTAGCTCATGAGAAAAAAAACATTCCATACTCTTTAGAAAAGAAGTTTTTATATAAAAAGTATGTTAATGAAAAGAGGGTTCAAATCTTATAAAACGTAACATTTTCTGATGTGTATAGCGAGATAAATCCTACAATAAGAACTTAAAACTTGGAAATATTACAATGTTCTCTTCATCCTTTGGCTTTATTGAAAACTTTAAAAGTTATTTGTTGAAAAAAATCACTTTCTGTTCATTACTAGATTTGTTATTGGATCATGTGTTACAGGTCCCCTTTCTATTCGTTACACCCTTCGTGCTAATAGTCATTTGTGTGTATCAGGTCACCCCAGAATGAAGCCAAAATAAATAAATAAATCATAAAAGCATAAAGGTCATATCAAAATAAAAAGCCATTTTACTTTTCCTAAACATTAGGAATCAGAAAGCCAAATACATTTTTTACCACTCTTTTTTTCCTTTGGACCTCTTGTAAGTTTATGATGTGTATGAATAGTTTCAGAGAATGTTAAAGTGATTTTATAAATGAATCCCAGGACGATGGTGGGGTTTATCCAAATTTACACACATTAGGGGCAAAATCATGACTAGAAACTACATCCCTTTTCTTCTGGAACCAGTATTCTTGCTACTCATGTCAGATGGCACGAAATTCAGTGAGAATTTTTCACTTTTAAGGTACAGTTAACTATACAAACTAAAATCACAGTAAACTTTCTCTGTTATCCCAGCTGACCTACTGCAGGAACTGTGGCAATACAGTGCCTTCCATACCTGTGAAGGCCTGGATAACAGGATTTCAGACTAATAATGATTTCATTTTATTGTACCTTGTGTTCAGAATTCAGCAAACACGTGCTATTTGTCATGAGAACTTTATAAAAGGCATATAAGCAGAGAGATATATTAATCTTCTAAGCAGCATCTTCATCTGAACAGTACAGTGGGAATGTAAAGGGTATGCTGATAAAAAGAGGGTTCAAATATTAAGGGTTACAAGATAAAGAGAATATCCTATCCTTCTGCCTATAATATAATTAGCACTTTGAAATTGTTTTTTTACTTAATGCCTTTCTTCATGATCTTCTTTGCAAGTTGTTTAATCAAAATCAAGTAGGTAAATTAGATGAGCACCTACATATGTTTTAAAGGTTGCCAAGGATTTCACCCTTCCCAGAAGAGCAGACACTCACATAGCACTCATTACTCACTAAAAGCTTCAGACATATGTACTCACTTAATCCTCACAATACTCCAGCAGGGGATACTGTTAGTGTCCTTGTCTTATGGACTAACAGACTACATGCAGCGATGAAGGCCACACAACTGATTGGTGGTGGGTTCAGGTCCAGAGTCTGGCCCTGGGGTCTACACTCTTCATGTCCTAACTCTACTGCCTCTGGGTCTCAGAATCTACACCTTCCTACCAGCTTGTTTGGTACCTTAAATTCCCATTACTAGCTTTCTTCCAATGGGTTACTGTGTTGCCTACAAACAAGTGCTATTCAGAAAGAGAATCTCATAACCACCTATTACATTATAAATAAAGTGAATAGTGACTGTTGAGGTGGGAAGGAATAGTAGTTTGACTATATCTGCTTTAAGAATTGAAAAGTTTTCCTTTTGACCCATTATTATTTTTATCGTTGGAACAGATGAGCATAGTTGAATATCAAGGAAGAGTTAAATTCTCTGGAATATCTGAACCATAACTCATTCATGGTTCTATAGATAAGGTTACTTACGTGTCCATATTCTCCTAGATATGGTCCATTTAGTTCTCCTATTTTCAGTTTTTTCATCAAAAATAGTACTAACTGCAAACTGAGTGAGCATCCATTAGATCATTATTCAAGTCTTCAGAGCCTGGAGTCACATCTGCAGAGGTGGTGTGATATTACAGAGAAACAATGTAGGAACAGTCTTAGCTTCTCTTCCCCTCAATGTGTATTAGCAATAAAACCTTGGGAAACATCACTCAATATCTGGGGCTTTGATTACATCATCTGTAAAAATGAATGCTAGCAAGATCATGTCTGAAATGCCGTTCCTGCACAGAGAACAAGTAAAGAATCATGACAAAGGTATTCTTTAATCGGTGCAATAGGTACATTGATTAAAATTCACATAGAAAATAAAAATCTCTTTTCTCAAGAACCTATTTTTATCAGTTTTCATCATGGATTGGGAGATACATTCCAGTAGGAACAGTTGGAGACTGTTAAGAGAACTAGAAACAGTCTGTAGATGTCATGGATGGACCAACTCTTCCTAGTCCAGTAATAGTGGAATTAGTGGAGTGGAGAAAAACACACTGTGGGTTGGAGAATGGGTCTTATGGCATTGCCAAACAGAAGGCAAGTGATTATAAGCAATAGTTACCATGGAAGCAACTTCCTTGTTTACCAACTTTATACTTTCCTAATAGTTTGTCATTGCACCTAGAATTTCCATTATTAGATCTCTTCCCATAACTCGCAAATATGTGGTATCCGTATTATAAGTCACAACTGAACATTACATGTACCAGGAGTGCCAAAAAATGTATGCATATAACTTGTATTCATCTTTTGTTATTGGTATACAAGTATATTGAGTATTACAATTTTAATACAGTTTTTTCCTTTCTTAAAATGTGTATACATTTTTTTGGCATCTTCTGTACATGGTGATGTTGATGGTGGAGGCAGGATGGAATAATAGTCATTTGATGAAGTGCCTTGAGATTGATTGGTAAATTTTATTACAGATAGGGACCTGCTGACAGGAGCTTGTGTGGCAGGGGCTCAAATTCATGGAGCAGCCTGAAAAGGAGAAATTACCTGGAATAATAGGGTGTTCTTTCCATTCACTATGATCTACCTCTAGCTGTTCTGTAAAGAGTCAGATCTGATAGTCACTCAGTTCTTTCAGGAGCAAAAATGCAAGTTAATGAAAATGGAAGTATGGGGATTATTGGATCATTCACTCATTCAGGTAGAATTTCCTGAACACCACCTAGGTGAAAACTAGGATAGCCTGGAAACTGGGATATCACAGTGAACAAGACACAGTCCCTACCCTTAAAGCAGTTTATCAACCAAAATTTTGCTGAAATCAGACATTTTTACTTGAATATTTTTGCAATCTAATTCATTTCCTTTCATCATACCATAAAAATTTAATTGTACAGTCATTAACAAAAATCAAGATGGAAAGTATCAACTGGGGATTATTTTTTCCACTCATTTGAAGAAGGGGTCTGTAGCTTACTGAGCTAGTGAAAGATGTCTTTAATAATTTGTTGTTGTTGAGATAGACAGATAGATAGATAGATAGATAGATAGATAGATAGATAGATAGATAGATAGATAGATAGATACATAGATACATAGATACATAGATACATAGATACATAGATACATAGAGATAGAGATATCAGAACATGGATTATTAGCTCTGCTTGTACCTTTTTACAGCTTTTGGTTTTGTACAGCCTTTGGTTTTCTTCCTTAGGGTTTCGGATGGTTTGTGTTACATTTCTTGGATGTAATATAAAAATGTCTCTGTGATAAATTTCTATTTTTTAGCTTCTTTTCATGTGCTGTTACCTAAAATTATCCTGTAGGGACTTGAAGCCAACCCCTGACGTAGAGGAATTTTTGCATTCATACTCTCTTGTGCAGAGATTTATCCTTGTGTATTCTGCTTATATACTGGGCGTGCCAAAAAAATGTATACACGTGACTTGTATTCATCTTTTGTTATTGGTGTATATTGAATATTACAGTTTTAATACAATTTTTTCCTTTCTTAAAATGTGTATATATTTTTTGGCACCCTCTGTTTTTGAATCCTAATACATTAGCCTTCTTTCAGAGCAAATATCTAAAATTTTTTATTATGCCTCGTTGTATTTAGAAAACAATGTTTTTTGTCAAATTTAATGTGTGTTAACTCTGGCTATGTAAATATTTTAAGGTCTTAGAAAAAATAAATGCTTACAGTTTTGTTGCAGGAACCTTTTTGGCTCTTTAAAATGAAAATTTTTCAGCTATACATTGGAGGATGGGTCCTTACCTAACCATATTTGCGTAATTATTCCAATTGGCCCCTGTGAAGTATGGTGCAGTGGTTTGAGCTCAAGATTAAAAAGACTTGAGTCAGTTCTTGGCCAGACACAGTCTCTTAGCCACCTTGTCTTTGAAATTTCCCATCTATAAAATGAGAATGCTAATACCTATTTCACGGAGTTGCTCTGAGAAATGAATTAGAAAACATGCATGAAAAAGCTTGGTGAGCTAAAAAAAAAAAAAACGACACAATAAATGTGACTTATTAGTGGTGGCCAAGTTCAAATACTAGAACCAGAAAGGGGCTTGAATTACAATAAAAATTAGCAGGTAGCACAAAGACACTTCGACGTGCACATAGCTGACAACTCCGTTCCTAACCTGGGAAACCTAAGTAACTCCAAGGTGTAAATGACTGATGACAGACTACTCATGTGCTACCCCTAGCAGGTATGTCTGCATTTTTAACTGACTCAGAACTTGTGATTACAGGATTGATAGTCTACAAGTTAAATTTTAAATATCAACCCAGTAAGTGACCAAAACTTATCAGTGGTTTTTATATCTGTTTCAAATTAAGACTTTAAGTATAGGGGAAATATGTTTTATTTTTCCTTATCAACATTTACTCTTATATGCATTTTTGCAACATGCTATGTCTGTGATCAATACAAATAAAGCATTCCCTGACTTATGTGTAAACAATTGGATTTTGAAATATCTAAATAGTGAACTATAGCTCTCAACAACTCTTAAAGTTCTTTTGTGTCTCCCAAACCAGGGAGCCCAACCTAGGACGGAGAAAGCCTTACTATTTACCTTAAATAATGTAGAATTCCTGAAATTGCCACGCATCTTTTAATAGATATGCACATTTAATGTGAGAGCATTCTCCTCCCATACAATCCTATACCCTCAAAAATCTATTATTAAAACAGCACTACATCAAGACTGGAGAAAATACAGCATTTTGTGGGAAATTAACATTACGTTGCCTCAAAAAAAGAAAAGAGCAGTTGTAGGCATTTCCTTGGCTAATTGTGTAATTCTTTTAAAAACATTCTTTTTACATAACGAACAAATTACTGAATTCTTTGAAGATATACCTTGTCTTTTGTGAGAATGATACACTACTTTGTGATATAAACGTAATTAAAGGGACTGAAAAGCTGCGTGCTAAGTAACATGGAAAGGAAATTCTGAATTGCACACAATAGAATCATCAAGCTACCAGGTCTTTGTTTATTCCAGCATTTTTTGAGGGAAACCTAGCGGATGCTACTTCCAGAAGGGTGGAGAGCACGATGCATTTCAAAATTAATTTTTTTTAATAAATAAAATAAGTGTTCTCATTAGGAATGCATAACAGGAAACATGTTCAAGAATATGCATAGTGGCACTGTTTATAAGAACAGAAAGACTGGAAATAACCCAAATGCCCACTAACAGGACGATGGACACATGACATGTGGAATACCCACACAATGACGTATACAGCAGTGAAAAGGAATGAATTACACCCACACCACAACATGGATGGATCTCAGTATCTTCATGTTCAATGAAGAACTGAAGTATTGAAAAGGTGTACGTAATACAATATCCTTCTGTAAAGTTCAAAAACAAGCAAAGCTGAATACTGTATTATTTCAGCATACCATATATTTGTGATAATTTTTTTTAAGAGAAGAGAATGATCATCACAAGATTCAGGGTAGTGGAGAGGAGGCAGAGAAAAGGCAAGTAAAAGTCCATAGGTAAATGTCAGTTGTTAATCATGTCTAGTGTGGGGGGGATGGGAGAGGGCTCATGGTGTTCATTGTATTATTAAACAAATAAATAATAAAATAAAACAAAGGAAGACCATGTGAGAACCAATGGTGGCCATGTGTCATTACCCAATTCTATTCACCTGCAGTCTACATTAAAAAGAAATTAGAGTTTTCTAATTTATTAACATATATTCTTTTCTTTGTGTCGCATCCTCTCTTAAAGGGAAATTTTACACAAATGATATCAAAGGGGCTATGTGAGCATAATGCACAAAAACTTTACTTGAAATTTATTGTAATAGATAACAATGCTTTAAGATTTTGTGGCACAAAGTTATTGAGAGTATTACCTCCCGGAAGACAGATTCTGATTATGTAGACGACATGGTAGAAGATAAATTAATGTCTGTAAATGTAGTTAACTGTCATTCTGTAAATTTCATATCGTATTCCAGCAGTTATTCTTGCAGTTAATCAGACTAGAATTCCAGAAATGGCTGCCTCTCCCATTCTTTGTTTGTTAAGAATATGTATAATCCAGGTTATTTTAAAAGTATTTAAAACTTTCAACATTCCACAGAAATGGATGTAGAAGGAATACTGCTTCCTGGAGCCAGGCTGCCTGAGTTCAGAGTCCAGCTCTGCCTTTCTAAGCAGCAGCACCTCACTGAGCCAGAGTTTGTTTCTCTCTGAAATGGGCATGATAATGGTACCTACCTCACAGAGTTGTTGTGAGGATTAAATGAGTTAATATACATAGAAGGTGTTAGGTTTAATATTTGCACATCACAAGTACTCCATATTAGCTATTCAGAGAAAAACATTTTGTAATCTAACTTTTATGTTATGTTTTTGCAAAACCAAGATCTCAAAGTGATTGCATTGATACATGTAACTGAGTCCACCCCTTTTTTAATGAACACATTTTCTAGACCAGCACTGACCAAATACAGAAAATATATAATGTGAGCCACAAATGTAAACCACATATGTAACTTTACATTTTCTAGTAGCAACGTTTTTTGAAAGTAAAAAGAAACAAGTGAAATTTAATGTTTTACTTGTTTTACTTAACACAATATATCCAAAGTATTTCAACGTGCAATTTCTAGAAATTATTGAGAAATTTTACAACCCGTTTTCATAATCGATCTTTGAAATCCAATGTATTCTACAGGTACAACACATCTTAATTTGAGCAAAAGGCACCTCAGGAGCTCAAAAGCCACCTGTTGCTAGTGGCTGCCATATCAGACAGGCAGGTCTGAACCAGAGGGTACAGGCAAAAGAAATTTCTTCTTAACGAGCCTTAGCGTTAGTGGTACTGACAGGTGCAGGGCCAGGTGAGAAGCACCATTTTTGGCTGTTCATTGTGTTTCTCTGAGCCTCCACTTGTACCTTCATGCCCACATGGCCCTCCCAGCCTGTGTTCAGTGGAGGGTGGCATTCGCTGAAGAGTGGCCACTGCCTGGGCCTGACAGTTATGCTTACCCATTGAGGGGCGCAGGCACACTAGTCTTTGCCCTCCCAGTGCTGACGAGAATCTCTTGTACTCTTAGAACCTTCTCTGCAATGCTCTTTTGTCTTCAGGTCACTGGGTAGGTTGTTCATCTGAATGGGCATGACCCCTAATCCAGCTGACTGCTTCTAAGTCTCCCAGCTCATTCACCTGACATTGGGACTGATTTCAATCACATGGCCTTTTTCCACATTTATAGGTAGTGTTACAGACAATCATGTTCTCTGTGTATACGTCAGGTATAACTGCGAGACCTTACCTCACCAGACCGTCATAAAAACACCCCTACAATTATCGAACGCTGCGAAAAGCCTAGTGCTCTGCTTTTTAAACACATTCTTCTTGATTGCCGCCTTTGCCCAAAAAGAGCCACATCATTATGTATTGCTCAAGCAGAGACAGATTGTGTAATTTTGTTCTTTTCGTTTTCTTTTATGCGTGTACTTTTTAGGGCATTTAGTAATTCACTGAAAACATACAAATTAGTATTTTGCTTCTGAGCCAAGAAACTGGCTCTGGTCTGTGTGTGTTTAAAAGGACTGTATTCTGAATCTGAATACAATACATGAAAAAAAACAAAACTATTCTTTTTCAGCCTCAGTGGAATTGTAAAAAAAATAAAGCCAGTACCTGATTTCTGAGCCTTCAAGGAACTCGCTGTGCATGTTCTGTTGAATTAGGAGGAAGCTGTGCAGGCCTGGGTGTCCAGTACATAAGAAAGTCAGAAAAGTGGGAGGAAATAAATGATTCACAGTGTACAAAGAATTCGAGTTTAGAAAAGATGAATAAACAAGAGGCATTACTCATACTCAGTCACTACTATTTAAAACTGAGAACCAGAAGACAATTAGCACAATAGTGTTTTAAGGGAGAAAGTTCCAGGTATTGTGACACTTTTAGTTTCTCCAAAGTCTGGAATTACTGTGATTCATACTTTTTGTCAGTCCCACGCTCAGTTTTCATCCCCTATCAGCAGCCATTTCTTCCCCTGCTTCAATCCAGTAAAATCTTCTAGACAATTTTTTGCAAGACTTTGCCCCCTTGGAATTAGGAAATTAAGTCTAGAGAACTGTAAGGTGAAAGGGTACCTGAGAGTTGAGACAAAGCTTAGGTGGGTGAGTGTGAGTTCTGCCTATTCACCATGCTGTCATCCTTTAGGGAGCCTCTGGAAATATGGGGTGGGTATTTGCAGACAGATGGAAGTATGGAATACTTGGTAGTAAGCTTGTATGCCTCGAGCCTCCCAACAAGTAGAACAAATGGAAAATATAAATTATAAAGCCTTACTCTGACATATTTCACTTGTGATTTCACTTGTATATGGAATCTAAAGAACAGAATGAACAGACAAACAAAACAGAAATATACTCATAGATACAGAGAACAAACTGATGGTTGCCAGATGGGAGGGGTGTTGGGGGAATAATTGGTGAGAAAAGTGAAGAGATTAGGAAGTACAAATTGGTAGTCACAAAATAGTCATGAGGACAATGGAAGCAAGAGTTTACGTTGGGGTAAAGACAGTCTATTCAATAAATGATGCTGGGAAACCTGGACAGACACATGCAAAAGAATGAAGTTAGACCACCTCTTTACACCATATACAAGAATAAATTCAAAATGGATTAAAGACTTAAATGTAAGATCTGAAACCATAAAACTCCTAGAAAAAAATATAGGAAGAAAGTTTACAGACATTACTCAGAGTAACATTTTTACTGATATATCCCCTCGGGCAAGGGAAGTAAGAGAAAAAAATAAGCATATGGGATTACGTCAAGCTAAAAAGCTTTTTCACAGCTAAGGAAACCATCAATAAAACAAGAAGGGAGCCTACTGAATGGGAGAAGATATTTGTCAATGGTATATCTGATGAGGGGTTAATATCCAAAATTTATAAAAAACTCATTCAACTCAACACCAAAAAAAAAATACAATTAAAAAATGGGCAGAGTACATAGGGAGACATCTTTCTAAAGAGGACATGCAGATGACAAACAGACATATGAAAAAATGCTCAATCGCACTAATCATTAGTGAAACGCAAATAAAACCACAATGAGATTACCACCTCACTCCGGTCAGAATGGCTATCATCAATAAATCAACAAACAACAAGTGCTGGCGTGGATGTGGAGAAAAGGGAACGCTTGTGCACTGTTGGTGGGATTGCAGATTGGTGCAGCCACTATGGAAAACAGTATGGAGGTAACTGAAAACGGAGCTACCTTATGACCTAGCACTTTCACTACTAAACTCTAATTCGAAAAAATGTATGCACCCCTATATTTATTGTAGCACTATACATAATAGCCAAGACATGGAAACATCGAAATGCCCATCGGTAGATGACTGGATTAAGAAACTGTGGTACATTTATACAATGGAGTACTACGCAGCCATAGAGAAGAACGAAATCTTACCATTTGCAACGATATGGATGGACCTAGAGAACATTATGCTAAGTGAAATAAGTCAGACAGAGAAAGACAAATACCATATGATCTCACTTATATGTGGAATCTAAAGGGTAGAATAAATGAACAAACTAATCAGAAACACTCTCAGAGACATAGAGGAAAAATTGAGGGTTGCTAGATGGGGGATGAGAGAAGGAAGAAGGTGTGGGGATTAGAAAGCACGATCGGTAACCACAAGATTGCCACCGGGATACGAAAGTCAATTTGAGGAATATAATCAACAATGTAAAGATTTTGTAGGATATCCGATGGGCACTTATTAGGGAGACCACCTCAGGGATGATGTAGATGCCTGATCACTGCACTGTACACCTGAAGCTGAAGCTGAACAATAGTGAATATCAACAATTTATTATATATATACATATATAAACATATGTATATATATATTCACAAGACGTGGAGTACAGCATATGGAATAGAGACAGTGGAAATGAAATGGCTGTATGCAATGTCAGAGGAGTAGTAGATTGGGGGAGGGAGGTTATCACTTTGCGAGGGGTATAAATGATAAATGTCTAACTATTGCGGTGTTCTATACATATGAAACTAATAAAAAAAGAATAGTCATGGGAATGTGAAATACAGTATGGGAAATATCAATAATGTTGTAACGACTATGTAAGTGTCAGATGGGTACTGGACTTAGCAGGGGGATCACTTCATAGATTATATAAATGTGTAACCACTGCACTGTAGACCTGAAACTAATAAAAAATAACATTGAATGTCAACTATAATTTATATATATATATGTATATACATGTATATACATATATATATATATGCTCACAGGATGTGAAGTACAGCATAGGGAACGTAGTCAATGATATTGTAATAGTTATGTACAGTGTCAAATGGGTAGAAGACTTGTTGGGGTTAATCACTTTGTAAGGGGCATCAGTGTCTAATCATTATATTGTTTTGTACACCCGAAGCTAAAAAAAAAAAAAAAAAAAATCCTTGAAAAAGATTTTTAAGCTCTAACAATTAGACAAACCACACTCAGAACTGCCAATGCTGGTGCCCAGGAAGACAGCTCTTCTCCCCGCAGCCCGGATCCAGCACCTGCCAGCACCCCCCAGTACTGGCCGTGACCCTCTTAGAACCATCGTCCCAGAGGGCATCTCCTCCAGCCTTTCTGAGGGTTTTCATTTTTTCTCTCTCTAGCATATAGTTAATTATCTTAGGTAAAAGAAGTCAGTGTCAGTGAACTTAAAAGTGGATTGCTTTCTTTGTTTTTTTGTTTTGTTTTGTTTTGTTTTTTGTTTTGTTTTGTTTGCAATGTATCTATCCTAAATTGGGTCCAGGTTTGGTGTATGTGAGGCCAGAGGGGTCATTCTGACCAGAGACCTGGTTTAACTCTCCCCCTCCAGCAAAATAACAAAGATTGTCTTGGCTCTGAACGGGTTACAGCACCAGCTCCTCCAGCTCAGTTCTGTGTCAAGCTGTTATTGAAGGTCTTTAAAGATTTCCACCCACCTTCCTCCCACTCTCCTAGCAAGTGAAAGACATTTGAATTCCTCTCTCAAGGGAGAAAATTATTAAAGTGGAAAAAAAATGACTTTCCCGTGTTCTGAAAAGGAGAGAGAAGAAAAGTGGGTCTGCTCCTCCTTTATTATTCCTTACTTATGAAGGATATCATCAGCAACGTGGTAAAGAACTGATTGTCAGAAATCAAGAGAAAAGGAAATTTATTCCATCTGCCATTTGTGTGCTTATTTCATCTTACAACTCAGTGTCCTAAAATACAGTGCACATTCTAATATGAAGTACGTGGTCACCCTGGAGGAGATACCCATGATTAAAGATTAGGTCCTCACAGGAGTTTCACTCGAAGACCCCAAATAACTGAAATATAAAGAAGAATATGAAAGGGGAATGGAAATTCTTATTTATTTTTCCTATCCCTTTGAGTACCAGAACTTGCACTGAAAGTAAATCTGTTTTGGGGGTCAGATCTGAATGAGAAATAATGTTTGGTAATGATTCTTTTACATGTGACTAAAGAAATGTAGTGGGATGGATTTTTCTCAAATTTCCATTTAAATATTTTTGTATTTTATGAACATGATTTCTTAATTTCTCTGTTAATTCAACTCACCTACGTACATCCCAAGCTAGTAACACAACTCAACATATGCTTGCTTAGCTCCAGCAGTGTTCAAGGGACTCAGAGGGGTATGGAAAACATTTTTTAAATAATCCCTGTTCTAGGGCTTCTGGTCTAATTAGGAAGGTAAGGCCAACACTCATGAAAAATTAAAAATCGAGAGGTTATAGATTTTAACCTCTCTTCCCATGAACAAATATAAAGGAAATTAAGAATATGCCAATGGCAAAAGTCTATTCTGTACAAATTTCAAGACAGTGCATTTTACATCTCATAAAGACGTATCTATATTAGCACTAAAATCTCTGCTAATAACACATCACTTTTTGGCAACAGCTCTTGTGCCTGGAAGCAACAAAAACAAAAATTCAGTAAGATGGGCTGAAGCTGTTCTCAATATTTACACATTATCTGTTTTTGTCATTAGTGACTTTTTGCAGCATTGACATAACGTGTAGATATAGAACATTTCAGACTTTGACATCATTTGGTAGCCATCATTTAACTAATAAACATTAAACTTGATTGGATGATTGCCTGTATTTGAGACCTACCTGCGCCCGGTGAATTTTACTTCTTGAAGTTTTCATTTGTATTTAGGGATAGTATCTGCTTAATAGGATCAGGGCAATGTGCACTGGGTTGGCTTGATAATAAAGAAAGGCACAAAGTAGATTTTAACACCTGGTTTCATTGACATTGCCAATTTCCCACTTCCTTCTGCAGACTTGCCTTTGTTATTTTCTGCCATCCCCAATACATTAATCTTTGATCAGACTTGGAGTCATGCCAATAATTGGGTCTTTGAGATCTCAAGCAGCCCTAAGAACTTCTCCTTAGCCTTGATCAATGTTTTAGTCTTGGATCAGGCTGCATTTCAGAATGATCTGAGGAAAAAAAAAAAAAAAGAATCATCTGAGGAGCTTCTAAAACAAGAGCCCTAAGCCTGCCTGCCCACAGAGATTTGATTCAGGAAATCTTGGGAAAGGTTTGAGGAATCTGTCTATTTTAAAAGCTCCCGGAAGGTTTCTGCTGCGCCCTCAGGTTTGGCAGTAATGACAGAATAAACACCTGGTGTGGTTCTCAGTGCTTAGTCAAGCTAGGCTGCGGTCATAAACTTTCAGTGGACTTGCAGGAACTCTCTAGTTATAAGTGAGTGGTCACCAGTGCGCATTGCCTCACACATGTAGTCCCTGCTTTCTCTGCAGTTACAGTTCACAGTCATAGTGATAATTGCACTTTTACATAGCGCTTTTTATGTTTGCAATTCAGAATAAATCTTGATTCATTAAAAGTCATCGACAGTATTTTTACTTAAAAACAACATGTATGATAAATGTAAATGATTGGTGCTAACGAGGACTGGACACCACAGATACTGCCGCTAGCTTGTCTCACTTCAGGCACCCGTTCCACCTCGAGATGGTCTTCCAGCTCTGTGCTGCATGACCTGTGCCTTCATCAGCCTTTCATTTTGCTCTCACTCCAGCCGGGCTAGCCAGGACACAGAGGGGCGGTATGAGCAGGGTTGGGTGTGACGCTCTCCATAGCAGCATAAGAACTGGGGTATTACTTTGGAATGCCAAGAAGTTAGCCAAGGCTAGCCCCAGTCAAAACTGAGGAACTCAAATGGCCGATGTCCTTTTCTTTCACTGTGTATTTAAGCCTGGGTAAACAGTGAGTGAAAAAGAAGCTTAAAATGGTGTTAGAAGTTCTAGCACCAACGAGGTTCTCCAGAGTCAGAGACTTTGAGTGGTAGATTCCCTCTATGTCAGCATTGTTTGAAGATGGTTTGCAGACACACTTTCAGCATTTTCTCACAGCTTCTTAGCTCACGTGGGGGACTTCATGTACAGGTAATGCCAAGTTATGGCATCTGTGAAGCATATTGGCTGGGGAAGAGTATGTATAGACAGCCAGGTTCCCCACAGATCAAATAGTACAGTTATGTATCTTATGGCTTACAAACATAAAAATATCCTTTTTTAAGTGGATTTTTAAAATAAAGTGCTCTGTGTTTGCCTTTTTATCCTAGTTACATTGTATCCCCACTTTTATCTTGGCATTTGCTACCATAATGGAAACAAACAAATTTACACAGAGTTTTACATGTTATTTATACAAATAATGCTCATCTGACTTTGAGGGGGTGTTTGAAAAGTTTAGACCCAGAAGCTATAAAAAGGCTTGTTATAAAATGCTGGTGTACAAAGATGTAGCCTGTAACTCACTGATACTGGTGCAGTTCAAAGTAAAAGTCTCAAAGTAAATATTTTGTTTGAAGCACATCACAAATCAGATTACTTGTAATACATAGGAGTACTTGAAGAAGGAAAGGGTCATTTGCAGTATAATCAAATAGTATCGAATCAATATGTTGTGCACTTGAAACTAATATAATGTTGTATATCAACTATACCTAAATTAAATACATAAATAAATAAGGAATGGTTCAGGTTATTGATATTGAAAATGAGAAGAAAATTCTAGGAACATTCCAGGCTTCATTTTTCTAGAGCTCTCCAATGGTCCAGGAAAGATACTCTTTTTAAAAATAACGGGGGGGAAATTAAAATAATGACATGCCAGATGTATTCAATGTAAAAACTAAAGTGGGAGAATGGTTTTAATAGTTTGAATATAATTCACGAGTCATTCCTCTGATGAGGAGCTGAACGCAGGGTCTGGGTGGGTTGGGGTGAGGTGGGATTGCTCAGAGCCCTGGCTTGTGCCGTTTGTCTCCCTGGGATCTTACCACACCATTGCTATGACAGGAGAATTCTCCAGAGCACTTATTAGTGCATCTTGATCCCCAGCTTCCAACACTCTGACATCACTGTGTCCTTGGGGGGGAGGTGTTGTTTATAATAGTGTGGCATTCACTCACACTTCGCGTAGCTGCACCAAGAGTTTTGTTAACACTTACTACAGTGGGAATCAGGGTACATGTGGGGGGTGGAATGCGTCTAACATGTTTGAATTTTATCTCTGTGACTTCTTTGCAATTAACATAATGTAGAATTATGTGTTTTGCAGCCTGTTGATTGTTCTATCAAAACTATTTCAATACTTGGTAAAAGAAATAAAACTGCTACTCAGAATTTACAGAGTAAGACATCCTAATTTGGGAAGGAGAGGTTCTCTAATTAGGATGTCCCTTTAGTGGCTGTGAAGGAAAGCTCAGTGTTGGGGAGCTTGCATGAATTTGTGAGATGTTGCTAGGATCCTAATGAAGGTTTCCATGAAAGTGATGTTTAAATTTTAATGAGATCTACAGGCCACAGTTATTTTTAAATTTCTTGAACGTTTATATCTTTGTTACCAGCCACAGAAGCTAGGTGTTTTTCTGTAGCCACAGCAGAACAGGCTCCCTTGTTATACCATAGAGCCACCCCGGCCTGAGGGGAGCTCAGAGAAGCCATAAGGGACTCTGTTTGCCTTCTAAACAGAAGGTCGATTATCAAGAGCTCATGCTTGTTTACTTGAAATAAATGAGCTGATTTCTCTCATGGGTGTTTTTCTTAGTAAAACATTTTAGAACCTTTTAAAAAGAAAAAAAATACTGTAACTCCACACTATCTAAAAAAAGATACTAAGCTCATAGCTCATATTGTACACACACACACACACACACACACACACACACACACACACACACAAATCAGCCTAGTAGTACATGTGATACATTTAGGTAAAACAGTATTAGAAAATAGCAGGTTAGCTGATAGGTACAACCACCTAGACTTGGGAGCTGCAAAAGCAGCACGTATTAATCAAACTTGCTGCTCCATGGGTTCAGCTTCAAGGATACAAAGGAGTATGAGACAAAGGACTTTGGACTCCAGTAGCTTTCTGGTGACCATCTCTATAGTAATTTAGGTGTGCAAAGAGCTCCCCGAAACACTATCACCCTCACCCTCACCCTCATGGCTCCCTAATATCAATCTCTCCTACTCGTTAAGCCAATCTGGTCAAAATCTGACTATTATATCATGTCCGTTTTTCATGTCCTCCTGATTCTTTGAGTGTAAGCCCTCCTTTGGAGACTTTTCCAATGTTCTGAAATTGTTCTAATCTGTAGCTTTCCCAGTTGGCGCCATAGCTTTAGTCACCATGTTATATATTCAGTACTTACTGCTTTTCATCATTTTCTAATTATTTGGTGTATCTCAGCCATGGTCTCCTTACTAAAGTGTTGACCTCTTGAGAACAGGAGTTGTGGCTCATACTTGTGGTTCATCTCCCCAGCAACTTGCCTTGTGCTGAGCACATAATCTGCAAAATTACAAACTCATTCAAGACAGAGACCACCTCTTTCTCATTCATTTCGGTCTCCTCAACCCCTAACATCATACCTAGCACAGGGCTGTAACTTGGTAAATGTTTGTTGAATGATTGATTCCTTGTTGGCTGTTAGGGAATATTTGGGCATGGATAACAAGTTTTGAGACAGAAGGTAATCCTTGTTTTAAGTGTCGTTGACAAATTACCCTTATTGGTGATGTTTCATATTCCATTTGGGGAAAGGAGATCACTACAAAATTCCTTGATAAAATTAAGTACGTTTATACAGTATGGACTTGTTATAGCATTGAAATATGTCATTTTCCAACAAAAATTCATGTGAATTTGAGAAATAATCTTGATCAAACTAACTCTAAACTATACACATACCCTCATACCAAACAAAAATATTAATTCAAAATGGACCAGTAACCTAAATATAAGAACTAAAACTATAAAACCCTTAAAAGAAAACAGGAATAAATCTTCATGACCTTGGATTTTGGCAATGATTTCTTGGATATGACACCAAATGCTCAAGCAACAAGAGAAAAAAAAAATAGGCAATTGGACTTCATTGAAATTTTAAACTGTGTATAAAGAACATTATCAAGAAAATGAAAGACAACCCACAGAATGGGAAAAACATTTGCAAATCATATATCTGATAAAGGTCTAGTATCCAGAATATATAAAGAACTCTTAGAATTCAAGAACAAAGACATACAATTCAATTTAAAGATGAGTAAAGGACTTGAATAGACCGCTCTCCAAAGAAGGTACACAAATTGCCAACAGGACATGAAAAGATGCTGAACATTATTAGCCATTAAGGAAATTCAGATCAAAATCACAATGAGATTCCACTTCACACCTACTAGGAAAGATATAATTGAAAAAAAACAAACCTAAAAATAACAAGTGTTGGTAAGGATATGGAGAAATTAGAACTCTCATATACTGCTGGTGGAAATGTAAAATGGTGCAGCCACTGTGGGAAAAAGTTTGGTGGTTTCTCAAAAGGTTAAACATAAAACTACCATATGAC
This sequence comes from Rhinolophus hipposideros, assembly GCF_964194185.1. Classification (NCBI taxonomy): domain Eukaryota; kingdom Metazoa; phylum Chordata; class Mammalia; order Chiroptera; family Rhinolophidae; genus Rhinolophus; species Rhinolophus hipposideros. The sequence goes on from NC_138063.1 coordinate 53,602,356, forward strand.
TCAGCAATTCCAAAATAATTGAAAGCAGAGAATTGAACAGATATCTGTAAACTAATGATAGCAGCATTATTCACAATAGCCAAAAGGTGGAAACAACCCAAATGTCCATCAACAGATGAATAGTTAAACAAAATTTGGTATAGAATACAATAGAATATCACTCAATCACAAAAAGGAATAAAGTACTCCTGTGTGCTACTACATGGATGAACCTTGAAGACATTATGCTGAGTGAAAGAAACCAAAAAAGTTTAGTTGAGACCTTTGTTAAACAGATATTTCCTCGAAACTTAAGCATGATATTAGGCCTCCGTCTGTATGTCTGGGCCACCTGTCTGAGTTAAGACCTGGATAACAGCAGAACTCTGCTGCTACCAGCCAGGCCTATTCCTGTAGACTTCAGTAAGGAGGAGAATAAAGAGCCTTCTCTAAAGAGAAATGGTCTCCCGCATGGGTTAGGGGTAAAATAAAACAATTCCCATTTCATCAGCTCCACTTGACTAGGGACGATAGCAGCTGGTTCCTGCAGGAATGGAGGGCGCTCAGCTATGAGGTTCTTCAAAGCTAGGGTCAATTAACAGACACCAGACCATTCTCCCAAAAGGAGAATGTTATTGCCTTAGAGGAAAATAACCATTTCCTTCTGTCCCATTAATTAATTCTATACAGACATGCCACATATTTAGAGATGAGCATATAAGCAGAAAGCCAGTGAAAGATGACCCCTGGGCACCAACAATGTGGTATTTAATGTGCTGAGAGTGTACAAGCTTATTGTAGGATTAAACAATTTTTAATACAGAAAAGTTTCATCAAAGGAAATAAAATCCTTGCATATTCCCATCCCCTGGAGATAAATACTACAAACTTTTGGCAATATCCTTCCAGCATACCTATTTTTTATTAAATTGGGATCTTAGCATAGCTACTGATTTAAAACATGCCTTTTAAACTTACTAGAAACATTTTTTCACTTAATAAATATGCCTCTACAACCTGAGTTTTAATGGCTAAATAGTATTCATCATATTGTATCCCATTACTCCTTTAACAAACCCCCTGTTATAGACATTTAATTTTTTGCTATTATGTATAATACTGCGTAGACATGTGGCTTTTTAAAACTCTTTTTTCCCCTCTTAGAATAAATTTATAATACAGTTGCTTAAAAAGACATTATCTTTAAGTCTTTTGATTTATATGTATATAAATGTCTAATCATTATATTGTACATCTGAAACTAATATATTGTATATGAACTATACTTGAATGAATGAATACTAATTTTAAATAAAATTTTGATAGTTTCTAAATCCCTTCAGGGATCTGAAAGACATTCTCTCTTATTTAGCAATGTTTATATCATACAATGGAATGTTAGGAATCAAATGTGGATTTTGAATCATAAGCTATAAGCACTTAAGTAGTTTAACATATTTTAAATGAATATGTCCTTTCTAACAACATCTTTAGAAGATATTCCTCAAGCTAATGAGCCCCAAGATCCTAAGCTTATGTCCGCAGGCACAGAGCTTGTGCTTGGGAAGAGCTATGACCTCTCTAGCCCCGGAGCACTGGAGTGCTTTGCTATGAGTGCTATGGTCCTCTTAGGACAGCACCATTTTAAAATGTCTTGTGTGACATCTTTTAATTTCTCAATCTTAAGCCTAAGTGTTCTGTTATTTCCACAATGAGAATGTTTCACTGGCTTTATACAGTAACACAATGAATAATAGGATCCCCATCCAAATCCAGGCAAGTTGTAGCCTTCAATTTATTATCATCTGACCCATCCATAGTCATTAATACTTTTGCACATAGTTGGTTTTTTAAGGCACATATTTTAAAGTTTTAATAGTAATGTTGGAAATGACACAATTTACAAAACATCTCACTGTTTGCTTGTTGTGTGAGCCTGTCTCTGTGTCCCTGGCCTTTCTCTTTGCCTCTCTTCCACTCACATCTCCCCTTCGTCTTCACTTGACACTGTCTTCCACTCCTCCATATGTGCCTGTTTCACTCTCTGTCCTCTTCCTTTCTCTTTTTTTCATATATGTTTCTACTCTTTTTCTTAAGATTTTTATTAAATAATATAGCTACCGTACAACTTTATATCAGTTTCAGGTACACACCTTAGTTGTTCAACATTAGATGCCTAAAGAAATGATCACCATAAGTCCAGCAGCCATCTGACACCATACTATGCTACCACAGTGTTATTGACTATATTCCTCATGCTGTACATTATATGCTCATGACTTATTTGTTTTATACTTGGAAATTAGAATCTCTTATTCCCTTTCACCTTCCCCTCCTTTAAATTTTTTAATTACACTTGACATTCAATATTATTTTACATTATTAATTTCAGGTGTACAGCATAGCAGTTAGACATTTGTATAATTTAAGAAGTGATCCCCCTGACTAGTACTCACCTGGCAATATGCATAGTTATTACCATATCATTGACTATATTCCCTATGCTTTACTTTACATCCCCATGACTATTTTGTAACTACCAATTTGTACTTCTTAATCCCTTCACGTTTTTCACCTGGTCCCCTAACCCATCCATCCATCACCTGAATAAATCTAGTACCCATCTGACACCATACATAGTTATTACAATATTGTTGACTGTATTCCTTATGCTATACCCTACATCCCCATGACTATTTTGTAATAACTAGTTTGTACTTTTTAATCCTTTCCATTTTTCACCCACTCTTTAAAACCCCCTCCCATCTTGGCAACCATCAAAATGTTCTCTGTATCTATGAGTGTGTTTCTGTTTTGTTTGTTTGTTTTATTCTTTAGATTCAACACATAAGTGAAATCACATTGCATCTATCTGACAGTCTACTCAACACAATACCCTCCAGGTCCATCCATGCCTCGTCAGATGGCAAGAACCGATTCCCTTCCACAGCCAAGCAATATTCTATTGTGTATATTTACCACCTCCTCTTTATCCATTCATCCATCAGCGGACACCCAGGCTGCCTCCACACCTTGGCTATTGTAAATAATGTTGCAATGAACATATGGATACACATGTCCCCTCAAAGTAGCATTTGGGGTTTCTGCAGATAAATAGCCAGAAATAGGATTACTGGGTCCTTCTTTGTCTCTTGTTATACCTTTGTTTTAGTCAACTTTTTTTTCATGAAATAACTTTTTCCATCCCTTTACTTTCAGTCTGTGTGTATCCTTCAATGTGAATGAACTGAGTCTCTTTAGACAGCATATGTAAGTGTTTTATTTTCTTATCCATTCATCCATCCTACGTTGTTTTTTTTTTTGTTTGTTTGTTTTTAATTTTATTGGGGAATGTTGGGGAACAGTGTGTTTTTCCAGGGCCCATCAGCTCCAAGTCAAGTCATTCTCCTTCAATCTAGTTGTGGAGGGCGCAGCTCAGCTCCAAGTCCAGTCGCAGTTTTCAAGCTTCAATTACAGGGGAGGCAGCCCACCATCCCATGCAGGAATTGAACTGGCAACCTTGTTGTTAAGAGCTCCCACTCTAACCAACTGAGCCATCCAGCTGCCCCTCCAGCAGTTCAGCTGCAGCTTGTTATCTTCAGTCTAGTTGTGGAGGGCTGTAACTCACTGGCCCATGTGGGAATCAAACTGGCAACACTGTTGTTCAGAGCTTGCACTCTAACCAACTGAGCCATCCGGCCCTGCCCCACCCTATGTTTTTATTGAAGCATTTAATCTATTTACATTGAAAGTTATTGTTGATAGACGTGTAGTTACTGCCATTTTATTATTCACACTTGTATGTTTGACTTTTTTTTTTTCCATCTTATAGAAGTCCCTCTAAGTTTCCTTGTAATACTGGTTTGGTGGTAATGAACTTCTCTAGCTTTTTCTTGTTTGGGAAGTTCTCTATCTGCCCTTCGATTTTAAATGATAGCCTTGCTGGGTAGAGTAGACTTGGTTGTACATCTGTACTTTTTTAATCACTTTGAGTATATCCTGCCAATCCCTTCTGGCCTGCAGAGTTCCTGTTGCGAAAGCAGCTGACAGTCTTATGGGGGGCTCCCTTATAAGTTACTAGTTGCCTTTCTCCTGCAGCTTTTAGGATTCTCTTTTTGTCTTTAACCTTTGTCATTTTAACTATAATGTGTCTTGGTGTGGGCCTGTTTGGGATTATCTTGTTTGGTACTCTCTGCACTTCCTGGGCTTGTATGTCCATTTCCTTCACCAGGTTAAGGAAGTTTTCAGTCATTATTTCTTCAAATAGATTCCCAATCCCTTGCTTTCTCTCGTCTCCTTCTGATGCGAATGTTGTTATGTTTGAACTTGTCCCAGAGGTCTCTTAAACTAGCCTCGTTTTTTTTGTTTGTTTTTTGTTTTTTTTATTTTTAGTTTTTTTCCCTTTGCTTTTCGATTGGGTGTTTTATGCTACCTTGTCCCCCAAATCATAGCTTTGATCCTCGGCTTCATCTAGTGTGCTGTTGATTCTTCTAATGCATTTCAGTTATTGTAGTCATCACTTCTGACTAGTCTGTTTTCATGGTTTCTGTGTCTTATTTTTATGCTTGCTACCTCTTCATTGAAGTTCTCACTAAGTTCCTTGAGCATCCTTGTAACCACTGTTTTGAACTCTGCATCTGGTAGGTTGCTTGCCTCCATTTTGGTTAGTTCTTTTTCTGAAGTTTTCTCCTGTTCTTTCATTTGAAATGTATTTCTTTGTTTTCTAATTTTGGCTGCCTCTCTGTGTTTGTTTCTATGTATTAAGTATATTTGCTACATCTCCTGGTCTTGCCAGGTGGCCTTATATAGTAGGTGCCTTGTGGGGCATAGTGCCAGTCTCCCTGGTAACCTGCACTGGGTGCTCCAGGAGTGTCCCTTGTGTGGGGTGTGTGTGCCCTCCTGTTATATTTGAGCCTTGATTGCTATGTCAGTGGGTAGGGTTGACTCTCAAACTGACTGGCTTTGGGGTTTGGCCTTGTCCACAGCTTATGGGCTGCTGTACAGGGGCCTTACCACATAGAGTGGGATTCCCCCCAGTACGCTCTAGTGCCTATTGAGACCACTCTTTGGGTGTGCCACTTGTGGAGCTAACTGGGTGGTGTTCTGCTGTGATATGAAGCCAACCTCCAAGTATGTTGGTTCTGGGGCCTCTTGGGAGGGGCTCGGGTGAAGGCTCAGGTCGGCTACTGTCTGTGACAGAGTCGGGGACTACCTGGTACAAACTACAAAGCCATCCATGGTTAGTTGCTGCCTGTGCTGGACCTAGAGATACATGGGAGAGGCCACGCTGTGAATGGAGGACGGCTGCCTCTAGTAACGTCTGCCACCAGTACCAGGTCTGGGGTAGCTCTGAAAACAACCAGGACCCACTGATGCCTGCTCTTGGTTGCCTGCTCCCATAAGATTCAGCCACTGGTGAAGCCTTGTGCGGTAGGCAGTTGGGTATGGTGGGAGCTTAGTGAATCAGCAGGGTTGAGCAAGCCGAGCTCACCAGACCAATTCAGATTCAGATTTGGCCGTGTGTCGGGGAGGGCTCGACACAGGAAAGATGGCCCCCACCTGCCGGCTGCATAGGAGAAGGATCCCACACAGGGCAACTGTCTTCCAGCCCTCACCCAAAGACACACACCACAGTTTGCCCCCTTTATGTCTCCAGTGCTTCCCGAGTCACTGAGAGCCTAGGGTGAGTGCCTGTGAGTGAGTCTGTGTGGGTGCTTTAAGAGGACATCTGGATTTGTCACAGCCTTCCGTCCCACCCAGACCGTCAGAATCTCCACTTTTTTTCACAGCTAGATGTTGTGGGGACTCCTCTTCCTGGGGAGCTTGGTGTGGGGTTGGAGTCCCTTGCTCCACTGTGTGGAACCTCTGTGGCTGAGATATTCTTCACAATTTTCATTCACCACACAGAGGTTTGGGGCCAGCCAGGTTCGTTTCTCTACCCTTTCTACCAATCTCGATGTGGCTTCTTCTTTATATCTTAGTTATAAAACTTCTGTTTAACTAGACTTCAGATGGTTGTCCAGGTTGTTTATTCTATAATTCAGTTGTAATTTCGATGTGTTCACAGGATGAGGCAAGCACAGCGTTTATCTACTCCGCCATCTTGGATCATTCTCCCTATCTCTCTACTCTTCACAGGCCATGAAACTAAAATGTTATTATTATTATTATTATTATTATTATTATTATTATTTTTCAATTGAATGTAATATCCTATGTTCTGATTTTCCCCTCTGGATCAATATCTTTAACAAGGACAACAAATATATATACATTTTTTTGGCTCTCTCTCTCTCTCTCTATCTATCTATCTATATATATATATATATATATATATACACACATTTTTGTGGCTCTCTCTCTCTCTCTCTCTCTCTCTCTCTATATATATATATATATATATATATATATATATATATATTTATAGAGAGAGAGAGAGGGTGCCAAAAAAAGTATACACATTTTAAGAAAGGAAAAAAAACTATTAAAATTGTAATACTCAATATATACCAATTACAAAATATGAACACAAGTTATGTGTATACATTTTTTGGCACCCCCAGTATATATCTTTTTCTCCATGTGTTTATTTCAAACAAATATAAACATGATAGATAGATGATAGGTAGGTAGATAAAGGATGGGTGAATAGATAGATAGATAGATAGATAGATAGATAGATAGATAGATAGACAGACAGATAAAATGACAAACAACAGGTGTCCAACCAACCCTGCAGTGAAGCTGATAATATTTAAGGATCATGTAGGGTAATACGACCAACTACATGGAAGTGTAATTGAGGGAATAACAGAACAGGTGTGTTGCTTTCCTTGGGTTACTTGTTATAATTAGGAATTTTACAAACACAAAATAAAGGGTTCTTGATAGATACTCTGGAGAGGTGTATAAGTGGAAGGAAGCAATTTGCTGTCATGTAGAAAATTTGCTGAGAGAAGAAGAGGCATAAATCCTGGCAGAACCCAACAGAAGCAAAGACGTCACTGCCTTGGTAGAATGTCCCTCAGGCCACAGGCCCAGGTAGAACTTGTTCTTTGCCAAATTACATGGCCATGGGTTAAAATCGTCAGGACACACAGGGAGCTTCACTGACACCAATAGTGACACAGTCACAAGTTAGACCAGAAAAGGACCAGGCAGACTAGACTTGCCAGGAATGAGAAGACTAGGCCAGGAGAGGCCAGGCGAGGCTCTTATGTGGGAGGTATTTGTCTCAGCTCTTATCTTTCAGAAAAGGAAGCTCTTTTACATGTGCTAGTCAATACATTATCAATAACATGAATTATTTATGACTTTCTGAGGATTATGGTGTTCTTGGACTCCAGAAAGGTCAATTTTCTTTTTCAATTGGAGACGGGGAACAGGACTTTATTGGGGAACAGTGTGTACTTCCAGGACGTTTTTCTTTTCCACGTCAAGTTGTTGTCGTTTCAATCTTAGTTGTGGAGGGTGCTGTTCAGCTTCAAGTTGTTGTCCTTTCAGTCTTAGTTGTGGAGGGCGCAGCTCAGCTCCAGGTCCAGCTGTCGTTGCTAGTTGCAGGGGCACAGCCCACTATCCCTTGCGGGAGTCGAACCGGCAACCTTCTGGTTGAGAGGACGCGCTCCAACCAACTGAGCCATCCGAGAGCTCAGCAGCAGCTCAGCCCAAGGTGCCATATTCAATCTTAGTTGCAGGAGGCACTGCCCACCATCCCTTGCGGGAGTCGAGGAATCGAACTGGCGACCTTGTGGTTGAGAGCCCACTGGCCCATGTGGGAATTGAACCGGCAGCCTTCAGAGTTAAGAGCACGGAGCTCCAACCGCCTGAGCCACCGGACCGGCCCTAGAAAGGTCAACTTTTAAAATATTCTTGGAGCAGAACCAGGACAAACATGCCTTTAAACATCCAGTTATAAAAACTGCGTTGGTTGGTTGGCTGGTTGGCAGGCAGAAAAGCGGACGGCAGATTGCAGATCATGTGAATCCTACTTCGTGTGTATCGCTTGGTTGCCAGCGAGAATATAGTGGTATGACTCCCCTATCTATGGTTCCGTGGGTGTTCCTTTTTGGCCTCACCATATCCTGCGTTCTTATGTGGGGAGCGGGAGCTGAGACCCTGTGTGAGTCCCTGCATGACAGAGTCTCATATCTGCCTTGGTCAGGGTGCACTGTAAGCTGGGACATAATTCGTACCCCTACAGGAGCCCAATTATCTGTTTTACCCAGGGGTTAGGTATGGAATGGCCTGGAGGAGTGTTGGGCTACAATGATTACAGTTAACAAGCTTAAGTCACAGGCTTTTAAGTAGTTAATTAAAGCAGGGATGAGAGATATTCTGTGATTTAGGCTAGAATCAATATTTAGTTTAGGATTAAGAAACTAGTTTGAAAAGTGATTAAGACCAGAGGCTAGAGAGCTAAGAAACTAGGGAAAAGGAGACTTAAAATGTCTATAGTGAGGGGTCTTAAAACTTCTATAGTGAGTGGTCTCTCCCTTATCACTCATAGCTATTTGTTACTCTCCAAAGAAGGCTCTTGCTCTTCTGTGCTACAGAATGTGAAGCTGCATGTTCACAAAGCAAAACACCACATGATTTTATATATCCCCACTGAAGACACCATTAGCTAATTTTAGGGTGCTGGCTATAAGTGTGCTACCCATTAATAAGACAGGGATGGTGAGCCTGTGCCCCACATCGTTACTCCTGGGTTCTCCCTTGTGGGGACAGAGTTCCAAAGAGCAGTTTCCAGGTTCTCAGCCTCACGTGGAAAGGTGCTGGCTTGAGTAGTGATGGCCATCAGCTGTAACTAGTTGACCATCAGCTGTAACCAGTTAGGCATTGGCCACTGAAATAACTGCTGTGGCTGAGCTAGCAAGCACAGATTGCAGCTAGCAAGTTGGGTTTTTGTTGGTTGGTTGGCAAAGGAGCAGACTGCTCATTGTGCATCATGTGGCTCCTACTTCCTGCATCTCCAACCCAGCCGCCAGCAAGACTATAGTGGTATGACCCCCCTAATCCATGGCTCTGTTGGTGTTCCATTTTGGCCTCACCATATCCTGCATTCTTGTGTGGGGAGCTGGACCAGAGACCCTGCATGATACATGGCGCAGCGAGCAGGGTATGGTGCCGGCCAAAGCTCTCCTAGGGGCGGTGGAGCAGTTTGTGCATATAAACACTCAATCTCAGGAAGACCAGGAGGAGCAACTGCGGGAGAGCTGGAACCCCGTGGAGGGGTGGGAAGATGTGAATGGCTCGACGACCAGCATAGAAAGAGCAGTGCACCTGCCGGAGAGCTGGACCCCCTTGTAGGGATGGAAAGATGTGGACAGTTCTCCAACCAGCATAGGCCGGAGAATGCAAAGTCTTTGCGGCTGTGTGGGCTGGGAGGTTCTTTATGGGGCAGCCCAGATGTGGGACTTGTAGTCCCAGGAGGAAACGCTTGCTGAGTCCTCGGTGGAGGATACAGGTGAGGTCAAGGTCGTCCCTCACCCCTGGGTTGAGGAGGACTTGGAGCCCTCGCCCTGCAGTCAGGGCACACATTGTGAGGCCAACACACAGCACTGGCAAATGAATGTGGACTATGGGGAATTGACTCCTATTCCTGATTTGATGGACCGCTTGGATGCTTGCTTGGGAACTGTACCACCATGTAATGGAACTGGCGGGTGTTTGCTTCCTGTGTCATGCAGGATGTCATGTGGGGTCTCTGGTCCTGCTCCCCACATAAGAACACAGGACATGGTGAGGCCAAAAAGGAACACCCACGGAGCCATAGATAGGGGAGTCATACCACTATAGTCTCACTGGCGGCTGAGTTGGAGACATAGGAAGCAGGAGCCACACGATCTGCAACCTGCCATCCGCTTCTCTGCCAGCCAACCTCACTTGCTAACTGCAATCTGCAATCCACAATCTGCGCTTGCTAGCTTAGCCACGGCAGTTATATCAGTGGCTAGTGGCTAACTGGTAACAGCTGATGGCCAACTAGCCACAGCAGATGGCCGTCTACTACCTGAGCCAGCACCTTTCCACGTGAGGCCGAGGGCTTGGAAACTGCTCTCTGGGACTCTGTCCCTACACTGTGTCTCTACCGGCCACCAGCAAGCCTGTGGTGCAGGAAGACCTCTTGTTGGGGTACAGGTGTGTCGCGTCCCGCGCAACAAGGGCAGTGAGGAGGTGAGAAGGGGCGGTTTGGGTTAAGTTTTTAAGAAACAAACAGAGACTTAATGCTGTTAAATCTCTCAGAAGGCCAAGGGTCTCTCAGTCTCAGAGGACTGGAGCCCTGAACAAAGCCGACTGGAGGCTTTTATTGATAAGTATACAAGGGAGTAGCAGTGTTTTTGGCACGGTCTGTGAGACTCACTTATCACGTTATAGAAACATTCCAAGCCAATTATTTTAACCTTCAAACAGCCGAAGCACAAGTTCCCATGATGTCTTACCTAAGCTCTGTACCTTCTCAGGGTCAAGTCTCTCATATTGTAACAGCTCCGTAGAGATAAGTAGAGAGGACTGATCTTTGTTGTCCTCATGACTTCTCTCACAAACAGCTGCAAGGGAAAATCCTGGGCCGGCAACAGACTTTCCCAGGCAGGGGCAAGGGGAGGCAAGGCCCCTTCCCTTATTTTTCTAAGGCAGCTCATTAGGGGTCCCCACTCGGTTCCGCTTGGCTTAGGTTGTATCTCCCGTGAGATATCTTACCCGTCTTTGGCTGCAAACCATCTTTTGGGGATCAGACAGAGAGACATAAGGTGTAAACACAAGGATGGAACACAGTCCCAGAAAGGCACAATCTCACAAACTCTTCTTTCCTTAAGGAAAGACATGGAGGGACAGTTGGCTAGGCTGTTGTGCGACTACAAGGTGGATGTTTACTTCCTGTGTCGTGACTGGCTGCTGTTGAGAATATGTAAGGACCTTGGCTGTGAGCCACTATTGTTTCAGCACGGTACCCTTAGAAACCCTGGCTGTGCCCAGGAAGTAGGTGGACATCGAGGGACACCCCGTGAGACATTACTTGAACTGGACTGGAACTTTGTCTCATGAGCTGGGTTCCTGACACAGGGTCTCACGCGGAAGATGCTTGTCACATAGATTGTGAGATGAGAACCCTGTAGGGGTGTAGTGTGGGGACAGAGTCCTAGAGAGCACTTTCCAGGCTCTCAGCCTCACATGGAAAGGTGCTGGCTTGGGTAGTAGATGGTCTTCAGCTGTAACTAGTTGGCCATCAACTGTAACCAGTTAGCCATTGGCCACTGATATAACTTCTATGGCTGAGCTAGCAAGTGAAGATTGCAGTTAGCAAGTGGGGTTGGTTGGTTGGCAGAGAAGCAGATGGCGGATTGCTCATCATGTGGCTCCTACTTCCTGTATATCCAACCCAGTCGCCAACGAGAATATAGTGGTATGACCTCCTGTGGGGACAGAGCCAGGAGGGCAGTGTCCAGGCTCTAGGCCTCACATGGAAAGGTGCTGATTCAGGTAGTAAATGGCCATTGACTATGATCAGATGGCCATCATCTGTGGCTAGTTGGCCGTCAGCTGTAACCAGTGAGCCATTGGCCACTAATATAACTGCCGTGGCTACACTAACAGTGGATGATGGCTGAACTAGCAAGAGTGGATTGCAGTTAGCACAGTGGATTGCAACTAGCTAGTGAGTTGGTTGGGTGGTTGGTTGGCAGAGAAGCAGACAGCAGATTGCAGATAGTGTGGATCCTAATTCCTGTGTCTCTAACCCAGCCACCAGTAAGAATATAGTGGTATGACTCCCCTATCTATGGCTCCCGTGGTGTTTCTTTTTGGCCTCACCATGTCCTGCATTCTTATGTGGGGAACGGGACCAGAGACCCCTCATGACACCCCACGTGACACCCCCCAATCCATGGCTCCGTTGGTGTTCCTTTTTGGCCTCACCATATCCTCCGTTCTTGTGCAGGGAGCAGGACCAGAGTCCCTGCATGACATATAGTGCAGCGAGCAGGACATGGTGCCAGCCAGGGCTCTCCAAGAGATGTTGGAGTGGTTTGTGCATGTGGGCGCTTGGTCTCAGGAGGCCCATGAAGAGCAGCGCCTCGAGCAGAAGGCACAGTCTGCCTGGCAGAGGCATGACCCCTGGGTGAATTGGTGGTCCTCTCGAGCCTCCGGATGGCACGCTGTCCTATTGGCCATAGTGGGTGTGTGGGGACAGAGTCCCGGAGAGCAGTTTCCAGGCTCTCGGCCTCACGTGGAAAAGTGCTGGCTTGGGTAGTAGATGGCCATCAGCTGTGATTGGATGGCCATCAGCTGTGGCTAGTTGGCCGTCAGCTGTAACCAGTGAGCCATTGGCCACTAATATAACTGCCGCGGCTGCGTTGGTTGGGGAGTCGGTTGGTTGGCAGGCAGGAAAGCAGATAGCAGGTTGCAGGTCGTGTGGCTCCAGCTTCCAGTGAGACTGTAGTGCCACCAGTGATACTATACTGGTATGACTCCCCTACCTATGGCTTTGTGGGTGTTCCTTTTTGGCATAGCCATATCCTGTGTTCTTATGTGGGGAGCGGGAGCAGAGACCCCGCAGGCCGCCTCGCACGACAAATGGCTGAGCAATCTGGGTCTCCCGCCTGACAGGGTGTCACCTGCTTTTTGGTAGTCTGCTGCCGTAGGCTCCGAGGATTGCGGACATCTTACACTGAGGCCTCCACCCAGTCAGACGCCAGGCGCTGCGAGCACAATTCCTGATGGGTGCGAATGGTGTCTGACTCTGGGCAGGAGGACAGGTGGTGGTGCCTGGTGGCCACCATTCTCGGGAGTTGGGCTCCCAGGAAGAGGAGGGAGGACGTGTGTGGCTCTCCCACCAGCGTGGAGAGGGTCCTGCATGTTCTGACTGAGCAGTTGCCGGTGGAGGCAAGAGATGCAGCCAGCCATGTGGGCTGGATGTTCCTCACCATGTTGCGTCGTGGCGCAGAGGATGCGCTTGGTGGGGTGGCCCAGGTGCGACTGGCAGCCCTGGCGGAGGGCGCTGGAAGCTTGGGACCACCAGTTAGAGGAAGTCCTCACCTCATTGCATCATATCTCGGAGGAAGCGCTTGCTGGAATAGTCCAGGAGCGGGACCAGAGACCCTGCATGACATCCCTCCATATCCCCCACTCTTCCCAGCCACCTTACAGGGGTGGATTGTTTCCCAGTGTTGGTTGTTGGAACCACCTCCCTGGGCAAAGGATTTAAAGGCTCAATTTACAGCACATGGCTGTCAGTAGAATTTTCCATGTTGTAGCAGGCATTCTTAGATATTCTGTGGCCCTTTACTTCCCTTTTTTCTCATCATTTGCTGCATTTTATTCAGCCAGCTTTACTGGCTCACCAGCTGTTAAGTGTATTTTTTGACAAGTCATATTAGTTTGGAGGCCTTTCTGGAAATGTCTGAAAGCCTAGGGCTAATCCAGGAATCAGAAGTACATTGTTAAAAGTGAAGCGCTGACAGCAGTGGCCCTCGAGCTCCTGTCCATGTTGTTGGTTCTTTGCACTGCCACACCATCACCTGCCTTGTGCTTGTGACCAGAGCTCATCCCTCTCCTCACACTCAGAAATCTTGTGCCCTCTCTCTCCTACATCCAACACAGAGCATTTATGCCGTATGCCAGCAGATGTTCTGTAGATGTTTCTAAAATTCAGTTGCCAAGTCTCCATATGATTTCTGTTTCCTCACCATGTGTTTCTCTGTTGACCTGTTGGCATCTGGCGGGTCTTCCCACAGTTGTACCAAAACTACAGTGCCATGTTCCAAAGCTGAACTCTCCCAGACCTCACTCCCCAGCAGCACTTCACACTATTGGTCAATATGCTCTTAACTGTCTTGAGTTTGAGCTTGCTCTCCCTGATGTCAGTTTCATCCTGCTTCTTGTTTTGTCTTTCCAGCCACCCTTTGTCTCCTTGCTGCCCTTACCCCTCATATGTGCTCCTCCTCCCCTGCCCGCCATGCACGGATCATCCCAGCCAACCTCTGCCAGGAAGAACTATTATACCCCATGGAGGAGAGGAGGAGACAGTGTCAGCATTGAGAGCCTCCCTACTGGGATTTGAGCCCAGGCCCTCAAATACTGAAATCCATGCTCAAACTATCAATATTGTTTCATGATCCCTTATTAGACACCGTTAGTATGTTTTACACTAAAATTTTCCCTAAAAAATATGTATCTAATTTACAATTGTTGTCAGTAGGAATATAAGAAACTCACTTCTAAAGACATTTGCTTTCAATCTAACCTTCTTGCCAAAAAAAGGGGCTCCTCTCTCCATTTTACCTCTCAACACATAAAACAGAAAGGATTCGGAGTGACTAAGAAGACGAAAAATAATACCTTAGAGTGTTATGTAATTTAAGTTTGATGTTACAAAGAGAATTTTTGTCAGGTAATTTGATAGAGCCTTGTCTGGAAGCAAAAACTAAAGTCGTGATTCTTTGAGTCTCTTTTTCCTAATGAAAATACCTAATTATTTTATTTCTGTTCCCACACAAATAAGTTTCTCTTGTGAGTCTCTCTGCCATGCTCCAAGTGCACAATTTTCTCAGAGAATTACGATTTTACAGAGAGAGTCTTAGGTATAAGAGTGGGAGTATTGTGAAGGGGAAAATCAAATGCTAAAAAATTAATTTTGTGGAAAAAAATACTTGAGGAAAATTATGTACCCATCATAGGGTAGATTTATTTAATTCTCTATTATGGATCATGGATCTGATTACTAAAACTTGATACTTATCATAGTTGTTTTGTGAGATTATAATTTAGAAACAAAAGATAGAATCTCTAGATCAACTTTACTGTATCTTTAAAAAACAATATAAGACCAGCAAAAAGGTTTCATGGCATGAAACCTTGCCATGGTAGGCAGTGAAGGTCTTTGGCTCAGTCCTCCTGTACTTTGGAACCACAGGGAATTATGATACTGCCCCAGGCCTCAAGAGTCATACTTTTGGGAGAGAAACAGAGAGAGGCCAGAGCTATGTAGGTAACTATTTCTGTGCACAGCTACACAGGAAGGAATTGAAAGCTACTAGAACAAATAAGTGAAATTAACAAGGTTGCAGGTTACAAGATTTAATGCAGAAATTAATTGTATCTCTATGTAGTAGCAATGAAAAAAAAAATACAAAAATGAAATTTAAAAAAATATATATGGGGCCGGCTCGGTGGCTCAGGCTGTTGGAGCTCCATGCTCCTAACTCTGAAGGCTGTCGGTTCGATTTCCACATGGGCCAGTGGGCTCTCAACCACAAAGTTACCAGTTCAATTCCTCGAGTCCCGCAAGGGATGGTATGCTTCGCCGCCTGCAACTAGTAACTGCAACTAGACCTGGAGCTGAGCTGCGCCCTCCACAACTAAGACTGAAAGGACAATAACTTGAAGCTGAACGGCACCCTCCACAACTAAGATTGAAAGGACAACTTGACTTGGAAAAAAGTCCTGGAAGTACACACTGTTCCCCAATAAATTCCTGTTCCCCTTCCCCAATAAAAAAATGTATATATATACATATTCAAAATGACATCCAAAAAACACTACTTAGAAAAAAATTTTAACAAACCATGTGAAAGATCTATACACTGAAAACCAGGAAACATTATTGAGAGAATTTAAATAAAGTATAAAGAAATAGATATGTTAATGGATTAGAAAACTCATTATTGTTAAGATGGCAATTCTCCCCAAAGTGATATATAGATTCAATGCAATCTCAATCAAAATGCCAGCAGGCTTTTTTATAGAAATTGACAATCTAATTCTACAATATATGTGGAAATTCAGAAGACCTAGGGCAACCAAAATAGTGATGTAAAAGAAGAACAAAGTTGGAGAACTTACCATTACTAATTTTAAGACTTACCACAAAGCTACAATAACCAAGACAGTATGGCGTTGGCATAAGCTAGACATATACATCAGTGGAACAGAAGTGCGAGTCCATGAACAGATGCACATTTGTCTGGTTAGTTTCAACAAAGGTACCAAGGTAAATCAATAGAAAGAGAATAGTCTTTTCAATGAATGTGCTGAGAAAACTGGATATCCTTATGGAAAAAAGTGAAACTTGACTTTTCCTCATACCATCTCCAAAAATTAGTTCAAATGAATCATAGGCCTAAATTTAAGAGCTATAACTATAAAACTTTTAGAAAAAGAACTTGGAGGAAATATTTTTGACTTTGGGTTAGGCAAACATTTCTTAAACACAAAAAAGCATAAATGCTAAAAGAAAAAAAATTGATTAATTGGACATCAGCAAAATTAAAAACTCTGCTCAACAAAAGATGCCTAAGATAATTAAAATGTTGTGCTCGCTTCAGCAGCACATATACTAAGATAATTAAAATGCAAGCTACAGTTTGAGAGAAAATATTTGTAAAACCTATAGCTAACAAAGGACTTGAATCCAGTTTTTTTTTAATCTCTTACTTTTAAATAAAACTCTATAATAAGACTTACAACTCAATTTTTTAAATGGGAAAAATAATTTGAACAAACACTTCAAAAAGAACATATGCAAGTAGCCAACAATTACATGAAAAGATGTCCAACCTCATTGGTTATTAGGCAAATGCAAGATGAATCCACAATTAGATGTCACTACATACCCACTAGAGTAATCAAAATTAAGAAGATTGACAAAACCAAATATTGGTGAGGATGTACAGAAACTAGAATCCCTACACATTGCTCTTGACAATATTAAATAGAATAGCCACTTTAGAAAACAATTTAGTAGTTTTTTAAAGTTAAATATTCACCTACCATATAACCCAGCAATTCCACTCCTGGGTATCAACCCAAAAGAAATGAAAATGAAAGTCCATACAAAGACTAGCACACAAATATTCCTAGCAACACTATTTATAACAGTCAAAAGCTGGAAATAACCCAAATGTCCATCAACTGGTGAATAAATAAACAAATTGTGGTATATACATAAAATGCATTTTTTTGAAAAAGGAACAAACTGCTAATAAACATTACAAAATAGATGAATCTCAAAAATATCATGCTGAGTGAAAGAAGCCAGACACAAAAGACTTCGTTCATATAAAATTTCTAGAAAAAACAAAACTACAGAGGCAGAAGTAGATTAACAATTGACCAGGGGTGGGGATACACTTGGCTGCAAAGGAGGGTGAGGAGGTGACAGAAGTGTTGTAAAACTTGATTGTGCTGGGTGGTTGCATGACTTTTATGGTAGGCAAAGTATATCTCAGAAAGGTGTTAAAAGTAGCCTGTCCTAAGGGGAAACAATAGAGGAGTTTGGTATATATTAGAAATTTGCATTTGTTCTCCCTGGTCCCCCAGGCACAAGGAACTTCCATTGACCAGTGAATGAGGAAGCTAGCTGGACGCAGAACATGCTTTTGAACTCAGGTTTGACCATTTCCTAGTCAAGGAAGCTTGAGCAAATAGAAAATATCTTTAATCATTCTCATTTTGTCATCTGTAAAATGGGAGTTGAATTACCTATATGGCTTATTTGAGACACAAATGTTACCTTGTATCTACAACCCTTAGAACATTTCCTGGAACCTAATAGGCACTGGATAAATGCTAGGAGTGACCTCATTTTATACTTGGTTACTTGTAGAGATTGTTGCCTAGCATGCTTCATGCTAGGAAAGGTATGGGCATCAGGACTGCTAATAATTTTGAATTAGTATGTACATATATATATATATATATATATATATATATATATATATATATTCATATATATATATTTAGCATATTTTCTGAAAGCTGCTTCTAAATAGAATTTTAGACATACTGTATTAAATTAGATTTGAGGATGGACAGACATTATAAATAACATAATCATAGTGTTACCAGGTATGACAGATTCCACACAGACTTTTAACTTGATATATACCAGATACCTGGGAAAAAAATGGCAGAAATCTATTAGATCATTCTGTTATCCAAGGGATAAAACTGAGAAGGTGTGTCGGACCTAAACTTGAGCTTTAGAAAATTCAGTTTGTGGAAGGAGAACTGACTCTCGGTAGTAAACACACAATGTGATATATAGATAATGTATTACAGAATTGTACACCTGAAACCTATGTAATTTTACTAACGCTTGTCACCCAATAATCTTTAATTTAAAAAGAAAGGGAGGGAGGAAGAGAGAGAAAGAAGAAAGGGAGGGAGGGAGAGAGAGAGAGAGAGAGAGAGAAAGTTCAGTTTGGATGGCTACTGACCTGAAACTGCCTATTTCTAAAGTCCATTTGATTATGGTAGTGGACATTATTCACTCTGTTCCCATGAAAATTATGCTAAACATCTATTTATGCTTCAATTTGTTCCAGAAAGGATTTAGTGCTGCTCACAAAGTTATAAAACAAGTTAATAAAATAACTGAAAATACAAGAGAACAAAGCTAGGAACAGAGTAAGTTATGTGGAAACAGAAGTGAAGTTAGTTCCCAGAGCATAAGGAAAAGCCCTATATACAAGCCCTATACACATGCTAGGACTGACCCTGACACCTGGTTTCTAGACTGTCTCAACTCAGTGACGTAAATCAACTCGGCAAAAAAATCACAGGGCTCATAAGATTAAAAATTAATAATAAAATGTAAAAAGCAATAGCTTGAGAGATACAAACAAGTATTCCTGACACTAAAATTAGAGAGAAGTATATCTATAAATCATCCTATGAAGAATATTGTGCCACAAGCATAAGGAAAAACATTTTTAGTCTCAACGCAGTGAGTTTCCACCAGCCTTAGGACAGGGCACCAATGGTGAAAGCAGTCCTGCCTGAGCCCTGTGTGTGTAGCCAGAACTTTCACTCCAGACCATTGGACAACTTTCAAGAAATTAGAAATAAGTTTTTGATTATTTCAAAAATGAAAAAGTGTACCTCAAGTGTCAGTGTAACTAAAAACTTATTTTATTGTACTATATTAGCAGAGATATCACTCGAGAATTTTTATTATGTGTCTTATTATCATATATTTATTTCCATTTTCGAGCATTTATGAAGAATTTAAAAGCAAAATTAAAAAATTGTTTCTCATCTGAGAATTCCAAGTTAGTATTGAGTGAACTTTATTCATACATAAAGGAAGATGTTGATAGCATGTAGATTTTTAATTTTTTTA
Source organism: Rhinolophus hipposideros (assembly GCF_964194185.1). Lineage (NCBI taxonomy): Eukaryota > Metazoa > Chordata > Mammalia > Chiroptera > Rhinolophidae > Rhinolophus > Rhinolophus hipposideros. Next base: position 53,621,455 of record NC_138063.1, read on the forward strand.
TTTGAAATCAAAATTATGCTGTAAAAATTTAAATCCTTTTAAAAAGTAGGTTTAAATTTGGTATCGTTATAATTTTATTTTCTATAACACAATTCCAACTCCTTTGAATAAGAGTAACAAACATTCATGTATTTCATTATGAATATCCCAAGGCAAGTCTCATATTCTGTAATACAGAAAAAAATTTAAATGTCACTGATGTAGGTGATGTTGGATCTGCCGGCAGTTTCTGAGTGTGGACCGGGATCGTGTCTTGTGAAGCCAAAGAATGGAAACACGGACCAGGGAGAGGCAAAGAGTTTTTTTAAAAGGATAGTTTATTAGAGGCAGCAGAAGAAGTTGCAGCTCCTGAGTTGGAGGGGGTCCTGAATGGGGGGTGCCCCATGACTGAGGCAAAAGCTCTTACTTTTATACCTTCCCTTGCCTGCTTGGGGAAGAGGAGCTTTTTGGAGAAGGGAACTGTTTGAAGAAGGAAACTGGCGCCTTCTAATGAAATTTGTCTACCAGGTTTGTTCTGCTTGCCCATCCTAAAGGAATTAGCAAAGTAACCCACTCTTTTCTATCAGATCTGCTCCATTTGATAGGCCAAAATGAATTTTATGATTAACCTCAAGGCCTTGTTACATTATGTCCTGGAGCAAAGGAGTGATTTCAAAACCTGAAGTTTTAGGAAATGGCTGTCTTTTCTTTATTTTACCAGGAACCTATCTATCTACCTAGCAATCATACTAACTAACCTGTCTCATCACTTACACTTAGTGATTTCTTTTTATGCCCTCAATTTCTGTATACTCTTGGATGTCAAAAATAGTTACATTTCACTGTGAATCACTCTTTTTTGAGACATATGTACACACAACACTGAAATTATTTTTATGTAGTATAATTCATCTTAGTTGCTAATGGAGGCATGTTAAAATTATTCCTCATATTTATTTCCCAGTTGTTATAGCAAATGTATGAGAATTCTAGCCTGGCTCTGAACAAATGTTTAATCATCACTTAAAAAGCTGCACTGACTGACTGAATATTTAATGATTTTACAAAATCATTTCTTTATTTGTTTATGTATTTTTAGTTGAGAGAGTTGCATTGTGGCCATGATTTTTTAAAGCTGTTATCTTTTAGAAATAATGTTGAAATAAAACAATATGGTATAAGAGATTTGCTACAAAATAATAAAAGTGGGGAAAAGGGCATGAAATAGAGATAAAAGAAAATTGGCAGTGTGTTGATAAATGAGGAAGCTGAGTAATGAGTGCCTGGGGGGCCATTTTCTCTACTTTTGTAAGTTTGAATTTTTCCCTAGTAAAATGTTAATGAAGCAACAACATCAGCATGCCTGGAATTTTCCATGCCATTTTTTTAGAACCCCTTAAAAAGTACACATGGAGAATCTTGGGGACCCAACTATATTCTAGTGCAACACTTTTGTTTACCAATGAGGAAGCTGAAGCAAAAAGAGATTGTTGTTGCTTTGATGTCTCTTTGGTGGTGTCCAAAGCATCTATTTTAAATCACAGTGCCTACAATTCCTGCCTTATTACTCTGTCAACATATACCCCAGAAATCGTGTATCTTGATTCTTGGATCAAGCACTCCTCTGTAATTCTGTCTCAAAGACTTTAGCTCAGACTTTTAAAGAAAAAATTATTCTGACACTTGTTAAAGACAGCTAGGAACTTTATTCAAGGGACCACTGCACCAAGGTTTTGCAGTCAGGCATGGGGAGTGGAGATGGAGCTCAACTCTGAATGGCACCATGACTCAGGGATTATGGCTATCTGCAAAGACCATCTCAAGAATAGTATAATGGAGTAGTTCTCTTGGGACATGGGGTGTGTGTGTGTGTGTGTGTGTGTGTGTGTGTTGTTAGGGTCCGGAGTCAACCCCTCCTCAAGCGAACAGAAGTCACACGATAATGCAAGTCACACAGCGAGGTTTATTTCCAGCTAGCTGGGGTCCAAGTATCTGCCCGACGCAGCGGGTTTCAACAAGGACCCCAAACACTTAAAACCCAGGGTTTATATAGCATCTTCAAGGCACACAGTAATTAAACTACAGGACTTAATAGCTTTAAGGAGTATATGATAAACTGGAGGACTTACACAGCTTCAAAGAGTATAAGATAAGCTACAGGGCCGCTTGTCTCCTCGCTGTCACTGCCCACATCTTGGAATTTACAGTCAGGTTGTGTTTACACTTAGGTTGTGTTTCAAGCCAGGGACCGTTAACCCTGACCTTATGATAGCAGTTCTCACGCTAACAGTCTCTTACAGTGTGTGTGTGTGTGTGTGTGTGTGTGTGTGTGTGTGTGTGTGTGTGTGTATGTGAGTGTGTGTGTGTGTGTGTGTGTGTGTGTGTTTTCATATGGCTCATAGAAGGACAACCTACAAATTTCACAAGACTGATAGGAGTAGCAGGGGGAGATTTCAGAAGGAAACATAAATCTAGGGAGATAAGATAAAAACTGAGGTGTTCAGCTACTATCCTTCATATAAAGATTGTCCCTTCTTAAAAAACTGTGGACAGTTGAATTTGTTGATGATAATGACAGACAGACTAACATATGATAGATATAGAGACAAGTGACATAACTTTAAAGATTGTTCCTCTGATGATTAGTGATATTGAGCATCTTTTTATATGTCCATTGGCCATCTGTATGTCCTCTTTGGGGAAATGCCTATTTAGGTCCTCTGCCCATTTCTTAATTGGATTGTTAGTATTTTGTTGTTACGTTGTATGAGTTCCTTATATATTTTGGATATGAGACCCTTATCAGAGGTGTTCTTTGCAAAATTCTTTTACCATTCAGTTGGTTGCCTCTTTATTTTGTCGATGCTTTTTTTGCTGTGCAGAAGCTTTTTAGTTTGCTATAGTCCCATTCATTTATTTCAGCTTTTACTTTCTTTACCTTTCAGGTCAAATTCATAAAATCCTCTTTGAACCCAAGGTCCATAAGTTTAGTACCTATGTTTTCTTCTATGCAGTTTATTGTTTCAGGTCTTATGCTTAGGTCTGTGATCCATTTTGAGTTAATTTTGATATCCTCACACAATTTTGATATCCTCACACAAGTTAGAATGTCTATCATCAACAAGACAAATAATAACAAGCGTTGGAGAGACTTTGGAGAAACAGGAACACTCATACACTGTTGGTGGGAATACAGATTGGTGCAGCTACAATAGAAGGCAGTGTGGAGGTTCCTCAAAAAATTAAGAATAGAATTACACTGTGACCCACCAATCCCTCTCCGGGGTATCTACCGAAAAAAATCTGAAAACATTTACCCATAAAAATATATGTGAGATGTCATCAAAATGGCGGCATGAGTTGAACCTCTGTAAAGCTCCCCTGGAATTTACAACTAATCGAACAACAATAACTCCACAAAGGACTCCCTGCACAGCAGACAGGAAAAACAAAGAGGCACACTACTGAATTAACCTAAAGGTGGGAGAATTGCGCGAGCAGGGGAGGAGGGAAGGGAGAAGGGAGGAGACGGAGCTGCGCGGGCAGGGACGCAGACCTAGCTCAGTGCTCTGAGCTCGCTGCATCCCAGAACTACCGCAGCTGCGAGACGGGGAAGAACTCGGACTGCTAGGGCTACGCTGATGGCCCACAGGGCTGAGGGGACAGCATATAACACAGCTGAACCCAACGATCACAGCAGAGACCTCAGAGAAAAGACTGAGGGAAGAAGGCTGAAAACGGAGGTTTAAGTTCTCACAGCCGAGCAGAGAACAGAAGCCTTAGGCACTGAGACTAGCCGCCCCGCCCCTACCCTCCCAGAGCTCACCCCGCCCCCACCTGTCTGCTGCTAGAAGTGGAAGAGTAGCAGTGTCAGATCAAAAGAACAGAATATTTGCTGTTCTGAGAACTGTGGACCGCAGACACAGAATCGCAACAACACTAGTTCCGGCAAAGGGGAGGGACCTGTGGAAGCAGGACTGGCTGTGGTGGTGGTCGCCGCCATTGCTCTGGGCCACCTCTCACAATTCATCCCACCCCTGGCCCCACCTATCTGGGCGGATCCCTGCAGGAGTAAACAGAACTACTGAAACATACCGGCTCTGAATCTGGTGCAGGAAGAGCTTTGAAACTTCAAAAGCTGTCCGCATACCCACATGGACACTGCACCCTGTGACCCAGGCAAACTATTAACAGAGGAGAAGTCCATCTCCCAGGGAATTGCCCCATTGTGTGAGAAGCTAGAATAGTGCAGAGAAAACATAGCACTACCCTGTGAGAGAGAAAAAAAAAGGCTGCAGTCGGAGAGAAAATAAAACATTCTACCAACAAGTACTGGAAAACAAAAGAAAGACCTCTTCCTATCAACCTGGTGCAGAGCCACTTCTGTAGATGTCTAGGAAGAAAAATAATAAATCAGCAATTGCCATGAATAACCAAGGCAACAAGACAGCTCAGAAAGAAAGTGAAAAGTCTCCAGAAAAGGAACTTAAACATATGGAAATATGTGACTTAAATGACAAAGAATTCAAGATTGCAGTTCTGAAAAAACTCAACGAGATGCAAGAAAACACAGAAAGGCAGTTTAATGAACTCAGAAACGCAATCAAAGAACAACATGAGCATTTCACGAAAGAGATTGAAATTTTAAAAAAGAACCAAAGAGAATTTCTGGAGATTAAGAACTCAATAGAAGAAATTAAGAATGAAATAACCAGCTTAGGTAGTAGAGTTGACCAGATGGAGGAAAGAATCAGTGACATTGAAGATAGAAACCTGGAAATTACATGGATGGAAGAAGAAAGAGACTTGAGACTCTAAAGAAATGAAAGAACTCTACAAGAACTTTCTGACTCCATCAGAAAGAGCAATATAAGAATAATGGGCATACCAGCTAGAGAAGAAAGAGAGAAGGGGACAGATAATATATTCAAACAAATTGTTGATGAGAACTGCCCAAACTTGTGGACAGAACTGGACCCTCGAACCCAAGAAGCAAATAGAACACCTAATTACCTCAATCCCAACAAGCCTTCTGCAAGGCACACTGTATAGAAGCTGTCAAAAATCAATGACGGAGAAACAATACTCAAGGCAGCCAGGGAAAAGAAGATGGCAACCTACAAAGGAAAGCCCATTAGATCATCATCAGATTTTTTAGCAGAAACTCTACAAGCCAGGAGAGAGTGGAACCAAATATTCAAACTATTGAAAGAGAGAAATTATGAGCCAAGAATAATATATCCAGCAAAGGTATCCTTTAGATATGAAGGAAAAATAAAGACCTTTCCAGACATACAGAAGCTGAGGAGATTTTCTAATACATGACCTGAACTACAAGAAATACAGAAGGAGGCTATTCGACCACCATCAACAGGGACAATTTGTGGCAACATAAAAAGGGGGAGAGTAAAGGCCAGAACCAGAATATGGGAATGGAGAAAGTAAGTGTGCTAAAGAAAATGGAATACTCTAAATATCAAACTTTCTTTTACATAAACTTAAGGGGAACCACTCAAAAAAAATCCAGAACTGAAATACATACTATAATGAAAGAAGAAACAGAGGGAAACATCATAGAACACCACCACACAGAAACAATAGACAACAACAAAAAGGCAAAGAAACAATGGAGGCACAGTCTTACCCGAAAACTAAAGATGGAATGATAGGAAATCCTCACGTATTAATAATCACCCTAAATGTAAATGGACTGAACTCACCAATAAAAAGGCACAGAGTAGCAGATTGGATCAAAAACTAAACCCAACCATATGCTGTCTCCAAGAAACACATCTCAGCTACAAGAACAAGTATAGACTCAAAGTGGAAGAGTGGAAATTGATACTCCAAGCAAATGGTATCCAGAGAAAATCAGGTGTAGCCATAATGATATCAGATGAAACAGACTTCAGGGTGAAAAAGATAACAAGAGACAAACATTGGCATTTTATAATGGTAAAGGGGACTATACAACAAGAAGACATAACAGTCATCCACATTTATGCCCCCAATCAGAGAGCACCGAAATATACCAAGCATTACTAACAGAACTAAAGGGAGAAATTGACCAAAACACGATTATACTAGGGGACTGAAATACATCGTTGACAGCTATGGATAGATCATCCAAACAGAAAATAACGAAATAGCAGCCCTAAATAACACATGAGATGAAATGGACATAATTGACATATATAGAGCACTTCATCTTAAAACTTCAGACTACACATTCTTTTGTACTGTACATGGAACATTCTCAAGGATAGACCATATATTGTGACATAAAATCAACCTCAGCAAATTTAAGAAGATTGAAATCATGCCAAGCATATTCTCTGATCCCAAGGCTTTGAAATTGGATATCAACTGCAAAAGGAAAGCAGGAAAAAACACAAATACATGGAGATTAAACAACATACTTTTAAAGAATGACTGGGTCAAAGAAGAAATTAGAGGAGAGATCAAAAGATACATAGAAACAAATGACAGTAAAACTAACATCCTACCAAAATTTTTAGGATGCAGCAAAAGCAGTTTTAAGAGGAAAATTTATATCATTACAGGCCTATCTCAAGAAACAAGAAAAATCCCAAATAAATTACCTCATGTTACACCTTAAAGAACTAGAAAAGAAGAACGAGTGAAACCCAAGGTCAGCAGAAGAAAGGAAATAACAAAAATCAGAGCAGAACTAAATGAAATAGAGAACAAAAAGACAATAGAAAAACTTAATGTGACAAAGAGCTGGTTCTTTGAAAACATTAACAAAATCGACAAACTCTTACCTAGACTCACTAAGATAAAAAGAGAGAAGACAAATTTACAAAATCAGAAATGAAAAAGGGGAAGTTATCACGGACACCAAGAAATACAAAGGATCATGCTAGAATTCTATAAAGGACTATATGCCACCAAATTCAATAACCTAGACGAAATGGACAAGTTCTTAGAAACATATAGCCTTCCACGGCTGAACCATGAAGAACTGGAAAATCTAAACAGACCGATCACCAGTAACGAAATTGAATCAGTCATCCAAAACCTTTCCAAAAGCAAAAGTCTGGGACCAGATGGCTTCACTAGTGAATTCCTCCAAACCTTCAAAGAGGATCTAATACCAATCCTGCTCAAACTCCAAAAAATTGAAGAAGAGACAGTACTCCCTAACTCATTTTATGAGGCCAACATTACCCTGATACCAAAACCTGGTAAGGACAACACAAAAAAAGAAAACTACAGACCAATATCTCTGATGAATACTGATGCAAAAATCCTAAACAAAATTCTAGCAAATCGAATACAACAATGCATTAAAAAGATTATTCATCACGACCAAGTGGGATTAATTCCCAGGGCACAAGGATGGTTCAACATACGCAAATCCAATAATGTGATACATCGCATAAACAAAATAAAAGACAAAAATCATATGATTATATCAATTGATGCAGAAAAAGCATTTGACAAGATACAACATCCATTTATGATTAAAACACTTAATAAAATAGGTACAGAAGGAAAATACCTTAACATAATAAGGTATATGACAAGTTCTCAGCTAATGTCATAATTAATGGTGAAAAAGTGAAGCCCTTTGCTATACGTTCAGGAACACGACAGGGCTGTCCCCTATCACCTCTGCTTTTCAACATAGTGTTAGAAGTCATTGCCAAAGCAATCAGGCAAGAGAAAGAAATAAAAGGCATCCAAATTGGGAATGAAGAAATTAAATTGTCACTCTTCACAGATGACATGATGTTATATATAGAAAACCCTAAAGACTCCACCAGAAAGCTATTAGAAACAATCAATGAATACAGTAAAGTTGCTGGCTACAAAATCAACGTACAAAAGTCCATTGCTTTCCTATATACTAACAATGAAATCTCAGAAAAAGAAATACAAAAAACAATTCCCTTTGCAATTACAGCAAAAAGAATAAAATACCTAGGAATAAACTTAACCAAGGATGTGAAGGATTTATATGCTGAAAACTGTATGACATTTTTGAAAGAAATTGAAGAAGACACAAAGAAATGGAAAGACATTCCATGCTCATGGATTGGAAGAATCAACATAGTTAAAATGGCCATATTACCCAAAGCTATATACAGATTTAATGCAATCCCCATCAAAATCCCAATGGCATTTTTTAAAGAAATAGAACAAAAAAAATCATCAGATTTGTTTGGAACCACAAAAGACCTTGAATAGCCAAAGCAATCTTAAGAAGAAAAAGAAAAAATACTTGGAGGTATCGCACTTCCTAACTTTAGCTTGTACTACAGGGCTACAATGATCAAAACAGCATGGTATTGGCAGAAAAACAGACACGTAGACCAATGGAATAGAATTGAGAACCCAGAAATAAAACCACATAAATATGGACAGATAATTTTTGACAAAGAAGCTAAAAACATACAATGGAGGAAAGACAGCCTCTTCAATAAATGGTGCTGGCAGAATTGGATAGCTACGTGCAAAAGAATGAAACTGGACTGCTATCTGTCACCATGTACCAAAATTAATTCAAAATGGATCAAAGACTTATGCATAAGACCTGACACAATAAACTGCATAGAAGAAAACATAGGTACTAAACTTATGGACCTTGGGTTCAAAGAGCATTTTATGAATTTGACTCCAAAGGCAATGGAAGTAAAAGCTAAAATAAACGAATGAGACTATGTGAAACTTAAAATCTTCTGCACAGCAAAAGAAACCATCGACAAAATAAAGTGGCAACCAACCGAATGGAAGAAGATTTTTGCAAACAGTGCCTCTGATAAAGGGCTAATATCCAAAATATACAAGGAACTCATGAAACTCAACACCAAAAACCAAACAACCCAATTGAAAAATGGGCAGAGGACCTGAAGAGACATTTCTCCAAAAAGGACTTACAAATGGCAAATAGACGTATGAAAAAATGCTCAACATCACTAATCATCAGAGAAATGCAAATCAAAACCACAATGAGATATCACCTCACCCCAGTCAGAATGGCTATCATCAACAAGACAAATAGTAACAAGTGTTGGAGAGGCTGTGGAGAAAAAGGAACCGTCATATACTGTTGGTGGGAATGCAGACTGGTGCAGCCGTTATGGAAGGCAGTGTGGAGGTTCCTCAAAAAATTACAAGTAGAATTACCATATGACCCAGCTATCCCTCTCCTGGGTATCTACCGAAAAAATCTGAAAACATTTATACATAAAGACACGTGTGCTCCAATGTTCATTGCAGTTTTGTTTACGGTGGCCAAGACATGGAAACAACCAAAATGTCCTTCAATAGATGAATGGATAAAGAAGTTGTGGTATACACACAATGGAATACTTACGGCAGTAAGAAAAGGTGATATAGGAACATTTGTGACAACATGGATGGATCTTGAGAGTATGATGCTAAGCGAAAAAAGTCAAACAGAAAAAGCAGAACCATGTGATTTCACTGATATGTGGTATATAAACCAAAAACAATAAAAGAACAAGACAAACAAATGAAAAACAAAAACTCATAGACACAGTTTAGTGGTTACCAGAGGGTAAGGGGGGTTGGGGGTGGGAGATGAGGGTAAGGGGGATCAAATACATAGTGATGGAAGGAGAACTGACAGTGGGTGGTTGTCGTGCGGGGGACCCTGCTCGCTGTATCATTTGTCATATGGGGCGTCCGGCAGGGTCTCAGCTCCCGCTCCCCACATAAGAACGTAGGACATGGTGAGGCCAAAAAGGAACACCCACAGAGCCATAGATAGGGGAGTCAAACCAATATATTCTCGCTGGCGGCATCCGCCTCTCTGCAGTCTGCTCTTGCCAGCCACCATCTTCTTGCTAGCCCCCATTCTTTTTTGCTAACGTAGCCACAGCCATTATATTAGTGGCCAATGGCTTACAGGTTACAGCTGACGGCCAACTAGCCACAGCTGCTGGCCATCTGATCACAGTTGATGGCTATTTACTACCCAAGCCAGCATTTTTCTATGTGAGGCCAAGAGCCTGGAAACTGTTTTTTGGGGCTTTGTCCCCACAGTGGTGAACACACAATGGAATATATAGATGATGTATTACAGAATTGAACACTTGAAATCTATGTAATTTTACTAACCATTGTCACCCCAGTAAACTTTAATTGAAAAAAAAAAAAAGAGATTGTTCCTGATACTGGGAAGTCAGAACTGGACATACTAAAACCTAAAGAAGCTTAAGCCCAGGGCGCTTCCTTCCTCCTCTCCCTTCTAAGATTTTATACCTACTTGTATTCATAATTTTGTTTTTCTTTTTTCAAAGTGGGCCCCCAAATTGTATAAGCATTAGGCCCACAATACCTGTATTCATCCTTGTAAGGAATTGTGAATCTCTAAGAAAAATAGCAACCCTTAATTTTTTTCTTCCAAAGAATCTACTGTGTTTCCCCAAAAATAAGACCTCCTGGACAATCAGCTCTAATGCGTCTTTCGGAGCAAAAAATTAATATAACACCGGGTTTTATATTATATTATATTATGTTATATTATATTATATTATATTATACCCAGTTTTATAGTAAAATGAGACTGGTTCTTATATTAATTTTTGCTCCAAAAGACACATTAGAGCTAGGGTTTCCAGGTGGGAATTCCCACCCGTTCTCAGGAATTTTTTTCACTTTCCCATTCCCGAATCCAAAGAAAATTTGGTCGGGAAATCAGGAAAATTGGCTCCTTGAAGCCAAGTGGTTGGTAGTATTGGCTGTCACTTTGTGGAAACGATTCATTGTGGAGAACAGAAAACAGTTCATATCTCGGGATTCGGGAAAGGGAAAGTGAAAAAACAATTCCTGAGAAGGGGCAGGAATTCCTGTCTGGAGACCCTAATTAAAGCCGATTGTCTGGCTAAGTCTTATTGTCAGGGAAACAGGGTATGCTGATTCTTTGAGAGCGTGGCAGGCATGGTGAACATAAAGGTCTAAGTTGCTTACTGGCCATGTAGCCCCAGACCCTTCTATACAGATCAAAGATAGAAATGGGTGCCTCATGGGTTGCCCCTCATGGGTTGCCATGAGGGGCAAATGACTGATACGGGAGGAAATGTAAATATTCTAAAAGTATTTTGTGAAAATTTCTATTTAGCAATTATGTATAGTCATTTGTTTCCATAGCTCTAAGTTAATTTGGGTAATTTTGGAGATATGAATTCCTAAGACCACCTTTTACTTTGAGATAAGGATTGTTCTTGTTTTAGAGGATGCTGCTTATCATAATGAATAAAATTGAACACTGTGCCCGCACAGATTTGAGTGAACCAGAAATCACGGTTTACACTAAAATCATAGTTTTTTTAAAATGGCAAAAAACACACAAAATTACTATCCTCAAAAGAGTATGATTTTAAAGGTCTCTTTCTAAAGTACCTAATGCTTCTGGGCCATATTTACCCTATCTGATCAACCACGTCTATTCATAATCATGGCTCACACAGAAAATTTAAAAGACAGCAGCTAGAACAGAACTTAGCATTATAGACATATTTTTTCCTTGCCAAAGTGTCAGTTCCACTAGTAAAGGTACTGAATACTAAGAACTTTCAAATTGTTAGTTAGTTGTATTTGTAGTTAATGAACGTCATTAACCTTAGACTTGTAATTTTCATTTTGGGGAACTTTCTGGAATGATAAAACTGTTTGACAAGTTGATGTGAGTGATGATAACACAGAGGCATCTTTTTTCATCACGCTGAATACGAGATCTGTGCATTTTACTGTGTGTAGACTTCCTCAAAGAAAATAATTCATGTGCTACCTGCTAAATTTGGCAGGCGGTCGGGGGGGCAGTTTCTTTTTACTTTTAACTTTTTGAAAGATTATAACACATGCATTCCCTTGTAACTTTTTCAAATTTTAGGAATTCTTTGATCATGTGAAGAAACTCTGGGATGATGAAGGTGTGAAGGCGTGCTTTGAGAGGTCCAATGAATACCAGCTGATCGACTGCGCACAGTAGTAAGTCGGCTCTGAGCCAGGCCTCTTTGAAGATAGACTTGCATGCGCAGTTATGTCTGTTGTGTTGCCCTCCCTGGATTACTGACATCTCTTACACACAAGGAACAAATAATTAACATCTTGCTACAGAAATCAACTTTTAAAATGAGTCGTGTTTAATAGATGGAAAATTGAAAATCCAATAGGAATCAGTTTCAAGGAAGAACCAGAAACATGTTGCATTCATTTTACTTTGATCGCTGTTTTCAGTTCTATTCATTTTTTTGCTTCTATAGGGTTATAGGCATATCTGTAAATTACAATGCACTTAGATATTTGTGATTATATTTTAATTTTGGAGCAGGGGCCCCCAAATTAAATTTTAAAATAATATTAACATCTGCAATCAAGCCCAAGCTCTTACTTAAAGTGATAAGTGATACACATTAGAAGTAGATTAGAGCCTTGAAAGTAGATGGTAGTTAATATAATGTGTAAATAGATTGATTAAAAATGTAATGAAGAGAAATAAGAAATAAGTAAAAGACTCTGGTGCCACAGCTGGCTGATTGTTTTTCTCTGAAATGCTTATTTTACTGTTTTCTTTTGCTATTTTAGATTCATTCTGTATCTGTTAGAGAATAATAGTTCCCCCAGGAGAATGTTAATCAAGAAGTTCTAGATATGCTTGCCATTTCAATAACAAAAACTGTATTTAACTAGTTGTTTTATATGACTCTTTGAGCAGCAAGAAATGGAGTGCTTTTACATTTTTAGATTACAACTCTAAAAATGCATATGTGTGAAAAAGATTCTATAAGCATAAAATCTGGGAATTTACAACATTTGGAACTAACTAGTGGAGTTATTCTATAAATATTGATTTCATGGAGAAAGGGTTGTGTGGATGTCCCCAGCCCTTTCTCATCCATAGGAGTTTAGGCACCATCACCTGTGACAGGCACTGAGAGGGGCCAATGGCAAGGGCTCCAGGAGGGGTCGCTGGGCTGTCCAGTCACTAACAAGAAGACTGGCCATAAACAAGTGAAAGAGGTCAGTGTGGCCAGACTCTCCCGAGTGCTGAAGGCCATGACAAGGAACTTGGATTTTCTTCCAAATGGAATGAGTAATCATCGGCTCCAAGGTTGTCAGAGTTACTCTGAGGTTACTCTGAGGTCAGGGTTACTCTGCCTGCTATATGGAAAATTAAAAAAAGGAGGCAGACACCCCAGTAGGATGCCTTGGGTCAGGTGGTCGCTGTGGACGGGAGCGCTGGGTGCTGAAGGGACAGAACGGGTCGGTGGATCAGATAAGGGAGACAGAGGAAAAGTGGGATTCGGGATGACAATATGGTAGGTCCTGGTGCCATTTATTGAGGTGGGAAATCCTGGGAGATGTTGTTTATGGGAGAACAGAGGAAGCTATCAAGCTCCGATTTGGAGAAGTTAAGTTTGAGATGCCAAAGGGATATCTAAGTGATTTATTTTACTTCCTTCTTGTCACAACCAAGAACCGGCTACACACCCCCCACACCTCCACTCCCACCCCCAGTCCAGGAACATTTGGTGAGCAGCAGCTCTGTCCTCCCCTCCACAGGGCAGAGTAAAACATGGAGATGCAGCACAGACCTGCTCCACACACCCTGAAATGACCATCAAAGTTTGAACCTCCACTGCACGTGCTAAAGAAACAACGTCCTAATTAAAAATTTTTATTAACTAGAAAAGTGTTTAAAATTTCTCATTTCCTGCCATGCTTAACAGTTCCTTCAAGACTTACCCTAAAACATAATCCCTTTTCACATTGGCCATGCCCTTAAGTTTGTGAAGGTATTTGTGAAGACATACCTGTGGTTATACTCATGTCACTTAGTAGGTACTTTTTTTTTGTTTTCACACCTGGATCATTCAGTCCATGAAAGCGGGAGGCACCCCTCTTCCTGAAAGGCCTTTATCTTCCCTTTTACTCTCACTTGCTCTTTCTCTAAATGATTTTACAATCATTTAAAAGCCATGACAGAATTATATGTTAAATCACAATGATTTTAGAGATGGAAGGATATACTAAGAAAATGCTAACAACTGGAATTTCTAGCACAGCTCATAATATTGAAATTCATATACGTTTGAATTTTAAAATTGATGTGGAATATGTTTTATCATCCTTTTCCAGTGTTTCTTGAGCAAAGATGTAAGGAAACACCATAGTGCTACCCAATGTCTAATTAGGAACTTTTCTTTCTTAAAAAAAAAAAAGGAACAGACAACTTATTCTCACATCACCATAGTGACAGAATTGATGATTGAATTTAAAACAGAATCTGCAAATATAAATTTTTAAAAAACAAGTAGTAATATGGGCCTTGACAATAAGTAGTTAGGATTCAGATCTAACCAAGAGCCACGGCTAAAAACCTCCTTGAGAGTGAGACTTTGGGGCATGAGGTCAAGACTCCCCTTCCAGGCTTGTGAGGAATAAAACACCAAAGTTTTGTTTATGCTTCCTTAACGGTGGGCCTGGTAGAATCACAGGAACCAATTCCCCATCTAGACTTCACAATTCAGATTAATCCTAATTCCTTCAACTTTGCTTTTTTAGTCTATTTTCATACACATGAGAATCAAGTTGAATCAGTAACCTTTGTCACTTAATAACTGTCATGTTTCTCCTCTACACTCAGATTTTGAGATGGGTGGTTGTAAGGGATTTCAAAAACAAGTAATGTTTGAACAACATTTGTTAACCAATAAACGGCTGCCACATTTTTTTATGTTGCCAAATAAGATGTTAAAGGACTCTAAGCTGCTTCCATCTTTCATCTCCATCCCTTCATAAAAGAAAAGACATTTCAATGTCAAATCAGTGAAGGAACATGATCTCAGAGTAACGCCCTGGGACCACAAGACTCTGGTCATCGTGTCCAACCCACTAAATTTTTAATTTCTTGGGAAGTATATATAATTCATCCTTAAATGCCCAGCTCTTAGGTGAGTGTTCTTGCATAAAGTCGGTGCTCAATTAAGTGCTATTTGAAATAAATGAACTGATAGAACAGAAGCCCCATATTCAACATGGTACTAATAGAAAAGCTGACCCTGTCTCTTTAAAGTGCACATGCCATCCCACCCCAGACTCACACTCTAGAGCCTCTCTTCTTTACCCTTGCACATTCCCAGTGTTCTGACATGTTTTCTTCTTTCCTCTCATCTAAATCACTCTGAGAAAAGTTGTGACTTGCATCTCGGTGTGAATCTAAGTCACTGTGCTACCTTGCTCCATAGCATTGATTTTGAACCTTAATGCTTATTATGAAGGGCATAATTCTAAGCCCTGTTCAAATAACTTCTTCCATGGCAGAAACCATGGAAATATTTTGGGGAAGAGGTACTTCTCAATGATGCTAAAATTCTGTTCAGGCTGACTTGCTGATAAAGAATCTAGGGACAGTCTTGCAGGTCCTCAAAAGCTTAAACACAGAGGTGCCCAGCATCTCCACTCCTGGATATACAGATGGTGCCAAAAAAATGTATACACATTTTAAGAAAGGAAAAACAATTAAAATTGTAATACTCAACATATACTGATAACAAAAGATGAATACAAGTCACATTTGACTTCTGCAATGACAAGAGGTGCTCAAAATGGTTATCATCAACATGCAGACACTTCTGGTTATGGCAAACTACTGTTTGAGCAACGTTGACCAAAGTGTCCACTTGTATACCTTTTTTGGCACCCGCAGTATATCCAGGAGAATTTAAAACATATATTCAGACAAAAACTTGTGCACAAATATTCATAGCAGCATTATTCTTAATCCCCAAAAAGTGCAAACAAACCAAATGTCCATCAAGTGATGAATGGATAAACAAAATATGATACATGACACTGTGGAATATTATTCAGCAACAAAAAAGAATGAAGCCCCGATACATGCTACGACATGAATGAACATTGAAAACATTATGCTGAGTGAAAGAACCCTGACACAAAAGGTCACATATGATTCCATTTATATGAAATGTCCAGAATAGACAAATCCATAGAGACAGAAAGTAGAGTAGTGGTTGCCAAAGGCTTGGGGGTAGGAGAAACAGAGAGTGACTGCGAATGGATACAGGGTTTCTTTGGGGGGATAAAGGGAATGTTCTGGAATTGGATATTAGTGATGGTTGTACAACCTTGTGAATATACTAAAAACCACTGATTTGAATACTTCAAAATGGTGAACTTTATATTCTATGAATTATATCTCAATCAAAAAAAAGAAAAATCACAGGGAAGGAAGGATCCAGGGCAGGAAAAGCAATGGAACAACTGATCAAAACTGGTGAGGGGGCCAGTCTCCTGTGGAGCCAGGGATTCTCTGGTGAACAACAGAAGAAAGTCTAAATGTGTGTTTATTAGACCTGCTTCATGTTTTACCAACCACAGATACATGGCACTCTCCAAGCCTGCAAACAGATACATGCGAACGGGAGTTCCCAAATTATAAAGCATACATTCCATTTATATGGTATATAAATTAAAAGGCTACTAACATTTATGTTATGCTATTTGGTATGCCAGGAGCGAAACTTGCTCAGGCAACTTCAAGAAAAGGGAAATTTGTTCTGAGTCTCATGGAAGCCACTGCAAGTCAGAGGCACTGGGGGAACCAGCTCTTCTGTTCCTGCTGTCTGGGCATTTTGACTTCTCTTTCCCTGTCTGCCCCTCTCGTCCCTGGCTCCTGACTGGCTATTCTACTCCATACTCTACAGGCCAGATCCCAGAGAAAACAGAGGGAATCAGTTTTGCTAATAGTCAGGCAGCCTGTCCCCATCTAGCCTTATCCCCCACCCCCTCACACTGCCCCACTGGCCCAGTCGGTAGCCACTTCCATGTCCCTGAAGAGAAATTGCATAAAAGCCAGGGCAGCCAGACTACACTGTCTGACACCAGGATTGACTTGCCTAGAAGAGGAGGGGAACAATCACTATAACTGAGCTTTCAATATTGTACTTTTGGTAAAAATGAGTGTCTTTGAAGCTTCGAGTAAGCTGTGCAAATGACCAGAGATGATATTTGATACACAATTCCCTAGTTCCCACTGTGAACATTAAAAACAATCTCTACTGCATTATTCCCCAAAATGCATTTCCTCTAAGTCCTAATAATAAGTGATTATGTAGCCATGGAAACAGCTATTTTGGGAGAAAGAAAATCAGAGGAAATTGGATATTTAGAACAGGTTTATAAAATCAGACTTTGCTTACTGTAACTTGAAACTCCTAAAGCTCAGGGTGTAGATTCTTATGCTTTGTACCAACGTGTTTACATGATAAGAGCCTCTAGGAGTACACCCATTTGAATAATTGGTTTTATAATACTCTCAAAAATGGAGAACATCCCAGAAAAAAATAAAAAGAGCAATGAGAAAGGTAAAGTGAATAATTGGTTTTATAATACTCTCAAAAATGGAGAACATCCCAGAAAAAAATAAAAAGAGCAATGAGAAAGGTAAAGTGATTTTCTGCTAAGTCCCATCTGCCTTTGTCATCTGTTAGGAGTCGAGGTAACCACATCTACCCTCTCTAGCACTGATTTGGATCTCATAGCTCTCAAGTCCTTTAATCTAAGCTTTCAGGACAATTTGAAAATTATTAGCAAAAATGAAGTTTCAACTTCAAAGTTGATTTTTTGCAGGACATTTTAAAATAAATGTACTATTGAATTCATTAAATATGTAATCAACTGCCTGGGTGCACATATGCATTCTTAATTCACATTTTGACCTTATTTCTAGACAAATTTGTGTTCAGTTTTATTTTCTCAACCTATGGAGTTGGAAATATTCCTGCTTATGGGCAGTAATTTTTTTTTAGGTATGAAGAATAAATTTAGTGACTGGGTACAATACAGGTAGACCAAATATTTCAGTTGGTCAACCCATGGTTATCCTTTTCTTCTATACTTTTTTGGAAACCTTCATCCTGAGAAGGAATTTTTGAGAGGGCTTGCTTAGCACCAATATTTCTGTGTGAGTAGGAAACCTACACTTTTTCTTCTGTGTCTCTCTTTTACTCTCACTCTACTACCACATTCACAACACTTCTGACACCAGATGGAGGTGTGGGGAGCTTCCCCATCAAGCACTTCTGTGACAGCAGCTGGTTGTCCTGAAATTTAACATTATCTACTTAGAGACAGTGTCAGACCAAATGGTTAAGGGCTCAGTCCTGTGAGATTCCCCCCACTTAGAGGCCACTTGCAAGTAGTAGGTCCCCAGGTTACCCACAACTTCTCTCTGACTTGGCTACAAATCAGAGGTTCCCATGATCTCCTCCCCCTTGGGTTTGATTATTTGTTATAGCAGCTCAGGAAAACACAGTTGCCAGTTTGTCAAAGGAAGTGATAAAGGATATAAATGAACGATGTGAACAAGAGGTAAATACTGTATATAAGACAGTATTCTATCATGGAAATGTGTCACATTGTCACCTATGATGACGTGACAGTTACTGTATGAGTGCTTGGACTCACCTGTGGGGTATCTTTGATAAGGCAGGGCACTGCATCCTCTGTGCCTGCAGGACCTCCCTTCACGGTTATAGTATGGGAAAGGTGCTGCGTCTTCTAAACAATGTCCAGTGCTCTGCATCTCTCTGAACAACAACACATCTGCAAGAAGTTGAAATATCTGCATAATATCTTGATAGTTTGGGTTACGCAGGTATATGCATGTGTCAAAACTCAGCAAATGTACACTTAAGATTTGTGTTTCTATGGATCTAAATTTTACATTTAAAAAACTGTGAACAAATATTAATGTCTAGATAAATAACTGCATGCTGGAGTATTTAGAAAGAAGTGTACTGGTGTCTGCAATTTCTTTGAAATACATTAAAAATAAGGTGGATAGATATGTCATTTTTTTTAAGTACAGTAAAATGGTAATGACAGAATCTAGATGGTGGGTATTCAAGCATTCACTATAAAATTATTTCAAATGTGTTGTATCTTTGAGTTTTTTCATAATAAAATGTAGGGGGAAGAAAAATAAACATACGTATAGATGTGATCAGAAGGTGAAACCAAAATAAGTAACATAATATAGTAGCACAAGGTGACACATTGGTAGTACCCCACAAATTACGATATGGCACTTAAGACATTTGTTTGTATAAGGGGTTTTATTAAAGGTCTTTTAAGCGTTTGCTGAATTCTTTGAAACACTTCCAAGAAACCCAGGAAACTTGGGTTGAAAGCCACTAAGTACAACTAACAAAGTGTATAGTTTGTGAATAGCGTAAGAGCAGTGTCCTGTATTTCTAAGCTTCAAAGTGCGCCTGCAAAATAGCTCAGAATTATCGAAACTTACCATATGGGGGCACTCTTCTATGAACATTATGTGAATTAATATATTGCTTCTCACACTAATCCAGAGACATATTATCCGTATGACATAAAGAAATATATAAATAAATAAGAGGGAAAAAATAATAGAATACCACAAAATTAAAATAACAGACAGAAACATAAGGGAAAAGAATCAGTAGAGACACAGAGCTACCAGAAAACAAAAAATAAAACGGCTACAGGAAATCCTCAAACATCAGTGATCACCCTAAATGTAAATGGATTGTGCTCACCAATAAAAAGGCAAACAGTAGCAGCTTGGGTCAAAAAATGAAATCCAACCATATGCTGCCTTCAGGAGGCATATTTTAACTGTATACACCAATATAGACTCAAAGTGGATGGTTGGAAGATGAAACGCCAAGTAAAGGGCATCCAGAGAAAAGTAGGTGTATCCATACTTATAACTGACAAAATAGATATCAAGATAAAAAAGGTAACAAGACAAAAAAAAGAACATTTTATAATGGTAAAGAGAACAATACATCTAGAAGACATAACACTTATACAGGCACCCAATCTGGGAGTGCCAAAATATATAAAGTGGCTATTAACAAAACTAAAAAGAGAAACTGAGGAAAACACAATTATAGTAGAGGACCTAAATACCCCATTGAGAGCTATAGATCATCCAAACAGAAAATAAGAAAATATCAGCCTTAAATAACACATTAGATCACATGGATATAATCAACATTAACAGAGCATTTCATCCGAGAACACCAGATTATACATTCTCCTCTTGTGCACATGGAACATTGTCAAGGACAGACCATATGTTGAGACACAAAAGTAGCCTCAACAAATTTAAGAAGATTGAAATCATACCAATCATATTCTCCAACCAAGCATATTCTCTGGAGAATTTTGCGGAGATCAACTGCAAAATGAAAGTGAAAAAAAACCACAAATATATGGAGCTTAAAAAACATGCTGCTAAAGAATGACTGGGTCAAAGAAGAAATAAAAGGAGAGTTCAAAAGATACATAGAGACAAATGAAAATAACAACATGATATACGAGGTGTGATAGAAAAATACGGTGAATGTTTAAATAAAAAGAATTATTACAGTAAAAGACACATTGCTGTGAATCCCCCTCAGAATACTCCCTCTTGCTTCGAACACACTTATCCCATCATTCTTGCCACTTTCTGAAGCAGTTCTGGAAGTCCTCTTTTGCGAGTGTCTTTAGTCGTGCTGTCGTGGCTGCCTCAATGTCCTTAATGGATTCAAAACATTTTCCTTTCATAGTCATTTTGATTTTGGGGAAGAGCCAGAAGTTGCACACTGCCAGATCTGGCGAATAAAGTGGACGAGGACATACCATAATGTTTTTATTTGGCAAAAATTGCTGTATACCAGAAGTGATGTGTGTCATGATGAAGGATGATTTATGGCACACTTTAAAATACACCTTCTCTCAACCGAAGCTCACACCTGACTGACTGCACCAAACAAGTTGAAACTTGTCATACACTGTTACCAAGGTTCAGTGTGCCACTTCCCATGTTGAAGATCCCTGCCTTTCCATTGAATGGTACTCGGCAGCAGCATTCCCTGTATTTGTTGATCACAATGGAAAAGGCTCCATATCACACATAACTGCAATTTCTGTCATAAAAAACATTACAGTGTGTCCTCATCCACTTTATTCACCGGATCTGGCACTGTGCAACTTCTGGTTCTTCCCCAAAGTCAAAATGACCAGGAAAGGTAAATGTTTTGAATCCATTCAGGACATTGAGGCAGCCATGACAGCGCAACTAAAGACACTCAAGAAAGAGGACTTCCAGAACTGCTTCAGAAAATGGCAAGAACGATGGGATATGTATGTTCGAAGCAAGGGGGAATATTCTGAGGGGGATTCATGGCAATGTGTCTTTTACTGTAATAATTTTTTTAATTTAAACATTCACCGTATTTTTTAATCACACCTCATATATAATCTTCCTAGATTGAACAACAAAGAACTGGAAAACCTACATAGACCAATCAACAGTAAAGAAATTGAAACAATCATCAAGAAACAAAAGTCCAGGACCCGATGGCTTTACTAGTGAATTCTACCAAACATTCAAAAGTTATTTAATACCTATCCTTTTCAAATTCTTTCAAAAAGTTGAAGAAGAGACAATAGTTTCTGATTTTGTGAGGCCAACATTATTACCCTGAAACCAAAATCTGGCAAGGATAACACAGAAAAAGAAAACTACAGACCAATATCTCTGATGAATACAGATGAAAAAACCCTAAACAAAATACTAGCAAATCAAATACAATACATTACAAAGATTATACATCATGATCAAGTGGAGTTCGTTTCAGGGATGCAAGGATGGTTCAACATACAAAAATTGATCAATGTGTTTATGTGATATACCACATAAACAAAATAAAGGATAAAAATCATACAATCATACCAATAGGTACAGAAAATGCATTTGACAAGATATGGCATCCAGTTCTGATTAAAACACTCAATGAAATGGGTATAGAAACTACCTCAACATAATAAAGGCCATATGTGACAAATCCTCAGGTAACATAGTACTCAATGGTGAAAAATTGAAAGATTTTCTTCTAAAATCTGGAATAAGATAAAGAAGACCACTGCTATTCAACACAGTATTGGAAGTCCTAGATAGAGTAGTCAGGCAAGAGAAATAAATAAAAAGCATCCAAATTGTCAATGAACAAGTTAAATTGTCACTTTTTACAGATGACAATATTTTTCATATGGAAAACCCTAAAGACTCCAGCAAAAAAAAACTATTAGAAGATATAAACAAATACAGTAAAGTTGCAGAATATAAAATCAACATACAAAAATTATTGTGTTCCTATATACTAACAATGAAATATCAGAAAAAGAAATGAAAAAAAAGAACAATTCTTTTGCAATTACAATAAAAAGAATAAAATACCTAGGATTAAACTTAATAAAGGATGTGAAGGACCTATACACTCAGAACTACAAGACATTATTAAAAGAAATTGAAGAAGACACAAAGAAATGGAAAGATATTCCATGTTCATGGATTGGAAGAATCAACATGGTTAAAATGCAAATTTAATGCAATCTCCATCAATAATCCACTAGCATTTGTAAAAGAAATACAACAAATAATCATCAGATATGTATGGAATCACAAAAGACCCTATATAGCCAATGCAATCCTGAGAAAAAAGAACAAGACCAGAAGTATCATACTCCCTGACTTCAGGTTATACTACAAAGTGACAATAATCAAAGCATGGCTTGGTATTGGGAACAAAAAACAGACACAGATCAATGGAACAGAATTGAGAACCCAGAAATAAATCCACATATATAGGAGCAAATAATTTTCAACAAAGGAGCCCAAAACATACAATGGAAAAAAGAAATCCTCTTCAATAAATGGTGCTGGGAAAATTGGAAAGCCATATGCAAAAGAATGAAACTAGACTGCTGTCTATCACTATATAACAAAATTAACTTAAATGGATCAAAGACCTAAATATAAGGCCTGAAACAGTAAAATGCATAGAAGAAAACATAGATACTAAACTTATGGACCTTGGTCTTAGAGAGGATTTTATGAATTTGACCTCAAAGGCAAGGGAAATAAAAGCAAAAATAAATGAATGGGACTTTTATCAAACTAAAAAGCTTCTGCACAGCTAAAGAAGCCATCAACAAAACAGAGACCACCAACCGAATAGGAGAAGATATTTACAAACAACACCTCTAATAAGGGGTTAATATCAAAAATATATAAAGAACTCACACAACAACAAAAAACCAAACAATCCAATTAAAAAATGGGCAGAAGACCTGAACAGACACTTCTCCCAAGAAGACATACAAATGGCCAACAGATAAATGAAAATATGCTCAACTTCACTAGATGTCAGGGAAATGCAAATCAGAACACAATGAGATACCTCCTCACAGCAGTTAGAATGGCTATCATCAACAAGACAAGTAATAACAAGTGTTGGAGAGGTTGTGAAGAAAAAGAACCCTTCATACACTGCTGGTGGGAATGTAAATTGGTGCAGCCACTATGGAAAACAGTATGAAAGTTCCTCAAAAAATTAAGAATAGAGGTATCATATGACCCAGCAATCCCGTTTCTGGGTATCTACCTGAAAAAATTTGAAAACATTTATCCATAAAGATATATGTACCCCTATGTTCTTTGCAACACTATTCACAGTGGCCAAGACATGGAAACAACCAAAGTGTCTTTCGATAGCTAATTGGATAAAGAAGATGTGGTGCATATACACAATGGAATATTACTCAGCCATAAGATGAAATACTGCCATTTGCGACAATATGGATGGATCTTGAGATTGGCATGCTAAGCGAAATATGTCAAATGGAAAAAGTCGAGACCCATATGATTTCACATATTATATGTGGGATATAAAACAAACAAACAAAAACAACAAACAAAAACAGGTAATAGTGTGGTGGTGCTAGAAGGAAATGGGTGTGGGTAGAGGTGCGAAAGGGATCAAATATATAGTGACAGAAGGAGATTTGACTTCGGTGGTGAACACACAATGCAGTATATAGATCATTTATTATAGAATTGTACACTAGAAACCTATATAATTTTGTTAACCAATGTCACTGCAATAAATTTAATAAAACGTTAATAAATTTTAAAAATTAATGAAATGAGGTGAATTTGGATTAGGTAAATTTTTTTAAGTCTATTATTTCTACTTTATAGAGGAGGAAACAAAAGCACAGGAATACACCATGCCAGACTATTACTTGATTTATCCAGGATTTCAAATTTTAAACCTAAAATCTGTGAAGACTATTGGAGGTTAAAAGTTCAACAAATATTTGTGAGCATCAAATGTCAGGCACTAGCACATGCCAACTGATAAAGATGATGAGGCCTGGCTCTAAAGCTTATAAATAAGTGGGCTGTCACAGGGCAACCATTTTCCACATTCTAAAGTCACTCTCACCAATTTTACATTCTTAATTAATTTATATCTTGAACATGGTTTGCAAATGAAAGCCAGGATAGTTGTTTTTCTATAAAGTTCCTCATAGTTCAAGAAAGTAAAAAGATAATTTACGAAAGGGGAAAATATCTGTAAATTACGTATCAGATAAGAGAATTGCATCTAGAATATATAAAGAACTCTAACAACTCCATAATAAAAAGATGAATAAATTTATCTTTAATTAGAATTTTATCAATGTTTAAATGAGCAAAGAATCAGAATAGACATTTCCCCAATAAGATATATAAAGGGCCATTAAGCTCATGAAAAAATGCTCAAAATCATTAGCGATTAGGGAAATGCAAATCAAAACCATAATGAGATACCATTTCACACATACTAGGATGGGTATAATCAAAATGTCAGATAAAAACAAATGTTTGCAAGGATGTGTAGAAATTGAAACCTTCATATACTGCTGGTGGGAATGAAAAATGATGCAGTCACTTTGGAAAACAGTCTGGCAGAGTTACCATATCACCCAGCAATTCTACTCCTGGCTATATCTACCAAAAAAAGTTGAAGACAGATATCCACGGAAAAACTTCTAGACAAATGTTCACAGCAGCATTATTCATCATAGCCAAAAAGTGGAAATAACCCAAATGCCCATCAACTGATGGAAACAAAATGTGGCATGTCTGTACAATTAAATATTATTTAACTATAAAAAGGAATGACATACTGATACACTGCAACATGGATGAACCTTGAAAACATTAAGCTAAGTCAAAGAAGCCAGTCACAAAAGGCCACGTATTGTTTGGTTCCATTTATATGAAATGGAATAGATATATCTGCAGTGGCAAAGTAGATTAGGGTTGCATAGGGCTCAGGCACGATGGGGTTCAGATGAGGAGTAACTGCTTAAATGGGTACAAGGTTTCTATTTGGAGTGATGAAAATGTTCTAAAAGTGATATGGAAGTGGTTGCACAACTCTGAATATGAAAAACCATTTAATTTTTCACTTTAAATGCACTTTGAGACCCCCTTTTGCAACTGCCTTGTTAGATTTTAACTTAGACATCTCAGTGAAATTAATTGGGAGACTGCTGATCATTTGAATCTGCCTAATTTCAGGGCCTTTCTATTTAATACCAAGGGGGGGTGGGGATCAAAAAGAGACAGGCTCCTTTCAAAAGTGGTGAATGATTGCTGAATAGAAGTTAATATTGTGGAAACTAATAAAAATAAATAATACTTTTCCTTCCACCTTCTAGTTTCTCCTAGCTGGGCGAATAATCAAATTAACAGAAATTAAAGGAGAAAATCAAAATTTTAATATGTGCTCACAGGGAATGCACATAGTATGAAAATTCCAAAGACAGTGAGGCAAAATTGGGTATATATGATATTTTGGACAAAGGAGAAAAGTGGGGAAATTGGGTCTTAGATTTTAAAAGTGAAAATGGGTGATCTGTAGGTAATTGAGGAAATCCAAAACACACTTGGCAGGTGAATTTTTGCTAAGCCACCCAGAAAACAACGGGACATCTGGGGTGGGGGAATCTAATCAATAGGCTCCTGCTTGGAGTGTTTCAGTTTAATCCTAAAGTGATTGTGCTAAGGTTCCTTCCTGAATCAAGCTTTTCCATCTGCGTCTCTTAGACAGGAAAGGGAGGTGAAGGTCAAAGGTTCTTTCTGAGTCTTTTGTTTCTTAATAACCAGCTTAAAATCAATATCCCAAAAGACAACTTTATGGTAGCAAAACTTGGGTTCCCTTCAGCACTCCTTACCCTAGAAAATGAATTGTCTCATCTATGTGCTTGAATTGAGTGTGGTGACAGTATGGGTACACAGCTGAGAATATTCATTAGAAGACCAAAAAATTCAAATTTTGCATATTCTTTATCTTTTTTAAATCATTCAAGAGAGAAAAAGGAAGAAAAGAAATAGAAAAGCAAAAATGCTGATTCAAAATACAGTTCCCATACTGAAAATATATCTTAATTTCTCTAACAAAAATCTTTATGGAAATTGGCAGGTAATTTTTGTTTTTTTCGTTTGGGTTTTTTTTAGGGGTGTTTATTTTTTCCAGCCTTAGTAAGCTATAATTGACAAAGACCAGTAATTTTATAAGAAGTTATTTTGATAGGATTTTGAGTTGTTCTCCGTGCAGTGCCTGACACAACAACATCTCATTAAATATTGTTGAATGAATAACTAAATCTAGTCAAGTTTTTAAAACTCATCATTATGGATGGGTTACTGTACCGTTGTTGACTGTTCACATGGAATTATTGTTTACCATTGTGCCTGGACAATGCCGGCACATATTAGGTGTTCAAAAAATATTTGTTAGGAGAGACAACCAAGATGGCGCAGTAGATAAATGCTGTGTTTACCTTCTCTCACAACCACATCAAAATTACAACTAATCTACAAAATAGCTATTATCGAGAATTGCCTAAAATCAAGCTGAGCTGAAGCCTTTCAACTAAGGACGTGCAGAAGAAGCCACCACCTCCATAGTGGTAGAAAGGTCAGAGACATGGAATGGGCTGGTCCAACACCTGCGTGTGACCTTTAAAAATCGGGAGGACTGTTTCAACTGTGGGGTCCACCACCCTCACTCTCTAGAGGAGGGAGAGATCCCAGCCCCACCCTAGTCCAGGGTTCTAGTGCTGCGGAGAGAAGTCCCCATAAATTTTGGTTGTGTAAACCAGTGGACATTGTGACTGAGTGAGACAGTGCGGCTGCACTCACAGGCGCTCCTCTTAAAGCGCCTGTGTGCAGCCTTACCCACCAATGGAATCACTCGCTCTGAGCTCCAACACTGGGGCAGCAGTGGGAAAGGAGGCAGGGACAAATGGTGGGGAATTGAGTTATCTGGCTTGGAACAGTAGCTGGAGAGGAGGCTTTCTCTTGGATGGAGGAGCTGGCGGAGGCCATTGTTTTCTTGTTGAGCCTTCCCATTCCCAGCGTGTGAACACTGGTGGCCATTATTTCTGATTCTCTGCCGCTCATTTGTTTCGCCCTGGTGATTTGAGACCTGGCTCCGCCCAACTTTCCACGCACACCCAGACCTCTTCCTGTGGCGTTTTCATGCAGGCCACTTGTCCTGGCTCAGGCTGCACTTTCCTAAGGTCTCTCAAAGGTTCCTGGAACCCAGACAAACAGCATCTGGCTTGAGTGTGTTCTGTACCTCTGGCTGAGCAGCCCTAAGCCAACACTAGCAGCAGCCGGCCTCGGTTCACAGCTTGGTCTCTCAAGGTGATTCCAAGCACAGCTCGGGTGGCAGCCATCTGAGGATTTCTTTCTGGATCCTGCTGGGTGGCCCCAGGTGGGGCACAGGTAGTGGCTGAAGTAGACCTACAGTGGATCCTCTCCAAGGTGGTCCTGGGGCTGGCGCTCCCAGTGGCCAGCTTCAAAACGAGCTGGAGCATCACCCTGCTGCCTCCAAGTATGACACACCCAAGGGGCAGATTGGACAGGCACCAGAGTCCTGCTGAGGCAGATCCTATTCTGTAGAGTCAGCCCCTGCACAACAACTCTTCCACTGTAGTCAAGGCCAGTCCTCACAACCAGTAAGCCCAAGGGTCGGTCCCTCACATTAATGTGCAGTTATCAACCAAGGCTCAAATGCAAGAGGAGAGCACATACGACCCACACAAGGGACACACCTGGAGGGCATGGCTCAGGTGGCCAGAAAGACTGTACCACTGAACCCCACAGCACACCTACTACAAAGGCCACTCTACTAAGACCTACTAAGGAAGACATACTAAGGAAGACATAGCAGCCCTACCTAATACATAGAAACAAACACAGGGAGGCAGCCAAAATGGGGCAAAGAAACATGACCCAAATAGAAGAACAGAACAAAGCTCCAGAAAAAGAGCTCAGCAAAATGGAGATAAGCAATCTATCAGACACAGAGTTCCAAACACTGGCTATAAGAATACTTACTGATCTCAGGGAGAACTTCAACAGAGAGATGAAAACCGTAAACAGAACCAGTCGGAAATAAAGGATACAATAATGGAAATGAAAAATATATTACAGAGAATCAACAGTAAATTAGATGAAGCAGAGGATCCAACCAGCAATGTAAAAAATAAGGTAGCAGAAAACACACAACCAGAACAGCAAAAAGAAAAAAGAATCCAAAAAATTGAGGAGAATTTAAGGGGCCTCTGGGACAATATCAAGCATACCAACATTCACATTATAGGGTACCAGAAGAAGAGAGAGAGCAAGGAATT
This sequence comes from Rhinolophus hipposideros, assembly GCF_964194185.1. Taxonomy (NCBI): domain Eukaryota; kingdom Metazoa; phylum Chordata; class Mammalia; order Chiroptera; family Rhinolophidae; genus Rhinolophus; species Rhinolophus hipposideros. Next base: position 53,650,018 of record NC_138063.1, read on the forward strand.
GAAAACGTATTTGAAGAAATAATGACAGAAAACTTCCCTAACCTGGTGAAGGAAATAGACATACAAGCCCAGGAAGCACAGAGAGTCCCAAACAAGATAAATCCAAAGAAGCCAACACCAAGACATATCATAATTAAAATGCCAAAGGTTAAATACAAAGAGAGAATCTTAAAAGCAGCAAGAGAAAAGCAGTTAGTTACCTACAAGGGAGCCCCCACAAGACTGTCAGTTGATTTCTCAACAGAAACTTTGCAAGCAAGAAGGAAGTGGTAGGAAATATTCCAAGTGATGAAAAGCAATGATATACAACCAAGATTGCTCTACCTAGCAAGGCTGTCATTTAGAATTGAAGGACAGATAAGGAACTTCCCAGACAAGAAAAAGCTGAAGGAGTTCATCACCACCTAGGGTTTCCAGGTGGGAATTCCCACCGGTTCTCAGGAATTTTTTTTTTTTTTTTTTTGCTTTCCCGGTCCTGAATCCCGAGATATAAACTGTTTTCTGTTCTTCCATGATGAATCATTTCCACAAAGTGACGGCCAATACTACCAACCACCTGGGTTCAAGGAGCCTATTTTCCTGATTTCCCGACCAAATTTTCTCGGGATTCGGGAACGGGAAAGTGAAAATAATTCCTGAGAAGGGGTGGGAATTCCCACCTGGAAACCCTATCACAACCAAACCAATATTACAAGGAAACTTAGAGGGACTTCTTTAAGATGGGAGGGTGATAAAGGATGGGTGAAAGGGAAAAGGATTAAGAAGTACAAATTGGTTGTTATACAGTAGTCATGGGGATGTAGGTTATAGCATAAGGAATATAGTCAATATATTGTAATGACTAGGTACAGTGTCAGATAGGCACTAGATCTATCAGGGTGATAGATGGGAATGGGGTTGGGGGCAGGATGAAAAAGGTGAAGGCATTAAGAAATACAAATTTGTAGTTAACACAGTATGGGGAATCTAATCAACAACGTTGTCAAGATTATGTAAGGTGCCAGATAGGCACTGGACTTATCAGGGGGATCACGTCATAGACTGTATAGGTGCCTGACCAATGTACTATACACCTGAAGCTGAAGTAGAATAGTATAGAATGTCAACTATAACTACATATATAGGTGTATATATAGTTACGGGATGTGGAGTACAGCATAGGGAAGATAGTCAATGGTATTGTAACAGCTATATAAGATGTCAGAGGGGTAGTAGCTTGGGGGGTGAGTTATCACTTTATGAGGGTTTTAAATGTCTAACTATTACGTTGCTTTGTACACCTGAAACTAATTTTTTTAAATTTTGTTAAATGAATGGGCTTTTATTAGGTTGGTGCAAAAGTAATTGCGGTTTTTGCAATTTTTTTTTTTAACCTTTTAATTCGCAATTACTTTTGCACCAAGCTAATATATTATAACTGTTCTCTTTCTGCTTTCTCTAAAAAATTAATTTCTACACAAAGTTAATTTTTCTGTAAAGCTCAGATAAAGGCACAATACCTATTCATAGCAGCATTATTCAAAATAGCCAGAAAGTGGAAACAATGCAAATGTCCATCTTATGATGAGTGGAGAAATAAAATGTGGTCTGTCCATACAATGGAATATTATTCAGCCATACAAAGCAAGAAGTTCTGATACCGGCTTCTACATGGACTCCTTTAAAGCAGAATTTTCTACTACTGTCTCAGAGAAAAATGAATATTTAGTAATACATTTTAGAGTACTTCCCTCCTCCTAATAAACAATGAGAATGTGTTCACAATATCAAGAAATGTAATTAAAGCTTTTAAAACAGGGTTTAGGCAGTAAAGAAACTGCCCTTTGATAGTTTCATATTAAAAGTATTCAAAGAAAGAAAAACCTTCCTTAAGATAGTGTATGTGTCAATAGTTAGAATTAAATGTCTTTCTTAACATCTGTGAAACAAAAATTTTAATTTGCAAGGCTGAGAGTATTTTTAAAAGAAAGGATTTATTGGGCCATTTCTAGCAAGAAAAAAAAACAAAAAACACCAGCTCCTAGAACATGAAGTCTAAACCAGCAGCAGCAGCACCAAGTGGGAAAGGCAAGCATGTCGACCGGCCTGGAAATGTTGAGCATTTTTATACATCAAGTAGAGGGAAAAGATGTAAGCAGTTAGAAAGAATTTACATTGACTGTAGATAAAGGGGATGGGAGAAGCTGAAGGGAGGCCAGCCTAGGGATCCGTGCAGAGTCCACAAGGAAGAAGTGTTCGTTCCTGTGAATTAGCTGTGGGCAGAAGATTGGAAAGTTCTGTGTAAAGAAGAGGTTTGATGGCACCTGGCTATTCTCTCTTTTAGATTATCACAGAAATAGCCACCTGGAAGTTAATCCGAAATTCCATATGATGGAATAAATTCCATCATATTCAGGAATGTGAACGTTTTGTTAGTTGTTTAACCCTTTTGGGGGGTTGATTAACCCCTTTTTGTCTTTTTTCCACCCTCTGGCCTACTGTAATTTAATGTAGGACATCTCAGAATTTTCTCCTTGTGATATGAAACTCCACTGAGTACATAATAGTTAGAATCCATGATATCAACAAAAAGCTACCTTTGAAATACAAGTTTTATTCTATTGTATTAACTCAGCAATCTAACCACAAATATAATTCCTGTTTGCCTACAGTTTTATTCATGTGACAATTAAGTGCATGGTGTGCCATTATTTCTTATTCTACTCGATATTAATGTGAATCTGGAGTGTTATGCACGATTTCTGTGAAGAAGAAATGAAAGATTCCTCATACCAGCTACCTGAGGCAGGCAGTAATCACTAAGAAAGAAATCAGCTTTGCTATGACTCTCAACAAAGATATATACAGTGACTAAATATATCTTTTTCTAAAATTGACAAGACTTAATAGATAATTTTTCCAAAATAGGAAAAATTTTATTATCCTTAGTTGAACATGTTTAATGACATCTCAGATCTCTTCAGATAAGAAACTCGGTGTGAGGGGAACGTAGATCATAAGGTCCATTTCTGTCTGTGACACATGGTGTGATCTGAACACGTTAGTATATTTGGTCTTTTGAAATAGAGCAGCTCACTGGGCACCCCCTCTCAGAGGCTGTCCTCATCAGGAAGTCCTCAGGAGCTCCTTTCTCCCCCCCTTGGTCAACTGCATGCCTCTCATAGTTAACAGTCTTACAGTTGTTTTCCTCATGAGGAAGGTGGGGGTGGGAGGAGATGGCAGGACCTGCTGGGAAATGATGCTGTGGCAGGCACTCAGTGGGGGGCTGCTGCAGAAAGAGGAAACACCAGGATGCTTCCAATGACCAGGAACCATGTTGAATACAATTTGTACCTGTTTTCTTATTTTATTTCATGTAAATGACATGGAAGAATTTACAGAGTTCCATATATTAGTGTAAGTTGAAATTCAGTGAGCTTTCAATTCTCTTTTAACTCCTAAACTAAAAATACATTTTCTTTCTCTTGCAGTATGCTAAGATTTATTATGAAGTATGATTTTCCAGATGTTAATCTTAGCTAGGATTAGTTATATTTAGGACATGGTTAATCATGTCCCAAAGCAGCCTAGTGGTTCCCAGAAGAGAAATATCTGCTAGAATGCCTCACTTGTCAAATTTATCAGGAAAGCTCAGCCAGCATCACCGCTGTGCCCCAATTGTGGAGAACCTTCCGAGAAGAAACACTAGGGGAAATAAATACCTCTGCTTTATGAAACATTATAAATGCATCGTGTTTACCAATTACTTACCTGACCACCATATTGTTCATGCCCAAACCATGAACGCAGTAAATATTTGTGGAATACAGGCATCAGCTGGAAGATTCTAGCCCAACTCCATCAAATATCGTAGAACAAGAATGCATATGCATTATGTTTTAGTTCAGAAAGGTTTAGTTCAAAACCATTTTAAAGTTAATACTTCTTTTAAAAATATCTATCTTTTGCCTCCTTTAGACCACAAGTGTTCACTGTCTCGCAGAGAACTGAATGCTCTACTAGTGCATCATAGAAGTATAGAAGTGATAAGAACTCTTCTGCTTTGTTAGAGGATTTTTTACATGCTAAATAGAAGTGTTAGAATAAATTATTCCTAGTAGGACTCACTAAGTTAAATTATATTTGATTTCTAATATCATTTTGCTTCCTAACTAAAGATACCAACTTTAACAAAACTATGTTTTGGCTCAAAAGCTTTCTTGCAGCTCTTCCTTGACCAAAAGAATTGCCAGGCTTAGCCTTGCATGTGAACTAATGACTAAACTAGAATGGGAAGGATTTTAAATGGTTCTCAGACTATGCAGTTGTGAGAACTAGTACTTTCTATTCTATGACACCGGGTATTTTAAATCACTTGACCTCCTTAAGCTTAATTTGACTACATGATGCTACATGAAAGCGGAGTCTTTTGGCAGTAAGGTTATGAGAGTGTCAGCAGTACACACTTGTTACCAGGAGCAGCAATAAGGAACACAAACGCTGTTCTCCACCAACATCTCCTCATACTCAATCTAAAGAAGCCCTTGGGAAGCTCTCAGCTTTTAACCATCTGTTTCCATTATACACAGAAGGTACTCCATGAGGAGGGTTTTAATAAGCAACAAAATGGACTGGCTAATGTGCACATTAACTAATTTTTAATTTATGAGTTGTAAGATTACTGTTCAAGTTTTTTAAAAGGTTACATTAGAACAGTCAGCTTTCAGATTCCTGCAGAGGGTCCCAGACGCAGCGAGGCTGACCAGGCCCGGATACAGTCCTGTCCTATCATCCCAGGTTTGTAGTTGCGAAATCGCTTTCCATCCAGACCCATGTCTGAAGGATGACCTACTAATTTCCCAGTAGACAGCCGGGCAGCTGTTAGATAATTGCAACATGCTTCCATGCAGGGGAGTAAGCTTTTCTTTAAAAAACAGTAGCATAATAAAGATTTGCAGTGAAGAATGGGAACAGTGATTGGTAAGAGGAATACATGGCATATTTCAAAGACCACAAAATATTTCAGGTCTTTGTTTTCCTTCTATAGTTCTTTAGTTTCTACTTACATTTTTCTCTCTCTTTGAGGCAGGAACCCCACCAAAGGAGTAGATTTCCTTATTACAAAATATTCTGTAAATAGAGGAGTAATACAGAAATACACAGTTTGCCTTCTCCATTTTGCTGGATCTGCTCCACATGTTCCCCATGAGATTTGCAAACATCTATCACAAATTGCCAGGGGAAAAAAGCAATTTATGTAATGCATTTTTTTCCCTCTTACTATATGTTAGAAAGAATCTATACAGATTGTTTCAGGGATTTTTTTAATTTAATTTAATGGTTTGATTTAATGGTTTGCTCAAGCCTCCCCTGGTGCTGAAATCTACCAATAATACCAAGGCATTATTACCAGACTATTAGGTCATAGGTACTTCTTTCCAACTTTAGAAATGAGAAAAGAGGCCCGAGAAGAGAGCTAGCCTAGTCTGGGTCACACAAGTATCACACAGCTCAGGTCACACAAGTATCACACAGCTCAGATCAGGACCACCCTGAGTACCTCTCCCTCCTGCTTTCCTGTTGCTTCCTTTGTTGGGAAAACCCAGAAATCAAAAATCATCTTAAAATAAGAGTGAACGAAAGAGAATCTAGAGCTATTCTTTAACAAAACTGAAATGGGAAAATTAATATTTAGAGACTACATTTTTAAAAAAGAATTCCTGCCATTGATTTTTTTTTCTAAATCCAGATCATTCTGTAAAGCAGGGGCTGTGGATCTCCCTGCTGTGAACAACGAGGTGGTCATTGCTTTACTCAGCAACAAAAAGAAATCCTGGGTTGTCTTTAGAAGGCAAGGGGTATTTAGATCAAATTTTCAGCCTGCCGTCACATTGGTAGGCTGTTCAGTGCAGAAGGAGTGGGGAATCCCCGTGTTAGTACAATAGTAGATGCCCCATTGGACCATTGGGACATAGGAAGGCAGGGTTCCCCTAACAGTATCCACTCCCTCCACCACCAGGAGGACAATAACCCAGACACTTACCGACACGCACAGAACAGGGCAGGCATCTATTCACCTGCTACTTCTCTATTTCCTTCTAACTCTTTCTTTTCATTTCTAAACCTTGACAGCATGTTAACATAATCAGAAGGACAATGACTTTGCAACTTCCGAAGGTTTGAGAAGTCTCAGAGTTTTGAATTATAGCTGTGTTCCTAAATGAAAAGATGATATAGAGAAAAATAACAGGGGTGCCAAAAAAATGTACACATTTTAAGAGATGTTATCTATGCATTATTTTTTGAAGTTGAATTGAATTATGGTAGCAATGTGGAGTATGACGTTCGCTCATAAGATGACATTAATCAAATGAAGGCTAGCGTTATTGATTGTATTCTCATTTTAATAGTTTTTTCCTTTCTTAAAATGTATATACATTTTTATGGCACCCTACGTATAATATACCCAATAAAGACATGTAACGTATTTTTCAAAATGGTCATCTACTGGATATGTAACCAATGCCATTTCCTTTGGCTGCATTCATACCTTCAGTAGGAATTTATTGAGCATCTATGTGTTTCAGAGGTTGACTGATATCAGGTGCAAGGTTGTGAGCCAAAATCTCACCGCATATAAAAGGATAGACTGCTACTGAGCAAATCAACATAAATATACACATAGATACAACTTGTGGTAAGTGAGGAAGAGCGCAGAAAGAGAATTTGAAGTATAACATTTCAAAACCACTAGAAACTTACTTACCTATGAGAATCCAGCAATATTTTAACACACGAAGTAACGTTATTTTTTGTATCTAATTCTTTCCTTTTTTGTTAATATTTAGATTTAGCAAATGATTCTTTTCCAGTGAGATCAAGCCACATGTCCTCTTAAATATCTCAAGCTTAAACTTTTGTATTGGTTCAAAGGAAGGAAAATAAATAGGCCATGTGTGCCAAATTACAGCATATTTTTCTTCCCCATTTTATGATAAAAATAATTAACTGGCTCAAAAAGTTATACAAGTTGCACTCTCATTAACAGTTTATGACAGTGTCCATTTCTTTCGAAAAGTAGATATTATAGTTTTGCCAATGTATTTGGTGAAAATGGTATAAAAAATAAAAATAATAATTAACTGGTTTGACTTTGACTCCTGGCTTACTAGAAATGTCTACACTCTAATCAAAAAATTTTTACAAGCCCTAAAAATATTTTCTACTTTGGCCGTAAGTGTCAAAAGGCAGCAATGTTATTGCAGAAGTTTCAAATGTTCCAGTGACTATAAACTGTATATTCTTTTTTTACACATGAATTGAGTCCAGAAGGTTCTCATGTGTGATCAGAATTGTCATAGGACCAAAGCCTCCTTTGATAATCTTTCATAAACCCAAAATAATCTCCCCTGTGCTGGATACATGAAAAAGAAAGCATACTAATCTGAATAGACCCTGAAGGTTTTCACCCTTGATGGAATGTAAAGAATGGAAAAACTTAAAGATAGGATATAGATGTAGAGGAGGAGGATCATCCAGGATTATTCCTAAAAATATGACTTGAAAAACTAGGTGAATGGAAATGCCATTTTGTAAGTAGAGATAAGTAGATTTGGGGGGAAAGACTGAGTGTTCAGTAAGTTGGAGGAGCTGCAAACACTCTCGCACCCAAGATTTTCCATCGTTAGCAGACTGTTGGGTATATGGGGGCTCGGAAGAAAATTTACTCTAGAAATGTAAAAGTGATAGTTGTTAGCTATAGATCGTACTGAACACAATGGGGATGGCTGGGGATGTTATAGAAGAAAGGAAACAACAGGGGGCCTAAGGAATGTACCCAGCTCAGGGGGAAAAGGATCAGCTGGCAAAGGTGAATGTCAGCCTTCTTTTCTGTTTCCATCTGCTCTCCTCTCTGAAAATACAGCTCCTGGAACTCCACCCCATTCTCTAGACTGTCTGACCAGTCTGGAGAGCAGACCTGCCATCATTCAATAAATGTAGCGTCAGGGGATGTTAACTTCTTTTAGCAACTTACTTAGGTCATATTAACCTTGCAATCAATGCAACTTCTTAATCTTCTCAGAACAATTAGTAAATCAACTTATTTTAATCCAAAGATGTTTGTTCTTGTTAACTTACTGGATTCCCCGCTGTTTTATTAGTGGTCCCCACTTTATCTGTGGGATCCTATTTCTAACATTCACTCAGCAGATGGGTGGTCAAAGGCCAATTGATTAGCTCTCTGTGCTTCGGTTTCCTTACCTGTAAATTGATGTTAATAGTGTCTATCTCATAAGGTTTGTGAGGATGAGATAAGTTAATTCATGTGAAATGCTCAGAACAATGCTTGGTACATTAGTGCTTAATAAATGTTAGTTGTTATTATTCTCATAGTCTATCAAAGTTTCTCATGATTATTTTGGAAATGCTCTCACCGAATTAGAATTTGTCATTAAGCAAACTATAGAACATGGTTAAGAAGCTGGGTTTTTAACTGCAAGGAAAAACGGGGAATCAAAAAAAAGGGAGGGTAAGATGGGAGTGAGCAGAGAAGGGGGCGTAGGTCCTCGAGCCCCACTTCAAACGGATTTCTTGTCTTTGTTGGTTTTTTATATTGTTTTTAGAAGTGTCTCATGCGAACAAAGAGTTCTACTTTGGGGGAGGAAGTAATCTTGGTTAAGCTGCTAACTAGCATAATGTCCTAGCCCCTGCCAACCACAATTCAGTTCAGCAAAGCCTTATTGGATGCAATGCCTACTGTGTGCAGAGCACTACTGTCCACAGGGAAAAAGGAATAAGACTATTCAATGCTTCATCTTGGATTATAATTGTTAGGCACCTCCGGAAGAAATGAGTCGTGGGAGACCAAAATTGGTCTATTAGAATTTATTTCGCATGTTTGAGCTGCGGGAGGTCAGGCTAGAAAAGACCATAACCTCCCCCAGAAAAAAGGGGTGTGGAGTTTTATAGGAGGGGGTAAACGAGGTTGTTCCCCCTTCAATGTTTCAGGGGGTTTTCGTTGCATTGTCTCTAGCAACAAAGGGTTTCAGGGCATGACCAAGCCCACCCGCTCCACACCCTGGCCCCCAGGCCTCCGTCGACCACCCAGGCTCACCCAGGCCCGTTGATCACAACACACAAAGTACAAAGCAAGACAGGATAAAATGGTTTCTACATTCCAGGCGGCTTCTCCAGGCCTAAGGCAAACACAAGCTGACAGGTACAAGGTACAAAGCAAGATAAGATGGCTTTTAAGATAAGAAGTTTCCTGTTCCTGGCCTAAATATAGCCTAACAATAATATAATTAGGTTACGTATCCCCACAGACTTTCTGCCAGGAGGTATACCCTGTGTGCTATGGCAGAGGTGCAGAGTACAGTGGCACCACAGAGGAGGGCGGAGCTGGAAGGCTTCATGGAGAAGGTGGCTTTTGCAGATAAGCAATAGGCAGAGATAAATGGGGTGGAAGCCCAGGCAGCAAGGACAGTGTACACAGAGGGAGAAGCATCAATTTTCATTCTCCACACTGATCAAATGACACAAATGATGCTCAACTTCAAGCTTCATTCTCGTTTAACTGGCACATAGGGGAGGGAAGAGTAAGAAGGGTGCCCCACTATGCCACATAGAGGAGTTCAGTCTTTTTGCCCAGGTTTTGGAGCAAGAGAATGATATAATCAGAGCTGTGTTTTAGGAAAATGCATGTGACACCAGAAAACCTTTAATTTGTGGTTCAAGACCTTTGGCAAGTTATCACAGGAGAAAGGGATTGGTGAGACTCTGGATTAAAATTATCACTAAACAGAATTAGCTCTCAGTGATCATCTTCAGCCTAGCTCATTAGAGCAGGTTGGGTCTTCTTATATTTTGTTATTGCTGTACCTGAGGTAAAAAGCTACAGCACACATTGCTGCCATTTGAAAGCCAGCCTTTTTAAAGAGTTTAATACATAGTGACAGTTTTGATGTATGCAAGTGGGTGTGTGTCCTAATACTTCATGATTCTCTGCCTGCATAATTTAAAATGAAAGTTTAGCCTGTCAGACTTAAATGTGAGTGAAGTTCCTTGGATATTTATAAAACATCAAAGAGATAGAATCACGTCAGCAAATGATGGGTTTTTTTTTATTACTAAATCACAGGAGGATTTTTTTGGACGATAGTTGCCTGGCAACTCACCTGCAAGCAGAACTTCCCGCCAAGGTATACGTGGGGTGGTCCATGGTTTTGAAGGTTTTCACCCATTGGTGAACTAATAAATAAAAAGATATCAGGACTGTAGCCAAAAGTGTAATCAAAGACTGAGACGCAGGACAATGATACAAATTTTGTTTTGTTTTTTAATGTATTAACAATTCATGCTTTCATGTTTCCCTGAGAAAGTGGAAGTTACCCAAGCAAAGAAAACTTTAGTCTACTGACCTGTTTGCTGGTGTTTAGCCCTCTGCCCAGACACCTTAAGGCTTGCCAAGTTTGGAGTTCGGGTGCTTTTTACGGGCAGCTCTAGACACATCCTGCACATTTCAGTAGATATATGCTTAAGACAGTGTGTGTGAACACGAATTTTTGTGCATCTGTTAATACTTTAAAAACTGAGCGGAACTCGGTGCAAAGGGCGAGCACCAAGGTCAACGCGGGCAGCCCGGAGCTCCAGCGGGGTCGGCGGCGTGTGACCCGGGCCCGCCTCAGGGGGCGGCCCCTAGCGCCGTCAGTCCCCAAGTCCCCGCCCCGCCGCCCCGGGCCGTGCGTCCCGCGGGCCCCGCCTCCCGGCGCCGGGCTCTGACGTCACCGTCTGCGCCGGGCGGCAGAAACAGGAAGTGGAACCAAAACAAAGGAGCGGCAGCCGGGTGCGGGCCTCCTTTCTGCATCTCTTCAGAGGACGTCTGGGTTTTGGCAGTCGACTCCGAGGAACCCTCCGATTATGTCCAACATGGAGAAACACCTCTTCAACCTAAAGTTCGCGGCCAAAGAACTGAGCAGGAGTGCCAAAAAATGCGACAAGGAGGAAAAGGCCGAAAAGGCCAAAATTAAAAAGGCCATTCAGAAGGGCAACATGGAAGTTGCGAGGATACACGCCGAAAATGCCATTCGCCAGAAGAACCAGGCGGTGAATTTCCTGAGAATGAGTGCGCGGGTCGACGCGGTAGCTGCCCGAGTCCAGACGGCGGTGACGATGGGCAAGGTGACCAAGTCAATGGCCGGGGTGGTTAAGTCGATGGATGCGACTTTGAAAACCATGAATCTGGAAAAGATCTCTGCCTTGATGGACAAATTCGAGCACCAGTTTGAGACGCTGGACGTCCAGACGCAGCAAATGGAAGACACGATGAGCAACACCACGACGCTGACCACTCCCCAGAGCCAGGTGGATCTGCTGCTCCAGGAGATGGCAGACGAGGCCGGCCTCGACCTCAACATGGAGCTGCCGCAGGGGCAGACGGGCTCCGTGGGCACGAGCGTGGCCTCGGCCGAGCAGGATGAGCTGTCCCAGAGACTGGCGCGCCTGCGGGACCAAGTGTGACGACAGAACCCGCCCCGAGGTTTTCTGGCTGTCGCCACCCTCTAAAATGGTTTCTGAAATGGTGTGTCAGAGAGCTACTATACACTAAAAACTTGGAACGTGCCAGAGTGCTGAAATGCTCTTTATTTAAAATGCTTCTACCTTTGGGTTTACAGTGCTCTCCGATACATTACGAAATTCCAGGCTTTCTCCACCCTTCACTGGATTGTAAAGTTCTGTATAGTTTGTGATGGTGTGTATTTTTATAGCTGCCTTTTAACAGGACTAGTTAATTTGATGTACATGAATGTTTCTCAAAAATATGATCGAAACTCTAGTTTTCCACCCGAATTATCAAAATGGAGGTGGTTTTTTTTTTTAACTTAGTGTAATTGATACATAGAATTGATATGTGCGTAAAAATTAAAGAGAGGAGAATGATTACTTTGATTACCGGGCTATCAACACCTCATTCAACTTACTTCATGGACAGTGCTATTTCAGTGTATCCCTTTTTGGCCATCAAGATGAGACTACAGTTGACTATTAATCTGTCCTCATAACTTATATTAAAATTACCTTAGGATGTTCTTGCCTAATGCCCTCTTACTGTTCTGTAAATTTTTGTGTAGTAGTTGTTTTTTTATAACTAGAAAAAAATGCCACTTCCATTTATTAGATGGAAAAATTGTTCGTTTATGTTTTTATTTACTAAAGAGTTTTTTAAAAGCCTTAACAAGGTTTAACATGACAGTTTCTTTCAAATTAACTTCTCTAACACATTTCTAGTTATTTTCTATTTCAATACATTATTTAGACTTCTTATAAAGTATGTTAATTAGCATAGCAGTTATATTACTGTAACATTGCCAAAGAACTGTTGATTGGTTTGAGAAACCCCTGGGACTGTGTTTGTAGGTTTTATTTTTATTTTAACAACCAAAAATAGAAATAAAATTAGAACAGCATTTTAAGTTCTAATTATTATTTGTTCTTAAAACAGAAACCTTGCAAATATAAGTTGGAATATTTTTCTTAGCCATGCAAGTAACAAATATACATGCAAAGGTTGGAAGTCTGGGAAGAAGGAAAGGTGCAGGATTGAACAGCAGGCTTGATTCTCTAAAGCTAGAGCCCAGCTGTGTTGTCTTCCATCTTAATGGAATGGCAGAGCGCATTTTCTGGCTGAAAAGTAAAGTCTGTAGCTGCCACCCACCACTTTCTCATTGCCTCAAAACATGGAGAACATTGGTTTGCTTTTGTCTTGGCAAGTATGTTAATCTAAGTTAAATACTTAAGGATATTTTAAATCCTCCCTTCACTGGAAGATGTCTCCATCGAGAATTCCAGTGTTTCAGAAAATAATTGTAGGGACTCCTCCAGGACCTTTGAAAGATTCATAATCAAGTATTCGCCATTATAACATTTTCCAGTGTGAATGAATGTGTTTAAGGGGGGAAAAAAAAAACAGGTATACGAGAGCTGACCTGTTTAAGTGTCTACATCTGACTGGATGTTGTTTTGAAGCCTTCTCTGTACGGGACATCAGTCAATTGTCCCAGGTCTTTCTAGAACTTGCCCCTTTTGGTGTCGCCTCTCATCATATGATTGCACAGAGGCAACTGTATGAGTACAGCATGAGTCATAAGCCCTCTTTGGACTGGAAAAAAAATAATTAAAACTTAAATTATAGCTTAGTATTGAACCCATTGGTAAATTGAAGAACCTTTTTTATAGTGCAAATATTCCCAACAATATAAATATATTTTGTGAGATTAAACAATGCTTGTATAAGCTTGAACTTTCTCGATATGTGTTCATTTCAAACTATGTGAATGTACATTTTTAGGAACTATAAATATTATTTTCAAAAGCATATTAGGCCCATGAATTACTTCCTTATTTTTGCAGTTGATGAAATCCTGAAATGTAAACCATGAAGTTTGTCAAATAAATCATTTTAAAGTGCATGTCACTACATATGAATGTGCATCCTATTTAAAAAGCTTTTTAAGGAAAATAACTCAGAGATAGATTTGGTTCAGAAAGTATGGTATTTTTCCATTCTCACCCTTATGACCTGCATTTGTTAGATTAGCATGGAATTTTCATGCATATTTCTAGAGACCTTAGCTATTACTTCTTTACTGTAATATTAATGGTTTATGGCAAGAAGATTCTTCCTTATATTGAAACTTCCTCAGGCTAGATATATTTTACAAAAGGACCCAACTCAAACATACCAATGAACAGTTAATCTTCCATGCAACTACTGGTACAGTTTTTACTTCTTTCTCCTTTTTATTTTTCTGCCTTCAAAAGCAGTTTCTAACATGGATTTAGAATACTCGTAAACTTTTATGCACTATTTAGTTTACTTCAGTCAGATGATATGTGCACTACTGGAGAACTTTCTTACTAAAGCTGTTTCTTCCTGAAGGAATGTGAGTACATGTGTGTGTGTCAGTGCATGTTTTAGGTAGAGTCATGCTGAGTCTTGGACACTGTGCTTACCCAGCTGTCTTTGATTTGGAAAAGAACACCACCTAAAATACGCACCAGTCTGATAACCTTATTAACTAGACATAGTCAAAAGGTCAGCCAGAGACACAATCAACATTGTCAAGTGTAGGACCTTGCACTCTAGATTCTTCCTCTGCACTACGCACAACACTTTTGAGGGCGTTTCTGTAGCAAAATCCAAAGTTCAACACTTTCAGTACTACGTATTGACAAAAAGCCACAGCCTGTGGATGTGGAGCAAACTGATGAGCAAGTCCCTGTAATTTTTTTTTCTTTTAATTAGCAAAAGGCCTCCCTGGTTGACCTAAGTTGTTTTTCTACAACTAGATGGTAAGTTCCCTGTGGAGCAGGACAGACTGTGTCTAGTTGGCTGTGTTCTGTTGGCTCCTGGTAATGACTCCAGCGTGAATGCGTACTTCCCTCAGATGCTCTCACTGGTGATCGTGCGTAGGTGACTAATAACATACTCGGTAGATAAGGTGGTACAGTGGGCACTGGGCCAGAGCCCCATTATATACCCTCAGAAGCACTGTGCCCTTTTCCTTCACAGTGTTTCTCCAAATTGAAATGTATGTTCCTCCTCTTCAAGATTTATACATCCTCCTTCCCTCCCAAATAGTGTCAGGACAAACAATTCAGCAGTGTTTATTCAGAATGACTGAATATAGTAAAAATTTAGGCTAAAGTATATCAGATGCTGGTTAGCTGGGGCTTCTTTCTAGAAATTAAAGACATGCTTCTGCCTTAAGTGGTACTCAATACAGTTAGGTAGATAAGGCATACACATTAAGAGAAAAATGTACGTGTGTATACAATTGTAAAAAAGTTATGAAGATGAACACAAGATTAGTGCACTTTACACACTTTATAGATTTTATACTTCAACTTTTAAAAAGGGTAAATCATGATATAAGGCAGTATACCAAGCCAATCAATTTGTGAAATAATAAGTACATGGAGAACAGAATTGCAGTGTCCCTGGTGGTTAAGATTGGCTTTTTGGAAGAGGCTGGGGTTGGATTTAATCTGCAGCTTCAGAGAAAGAAAACTGGGAATTACACAAAGATCTGAGGCCAAAAACTACATGAGAATTTAACTAGAAGGGAGGGTTTGACATTAAAGAGTGAAGAGAGATCGGGCAGATTGTGAACAGCTGGGAGGCCAGATTAAAAGTGTGGACTTTACCCTGAGGAAAGGAGCAGCAGTGTGAGTCATCAGAACCTATACTGTCCAGATGAAAGGAAATTACAGCCTAAAGTAGGGTGGCAATAAAAATGGAGAGCAAAAGGCACAGTGCTTTTCAAATTCTGATGTGCATGTGGCTCACTGCTTCACCAGGGCATGTGGTTCAGCTACAAATCCTGATTGCCGAGGTCTGCAGGTGCTGCAGCTGCTGAGGTGAGCACCACCTTTTAAGGAGCGTGGATCTTAACCCTACTCCACGGTAGAACCGCCCGGTACTTTGTCACTGTAGAGGTCATCTTTTTCTCCGCGGTATTTTTATATCATGAAAACAAGCATCATGAAATAAATTTCAGTAACACACTGAGAAAAAATTTTATTGGCCTTAACAGAGTTCCAACTGCTACACTTTTCACAAAAGAGATAAGTTTAAATACATTTTCATTTAGCTGGTACTTTTTCTCAGATCCGGTTGTTTAAAGGCACTTAACAGAATATTTTTTATCTTTTCATAATCCCTTCCTTGTGCCTTTTCATGATCAACTCCATGACCACAAGAACTCTGTGACTTTAGTTATTTTATGGGGGAGCAGACAGCAGATGAGAAATAAACAATGAATTGGCATTTTGTGCCAATATTAAACGGAAGGAAGATCTAAATGATGAGAATAAAAATGTTTCTGCAAACATGAATATCCTCAACTGTAGCAGGATATAATGAAAAAAATCGAAGTAAATGTTTTCCAACTACTTTTTTTATAGTGTCCATAATTACAATTATAATTTGGTATTGTCCCGAAACTCTGTATCTAGTGTGAGTGAATGGTCTATAAAGGGGATTCTATAGTCTGGTTAATTTTTTGGCTTCACAGGCAGTGGCATGTTTAAGAAGACAGTGCTACTTTAAAATGTCTTGTGAAATTCTGTGTGTGATACAGAAGACCCTTTAAAGAGCCCCGATTTGAAGTACTTCTACAACATGCTGGAAAATATGAGGATTGAACCACAGATTTAGGCAAAAGGCTGGCGGAAATCTACTACTATAGAGTTTTATTTTATTCCTTTATTCCTTAGAGAGTCTTTCAAAGAACTGGGGAACACATTCACATTCGGGGGGAATTTTCACATTTTATTTTCATTGCACAAACTTGAAATCCATGAACTCGGAATACCATTCAGCATCAGTAACAATTAAGAAGATATTCTTGGACACGTTCTTTGATGCTTCTGAGGTCTCGCTTAGATGGTTAAGTACCAGAGCTGGAATGAACTCTGAGTATCCATCCTGGAGACCATGGATGGGGAAAGAACTTGACATCTTTGCCTTTGTCATCAGCATCTCAGAACCACTTATTTTTAACAGCATTCAGAAAAGTCCTCCCACCACTTCCTTTGGAAGGTACTCTTTAATCACATCTATCAGGAACTTTTAATGTATTTTTTAACCACATTTCATTTTTTTCCCCTTACACTAGTTATTAGCATCTGAATAAATTCACCCACCTCCCTTCACCCTATCTGCATCCTGATAGAAATTGGATGCTTCCTAAACTAACTATAGCCAAAGCCTTTATATTTAGTTTAATTTTCAATTCTTTCCAGCCTTTTTAATCAGAGATGATTGGCTTCTGTATCTCATGTCAGTATTATATGTCACCTGCCAAGAAGACAGATCATTTCTGAATCAAATTATTGTAGCCCACAGCAGGGATTGGGGAGTGGGGGGATGGGTAGCGGGGGGAGTAGCATATCCACCACCACCCAGACCCACCTGGTTGTCTGGGTTATAGTCCAGAACTGCTTTTCCAGGAGCAGAAACCTTTCACTTCATCAGTCTTTTGGCTCCTTTCCTGCTAGGTGGTCAGGAACCCAGTGTGTACATTCTAGGCTCTGTCCACTCCACCAAATTCAAGACCAGCAAGGACTGAGCCAAACTGCAACTGTGGTTTTCAAAGCAGGCCTCCAGCAAAGGCAGGCCCCCCCTCCCTGGGGCCTCCAGGTTCCTCCAGCTCCCTGGAGGTCGCCTCCTATGGCATTTCCAGGGTTGTTTGTACTCTGTCCAAACTCCTCCTTCTCAGGTACCAGCTCTGCACCCTGGGCCAATTCACCTACCTTCTGGTATGCACTCAGCAGCACCCACCAGGGCTCACAGCGCCTGCTCCAGAAAGGACACAGGATGTTCAGGGTCCCTTTGGCTTCTCTGTGGCCCTGCCACCTGGCCATAGCTTTGCAGTCGTTCTCAGGAGCAGTTGACTTTATTTAACAACTCCCACAGAAAGCAGTGCAGTCACAGACACGACCCTCCATCATTTCCTCCCCCTGTCCCCCCTTCCCCATGGGACAGGCTCTGTCTTCCAGCTGGGATGACCTCACTACTGACACTGCCCCTTCCTACATACTGCTAGTGGCTTGCTTGCCATGGGGTTGCCTCTTGTTGCAGATCTAAGGTAGGTCTTGGTTCTGGAGCAGCTGGGCCTTGTGCCAAATAAAGGGTGCATGGATCGAAGGCTGCCAAAATGTCACCGCAGCACCAGGCCACCATATCTGGCCACTGAGATTATCTTTCACTTTCCAGTAGGAAGGAGTGAAGATGTCCAAGGGAATTAAGTGGTCTTACTGTGTCTTTGGCCTCCCTCTTGCCTGTGCTGACAGCATCTCCAGGGCCTGCAATGCAGGCTGGTAGGTGGGGAGTGTAGAGATTGGAGATGACATCTCCCCTGCGCTGTGCAAAATGCCCCCAAGCACATGGACTCAGATGAATGCCAAATCATTGCTTTACTTCACATACCCAGTGATGGAACCCAAACCTTCCAAGATTGGACAGGCTGGGAAGGCCAGGCCATGTCCCTCTAGTCTAGGTCACATTCGCTCTCCCCAGCGTAGGAGCCTCACCCAGGCCACTTGGACACTCACAGCCAGGAGACCATGGGCCACTGAGACCCCTTCCCTCACCTCACATGCTCTCCTGCTGCCCCATCTCTCTTTCGAAGTGGTCCTTTACTTACCAATTAACCAGTCCCATCTCTTCCTGTGTCTTAAAAGTCTCCACGGTGTCCTTTGTACCCGTAGACTGGGCCTCTCAGCCACCTGCTCCTTTATCTTCTCCAGCTTCAGGAAGAGGAGGGGAGTGGACATTCTTTCATCAAACAAATATTCAGGGGCCAGGCCTGTGTAAGGTGCTGGGGACACCTGGACCAACCAGACAAAGTGTTGCCCTGGGGGCTCGCATTTTGGAGAAAGAGATAATGAACAGATAAACAAATGTAAAGCATGTCAGGCTGTGATAAATGCTTTGTAGACAAATAAAGAAAGGTTAGCATGGAGATGGACTAGGGTGCTACTTTAGGTAAGATGGACAGGCAGTCTCTCTGCAGGGAGGGAGAGTACCTGCCTGCAGGACCCCTTTCTCCCATGTCTTTTCCACGTGTAGATGCAGTGTGATTGTCTTCCCTTCCACTTCCTTCTCCCTCCCTCTGTGTCACGATTGACTGCTAGGCTCACAGTCCATGCTGCAGTCTCTTCCTGCAAGTCAGGGGGACTAATCCCTGAGACTCTCAGACTCCCAGGATCTGTAGCTAGTTACACCCAATTACCAGGGCAACTGGCAGCTCCCTGGGCATTGTCTGCTAAGTTCTCTGTGCATGTCCAAAATGCAGGTACTCTTTTTCATTCGATATGGAGTCACTGTTGCTCACACAAGACTCATTCTAATTGCTTCCAGGAGTGCTCTACACACTCTGTGTAACATATGAGACTGCTGGGACCAATTGTATAGCCTCTGCCATGTGTACATACCACATTAAACCTGCTCTCTCACACACACACACACACACATTCACACATTATTTTGGATCTTATTCAGAACATATCACGCTAAAGGAACATCTCTCACCTCCCCTGTTGTATTTGCATTGCAGCTTGGCCTTCCTCTACCAGCTTAGTCTTGGAAAGAGGCATGTGCCCCTTCCCAATTTCTGAGTGGCCCCTCACCCACAACCCTATGACAATTGACAAGAGGGATGGCAAGAGCTGAAAAAAACAAAAAAAAAGATAGTCGTAACCTCTCAATCAGGAATATTATGCTATCTAGACAGACAAATATGCAGGAAAGAAGATAGGAACTTTCCTCAGCCTCTCTGCTGTGCCTGTCCCCCTGTGCTTGTGTGACTATCCTATACAGCACCCCACAGCCCAGGAGAAAGTCATCAGAGAACATTCTGAGTATTGCTGTCTTTCTTTTCAGCTTCCTGGAAAGAATCGACAGTGTCAGCTTGGTGGACTACACCCCCACTGACCAGGTATGTGAAGTCAGAGCTGCACCACCCGGCCACCCTGTGGGAACTTGTGAATTAGAGAAACTGCCAGTATTAGTCAATGATTATTTTTAAATGGATTAAGGAAAAAATTCTTAAAATAGCTACTTTGTTCAAATTGTTTGCACTGTCCCTGCATGCACACATGTTGTGTTACCATACCCTGTTAATTGGCCCATTGACTTAACTCTCTTTAAAACTTGCTTGATTTCTAAATTCCCAATATCAACAAAATTTTATCTGTGGAATAGGACTAAGCAATTCCCATTCCTCTTGGAGCTATCAACAGAAAACTACACCTTTGCTTCCCCAGCTTCATAAACCCTGCCCATTCAGCTTTTATGACCCTGTCCTAGTCTGGGTCAGAAACCACAGCACACTTTCCAGCTGTGACCCAGTGTGTCTCCTTTGGGTTAAGCTAGATAAAAGTGCCCAACTGCACATTTGTAAGTAGCAGAGAGGGACCTTCTGTGTCTCCCGAAACCTTTGATCCTCAGGCATCTGCAGAGACTTAGAGAACCTTGAACTGCTCAGCTTAGGAGCCACCCAGATGCCTCTAGAGCTAGTGAACTCCAAAAAAGTTAGAGGACCTCCATTCAAGCAGCATCTCCCAAGTGTCTGTGTCCCCTGGAGGAACTTGGCTGTGGGCCCTTTCTGGGGGCTCTCTTTTCTCTGCCCTTCCTTAAAGTCTGAGCTTCTCTCTCTCCCGTGAAGTCCATCTCTCTCTGAGGCTGACTCCAAGAGCTCAAAATTATCTGACAGAGCAATAGAGTCAATCCCTTGAGGCTGTCCTAAATACGTCTCGTCAGAGTAAGAGGGGACAACCACCATCCAGCTTCCAGAATGATTGTCTGCTTCATTAACATCATAATAGATTTGTGGTCAGAAAAAAATACCCCGACATCTGATAAATGTACAAGAGATGTCAGCTGTGTAAAACTGTGTCTTTCTCATCCCCTCCGGACCGCATCATCTTTTAGAGGGAATAAAAGTATGCAGGTAAGAGAGGGGAAATCTAAAATCAGCTGGCATGCAGTCCAAAAAAGCCATGATCTGTGAATGCAGAGTTGCACTTCCTTTGGTTTCTCACCCAAATGGTTCTGAACCTGGAGCTGGAGTTGGCTCTCCAGTTGTAACAGAAGAGCACTGGCAGGGTCTCTCCCAGAACACTAAGCATGTGATTTGGTTGTCAGGAGCATTGTCATTGTTCCTGTCAGTGAACTACATTCATCAGTGATTTAAAAAAACAATCATAAAGAAAGTAAAAGCACAGCTCTCAAGTATCTAAGGACAAATACATTCACTGTGATTTTCTCAGGGGATGGGAGAGGTGGGGGTAAGACAGAATGCATTTGGCTGAGTTTTTAATTACCGTGTTATTTTATCTTGGATAATGGCAGAAATTGCTATTCGGAAACTTAATTATCATGGTTGCCTCCAGGGCTTTCCTTATGAAGGAGAACGACATGTCACTTGGTTTTCTTTCTCTCTTCTTGCCCTCAGGACCTTCTCAGATGCAGAGTTCTGACGTCAGGGATTTTTGAGACACGATTCCAAGTGGACAAAGTAAACTTTCAGTAAGTGTGTCCTTCAGAGCAGGCCTGCTGTGGGGGGGTGGGAAGCCCTCCTTGCTGTAGGCTGGGGTCTTACTGGGTGTGGGGCTAGGGGACACTGCTATTACCCAAGGCGCTAGGGCTTAGGGGAGTGGAGCATCACCGTGCTTTAGGATAAATGTGGGGACAGAGCCAGGAGTGCAGTTTCCAGGCTCTCGGCCTCACGTGGAAAGGTGCTGGCTCAGGTAGTAAATGGCCATCAACTGTGATTGGATGGCCATCAGCTGTGGCTAGTTGGCTGTCAGCTGTAACCAGTGAGCCATTGGCCACTAATATAACTGCCGTGGCTACGCTAGCAGAAAATGGGGGCTAGCAGGAAGATGGTGGCTGAGCTAGCAAGAGTGAATTGCAATTAGCACAGCGGATCACAGCTAGCAAGCGGGGTTGGTTGGCAGAGAAGTGGACGACAGGTTGCGGATAGTGTGGCTCCTGCTTCCTGTGTCTCCAACCCAGCCGCCAGAGAGAATATAGCGGTATGACTCCCCTACCTATGGCTCCGTGGGTGTTCCTTTTTGGCCTCACCATGTCCTGCGTTCTTATGTAGGGAGCGGGAGCAGAGACCCCGCATGCCACCCTGCATGACAATAAGTAAATACAGACTGTGTGGTTCTGATGTACATGCAGTAAATTTAGGGAAGGGAAGAATCCAAGACCTGAGACACCTGAGAACATGAGAAAGACCAAGGCATCGGGGTAGGTAGAGAGAAACTGCAGCCAGAAACTCAGGCAGAGGGATGCACTGCTCAGGTTGCTCTGAGAAGCGGGCTCAAGTCAGCCTGATGGCTGCGCAGTGAGGGCTGAGACCAGAGAAACGACTGGGTGTGGACACCCAGGCCCAGCAAGCTGGTATGGAACCTGGGGCTGGGCCCGAGCAGTCTGTCGAGGTCCCACAGGGAACTGTGCTACAGGCCACACAGCAACAGAGAGGAGCACGGAAGTGTGCATTGCTTCCTTGCACTCCTAATAATTGTCCTGTTGTCCTTCCACAGCATGTTTGATGTCGGTGGCCAGAGGGATGAGAGAAGAAAATGGATCCAGTGCTTTAACGGTGATTTCTATGCTCTCTCAGAAAAATGGGATGAATTCTCACACTTGCTCCTGCTACTGTATTTAAGTAGCTTTGAATCAGATTATATATAAAATGTCTTCAGTATGAATCTCAGAAATAAGGAATTTCAGCATCTCAGATTTCCATCTATCATTCACTAATATGGGTAGACTCCTGGTCAGGTACATTACTGAACAACCAGTTATACAGACAGTGCTGATTCAAGTCATTCTTGTAATCACGGAATGAAAATTTCCCTGGAAATGGGTAGCACTTGGATGTGTACTTTATCATAACCCCACAATGACCATCAGTCTCACTTTTTGTCTCTTCTCCCACTAAGACGTCACTGCTATCATTTACGTCGCTGCCTGCAGTAGCTACAACATGGTGATTCGGGAAGATAACAACACCAACAGGCTGAGAGAGTCCCTGGACCTTTTCGAAAGCATCTGGAACAACAGGTTATAAAAATAATAAATTCAGTCTCACCACTCGATTGCAAATTTTCTTTCACGAAAAATACCACTCAACTCACTTTTAGTTTTATTCTCCAGATATAGTCATTCTTTCCTTACTGATCAATTCAAAATTATAGAAGTATCTCTTTTAGTCCATGTCATATACAGACATACTTAACATGGGGACTGTTTCTTGATGAAGCCCTGGTAGTGCTTTGTCAAGGAAATTTAAATCTCTGCTTTGAAAGCCTAAGATCATATCTAGGGTTCAAATTTGGTGTTTTGTTTGGTTTTCAAAATTTAGAAAGTACTAATTTTAACCACACATCACTTCCAGTTTAAAAGCACAACACGATCATGTTTGAAACTGGTAGGACTACACAGGGATAGAACTGCAAACACACACACACACACACACACAGTCACATGGAAAAATGACAATGATGTTAAATGAAAAGGCAGATTTAAAAACACCATAATTTATTTTTATAGAGATGATAGATATGTGTGAGGATAGAAAAAAAACTACAGGTGAAAATATAAAAATTCTAATAGTAGTTGTCTCTAGGTGTAATTACATTTGGTTTTTTTTCTGTAATTAAAAATTCATTTTTACAAGGACTGTATTTTATAAGTAGAAGAAACTGTAAATCTGTTTCCATTTGGGGGGAGAATGGGTTGTTTCTAATTCACAGTACGATCCCTGTGCTGTAATAATCAGCTTGATTCCTTTGAAGTACTGGAATTTCTAAAGGCTTTGCTGATAGGCACACTGAACTCATGTGAAGCCAGTTCTCAGTATTGAGTTAATGAAAGAGAGAGAACCTTCCTTCCTGCACCTTCACTGTACCTGAGCCCCTCCCCTCAGCTGGTCATGTCCAGTGCAGTGACCTAGCTCTCGATCTGATTCATATCCTCTCCCCGTCTGGAGAACCTCCAATCTGTTCAGAGGTCGCAGGGGAAGAACCAAGCCAGCCGCAAACTATATTCTGTGTGATTAGCTAATGAGTCCTCTATTCTGTTGTTGTTGTTGTTGTTAATGCTTTAATTGTTCTAATTTTCTGACCCTTTATTAGTAAATAACACCAAGTGTATTTATTACCTAAGTAAACCTTAGCCAGTAAATTTATAACCCCAGTGAAGGTAAATTAGAAAGTGCTGAACTGCTAAATCAACTACCTATATTTATCATTATAAGAATGGCTTGTTGGCAGACGGAGTAGGGCACTGAGATACAGGTATATCAAATAATGCTAAATGTTATACATCATCAAGAAAATGGCAATGTTGTCCTTTTCACTGAATGTCTCCTATGTTAGATGTACTTTCCCATATAGTGGATATGAAATTTGTATGTTTATTTCTCCTTCTCAGGTGGTTACGGACCATTTCTATCATTTTGTTCTTGAACAAACAAGATATGCTGGCAGAAAAAGTCTTGGCCGGAAAATCAAAAATTGAAGATTATTTCCCAGAGTATGCAAATTATACTGTTCCTGAAGATGGTAAGATTTCTAAACAAGTTTCTCCCGATGAAGGAAAAGACTTAATTGTTCTTTCAACAGCCCTGTAACTACAATTCAAACTGTTCTGATGAAACTAGGAAATTCAGTTAATTTAAATCAATCCTCTCAACTATCCTCAAGTGCTAGAATATTAAAATGTCCTACGTAGGATTCCATTTATAAAAATTTCAGAGTTTGATTTTCCCTTCAAGCTGCAGTTGCAGAAAGGGTAGTTTCGGGTGTGAATATGTCATTAGTTGGGGTAAGTTCTGCGTCTTGGTGCCTCAGTTGGGTCTGCTGTGAACCAAGCCCATGTTAGCCCTTTACACTGACCTTCACACTGAACCCTCACAGTAACGCTATGTGGGAGCAGCTGTTCTTCTCATGTTTTCCTATGGAAAGTGAGGCTGAGAGAGGTAAAGTCACTTGTTCAAGGTCATTCAGGCAGAGCCTGTGAGAACAAAGCAGCCTTGGAACCCTTTACTTCTGAGCCTGCACTTTCAGCCACTGTGTTTACATCTTTTGTCTCCAGTAATGACTTTGTCTACAACACTGGTGACTTCCGTTAGGGTGACCAACCATCTATGGGGGTTCCTGGGACATGGGACATTCAGTGCTAAAGCCAGGAAGGTCCTGTCCGGGCAAACCTGGAAGAGTTGGTAACCCCAGTTCCAACCGCTGCTCTTCAGTTTTGAGTAGACACTGGGCCACCAGAGTCTTGTAGGATGTAGGTTGACAGCAAAATAGCACCACTTCTTAAATTTGAATCCCAAACTAGATAAAGCAGAATGAAAGGGACTTTCCTAGAAATCCTAGTTAAGAAGATAAGAAAATTCATCATCCTCTTTGCACTAACCTCAGCCAGTCTGGGGGTGTGCTTTCCAAGGCTAAGGTGGTGTGCCACCTGCCTAAGGGAAATCTTCAGACTGCTGTGTAGTCCTCTCTGTTGCTGGATTACCTATCTCCCAGCAACAGTCTTCTTTAACTTTCTCAGGCACCAGTGCCCCCCATCCCCTCACCCTGTCAAGTCAATACTCAAAGCTCTGCGGAGCTTGCCTCCAAAATGTCCACTGTGGCCTGCTCTTCCTTCTTTTCCTCCTCACTGCCTTGGTCCTGACCCTTATTTCCCACTCATCTCAGCTATGGATCTGGCCAGTGCAGTTTCCTGCCCAGGCTTCCTAGTTCTGGTCACTCAACTTTACAGAACATTCTCAGAACTTCTGCCAAAGTTACCTTTCTGAAACACAACCAGAACCCTGCTTTTGATCCCTGCCAACAGTGACTTAATCTCACCACAAGCTGAGGCCAAACCTGACCTGTCCAGGAAATAGTAGAAGCTGTGTTTCCCCAATCTCAGCAATATAGTACTCCACCCTTCACCCTCAGTGACACTGTGCTTCTCCCTCCACCCTCAGTGACGCTGGTCTCCTCCCCCACCCCCTCAGTGTCACTGTGCTGTTCCCCCTCCCTCTCAGTGTCACTGGACTCCTCCCCGTCCCCCTCAGTGACCCTGGTCTCCTACCCCTCCCCCTCAGTGTCACTGGTCTCCTCCCCCTACCCTCAGTGTTACTGTGCTGTTCCCCCTCCCTCTCAGTGACACTGGTCTCCTCCCCCTCCCCCTCAGTGTCACTGGTCTCCTCCCCCTCCCCCTCAGTGTCACTGGTCTCCTCCCCCTACCCTCAGTGTTACTGTGCTGTTCCCCCTCCCTCTCAGTGTCACTGGTCTCCTCCCCTCCCCCTCAGTGTCACTGGTCTCCTCCCCCTCCCCCTCAGTGTCACTGGTCTCCTCCCCCTCTCCCTCAGTGTCACTGGTCTCCTCCCCCTCCCCCTCAGTGTCACTGGTCTCCTCCCCCTCCCCCTCAGTGTCACTGGTCTCCTCCCCCTCTCCCTCAGTGTCACTGGTCTCCTCCCCCTCCCCCTCAGTGACGCTGGTCTCCTCCCCCTCCCCCTCAGTCACACTGTGCTCTTCCCCCTCCCCCTCAGTCACACTGTGCTGTTCCCTCTCCCCCTCAGTGTCACTGGTCTCCTCCCCCTCCCCCTCAGTCACACTGGTCTCCTCCCCCTCCCCCTCAGTGTCACTGGTCTCTTCCCCCACCCCCTCAGTGACACTGGTCTCCTCCCCCTCCCCCTCAGTGTCACTGGTCTCTTCCCCCACCCCCTCAGTGACACTGGTCTCCTCCCCCTCCCCTTCAGTCACACTGTGCTCTTCCCCCTGCCCACTCCACTCTTCCCTCTACACTGGGCTTCCCCAGGCGCCTGCTCTGGCCAAGCGTGGCAGGCCTCCAGGCCAGGCCTGACTCAGCACCTGTAGAGCTCCCTACTGCCTGCTCCATGGAAGTGCGGACCTAGTCATAGTAGTTGCAACAGAGGAGGAAGAAAGTGATGAGAACATGCTGACGTGAAGCCTAAAGTTTAGGAAGATAGATCTCACAGGGTCACAGAAACTATTCAATGATCCCGTGAACTTAGAATCTGCATGGGAAAAAGTCTTGGGAAGGGTGTAGCGTCAGAATGGCCGTTGTAGTTGATTTTAATTAGAAGCTGCGGATGCCCTAGTCTGTAGTAGAAACAGTAAGAGGGGGTCTTTCTAAGAATAAGGCTGATGGAATGAGAATGCAGCCCTGATGAGCAGAACCTCGGCAGAAGCCACAGCTACAGTTCTGGCGCCCAGCTCCTGGTAGGCTGCCGGGTCTTCTTTCCTCCAGAGAGCCCTGAAGGTGAAGAAGACAGCTGTGGGCTTAGTCCGTGTTCAATGAGATACTTTCATTTTATTTGAGTGGAAGTTATGCCCCACCACCAAAAAATAAAAATAAAAAAGTTTTATCAGAGCTCTGTTAAATTAAAATGATTTGGGAGGAGAAAATAAAAATAAAAATGACATTTTAGTTTTTTTGCTTTGTTATACAAGTCTTTTAATGCTATGAGTATACCTCAGTCTAATTTTATAATTCCTTTTATATTTTCCATAGAGTTGATTCTCTGTTTCACATTACTTAAAATTCTATTTTTAATTTCTACAGCAACACCAGATGCAGGAGAAGATCCCAAAGTTACAAGAGCGAAGTTCTTTATCCGGGATCTGTTTTTGGTAAGCAAATTTATTAACCTTTGTTTTCCTATCACCTTACGGTTAAACTGTTCTTTGCAATTTGAAAATTACTTACCTTTTCATGACCTCATTCATTCTCCCTTCAAATTATGAGATAAGAGAAGGTATTGTTACTTCATCTCACAGCCGAGCACCCTGAGGTTCAGAGAGGTTAAACGTGTCATCTCAGGTCACACAGCTTACAAGCAAAAATGGTACTGAGACAAATCAGACCCCGTCACTTGTATTTTCCCAAAAGGAGAGAGCCCTTCAGCAGAGTCTGGAATACCAGCTCTCACACTGTGTCATCCTTTCAGCCCTTATTCTCCATTCAACTCTAAGAGACTAAGGTTAACGTGAAAATGGACCTGCTCAAATTTAGACATATCCTTTTTTTTTCTTTTACTTTTTATTTTGAGATTTCAATTTACATAAAAAAGTGAAAGAATCGTACAAGTAACTCCACATACTCTTCACCCAAATGGACTAATTGGTAATCTTTACATTTACTTTATCTACTTTTCTCTTTTGAATAACCCAGTGTTATTGTAATGGCTAGGAGTTTCACTAGAAACGATTATATACCATGACATACCCAAGAGCATGTTCCAGTAATACCCAGACAGCACATGGTACACATCGACTGTGCTCTGCAGAAGTGGGTATCAGCCCAGTCTGCAGCAGGGACAGTCCAGTTGGCACGCCTTTTCCATTGGGATCAGATCCGCGGCTTGACTCTATGGAAACCATGTCTCTACCCTCCTCCCACCATGCTCCCTGTTTCTCTTAATCTTATATTGAGTGAGAAAGTTACAAGGGCAAGAAATCAAGTCGCAAAGTGAATTCTGAGGAACAAGCATCCCCAGTGACATAACGGGTAGTGCTGGGAAAGGGCTCTGCAGTGAGTCAATCTGGGAAATGCTGTG
This sequence comes from Rhinolophus hipposideros, assembly GCF_964194185.1. Lineage (NCBI taxonomy): Eukaryota > Metazoa > Chordata > Mammalia > Chiroptera > Rhinolophidae > Rhinolophus > Rhinolophus hipposideros. The sequence continues at coordinate 53,678,154 of NC_138063.1, forward strand.
TTGAATAAAGTGAGACAGGTTTCTCGGTTGCAAGTCTTCTCAGAACTTTTGCCGTGCTGATGCGCACTGTGAATCTCTTCAATCAGGGAAATTGTAGTAGATCAAGAACTTCCTTTTTTGAGGAGCATCTTGCAAGGCCATAAAACATAAAACACATACAAAATGTTCCACAAAATGCCATTCTAATGAAAATGAAAAGTTAACTAAGTGTGCAAACTAGGCATTTAGATAAAGATTAGAAATAGAATATAAATGGCCATGGTTCCACTACTTAGTCCTTGGCCAGAAAACTCTTCTTCTCTAACAATGGACAGTTCTGGCTTGTATGCAGTTTGCAAATCAGGGAGATAAAGGCATGGGGGTATCGACTTACACTTTTTATTTTGGAATTTGCCTGGGCAGTGAATCATCTGAGAAGTTTTGAGTCAGAAACCATAACCCCAGTGGTTCCAACCTCATAGAAGGGAGCCAGGGCAGATTGCAGAATTGGTTATTTATTCAGTATTTAATCTGGACAGGAGCAAATCTTGGGTGAAACAATAACTTTGGTAACACAGGGCCCTGCGAGATTGTGGGACATGAAGGTTATAAAGGAGATGGAGAGATGCAGGGAAAGGACCTGTCCTTGAGGAAGGTAAAAAGGGGGTTTTGGCAGAGAAGGGAGAGGGCACAGTGAGAAGAACCCCTCTTTGAGAAGGGGCCAAATACAGTCTGAGCGTTCTCCTTAAATGTCATTACATGAGGAGGGGACTGACTACCAAGAGGTTTGTCCCAGGCAAGTTCATTTCCTCCCGCGGGGAGGCATGAAGCATCCCCAGAACAAGAGGAACTTAGAACTGAAGGATCCAGGAGGAGAGAGAACCAGGTGGTAAGCCCCCAGAGACCCCCAGGCACCGTCAACCAGTCCCATCCCTCAAACTGAAAACCACCTGCAAACCTGAGCCCAGACCCAGGCTAGAGTCTCCTCCATGGCCAGTGTCACCAAACTTTTTAAAACAGAAGGTAGTGAGTCAATACCCTGTGTCTTGATGCTCTTAGCATCTGTTAGAAACCTGCATGTTTTCTGGGCTATCTTCCTCGTATTTTACTAGCCCCTCTCAGATTTCTTGATTATCTCCTAAGAGAGGGCTTCAGAGAGTTGGACAGCAGCCAGGTGACCCAGCCAAGCAAAGCCTAAAATTGCCTAGTTTTCCTTGACAAGCTCATTTCTGTCACTTGTAATGAAAATCAGTTTGTTTAGAGATTTAAACTGTTCGAAGTTTGTATACTGCAACAACCTTTGTAATGACTCCATTCCTTAAATTATTGTTGCTCCAGGCAGGGACAAACTGTCAGATTATTACAAAAGAAAGCTTATTATCATTCATTCACTATGCACTTACTCTGTGTATGCCACATACCTCAGCTGGTGCTTTAGGACTAAAAAGACACGTAACCTACACATTTCAGTGTTGAGAAGTTTAAAGAAAAAATGTTTAATTGCTCAGGATAAGCCGAACTATTGCTAAAAATACGGCTCTCCTCCTAGGAGGAGTTTCATAACCCGATGAACATTTTCACAACACCCTTGCAGGAGTCCTAGAATTTTTCCAATGGCTGTTTCCCAAGGTGCTTTGCAGAAAAAGAAGGGGTGGGAGTAGGGGGGTGAGGACATCTAGGGATTCCTGTGGGCACCTATGAAGAAAGTTCCATATGACCCCTGCATTAGTTTGCTAGGACTGCCATAACAAAACCTAGAGACTGGGGGGACTTAAACAAAGGAAATTTATTTTCCACAGTCCTAGAGGCTAGAAGTCTGAGATCAAGATGCTGACAGGGTTGGTTTCTCCTGAGCCCTCTCCTTGGCTTGTACATAGCTACCTTTTCCCCGTGTCCTCCTATGGTCTTCCCTGTTTCTGTGTCCTAATCTCCTCTTCTTATGAGGACACCTATCTTACTGGATTAGGGTCCACCCTGATGACCTCATTTTAATTCAATGACCTCATTAAAGACCCTATCTCCAAATACAGTCACATTCTGAGATGCTGGGGATTAGGACTTAAAACATATGAATGAGGGGGAGACACAATTTAGCCCATGACAGCCTCTCTCCACACTGCCCCACTTAGCTTCACAATGCACATGAGCATGTCATTCCAAGATGTACTCATGAATCATGACCCATGATGTTTAACTCAGTGTCTCCCAGTTATTTGGCCACAGAGCACTTTTCTCCCAAAACACCCATGAACCTTCCACTGCTAACCAAGGGTTATATATGTACATTATATTTATCACCCACATCTTATAAACAATGCCATACTAACATCACAAGCTTCTTTCAGAGAACCAACGGTGTTTTTTCTCTCCACACAATGTTTCTCAATTATTTTACTATTTAAAGACTTTTACACATTCCCTGAGTGGGAATAGGTCAGTCATTCCCACTGTCAAAGCTTTTGAACCATTTACGTGACCACGGGTTCCATCATTAAAAAAATAGGAAGAAAAAAGACCTATGGGCATCAACATTTGTGTCTGCCTAGGAGAATCAAAGGGTGGCATCTTCATTTGCCTTTTAAAGAAGGGACACACCTAGGAAACGCTGAAGTTCTAACGTGACTGATGTGTTGTCCATACAAAACTACTGGAAGTGTGTGGGTATTTAAATTCCAATTAATTAAAATTAAAATAAAACTAAAAATCAGTCTCTCCGTTGCATCTGCTAGGAATAGTGGTTACCTTATTGGCAGGGCAGATATAGAACATTTCCATTATTGCACAAAGTTCCATTGGGAAGTGCTGGTTTAGACCTTCGTTCCTGGAAAATTCTCCCCTGAATTCTACTTTCTGTGGCAGTCTTTTAAACACGTCCTGTGTCAACTGAACTCTAAGCTTCTGTGGGCAAGAGGAAAGCTAAGGCGCTTTGGGTTTCCACAGCGTGTTCAGTATTTAGACCCTCCCCACAGCTGTGTCCTTACGTCGAACAACACCCCAAGCCCTCTAGTTTTTGATCAAGTGTTGCCTAAATTCTGGAAGAATGAATGGAGGGGGGGATGGGAACCGCTGTCCCCGTGCCCCTGGTGGAGACAGACCCTGCCCCACAGTATAGACGCCTCTTTTTCTGCAGAGGATCAGCACGGCCACAGGGGACGGCAAGCACTACTGCTACCCGCACTTCACCTGCGCTGTGGACACGGAGAACATCCGCAGGGTGTTCAACGACTGCCGCGACATCATCCAGAGGATGCACCTCAAACAGTACGAACTGTTGTGAGGCGGCCCGGGCCTCGGGCGCCTTCTCTCCACCTGCTCTCCTCTCGGCTACCCCACCCGGTGGAGCATTTATCCCCGGACTGCCTGTCTGTCAGCCCCACGCCGTGGTACACAGTAGTTAAGTTCCCAGTGTCTCTAGGCTGCTGTTCGTCCTTCTCCGCGCGGGCTCCGTGTGTAATCAGCAAGCCTCTGGCTACCTGTTCCCTTCACGTTTGGTTTGTAGCTTTTGTTTTCATGGAACAGGACCTCCCACAGCCTCCCCACCTCCAATTTATGCCACTGCAAACTGTCCGCTCTCACTTGGGTGACTTTGCAGTGAAATCTCTCTGGGTGGGGGCCCCTTTTATTCGTGCATTCGGTGGTTTATTGACTCATCAAGGACAAACTTGACAGATGGGAGAGACACACACTTTTTTCTGAGTTATCAAGCATGATGGTAGAGGCACGTGGGTAATGCGGTGAGGCACTGGCACTTTCCAATTCCAGTTTTAAGAAGCTGCAGGCGGACAAGTAGCCACCCCTTCTGATCCACATTGGCCCAAGACTTAGAGTAGGCCCCAAGCCACAGAGTGGAGAGAAAGCCTTTTTCCAATAATATTTAAAGTCGCTGCTAGCCTCAGGCATTTGAATTAGAGCTACTTTGAGCCTTTTACATTTAGGCAGAAAACCTACCACATTCACTACTGCAAAGTTATGTCCTGTCTAAAAATGATTCTCTAGACTTTCACTATGCTTGAGAAATTATCTCCTTTCATATATTCTTTCTGTTGTTGTTTTATTGCTGGTTTATTATACTGTACAGACCACAAAATGTAATATTATTTTGTATAACTACTAAAGAAAAATACTTGTAGATCTCTGTATCCTGGTTATGGCTATACCTGTACAAGAAATATGTTGTGGTTTTTTTGTGTGCTGAACAGCTAAATGTCAACATTACCTGCCGCTTGCTCTGAAAAGGAATGAATGGTATCTGTAGAATTTAGGACATTTTATCAGTTGGTACTTTTAAAAATACTCCTTGATTATATATAAAGTACAAGTTAATCACCCACATCTTATAAACAATGCCGTACTAACATCACAAGCTTCTTTCAGGGAACCAAGGATGTTTTTTCTCTCCACACAGTATGTTTCTCGATTACTTTACTATTTAAAGACTTTTACACATTCCATGAGTGGGAATAGGTCAGCCATTCCCACTGTCAAAGCTTTTGAACCATTTAAGTGACCACAGGTTCCATCATTAAAAAATAGGAAGAAAAAAGACCTATGGGCATCAACATTTGTGTCTGCCTACGAGAATCAAAGGATGGCATCTTCATTTGCCTTTTAAAGAAGAGATATTACAAAACCTTTATTTGAAATATAAAATCAAAATATATGGCTATTTCTCAAACTTGAAAGATTTGCAAATGCAGCCTCAAGTTATTTCACAATATGTCTAGAAAGCAAGAATCGCTGTAGGAGGCACATGTCATATTCTATCCACAGTCACAGCTTTGAGGGTGGTTTCCTTAGGTCAAAGGTAATCTGTAAGGATGTTTGAAGTTATATTTCAACAATACAAATCCAGGGAAGTGACAGCTTAGCATACATTACTTCATTAATTTCCTTTTAGTCTTTGTTGAGTATTTTACAGTTTATAATATAATCAGGATTTTATAATCCTTTATAAACTTATCCAATTTTAAATACTACTACTTTTCCATGAAAGGATGGCAACTTTATAGACAATCAGTGCAACAAACACATATTTTATCTTTTTATCCAAATTCCTGCTCCTCTCATCCTTAACTATTTCATGAGACATACAAAATAGAAATTATTTTCAATTTCCATTGCACTTTCAAAATAAAACATGAAGAAAAATTGAGGCTACACTCCCACACATATACAAAGAAATGAAGTTGTATATTTTTACATGCATTATTACTCGATAACTCCCCTGTTAACTAAACTTCCTATTTAAAAATCGATTGAAGAAAGAGCTAGCCTCTTAGCAAAAATACAAAAAGAATACATTTTGTCTGGCTTAAAATTATCAAGATATATTTACTTTTAAATACCAAAGCCACTTCCTACTCCATTTTTCAAGTTTCTTTTGATCACAGGCATTAAATTCATATTTAACAACTTGGTCTACTGGAGAGAAAATTACACTTATCTAAAAATCTGATTCCATTAATTTAGCACGGAAGTACAAAAGTTGTGTAAACAACATATTCCTGCTTGTAGCATCTGTATGTTAATTTTCAGTGTACAGCTTTATAATATATAGGAATTTGAGAACAACTTCAAGGAGGACAAAAAGCAAACCCAAAGTTTGGTTTGTGTACACCTAAGCCCAAGTGTGCTCCAGGGCTGCTGGCTCCATCTTGGGGAAAGGACTGTCTGGTGCATGCAAGTGATGACATTAATAGCGTTTACACATTGTACAGATACAAATCTTTGATTATACATATATTTGATAAAATGAGAAAACAGACTTGTCATAATGTTCCATTTTCATAGCATGAGAACAGTACAATCAACTATTTATTCTGCAGTAATTTGCATCAATCATTTAGAATTTCTATGATATGCATAAAGACAGCCTACTTTGGTCTCATTTCAAATGAGCACTGCCCCAAGTTCAGTTTCTTTGGTTTTAACATTTATTACTAAAAGCAGAAAGTCTCCTCTTCACACTGTCTTAAATTTTCTGAGCAGCTGGCAACCAAAAATAAAAGGCGAATCTAGAAACCCAAAGTGAATTAATATGAGGACCACAAGGAACCCAGCTGTTCCACAATATGTGATCAGAACCGTGCTCTCGAAGGGAATGTAGCACTTGCCGAGGGCATACTCAGTGGATGTCATGCTGCCCTGGAAAGGAAATGAGAATGTTATGCTGCAGTGAGAGCCCCAAGCACAGTTCCGACACAAGAGTCTGCCTTAACAACAACAGAGGAAAGGCAGCTTTCTTGGCTTAGGTGAGACAGGGAAGTAGCTCTCCTCACCTAAGACTTAAAGAGGCACAGACTTCAACCTACATAAGCAGTGGTAGAGAAGGGAAGCCAAGGGTTCCTCTAAAATATGGTGGGCATACCTGAGAGATACTCAGAGAGGGAGGAAGATTTAAAGCAATAGTCATCGAGGAACAGGTGTTCAAGGTATTTTTCATGCCACTTGATGCTAAAATAAGCAATCTGTTACCTAGAAATACGTGTGCCAGGGGACTTTTTTTTTTCTTGGTAGACATTTTTGCTATATGAAATGACAGTGGGGAATGTTTGCATTTACTACTGTGAATTTGAAAACATGAGGTTTTCCCCAACTTTTCATGAAGTAGAAATATTTGACATAAAAGCATTATGAACTAGAGGCTGGAACCCAAAGGCAAAAAAAAAAAGAAAAGGCGCTGAAACATCAGTTGGTCACTCAGTGAAAGAATATCCTTAATCAACTTGCAAGAGCTACAGCATTTTTCTGCCGGAGCACATGGGCACATTTGGAAAACAAGACACGATGACTAAGTACAGCTAAGGAAAAAATGATATTGAATACACAGAGCCTAATATCAGAGGACACTGCCGTCCCTGAAGGATAAAACACTCTGTAAGACACGCCTCCCCTCACCCCCCTTGGAATATGCCATGTTTATTTGTCCTGAGGAAGATGTTTAGACAGGGCACAGTGTATCAAACTAAGTGTCTGTGCGGAGTGGGGGAAGTTTATTTATGGCTTTTGTATATTTTTACAGATTACAGCAATTAAATAGTTGATTTCTGTGTTGATTTAAATACTTATAAAAACTTTGAGACGAAAATAAATGTTCACATTACCATGATGAAACTGGGGTTGTTTCTGTTCCTCCAACTGAAAGACGGCACGCTGATCTCAGAGATTCCTGCCCCGTGGAGCACCTCGCAGGCGCTGTGCGTGTGGCCACTGAGGACCAGGCGTGGCCGCAGCCACCAGAGCAGCTGCCACACCCAGGGGACAGCAACAGGCAGTTAATACTTAGACAGAGCCCTGCCAGGGGCTCAGAGCCACGGCATTGATTTCATTAAGTTAAGTACGAAATCCCTACTTTGTAGGACTGCTTTGTTTTTTCCTTAAAATCCTTTGGTTTGCTTAGACTCTATCAAAAGTTCACGCTCTCAGAATCTATTCTTCTCATCCCAAATTTTATATTTTTAAATTGTTTTGCTTTTATAAATATTTTATAAATTTATTTCATAAATGTTTATATTTTATTATATATAAATATGATATATTATACATATTTAAGAAAAAGCATCTTAAGTCCCTAAAAATTTAACTCTTAAGTTCCATTTACATGTCCAAATACACTTAAGTTGGTGGAAAAACGTTGAATAAAGAATAGCAAGCATATCCTGGGGGTAAAAGAACAAAATGATGACATGATAATCTGAGCTGCTGCCAACACCCTGCCCCCCATCCCCCAATCGATAACTATAAAGTCATCTGGCTTTTGGTTAGCATCCAGCATGTTGCCAAACCTTCTGTGAGGCCTCCCGAGAAAGCACGTCGTATCGCTCCTTAAACAGGGCGCCCCTTTCTTCTGGAGGAGCAGCATCCTCCCCAGTACAGTTAGCGTCGCTGCTCCGGTAAAGTGGAAAATGCTGTCCAGGATTTAGAGAGGAGTCAGATGTGACTTCGTGAGACCCTAGGTGTTTCTGCCAAATACACGGAGCGGCTTTCTCCCCAGCTCACCTGCAGAAGGACTGGGGATGACCTCGGCAGTGGATGCACATCCCCACACTGGCTGGAGGGAAGTTCCTGCTGGTCAGAAATCAGTCAGTTAACCTGGCAAACCCAGCAGTCAGCACATGGTAGGAAGGGACAAGGGGGCTGAGAGATTGACCGAAACACAAAGGGCACTGACTCACTGCGCCCTTAGAAGACGCCAGAACAAAAGGCACCTGTGCCATTCAGATGATCTCCTACCTCTCGGGAGCAATTCAGTTTGTGAGAAATTTCAATGAGTTCAGCTTCTGCTTCAGAGCAAATGTTGCAGCCGTCCCCTTCCAGTGCAACGCTGTTGACCATCACAAAACTGAGGCAGATGGGAGCAAGCAGACAGTCAGGGGGCTTTCTGTCTACTGTCTTCTCACATTATCGTTCCCACAAAAGGAAAGCTAAGCATCCACAGGGTGAAGAAACACATCCAGAACAGCTTTAAATCTCAGCTAATTTGTGTCTGTAGGCAGGAGTTAATATTAAGAAATCGATATTGAACAAGTAAAACAAAGTAGTATATTGGAAGTGGAGTCCAATACATGGTAAAAGGATTTTTACCCCTGAATTTGTGAGAAATCCCAGATTACAGAATCTCTGTGGTCAGACAACCCTAACCTCAGCATCAAACCACGTGTCCTTGATGGGAAAGTTACTTAGTCTCCCTGTGCCTCACCCGTAAAATGGGGATATAAATAGTACACCATGCCATTAGCTCATTGTGAGGATTAAATGAAATAATACAACAGAATAGGGCCTGCCACTAGAAAGTACTCGGTAAACGTTAGATGTTGTTATTACTACATTAAGTGAACCATGAACAACATTCGGCAGCATCCGTACACTCAGCAAGCAAGGCGGGTTCAGGGAGTGGGGTGTTGGTCAGAGTTCACAGGAATGGATAGTCCTAAAGTCAATTATGATTCTCTTTTGCAACCACTTTACCTTAATTTTATTTTCTACAGACTTCCATTAAATATGCTTTTATTTCCTATACACATATCAACTGGGCATGAAGAAGGTACAGGTCATAAAGACTGAAATTTAAAGAATTTTAGAGATGAGGAGCTGACTAATCAAATGATCTGAAATACGATCAGTGTGTTTAAAATGTCTTAAACTCTATGCCTAGGGAGAAAAAAAACTCAAACTGTGTCAAGTCTTCATTATGACTCAAGAAAGAAAGATACCTGGGACTCTGCCTTACAGGCAAAAAGAAGGGAAGAAGCAAGCATTTGTAGAGAACCCACTGAACCCGGGTCTCTGGGAGCTTAACATAGATCATCTCATTTGACAGGCCCAGTGAGCTGCTCCAGCCAAAGCCAGCGGAGTACTGGACACCATGAGAAGGATATGATCGAAATAGGAAAAACCTTCCTCTCCCACCTTTTCTCTCTCCACTAGATCTGCAACTAGAATGATGTGTATGATCTGGTCCACTATTCTGCAAACACACACACACACAGACCAGAAAGGGTCCAGAAATGGGCAAAAAAGTGGCCACATAGAAGGGGAGCTTGTGCTGATGGTCAGACTAAAGGGTTAGGAAGCTTTGATCTAAAAATTAAGGCTGATGGGAGTGGGGACTAGGCACAGAGCTAAAGAGCACAGTGAACACACTTGCCACCAAATCCTAGGACACCAAAACTACAGGAACATCCTTTATAAAGGGAAATAAATAAATTTTGAACAAATAAAAAATACCCGTTTACAAAGTGGGCTGATGAAATTTATATCACCCAGAGACAGTGTCGACAGAAAAAATAAAATTGCCTCGGTGGCTAGGCAAAGTCATAGACTAACTGAGTCACTGTGGGTTGTTAGGGAAAACCAAGGTGGTGCCTCCAATGGGGACCATGAGGGAAGACAGCCTGAGGCACCTTCATCAGAGACTGTAAACCAGGGCAGACAGAGCATGGGTCTGACCCAGTATGGCAGTCACCTCTGAAAATTCATTTCCAAGGACAAAGGTTTTCATAAGAATTCACAAATAATACTCACTTAATTCCTTTCCATGAAAACAGCCTTTCAGGGTTGAAAACCTTCTCAAATCGTTTTATTCTGTATGTGCTCATCCTACATTCAGTAACAAAAAGAAACATTTTTTTTTTTCAGAGCAAGCCATTTTATAACCTCTTAAAGTGATCATGAACACAACAAATTATTTTTCAGGATTTGAGCGCCAGACTAGCATTGTTACGTCAGAGCTCCAACTAGTCCCAAGCTATCAAGGTGCAACTCTTAGTTCCACTACTGACTAACCGTGAGGCCTAGGGCAAGTGAGTTAGTCTCCAGGGCCTCAGTTTCCCCACTGGTACAATGGATTAAAAAAGAGGCCCATGTAAAGATTAAGTGAGTTAATATATGGAAGTAAAATGCTTAAAATAGCCTGGCACATCATAAGCACTATATAAATATTAGCTATTAAAGTCTAAATCATATTCTTTTCTGATTCCCACAGAAAATAACTGGGCATTAAATGTAAGTTTTAAGTTAGAGTCACACAAGGCCACACTAATCATTTAACAGAGATTTGTCAAGGGAGTATGATGTACCAAGGCAAAAATCCTTGCCCTCATGGAGCTTACATTCTAGAGCTCACATCTTTCAAGGAATACAAATTTCCTCCACACAACCCACACAAGGCTTTCATATGAATTGTAGCAGATTTAAAATTATAGTTAGCAAGAGCTCTCATGTTACAATGCTTTAGTGAACTACTTACTGGTAGTGGAAGCCAATGTCATGGTTGCCAACAACTACCTTCAGCTGCACGTGATGCGGGTGTCTGAACATTTTCTGAAATCTCTCCACATCATCCGCCCAGGCCTGTAGGATAAAACGGTAACTGCTGAGACTCAAAGAACCTTCCCTTCCCTGTGGCTAAAAAAACACATTCCCTATTTTAATGGTGAGAAGTTAATTCCCCCGTCCAAATCAGAGGTTCACAAAGCTAATGTATAAATTAGAATTTCTAATTCTATGTCAAAGTTCTTTTTCCAAAATTAACTTAATATTGTAATTATTTAATTTGATGCCAAATTTTAATTAAATGGTATCCCCCCATCTTAAAACATTAACTAGTAACCCCCAAAATATTTGGTTCATACACCTATTATTTCAAGATCCCCTGAAGATGCTACATGGACCCCATCTTAAGAATCACATCAGATCTGGACATTTTATAAGAACAAGCTCTTAGGAAATGTCGAGTAAATTCATGTGTGTCAACCAAGACAAGGATGAGTACACCCCTCCTCAGTCTTAGCATTTCTCTGTGGCCACAACTGTGGGAGTAAGACCTAATGAGATGTGGGTGAAAGACAAAATCCAACAAATATTTAAAGAATACTCTGACATTTGCTTTAACTCTTAAAGATTGAGAATTATGTTCAGATAGTTCTTATTTTTATTAAACATAAAAACATCAATTGGACACTCTAGGTTAGATAATACCTAGTTGAATAACAATCAACTTTATCCTAAATGTTTTAAATACAGTCCAAGCCTAGGGAAATATGCTGTGTAGACAGTCCTTCAATACATTTACAAAGACTTCACTTTGATAAATAATATTTAAAGTTAGAATAATATAAAATCAGAATAACATAAAATTTGAAAAACATAAAAACATAAAATGTTGCCCTTCATTTGGAAAAACAACATATATATCCAATATCATAACTGGTTGCTTTTTACATACAGCATTCTCACTGTCTCATATTTATTTTTGGGCTAGATTATAACAAACATTACAATCCTATAATCAATGGGTTTCTATCACATCTGGACCAAGACTTTCTTTGTACAGCTTTGGGATTGTGCAGTGAAATGCCAACGATTATTTTCCAAAAATCATTAGTGACTGAACATGTTTAACTAAGCAGTAAGAAGAACTCCTTTTTCCCCATTCATTCCAGGAATGTAATAAGCAAAGCATTCTGATAGCTAAGTTGAGAAGAGCATTTCGCTCTGGTTTGTGGAAAGGCTTCCATCACCTCAATATCGGGGCAGAGGTCTCAGGGACCCCTGAAGACAGAGGAGCCTCATGTTAAGTCCCCATGGCTCCTTCTGCACCTCTCCCTCAGAAGAAAGAAAAAAAGAGGACAGTAGCAAGTAACTTTTGTAGCACAGTTCTTATAATTTAATGGTTAAGGAAGAATGTAAAGTCAAATTACATTTCCATGTGTATTCTGTAATTTTGGTGACAACAAATAGCAATCCGTCTTGCCAATTTCCCCTTTCCCAAGAGGTTTATGGGAATGTGCATTCCAACAAAGTTATATCTGGCTAATCCACATATTTCCTAAATAGACAAAGATAAGATCAGTCAACCTAACTTAAGATTGTCATTACACACAGATCCTAATAATGTTTAAGATAGACTATACATTATTAACATTTATACTAAGCAAAACTTCCAACCCTAGATGATAATTGCTTCATGGATTATCTGGACTGTCTGTGCTGGACCCTGAAAGCAGGATTAGGGTGCCAGTATCACAGGGTCCTACCTGGGAGGAGCTCCACTTCCCTTCGTCAAAGATATCCCCCAGAATGAAGACAACTTCCGGCTGCAACAACCACAGAGCTGTCTGGAAGGCTCTCTCCATTTGCCATTCCCTAGAAGACAATAGGAAAAGGGCATCAGTCTGTTTCTTGGGTGGAGGCCGCATCTGTCTTACGGGCCATTTAAAAAGTGAACCAAATGGTCTCATTCTCCCTCTTCCAAGGCCCCTCCCTCGTATTCTCATCCACTGCTTGGAACGGCCAAAGAATCCATATGTGATTAAATGTGGGGAGCAAAGGCACCAAAGGAGTCAGCCTGCCCCTCCCATACATATCAGAGCCTGACTTCCCCTGTGCTGTACCAAGAGATTAGGCCCCACACTGCACTACGAAGTCATCACTCAGTCATGAGAGCCCCAGGGGTCTGAGAGCTTAAGGCAGCTTCCAAACCTGCCCAATGTAGACTATTTTTGCACCACACTGAGGAGATAACAGCATCTGGCTTAACCTTCACTTCTTGAAGGTACCTCAACTTCCTTCCTGCATTCAGAGTTGAGGAGAGACAATGAGAGAAACAGACTAGCCAATATCAAAACTGTAAATCCTGTGAACTTTGGACACACAAGTAATCACCCTGTAGGTAAGACAAGCGAATGAAAAGAGCCTGGGACCTGGAATCTCATGGACAATGGCTTAACATCCCAGCTCCACCCAGTAACCAGTTGTGCAGCCTTGAGAATGTTACCTGCTCCCTCTGATTCCTAGTTTCTTCATTTGTAAATGAAGATAATAAAACCCTACATTCACAGGATAGATATGGGATTAAATGAGATAGCACTATGTAAATGCACACTATAGGTATCGTGTTTCCCCGAAAATAAGACTTCACCGGACCATTAGCTCTACTGCATCTTTTGGAGCAAAAATTAACATAAGACCAGGTCTTATATTAATTTTTGCTCCAAAAGACACATTAGAGCTGATGGTCCGGCTAGGTCTTATTTTCAGGGAAACACGGTATTCAACAATGTCAGTGCTTCTCAACTCTCCCTCTCTTCTCCCTAGCCAACTCTGATCTGTGTCGCTTGCCTAAGGATCCCAATTCTTCCCTCCTTTTTAAGGCATGTTCCTGGGTGCTTCTCCCTTGCAAAAGGGGAATGTTCCATCCTGGAACATATAAACAGGGAACAATAACTTTGGGTCAAAGGAGACTTTTCAGGCCCCATGTAACCGCTGTATGGTACATCTTTACTCACGATTCCTCTCAAAATACATTTCTCAGTTTTTCTTGACTAAATGTTATTCACCCTGGAAAAGAAAGCATCTAGAAACGGCAGCTGCAAGAGGGCAGGGAAGACTGCTTAGGGGTCACAAACAAAGCACAATTTGTAAGCCCCAAACAAAGCCAAAGGAACTCAATCTCACCCTGGCCTTTTCTATGTCACACCTCTTTTGGTTTAAAACTGAGTAAAAATGTATAGCAGCCCCTCCACCTGCACTTATTTCGTCTTGTCTTCTTCACCCACCTTTGGGGACATCACACATCTCCCCCGTCACCCAACATAAGGTTCATCTATATCCAAAGCACTCTGAGGACAGTCCCTCTTACAAGAATAGAGAGGCACAAATGTTCAGAGAGGCACAAATGAAGCCATGGTAAGGAAAAGGGGTCAGGGTACAGGGTCACCAAGGACAAGAAGCTCTGATGCCTTGGGGGTTGAAAGCCCCCATCCATCGCCTTTTGGTGGGTATTCACAGTGGCCAAAAGATGGAAGTAGCCCAAGAGTCCATCAACAGATTAATGATAAAGTGTAGTATAAACATACAATCGATAATCAGCCTTAAAAAGGAAATTCTAACACATGCTACAACATGGATGAACCTTGAAGACATTATGCTAAGTGAAGTAAGCCAGTCACAAAAGGACAATTACAATACACCTATATAAAAATGTTTAAGATGGTAATTTATGTTATGTGTATTTCATAAGTAAATTTTTTAAAAAGGCCTTCTGGTGGGAAAACAGACAGACTACACTGGGCAGGTCTAAGTTGGAGAGACAGGACCGCATCCTCTCCCCAGGAAGACAACCACAAATCTGCCCTGCTCCTCCTGTTGTCCAGAGTACCCACAAACCAAGTGAGCTCAAAATTACATATCAGTGATTGTGAAAGGGACCCACCAACCCAGCTCTGTGTCCTCCCCGCCCAGGGGAAAAGAAAACCTACCTTCATTGAACACGGCCACGTGCTGGGCATTGTTGGGGGAATTGCTTCACACAGCCTGTGGAGTTTCTCATAATAACCCAGTTACAAACAAGTTGGCAGAGACAGGCTCGGAGGGCCTTAGTAACCTGTCCAAAGTCACAAGACTCAAATCCAGACCTGCCTTCCAAATTCTAAGCCTTTGTATATACAGATGTTCAGTAAATAAGTTCAAGGAAAAGTCAAATTTCAAAAGATTCCTAATTTTAGCTCCTACCTTCGTAATTTGTCTAGCCAGTGGCCTCTTACTTCCCCAAGCAAGTGGGTATCAGCCAAAAACATGGCTTTCAACACAGGTTCCAAAGTCTCTTGTTCACCATCATAGGCTGGAGTTTTCAACTCAGGCCAATTACACCGAAAGATTACTAAGTAATAGATTAAAAATTCACAAAATAAAAGTACAGCAAAGACAACAGCTATGAGTTTCAACAGCAAAAAACTCCTCTTGAACAGACGAAAATTCTGCCTTCCAAACCCAAGTCTGATATTAGCCATTTCTCCTGCCCAGAAGTTGCCAGCAACCAAGAATCAGATCCACAAAGAATTCACTGTGAGAAAATTGTAGAATCCTGGGTAAGGTGCAAATGGTGTCCAGGTCTTAGCCATGTACCTACAGGGAAAAGGAAAAAGAATTGGATTATGTTTCCTAATAATGCCACTAACACTAGCTCCCTCAATTAAGAACTAACGAGTCACAGAATTCTATCTACATTCCTAAATGAACAAATTGCCCTGGATTGTTACAATAATAATAGGTCTGATTACTGCTAAGGATAACAACTGGTTGCCTAGGAGGTCTCTATAACTCTATGCCAAAATAATGCTATTAGAATATCTTCCCACTAAGATGATAAAATTTTATTACCACTTTGGAAATCATTAAATGAAAATCTATGAGAATGATGTTTAAGGTAGTAAACTTAATTGGGAAAGTTAACAATTATTTAAAGGTAATGTGACTCCCAAAAGTATTCACCACCACCCCTTGAAGACCTTAAAAATCAACAGGTCATAAGTTCCTGTAATGTGTTGGTGAATTTATTAGTTTTCTACACTCTTTTCCACAAAAGAAGGATATCTTCGTGCACAGTGTGCCTCAGAGATGCAAACAATGCATTCCACTCTGGGCTCTGGGCTCAGAGGACAGTGTCTGAGAGAGCCACCATCTGTGCACACTGCATTCGAATTATATATATTTTCAAAATATGGGCTTTTCACTTGCAAATTAGCCTTAAAACCATGGATGTCCTTCTGCAATGGCATTTATGTGCAATGGTTTCTCTACAGGAACCTTTAAAATGTTTATGGATTCATCTGAGTCATAGATGAACTTTGCATTCTATAAAGCAAGCATCTATTTTCGACGCATCTGAAGAGAAAGGTTGATATTGATAAAAGGATGGCCTAAGATAGGCTATCAAAGGTGGCATTCTACTTAAGGTTCCACAAATAATGCTCCAGACAAGAACCTTAAAATGGCTGGTGATCTAAGGGATACAGAGCTCCCATCTATGGGAGCAGCTCCAGAAGTATTGCAGGGGGTGGGGACTATGGGAGACATAGATCTTAACTGAGCCAATAAATAAAGAAAATCCTTTTCTGGAAGGATGATTTTCTGAGAGGAATCTTCCATGGTTGATAGGCAAGGAGTCAGGAACACTCTCATTTCTGTAGCAGCTAAAATAATCTCTGTCAAATTCAGTTTTCAGATCTGTTCATATTTCACATAAGGAAATATCATGATCAAGGAGGATCATGTTCACATAAGCCTCAGTCCCTAGCTTATTTCACAGCAGTGTACTACAATAAGCAACCACTATATTTGGAAAAAATTTAAAAGCCTTACCTAGAGAAAAATAAATAGGGACAAACATATTTTGAGCCTTTATCAAAAATGTAAAACAAGACCCCAGAATTGAAAATCCCTTCAGAAAATGATAAAATGAGAAAATTTCTTCATTACTGAAATGACGAGCTGACAGTTGTTTTGCTGTAGTAGGAAGGACTCACTTCCATTTGTGGATCTTCAGAACAGAGGAAATGATAGGAGTGAAATGAAGGGCTCTGGGCCCCGAGTCTTCATCATTCCTCTGCCTGCACTCAAATGGCATTATTTATATTAAGCACTGTACTTGATTAAAGAGGTACAGTACACAAATACGAGATTTGAAATATGCCCTCTCAGATAGAGAGGTCAGAAGCAACGATGCATGTAACCTGGGATCGACCGCTCTTACGGGAATTCTAGTCAGAAAATCCACAATATCTTTATCAACCAGGTCCAGACCATCAGTGATTATGTGCCATACCTCTTGTTCTCTGCTTACAACTTCCTTGCCTCCTCCATTTTCTCTAAGGTTGAACCACACATGCTACATAACTGGAGTCACGATGTATCTTCCAAGAAAGGACACCTTTGAGAGTGAAAAGTGGCACTAATAATAAAAACAGGGCTATGGCATAAACCAGGACTGTCCCATTCAGCTCAGGATATGTAGTCACCCTGTGGATAATTTCACCCTATAAAGCTAGTGCTTAATCTGATGCCAATGAAGAGACGGTAACAACTCTTTTTCTGTCATCCATCTGTCTGCAATCAAACTTTAGAATGATTGTACGAACGTTGTAACCATTCACCAGTGTGACTAAAGGCATGGATTCTCTATTCAGCTTATATTCATAAAAGAGAAGAGAGAGACTCTAAGGAATAATGAATATAGTCCTTAATACCATCTAATTTCCTTTGGTTTGATTCAATCAAATATGTGAAAAGCAACCATTTGATCTTACCATCTCTTTTCTTTCAAAGGGCCTAGAATCTCCTAAATCCTAAAAGCTAAGGCCAAAACAACAGTTAAAACTTCCTAAAAACTTGATATTTCCACAGACCACAGAGGATAGGTTGAGAGGGAAGGAACCCCAACCCTCTGGGGATTTAGAATTCTTCCAGTATGCAAATCTTTGCTCTTTCCAGGCTCTAAGTTTCCTGAGATGAAAACCAGAATGATAACTTTGTAATTGCTCTTCTACACCCACTTCTTTAAGCTGAGACAACCGTGCTTCAGCAGTAAAGCCAGAATCTTGGAACACAACAAGGAAAGATGAGTGACCTGGAACAAGGATGATGACACTGCCTACACAAGTAAGGCCACAATGGGATTCAGGAACTGGATAGGGCACAAGACTGCAATCCTCCAGCTTCCCTAGACCAAAAAGAGCAGGACAGATGACACAAAAAGACAAGCCATAGGTTTGCACTCACAGGCAACACAGCTCTCCCAAACTTGATTCCCATATACATTTGATCCTGTGCAGCCTACGCAGCTGAGCTCTCTGCCTCCAGGCTGACTGCTGCAGAGGATGACTAATTTGTCAGCATAGATTAGAAAGTCCTTGGCAAAGAAACCAAAGGTCAGGAGAGCCCTAGCCCATCCCTCAAACTTCTATGTTCTTTTTTCCACAGAGAAATAAAAAATATCCTATATGGAGCCATTCACCAGAGTACTTAGAATGAAGAAAAGAAGAAGGGAAGGAGGGAGAAGGGAAAGGAAGGAGAAAGAGGGAGAGCAAGCATGCCAGCTGGTGCTGTCACACATTTTCTTGAGAAAACCCTAATATACCATGTGAATAATCGCTCAGGTATAATGTGATCATTTTCTAAAAATAGAACTCCTCATCAGTGTGAAAATCATATTTGACAACTTCTGACACCAAATCCTTAAACAGAATTCCTTTTGTTCAAATCTTGGAAAACCACTTTTCTTCCTCTATCCAAAACTCATTTTATGACCCATCAAATGTTATGGCCAAAGCATATTCCCTTTTACCTTCTGAAATGAAGACAGAATAGTTTTTAGGGCTGATGAGGGTGGGGGAAGGAATCCATCCTCTTCCTAGAAATGGCACAGTAAGGCCACCATGCCGGGCACCATGCCGGGGCACCATTCAAAGCCCCACATCACGTAACAAGATATCCCCTACCTGATGGCTTCCAGATGGGTATAAGTGACCTCCTTGTGCTCACTTCTTGCACTAAGCTTTAAGCCAACAAAGGGACAGAACTGCTTCCTCATTTTCTGACACAGCTGAAAGAAACCTGCTGACCACCAGCAGGTAGGAGCACTGGAGTAGACACATTCCCACCACCGGGCAGCCAGATGTGCACAAACAGAACCTGCCTTTTTTGGCAGCAAAGAGGAAAACCTAAGAGCTCTATGGCGAATTAGCAGCTACTTGTTCCTCTTCTATTATTTTATCCTGTCATGAATACTCACTGCAGAGAGAACATCTACATTGAACTGGAAAGAACCCAACCCGCAGCTCTGCTCTGTGAACGTGGGCAAGCCAAAGATCCTTTCTGAGCTTCATAATGGGGATTACAGTACCTACCGTGTTTCCCCGAAAATAAGATCGGGTCTTACATTAAGTTTTGCTCCAAAAGACGCATTAGGACTTACGTTCAGAGGATGTCATCCTGAAAAATCATGCTAGAGCTTATTTTCCGGTTAGGTCTTATTTTCGGGGAAACACGGTACCTCCACTGATGTCGTTGAGATTGATAGAAATGATGTTTACAAAAGAGTTTTTTAAAAATAAATCTTTCTATGCAGTAGGTATGTCAGGATTACGTTACAGAGTAAACCTTACAATCTGAAGAATTCCAACAGGCTCAAATGATACTCAATTCAAATGGCTATAATCAATTTAGGGAGAACAAAGGCCAATAATTGGAGGGAATCTAGAAGCTGTGGACATCTTGGGTTGCATCTGTTTTCTCCATTTATTTACTGAGTTGCACTTTCTAACAGTTCACATGTGAAGTCCCCATGCACTTTCCCCACTAAAAGCAAACCTTAAATTTTATCTCAAGCATAATAAACAGGCCAATGATTTAACATCTCCAGTGCCACACAGTCTGAATAAATGCTACTATCCTTTCCATATCCAGGCTATTACAGGCTAAAGGAGAGAAAATGTATTCTTTCCTAGACTAAAAGAAAAGAGGGTCTAGTCCTTCATCAGAGCAGTATGGGTACTATACCCAGGCCAAATGCAACCATCTCTTCCTGTCTACTCAATAACTACATGAAAAAAAATGTGTTTATCCATCTTATATCACTAGACTGTAAAATTAGGAAATGGGAGGCTTGGATAAAGACTATATTCTATGTGTTGTTTCTTGTGAGTAAGTGATGAAATTTCTGTCCACATTAGAAGCTTTCCTTTGCATTAGCAGGCTTGGGTTAAGAAAGCAAAATTACTAAAGTGCTACTGTTTTCACTCCCAAGTTGAACTTGTCAGTTTTAGTAAATTCATCAAATGACAATCCAGCAGGAAAACTATACAGGCCTCCCAACCATAGTGTAGTCTGGCCTAGGATCAAAAGGCAGATACGTAAATCTCATCTCCTGATTTGTCTGTAAGGGAGCTAGACTTTAATATTAAAGGTCCTGAAAAGCCCTGGTAAGAACCAAAGCACTGAATCTGTGGTATTTTGATTTCTACCACATGTACTTCCTATTCCTAACATGACAAATGATAACTTAAAAAAAAAAAAAAAACAGCTTAGTAACACCTACTATCCCAGAACTTTTAGGAAGCTAAAATTCACCCATCACTGGTTTATGAACGCAGTTGGGTGGTTTGTGACCACAATTTTTAAAAAAATAAAACAGAATAGAAAATACTAGTCTATATGGCACATTAAAAGGCAAGGCATAGCAAAAGTTTCTTACACAAAACTTGTTTCCATTTTTATGGACATGGATCTGAGTGCACTGGTGATGATATAAAATGTATTTCTTGCCGCACTAGGCTGTAAGCTCCCTGACACAGGGACCTTGCCTTGTTTATCTTCAAATCCCCTTATGGCTCAGCATGGTGCCTACAAACAGTAGGTGCTCGACAAATGTCTGTGGCATTCAATGGCTTACATTTAATTGTATTTCCCCAAACATTGTAGAATTACAAACATACATATTATCACCCTTTTGGTCCATTATCTGCCTTAAATTAAATGCTTGAAAGTCTCCAGTCATAGAAACAGGAGGAAAATATACATAGAGGTTATTCCTGCTCCCTTTGATCAAAGAGCCAGACAGAAATTTAAAGACTGGCAAACAGGTACACAGAACACTTGTCTCACCAGGTCCTGTGTGGGACTCTCACAAAAAGGAAATGCTCAAGTAGCTCTCTGGTGAATAGGGAAGTATGACAAACTTCCCTGAGACTCCCTGGAAAAAAAGACAGCTTTCTTTTATGAGGGAAGTACACAGAAATGCTTGGCAGCTCCTGAGTACTCCTCAGACTGCGTGATCCAGGCAGCCAGAGAAGTCCCAGCTGTGGAGAAACTGGAACTCTTGTGCATTGCTGGTGGGCATGTGCAATGGTACAGCCACTAGAGAAAATATGGTGGTTCCTCACAAAATTAAAACTAGAACTACCATATGGTCCAACAATTTCACTTGTACATATACACTCAAAAGAATTGAAAGCAAGGACTCAAACAGATATTTGTATATCCATGTTCATAGCAGCATTAGTCACAATAGCCAAAAGGTGGAAAAAAATTTAATACATGAATGGATAAACAAAATGTTATATATACATATGTGTATGTATATATGTGTGTGTGCAAAATGTAATATATATATATATATATATATATATATATATATATATATATATATATATATATGCAATGGAATATTATTCAGTCCTTTAGAAAGGAAAAAAATTCCTATACATGCTACAGCATGGATAAACCTTGACGACATTACGCTAAGTGAAATAAGCCAGTCACAAAAAGACAAATATTGTATGATTCCATTTATATGAGGTACTTAGAGCACTCAAATTCATAGAAACAGAAATGGAATGGTGGTTGCCAGTGGGTTGGGGAAGGGAAAATAGGGAATTGTTTTATGGGTATAAAGTTTCAGTTTTGCAAGATGGAAAAGCTCTAGAGATTGGTTGGACAGCTATGCGAATATACTCAACATTACTGAACTAGATATACACTTAAAAGTGGGTAAGATGATTCAAGAGAGTGAGGACAAGCCCCAGACTGGGAGAAAATATTTGCAAAGGACACCTTTAATAAAGGACTGTTATCTAACATATACGAAGTAATCTTAAAACTCCATAAAAAAACAAACAATCTGATTCAAAAATTAAGAAAGCAAATTTTAAGTGTTATCACCACACAAAAAAAGGTAACTCTGTAAGATGGACGTGTTAATTAAGGCGATTGTGGTAATCATTTCATAATGTACACATATCTCAAATCATCATATTGTACATTTTAAATATATACAACTTTATTTGTCAATTATACCTCAATATAACTGGGTAAAAAATAAAACTTAAAAATTAAAAATAAATTAAAAATGGGCCAAATACCTTCACAGACATCTTACCAAAGAAGCATATTGGCAGATAAGTAGATGAAAAGATGCTCCACATCGTATGTCATCAGAGAAATGCAAATTAAAACAATGAGATGTCACTACAGACCTTTTAGATGGCCAAAATCCAGAACACTGGCAACATCAAATGTTTATGAGGACATGGAGTAATAGAAACTTTCATTCCTTGTTGGTGGGAATGCAAAATGGTACATCCACTTTGGAAGACAGTTTGGCAGTTTCTTATAAAACTAAATGAAAATACTCTTATCCTATCATGCAGCAATTGTGCTTCTTAGTATTTGCCTAAAGGAGTTTTAACACTTATGTCCACACAAAAATTTGCACACAGATATTTATAGCAGATTTATTTATAACTGTTCAAACTTGAAAGCAGCCAAGATGTCCCTCAGTAGGTAAATGGACAAACTATGTTATATAAATGGGGAATTGTTTCCTACAGATACAGATAATAAATATTAATCAGTGCTAAAAATACAGATACAAATACAGATAATACAATACAAATACAGATAACAAAATATTAATCAGTGCTAAAAAGAAATGCGTTTTCAAGCCATGAAAAAACATGGAAGAACCTTAAATGCACTTTACTAAGTGAAAGATGCCAAACTGAAAAGGCTGTATATACTGTATGATTCCTTCTACATGACATTCTGGAAAAGGCAAAACTATGGAGTCAGTAAAAAGATCAGTGGTTGCCAGGGATTGGGGAGCAGGGGGAAGGGAGGGATGAACAGGTGGGACACAGGATTTTTAGAGCAGTGAAAATATTCTGAATGATAAACTATAGTAGTGAATATACATCATTATACATTAAACCCATAGAATGCTCACCAAGAGTGGACCTATCATAAACTATGGACTCTGGGTTCTTATGTGTCAGTGTACGTTCATCAATTGTAAAAATCTCTGGTGAGGGGTGTTGATAATAAAGGAGGTTGTGTTATGTGGAGGAAGGGGGTATATGGGAACTTTGAACTTTCTGCTCAATTTTGCTGTGACCTAAAACTGCTCTAAAAAATTGGCAAGACGGTACATTTTATGTATATTTTACCATAATTTAAATTTTTTTAATTTAAAGTAATGAAATTCTAATACATGCTATAGCATGGATGAACCTTGAGAACATTATGCTAATTGAAATATGCCAGTCACAGGACGATAAATACTACATGATTCCACTTATAGGAGGAACCTAGAGTAGTCAAATTCCTAGATACAAAAGTAAAATGGTGGGTACCAGTGGCTGGGAAGGGAGAATGGAAGTTATTATTTAATGGATATGGAGTTTCAGTTTGGGAAGATGAAAAAGTTGTGAAAATGGATACTAGTGATGGTTGCAAAACAATGTGAATATAATTAATGCCATTGAACTGTACACTTAAAAATGATTAAAATGGTAAATTTTGTTATATAGGTTCTGCCACAATTTTTTATATAGGTTTCTGCCACAAACACACATACATAGGACCCTACAAGCTAACAATGTCCCGTAACAAGGGCTCTCTTTCAGAGCTAAATCCACTACTTTTATATTTTAAAAAATATAAAATATTTTTTGGAGCTGAGCTGCGCACTCCACAACTAGATTGAAACTGATGGTTACAGATGGGAGGGGGTTGGGAGGCTAGATGAGAAAGGTGAAGGGATTAAGAAGTACAAATTGGTACTTCCAAAATAGTTATGGGGATGTGTAAAGTACAGTATGGGGTATATAGTCAATAATATTGTAAGAACTATGTATAGTGTCAAGTGAGTAATAAACTTATCAGGGGAATAACTTCATAAATTATAAAAATGTCGGGGCGGCTGGATGGCTCAGTTTGTCAGAGTGTGAACTCTGAACAAGGTTGCTGGTTCAATTCCCGCATGGGACGGTGGGCTGCGCCCCTGCAACTAAGATTGAAGGATGATTTGGAGCTGATGGGCCCTGAAGAAACACTGTTCCCCAATATTCCCCAATAAAAAAAATTATAAAAATGTCTAACCACTATGCTGTATACCTGAAACTAATATGAAATAATATTATCTGTCAACTATAATTTTAAAAAAAATAGTCATGGGGATATAAAGTATAGCATAAGGAATAAAGTCAATAATATTGTTATAACTATGCACAGTGTCAGATGGGTAATAGACTTATTGGGATTATCACCTTGTGAGGTACATAAATGTTTAATCACTATGTTGTTTTATACACCTGAAACTAATAAAAAAAAATAAGACTTGGGAGTTTAGGTTTAGGGGCATATCACTGAGTCATCTTCTTACCTTTAAAGAATGCAGCTGGTAGATGAGACTGTACGAAGTGTGAAAGGTTCTGGGTTCGCTTGTGCTCCCCCAAATCAGATCACCTTTATCTGAAATACGCATAAAACAGAAAATGTGTTTTGTTGCTGAGTAATCTTTCCTTCAGTTAACTATTATTAAAGCGAAATATGCATCACTTCTTAGAGAGTACATGGCTGCTGCCCTGTGGCACACAAACAAGGAACCTGATCACCTGACCAACATTGAAAGTAAAAAAAAAAACAAACAAAAAAGCTGAGAACGACACAGCTAAAAAAAGACTAGCATTATGTTATTGTTCAAGAATAGGTCTTTTATAGTATATTTATATATGACATGTATACATCATAGTTTTATATGGCCCAACACATAAGAATAGTAGCTGCAATCCATAATGGAGAGCAAAATATTTTATCCATTGACTGATTCACTTCAAAGTTATCTTAACTATCTAAATTCTCTCCCGCCATAAGCACTAAAAAATGTTTAGTATGCAGTGACCTGTAATTTTTTTAACTTCTCATTATATTAAATATACTATTACTACAATATCGTCAATGGCTATTTGCATGTTAAATTTTCCATTTTAAATGGTATTTTAAAATAAGAGATGGTTTTTCCATCTACATCAGTAAACCAGGAAGTGAGAAGCCCCTACGATTTAATACATGGGCCCTGAGTAATAGTGATTTTCCACTAAATAACCAATCTCCAGAATACTGTTTTTTTCAGTAAGTTACTTGCAATCCTGAAAGGGCAAAGAGGTTCCGGTTTGCAGCGACAAGAAATTACAATTCACCGAGAAGCATAAATATTATAACACGGTTACAAGGACACATGTAAAATCCTCGTGCACCGAGCGCTCCACACGACACAAGGCAGATCAGAAAGCAAAGCCACCCGGGCGAGCCGACCCCCATCGTTTCACCTGTCCTCCGAGCCTGGGCCGAGCATCCTAGCAGCTTCCTGCTTCCGCGGCGTGGCCTGACACGTCACGGTCGCCCGGGAACCCCGCCCCGACGGCCTCGGCCGGCCGGGGAGCCGAGCCTCCCGCGGGGTCCGCGCGTCCTGCCCGGCGCCCAAGTTCTAGAACGCGGGCTCCCAGAGCAGGCGCACTGCGGGCAGAGCCGCCGGCCCGCCCGCCAGGGGGAGAGGCGCTCCATTGGCCACTCCCAACAATAGGTCCAAAGAAAAGCAAACACCTACGGCTGGCTGCATCTTCCTCAATGACTCGGTCCTTTGTGCCATCCTTACATGTCTTCTGTACTTTTCTAGCTGCTGGAGACCTGAGTACTGTCGCTCGTTGGAGCCCCTGGGAAGTCGCTGCAAATGGGTGGAGGCTGGGGACGAGAAGGACGTACCCGAAAGGCAAGGGGAGCTCACGGAAGAGAAGTCGCTTGGGCACGGAAAGGCCGTGAGGTAGCAAGGTCGCTTCCGTGGGGCGCAGAGCAGCCACGCGCTCGGTCTCCCAGCCCAGCGCCGGCCGGTTGCGGGGCAGCAGCTGCGGCGGCCTCAGTCGTCGCTTCGTTAACGTCCCGCCGCGGCTCGGGACGGAGAGGGGCTTCCCGCAGGCCGGCTCCGCGGCGGGAAAACCCCCGAACCCGAGGCCCGCCCGGGGGAAGGTGAGCCGGTCGGCGGCCAGCTGCCCGGTCTGGGAAGCCGAGTTGCTGCGGCCTGTGTGCTGTGTGCTGCGTCGGCCCTGGCGCAGTGATTGCTTGCTCCCTCTGCCTTCTCCCCACTTGGTCGCTCTTCTTGAGAAATGTCACTGTGTCTTTCATATTCCGTCTTCATCAGAGCCTGGCAAAGTACTTTCAAGAAATGTGGAATGAGTAAATGAAACGGTCAGAGTGACTATTTTTTATTGGTTTCTTTTTTTTTTTTTAACTCATGTTACTAATGTTATAACAGTGTAGCATCGCCTGTTCTATTTCTCAAGGAAGCCTGTAAATCAGAGCAGGAATCTCACCCCATGTTACAAAAAGTAAACTGAAGATCATAGCAGTAATTCAGTCTTCCAACCAATTCTGGTATGTTTTTGCACATCTGTGAGTATAGTTAATGTACTGAGATGTAATATGAGAAAATCATAGAAAGCAACCAGTGAAATACCTGGTGTATGGTAAGTAAGTAAGCAGTAAATGGTATTACTATTAAGTAGGAATATTGTAATATTTTCAAATATGTCCAGATGAATAATTTTAACATTAACAAAATTGGGACAACCAGATTCTGTATGCACTCTGATATGCAATGGGAAGTATGCAGCATCACTTCTGAAGTATGCTCATTAAAGAAGAAAGGAAAAAGAAATGTAAATCCGGTTAAGCCTATAATTAACTACAAGCTTAAGGAAATGTAGGGACCAAAATGAACATGTTATGTAACACCACCAGGAAGCAATCAGCTGAATCCAGAAGGTAGGAAATACTGCAGACCAAATGACCCAATTTCATTATTCAACAATTAAATAGCATCAGAAAAAAAGGGATGATAATGAGAGGAAAATCTTTTATAAAGCAGGCGTGAGAGCTAATTCAGATTCATTAGCTAAATGAAGTTTGTGGGCCTTGTTTGGGTCATAATTAGGACAAAGTAGCTTCTAAAAAATCTTTTTTCTGAAAAGATTGGGAAACTTGGACATGGAATGGATGTTAGATGACACTGAAGAATGGTAATTTTGCTATGA
Source organism: Rhinolophus hipposideros (assembly GCF_964194185.1). Lineage (NCBI taxonomy): Eukaryota > Metazoa > Chordata > Mammalia > Chiroptera > Rhinolophidae > Rhinolophus > Rhinolophus hipposideros. The sequence goes on from NC_138063.1 coordinate 53,705,333, forward strand.
TAATGCTATTGTGGTTATGTTTTGTTTTTAAGTTTGGAGAAACACACTAAATGTATTTACAGGCAAGTTATATGATTTCTGGAATTTGCATTAATACTCCAAAAAAAAACAAAAGTAAGGAAATAGGAAAAGAAACAATATCGGCAAAGTGTTGATAATGTTGAAGCAAGGAGATAGGTACATGGCATAGTGGTTGGCACAATAATAGCCCCCCAAAGATGTCCACATCCTGATCTCTGGACCTCCAAAATGAATAGTCCTCCAAAAGGGACTTTGCTGCTGTGATTAAGATTAAGAACCTTGGGATGGGGAGATTATTCTGGATTTTCCCCATGGATCCAATCTAATCACTTGGGTTCTTCCAAATTAAGAAACTTTCCCAGCTGTATCAGAGTCAGAGGCAGATGTAACAACAGAGGGAGGCTGTCTTAGTTTGTTCAGTCTCTCATAACAAAACACTACAGATTGGGTGACTTATAAACAACAGAAATTTCTCAAAATTGTAGAGGCTGGAAGTCCAAGATCAAGGTGCCAACATGGTTGCATTCTGGTAAGAGCCTTCTTCCAAGTTCATAGCCAGGGCCTTCTCACTGTGTCCTCACATACTGGAAGGGAGAGGGACTTCTGTGGGGTCTCTTTTAGAAGAGATTAATTCCATTCGTGAGTGTTTCACCCTCACTATTTAAATACCTCCCAAAGATCCCACCTCCAAACACTATCACATCAGCCATTAGGATTTCAATATATGAATTTTGGAGAGACATAAATATTTAGTCGACACCAGAGGCTTCTGAGAGATACAATCTGACAGGACTCCACTGCTGTTTGTTGACTTTGAAGAAGGAGAAAGGGAACACAAGCCAAGGAATGTGGGCAGGTGGCCTTTAGAAGCTGGAAAAGGTGAGGAAATGGATTCTCTCATAGAACCACCTTGATTTTAACCCAGTAAGACCTGAGTTGGACTACTAATCTACAGAACAGTAAGATACATTTGTGTTGTTTTAGGTTACTAAATTGAGGATAATTCGTTATAGCAGCAATAGAAAACCAATACAAACATTCATTATATTTCTTCTACTTTTGTGTCTGGTTAAAATTTTTTGTAATGTTTGTTAAGTCCATAAAACATAGACCTAACTAACAAATACACTTTTAAAGTACTTCATTTATATCTGAAGTATAACAATCTGACCTAACATAGAATTACACATTTTAATTTAAAAAAATAATTATATTTGATTTCCTTTTAAAAAGTATTGTTAAGAGTATAATTAATAAAATAACATTTACAGTATTTTGAAAACTACAGATATAAAAGAGCATGATGCAACCTATTCCCAACTTTACAATTGGCTTATCTAGGCTGATTTCTATCAAAATCTTCATACTGGCATGGCTTCAAGAATGAAATATTTATTAAACTAATTTTCTCACTAACATATTCATTTCAAGAAATAGATACAACAATGAGTAAACAAAATTTATAAAATAGAATATTTAAAAATAGGAGAATCTCCCAAAATATGCAAAAGTAGAATAAATTAAAATAGTACCCACTATTTTAACGTAATTTTAAACTTGCAAATAAGTATATTAGACAGTTTCTATATGAATGTTCCCTGTTTTGTCAGATGTGCTAAAACATGAGACCTATTTTAAAAAGTCCATATTTTGAACTAGTTTGTTGATTTTTAATGCCACAAACTAATTTTAGAGAGCAACTTTAAGCCATTGGTTTCCTCCCTAACATCTTAAGTTTCATAGTTTATTTCACTGTCTTATGCATTTTTTTCTGTAGGAGCAGCTACACTATATAACATTGTTATAGTAGTTTAAACCTCCTTGTTGTCTTTTATAAAAATAATCACACTTACACTAAGGAAACCTTGAAACTCTCCCCTTTCTAGTATAAACTGGTGTGTGAAAGCCTCAGAAACAAAGTTGAGCAACTGTTCTTGCATTTTAATCATATTTGCCCAATAGAAAGATATTTACCTGCATCCTGTCAGTGTTCACACTGGAAAAAAGTGAAAATTATGAAGCAGAGCGCTTCTGAGTATCAAGCTGTTTGCCTTCCTGACTTCATTCACTCATGCAACAAACATGCATGAAGCCTTTCTGTGTCCCATCTACTAAGTGATCTTATCTAATTGGTGTTTTCAAAGATCAAAGAGGGACATTACATGATAAAGGGATCAATCCAACAAGAGACTATAATTCTCCTAAACATCTATGCACCCAATGTAGGAGCATCTAAGTATATAAAGCAAATACTGACAGACATAAAGGAAGAGTAATAGTAGAGGACTCTAACACTCCACTTACATCAATAGATAGATCATCCAGACAGAAAATCAAGAAGGAAACAGTGGTCTTGAATGGCATATTAGTCCAGAAAGATTTAATAGATATTTACAAAACATTCCACCCCAAAATAGCAGAATACACATTCTTTTTAAGAGTGCACATACAATATTTTCCAGGATAGACCACATATTAGGGCACAAAACAAGACTCAATAAATTTGCTAAGATTGAAATATCAAACATCTTCTCCCATCACAGTGGTATAAAACTAGAAATCAGTTACTAGATAATAATCTAGTTATTACTAGAGACTAGAAATAAAAGTGGAAAAAACACACACGTGGAGGCTACTAAACGTGCTACTAAACCATAGGTGTCCAAACTTTTTTCATCGTTTTTTACCAAGGACCATACGCAGTAAAATACACAAACAGCTGGGCCACTCATTCGAGGTGAAGTACGTATTGCCTCACCTGGTTTATTTAAGTAAACTAAATATATTTTTGGAATTTGCTGTGGGCCAATTAAAAATGGATTGCAGGCCGCAGTTGACCTGCGGGCCACAGTTTGGACACCCCTGTATTAAACAATCAATTGTTTAACATAAAAACCAATAAGGAAATCAAAATATATCTGGAGACAAGCTTAAATGAAAACACAATGACCCAAAATCTACACAACACAGCAAAAGAAGATCTAAGAGGGAAATTCATAGCAATATAGGCCTACCTCCAGAAACAAACAAGAAAAACCTCAAATAAACACCTTACAGCTAAAGAAACTAGAAACAGAACAACAAAGTCCAACAAGAATGAAAGGAAGGAAATAAAAAAGATCAGAGTAGAAATAAATGAAATAGAGACTAAAAAAATAGAAAAGATCAATGAAACTATGGTTCAATGGTTCTTTGAAAAATAAAATTTATAAACCTTTAGACAGACTCCTCAAAAAAAAAAAAAAAGATGTGCGAACTGTAACCAAGGCTCAACTATAACAGGAGGGCACACACAACCCAAACAAGGAACACACCTGAAGTGTGCACTCAGGTGACAAGGAAGACTACGCCACTGAGCCCCACAACACTACTACTACATAAGGTCACTCTACTAAGACTGGGAGACATAACAGCCTTACCTAATACATAGAAACAAGCACAAGGAGGCACCCAAAATGGGGAGACAAAAAAAAGAAATGTCCCAAATTAAAAAAAAAAAAAGGAACAAAGCTCCAGAAAAAGAATGAAACAAAATGGAGACAAGCAATCCATCAAATACAGAGTTCTGGAAACTGTTTATAAGGATGCTCAGTGATCTCAGGGAGAACTTCATTAAATAAATAGGAAACATTAAAATGGGGATAGAAAACATAAAAAAGAGCCAATCAGAAATAACAGAAGTGAAGATAACAATAAGAGAAATGAAGACTACATTAACAGAAATGAAGAATACATTACAGGTAATCAACAGTAGATTAGATGGAGGATTGAACCAGAAATTTAGAAGACAGGGTAGCAAAAAACACCCAATCAGAACAACAAAACAAAAAAAGAACACCAAAAAATGAGGAGAGTTTAAGCGGTCTCTGGGACAACCTCAAACATATCCACATTCACACTATGGGGTTACCAGGAGAAGAGAGAGAGGGCAAGTAATTAAAAACCTGTTTGAAGAACTAATGACTCAAAAGTTTCCTAACCTGGCAAAGGAAATTGATATACAAGTCCAGGAAGCATAGAGCATCCCAAATAAGATGAACCCCAAGAGGCGAACACCAAAACACATAATTAAAATGCCAAAGGTTTCTCTACGTTCAGGAACACAACAACGTTGTCCCCTATCACCTCTGCTTTTCAACATAGTGTTGGAAGTTCTTGCCAGAGCAATCAGTCAAGAGAAAGAAATAAAAGGCATCCAAATTGGGAGTGAAGAAATTAAATTGTCACTCTTTGCAGATGACATGATGCTATATATAGAAAACCCTAAAGACTCCACCAAAAAGCTGTTAGAAACAATCAATGAATACAGTAAAGTTGCTGGCTACAAAATCAAAGTACAAAAGTCCATTGCTTTCCTATATACCAACAATGAAATCTCAGAAAAAGAAACAGAAAAAACAATTCCTTCTGCAATTGCAGCAAAAAGAATAAAATACCTAGGAATAAACTTAACCAAGGATGTGAAGGATTTATATGCTGAAAACTATAAGACATTTTTGAAAGAAATTGAAGAAGACACAAAGAAATGGAAAGATATTCTGTACTCATGGATTGGAAGAATCAACATAGTTAAAAATGGCCATATTACCCAAAGCCATATACAGATTTAATGCAATCCCCATCAAAATCCCAATGGCATTTTTTAAAGAAATAGAACAAAAAATCATCAGATTTGTTTGGAACCACTAAAGACCCTGAATAGCCAAAGCAATATTAAAAATAAAGAACAATGCTGGAGGTATCACACTCCCTGATTTTTGCTTGTACTACAGGGCTACAATAATCAAACATCTTGGTATTGGCGGAAAAACAGACACATAGACCAATGGAATAGAATTGAGAACCCAGAAATAAAACCACATAAATATGGACAGATAATTTTTGACAAAGAAGCTAAAAACATACAATGGAGGAAAGACAGCCTCTTCAATAAATGGTGCTGGCAGAATTGGATAGCCACGTGCAAAAGAATGAAACTGGACTGCTATCTGTCACCATGTACCAAAATTAATTCAAAATGGATCAAAGACTTAAGCATAAGACCTGACACAATAAACTGCATTGAAGAAAACATAGGTACTAAACTTGTGGACCTTGGGTTCAAAGAGCATTTTATGAATTTGACTCCAAAGGCAATGGAAGTAAAAACTAAAATAAATGAATGGGATTATATGAAACTGAAAAGCTTCTGCACAGCAAAAGAAACTATTGACAAAATAAAGAGGCAACCAACTGAATGGGAGAAGATTTTTGCAAACAGTGCCTCTGATAAGGGGCTAATATCCAAAATATACAAGGAACTCATGAAACTCAACCAACAAAAAACAAACAACCCAATTGAAAAACTGGACAGAGGACCTGAAGAGACATTTCTCCAAAGAGGACATACAAATGGCAAATAGACATATGAAAAAATGCTCAACATCGTTAATCATCAGAGAAATGCAAATGAAAACCACAATGAGATATCACCTCACCCCAGTCAGAATGGCTATCATCAACAAGACAAATAGTAACAAGTGTTGGAGAGGCTGTGGGGAAAAAGGAACCCTCATACACTGTTGGTGGGAATGCAGACTGGTGCAGCCGCTATGGAAGGCAGTGTGGAGGTTCCTCAAGAAATTACGAATAGAATTACTATATGACCCAGCAATCGGTCTCCTGGGTATCTACCCAAAAAATCTGAAAATATTTCTCTATAAAGACACGTGTACTCCAATGTTCATTGCAGCTTTGTTTACGGTGGCCAAGACATGGAAACAACCAAAATGTCCTTCGATAGATGAATGGATAAAGAAGTTGTGGTATATATACACAATGGAATACTATTCGGATTTAAGGAAAGATGATATAGGAGCATTTGTGACAACATGGATGGATCTTGAGGGTATAATGCTAAGTGAAATAAGTCAGACAGAAAAAGCAGCGAACCCTATGATTTTACTGATATGTGGTATATAAACCAAAAACAACAAAAGAGAAACAAAAACTCATAGACACAGACAATAGTTTAGTGGTTACCAGAGGGTAAGGGGGATGAGGGGTGTGAGATGAGGGTAAGGGGATCAAATATATGGTGATGGAAGGAGAACTGACTCTGGGTGGTGAACACACAATGGGATTTATAGATGATGTAATACAGAATTGTACACCTGAAATCTATGTAAATTTACTAACAATTGTCACCCCAATAAATTTAATAAAAAAAATAATAATATAGTCTTTAACTATGTATGGTGTCAGATGCGTACTATATCTATCAGGGTGATAGATGGGAGGGTGGTTGGGGGCAGGGTGAAAAAAGTGAAGGGATTAAGAAATTCAAATTGGTAGTTACAAAATAGTCATGGTGATGTAAAGTATAGGGAATATAATCAATAATATGGTAATAACTATGTATAATGTTCAGTGGGCATTAGTCAAGGGGATCACTCCTAAATTACGTAAATGTCTAACCACTATGCTGTACACCTGAAACTAATGTAAAATAATATTGAATGTCAATTCTAATTGAAAAATTAAAAAGGAGGGAAAGATAAAGATGAGTAAGAGGTTCAAAGTTTCAGATATAAAACAAGTCTTGGGGATGTAATATACAGCATAGAAACCAGTCAAGGGCCAGCCCAGTTGCTCAGATGGATAGAGCTCCATGCTTCTAACTCCGAAGGTTGCTGGTTCAATTCCCACATGAGCCAGTGGGCTCTCAACCACAAGGGTGCCGGTTCAACTCCTTGAGTCCGGCAAGGGATGGTGGGCTCTGCCCCGGGCAACTAACATTGAACACTGCACCTTGAGCTGAGTTGCCTCCCGGATGGCTCAGTTAGTTGGAGCATGGGCTCTCAACCTCAAGGTTGCCGGTTTGATACCTCGAGTCCCGCAAGGAATGGTAGGCAGCGACCCCTGCAACTAAGATTGAACACGGCACCTTGAGTTGAGCTGCTGCTGAGCTCCCGAATGGCTCAGTTGGTTGGAGCGCATCCTCTCAAGCACAAGGATGCCGGTTCGACTCCCGCAAGGGATGGTGGGCTGCGCCCCCTGCAACTAAGACTGAAAGGACAACAACTTGACTTGGAAAAAAGTCCTGGAAGTACAGACTGTTCCCCAATAAAGCCCTGTTCAAAAAAAAAGCAAAATACATAGTCAATAATATTGATAGCGTGGTATAGTTTCAGATGGTTGCTGGATTTATCATGGTGATCACTTCTTTAGCATAGGGAATATAATCAATAATGTGGTAATGACTCTGTATAGTGCCAGGTGAGTCCTGTTGAATAACTATGAGGTACACCTGAAACTAATATAATATTGTATGTTAGCTATATTTAACTAAAAATCTTTAAAAAAAAAAAAACAATTGATATTGTTGACAAGTCATGAGGGCCAAGTTTCGAACTTCCAAGCCCAGATCCTTGATTGACCATTTCTGTCTCTTTAGGGAGCAGAGGCCCCAACAGCCTGGCTAGTACCAGGGTTTTCTGAACTCAGCATCCAAGAACCATAATATTGAGTTACTTGCCAGGTCTTTCTTTCCTCAATGCATATCACAGTCTCTGCCATGATTTTGAAGCCTGGGAAGTTTGCCAACCAAAGAATATACATAGAACTATTTAACTCATGGTCTTTGTTCTGGATGAGTACCAGATTCTCAAATCATTTTTGTTAATTGAGGGAAGAGAGAGAGAAACAGAGGAAGAGAGAGGAGGACTAAGAAGGAATAAAAGTGAAAGGATCAAAGGAAGGAAAGAGGGAAAGAAATACAACAGAGAGAGAGAAAGAAAGAGAAAGAAAGAGAGAAACCAGTTTGGCGTGAGGGTGCGCGCACACTGCTGGAATTGCCCTAAAGAAATTAGTTATTTTCCAACTATACCTAGCCGTATTTCCCCCAAAATAAGACCTAGCTGGACAATCAGGTCTAATGCATCTTTTGGAGCAAAAACTAATAAAAGACCTGGTATTACATTAAATTATATAGACCCGGTTTTATATGATAGTAAAATAATACCGGGTCTTATATTAATTTTTGCTCCAAAAGACACATTCGAGCTGTTTGTGCAGCTAAGTCTTATTTTGGGGGGAAACAGGGTATTATCTTAGCTCCTCCTTAGGACATCCTTTGGGATAAGAGCAGATAATGGCTGGGATAACTACATATTTGGGGTTAAAATTATTTTTATATCTAGGGAAAATTATACTTTGTTTTTCTCTCAAATATAATCTAAAAGACAGAGTGTCTCAAGGCAAATAATTGTCACTCAGAAATACTAAAGGTGATCAGGTTGTGAACTAACTAGACTCAGACCAATTACTTCATGAAAAGATAGGACTATTAATGTTTCCAGCAGATGGCGCTAGCTGCCTTCTGCTGTGATGAGATTTTCACAGAGTAACCCATTTAGTATCAAAATAGGTTTCTTCTTCATATGATTGAAACAGTAGATCCTGGACTGGTCAGGGGTTTGATTAGGAAAGAAATCCTTCAGTGGGATTCCAGGAGACACTAAGTGGGAAAGACAAAATCTGGAGATTTTAAATTTATTTCTCACCAATCATACTGTTGCATTCACATAATTTGGGGCTCTGAAAAAGTTAAGAATTCTTCCAAGGCTGAGTTTTAGATTAAGTCCTAAAAGGCAACAAAGTATCAAGAATTAAGATACCTGAAATGCTTTTATTATCTGGAAGGATAATTGATGAAGGGCTCATAATGGAGAAAGCTATCCCATAACAAAGTTAAACCACTGAAGGAAACCCCAGGGAAGGGGACATTGATTAGAGATGATTGAGATCAGCCAATGTTTCTGCTGCTTCACTAGTTACTTACAAATAAATATAGTGCTCCTGCTCACATTTAGAGCTCCAGGCTATGCATTTTTTATGAGCAAGCGAACAGCAGAAGTGAAAGCATTTACATCTCTGGACAAGAGGTAACCCTTTTTGGGAAGGCAGGGAACATATGTTAGCCTTGGAATCATCATCACAGTCTGGTTCAGAAACTGGAACTTGAGGGCCGACCTGGTGGCTCAGGTGGTTAGAGTTCTGTGCTCCTAACTCTGAAGGCTGCCGGTTCGATTCCCACATGGGCCAGTGGGCTCTCAACCACAAGGTTGTCAGTTCAATTCCTCCAGTCCCGCAAGGGATGGTGGGCAGCGCCCCCTGCAACTAAGATTGAACACGGCACCTTGAGCTGGGCTGCTGCTGAGCTCTCGGATGGCTCAGTTGGTTGGAGCAAGTCCTCTCAACCACAATGTTGCCAGTTCGATTCCTCGACTCCCGCAAGGGATGGTGGGCTGTGCCCCCTGCAACTAGTAATGGCAACTGGACCTGGAGCTGAGCTGCGCCCTCCACAACTAAGACTGAAAAGACAACAACTTGAAGCTGAATGGCACCGTCTGAATGGCACCGTCCACAACTAAGATTGAAAGTTCAACAACTTGACTTGGAAAAAAGTCCTGGAAGTACACACTGTTCCCCAATAAAGTACTGTTCCCCTTCCCCAATAAAATCTTATTTAAAAGAAAGAAAGTAGAACTTGATTAATTAAGGCTTTCTTAAACATCTGCCCTCATAAGTTTCCAAAGAAACAAGGGACTGGAATGTTCAGGTCAGTGACTAATTTCCAGTAAATAACTATCCTGCTAGCACTTACTGCCTACCTTCTCCTACATCCATTGAAGTTTGAACTCTCGGCAGTTTGCTTTCTCTGTCAGTCTGCCACTAAAACTTTGTTTTTTAAAGATTTTTTTTTATTTTATGAATGTTGGTTTCTTTTTTTCTTTTTCTTTTTTTAACAGTTCTTTACTGGGGAACAGTGTGCACTCCCAGGACTTTTTTCCAAGTCAAGTTGTTGTCCTTTCACTCCTAGTTATGGAGGGTGCCATTCAGCTTCAAGTTGTTGTCTTTTCTGTCCCAGTTGTGGAGGGTGCAGCTCAGTTCCAGGTTAGGTTGCCAGTTGCTAGTTGCAGGGGGCACAGCCCACAGAGGAATTGAACTGGCAACTTTGTGGTTGAGAGCCCACTGGCCCATGTGGGAATCGAACCGGCAGCCTTCGGAGTTAGGAGCATGGAGCTCTAACCACGAGCCACCAGGCCGGCCCAGGTATTTTTAACTATAAAAGTTGTATGTTAACTGCAAAAACATTGAAAAACACTGAAAGGTATAAAAGAGAAATTACTCATAATTGAGTAAATGTTGGCAACACGTAATTCTAACAAAGAGCGTGTGTCCAGAATATACAAATAACTCCTACAAATCAATTTTTTAAAACAATAAAGAGAAAAGTGATCAAGAGATTTGAAAACTTCACCAGAGGGTACTCAAATGGACGATCTCAGTTTTGTTAGTAACCAGCTATAAATGAAAACCATAATGTGTGCAATAGATTTAAGGTAAGTACACAAATTCTTTGATACAGTAGTGCTCCTAATCTGCAATTTCGCTTTCCTCGGTTTTCGTTACTAATGATCAGCCATGGTCCAAAAGTATTAAATGGAAAAGTCCAGAAATAAACAATTCATAAGTTTTAAATTGCACACCGTTTTGAATAACATGATGAAATCTAGCTATGTCCTACCTGAGACGTGACTCATCTCTTTGTCCACCATCTCCACACTTTATACACTTCCCGCCCATTAGTCACTTAGTAGCTGATTTGGTTACCAGATCCACTGTCTCTGTATTGCAGTGCTTATGTTCAAGTAACTCTGATTTTATTTAGTAATGGCCCCAAAGCACAAGATGCTGGAAAATTCAGATATGCCAAAGAGAAACCAGAAAGTGCTTCCTTTAAATGAGAAGGTGAGTACAACAGTATAGTATTTTGAGAGAAAGAGACCACATTCACATAACTTTTATTACAGTATATGGTTCTAATTGTTCTATTTTATTATTAGTTATTGTTGTTAATCTCTTACTGTGCCTAATTTATAAATTAAACTTTATCACAGGTATGTATATATGTATAGGAAAAAACATAGTACAGTGTACTGGGGGTGCCAAAAAATTGTATACAAGTGGACACTTTGTCAATGTTGCTCAAGCAGTAGTTCACCATAATCAGAAGTGTCTGGACACTGATGGCAACCCCTTTGAGCACCTCCTGTAATTGCAGAAGTCACATGTGACTTGTATTCATCTTTTGTTATCGATACATATTATTACAATTTTAATACAGTTTTCCTTTCTTAAAATGTGTATACATTTTTTGGCACCCTCTGTATATAGGGTTCAGTACTACCTACAGTTTCAGGCATCCAGTGGGGGTCTTGGAACATGTCCCCTGCAGATTATGGGAGACTTCTGCCTTCAAAACATGAGCCCTGATTCTACCCCCTATGCCACGGTAGTCTAGGAGTAGACACTGGCTTCCAACAGAAAGAATAGCAGATGGAAGCATGAGGCTTCTGTGATTCAGCCAGGAAAGACCCTGAAGCTTCCACCTCGCTCCCTCTCTTAGATCACTTGGACATATCCTGCCACTGTTCAGGCAGCTCTGTAAGACCCACAAGGTGTAGGACTGAGGCCTCCAGCCAAGAGCTGAGTGAGTGAAAGACCCTGAACAAAATCTCCCTGCTAAATCACTCCCAATGAAATGATGACTCACAGAAACTGTGAGACAATGAAGTTTTTAAGCCACCAAATTTGGGGATGATTTGTTGTACAGAAATAGACAACTTATACAATAAGATACTACCACAAATACACCAGAATAGCTAAAATTTAAAAGTTTGGCATATCAAGAACTGGTTACAGTGTGGACAATAGAAGTTCTCATTACACTGCTGGCGGGTGTGTGATTGGTGCAACCATTCTGGAAAACCATGTGGTACGATCCACTAAAGTTGAATGTCTATATACTCTGACATAAAAATTCTACTTGTGGGACACACCTACAGAAATGTGCACTCAAATGCACCAAAACTCATATGCAAGAATATTCAGAGAAGCATCAGAGTAGGCCAAACCTGAAAATCTACCAAAAGTGGTTGGATAAGTAAATTGTGGCAGGTCTACACATTGGGGTGCTAAACAGCATTGACAATTCATGAACTATAGCTACATGTAATACTACAGCCAAGTCTCACTAACGTGATAAGTGAAAGAAGCCAGACACAAAAGAATTAATCCTGAATGTTTCTGTAGTCAGGATCCAGAAAGGAGAGAGAAACGATACCATTATTCCAGCAGAGAGAACGTGATATAAACAATTGTTAACTAGGTATAAAGATGTTAACTAGATAACAAAAAGATGTATCAGGGAGGTAGCTACTATCCTTCAGGGTGGGGAACAAAAGAAAAAGTTAGAATTTCTGAAATTTAGAAATTTTGAAGTGGAGCCTCTTTATGGAATACTTCCCTGATTCCCCAGCCCTGCTCTCTGGTGTTGAGACTGGCGTCTTGCGGGGCTGCTGAGGCTGGCTCTGCAAGTCTTGAAAAAATTACAAACTCGGCTCAAGTACTGCTGTGGGAAGGCACTGTCACTGGTTGAGGGTGGGGAAGAAGCATTGCTAAGGTGACATTGGGAAAAAAGGAAGCTAGCAGAAAGAAGCAAGTCCCTTCCTCCTCCTTCAGACTGCAGATTCTCTCTAAGCTGTCCTTCTGGCCAAGTTTAGGCAAGCAGCTGGTAGAGAAATGGGCTTGGTGAAGCCCTGCCTGCACTACAAGGTAGAGAGAGATTAGAAGTGTGGATTTGGAGCTGAGAGACCATAGCTTGATAGCTGGCTCAGAGGGCAAATACCTAATGTCCAAAAGCAAACAAAATGAATACATGGTACTAATATACCGATAATAGTTACCTCAGGGAGAAAGGAGGAGGGACAACAATTGGAAGAAGCAAAAGGGGAGCTTCTGGTGTGAGTGACATGGTAGGTGTTAACCTGGGGAACGGGCATACTGATGCATGGACAGCCTGCACTTAACACCCAGCCTTCCGGTTACAAGTAAAAATTCCAGGAGGTTTGATTCAGTGTAACCCAGATAGGCCTCTTCTTGGAATACTTCCCTGATTCTCTTCCCCTCATTGATCTCTTTCTTCCTCCTCTGAAATCAGAGAAATTGTCTTCTGACTTCACAGTCAATGCCAAACTTAACAGAACCTTGCAGTGTCATGTATTACATCACGTGCTCGTGCTAATTTTGTCTTCCCAACTAGATAATAAACCTGAGGACCAGAAACTCAATTTTATTATTTTATACTCCCAAAATGGCATAGCTCAGGACGAACTTAGGTGTCCATAAATAACTATTACCCGATGGTCAGCTTCAAAATTCACTGTAAAGCTGATGTATTAAAATAACTCCTCATTTGACACCAGGTAACAAATGAATAGATGAAAGAGTTCATTCTTTTGAATTTTTTTTGTTAACAAAGGGAAGGCCAAAAGATGACCCAAATAAAAGTATACACTCTTCAAGGGGAAAAAATCCTTTTATGAAAAATTCTGTTTATTGTAATCTTTAAAAGGAAATGCCTTCTCTGAGTTTCAGGTGCGAAAACGAACAGCAGCACTGTGAGGAGCAGGAGCTGTGGGTCCCACTCGCGACCTTTGCCCCACTTCAGGCAGCACACTGATTGGTCAGCACCTCAGGCATCTACTCTGTATCCTCTCCACTCAGCCCTCAGGCTTGTATTTGAACAGGCTTTTATCACTTGCCAGAAAAAGCATCACTTTACCTCGCTCTGCACACGTCAGCCAGGCTATTTGAAAATCTCCCCTACTGGAGATCCCCAAACTGCGGGGTGGGCTACTGCAGCCCAGCCCTGCCGCTCAGTGGCCTGGCAAGGAGGGGACTGTCCCCAGACACCTGGAGAGGGCAGCCTCTACCTAGCCTAGCTCTCTTCCTCCCAGGCCTGGCCCATGCTGCCTGCCTTTCATGCTCTCTCAGGGAAAGACCACCCTCACCCCCTCTCTGACCCCTTAATGTCCGCTTTCTCAGGACTGACAATGGTCCGGTGTCCTGGAGGCTTCCTTGCTGGTGGCCAAGGGCTTAGTATCCTTGTGTCTCAGATTCCCTGCATGTGTGCCAACTTTCCTTCTAATCTGTCTCCTACCCTGGGGGCCCTGGTGTCAGCTGCTGGCTTGGACTATGGCGCTGGGCCCTTCTCCCCAGCCGCTGTCCCTGGGCACTTCAGGCCAGCCATCACCCACGGGGACAAAGTCTTTGGTTCTCACAAAAAACCTTCCAACCTTCCCCCCACTCCTCCCACACACACTCCACCAAGCCAAGATCTTACAGATATCAGAAAATCTGCTTGATTTAAAATCCATTGATTTAGAACCAATTACAGTAACACTGTTTTTTTCTCTAGGAAGGAGGACCATGTGACTGGAAAATGGAGTGGGAGGGAGACTTATTTCATGTGGTACTTCCCCGAAAATAAGACCTCCCCCGAAAATAAGTCCCAGTTAAGATTGTCAGCCAGACCGATGCATTTAGTACGTTACAACGATGTTCCAGAAGATGGCATGATGTATTTGAATAAATTTAGATTGATGTGCATGAAAAAAATAAGACATTCCTGAAAATACGCCCTAATGTGTCTTTTGGAGCAAAAATTAATATAAGACACTGTCTTATTTTCAGGAAAATACGGTATAAACCTGGTCTTATTTTCAGGGAAATGCGGTACATAACCTTTTTGACCTTTGGGATTTCGTGTCATATGGAAAATTACTGATATTATTAAAATAAACCCTTGCTTTGTAAACTGAGGCTGGTTACCTAGGTATGTTCAATTTGTGAAAATTCAGTGAGTTCTGTGTTGAAGATGTAGGTATTTTTCTAATGTATATGTACTTCGATAAAAAGATTTAAAAAATAAAACTTGTGGGCAAGGAGTAGAGCGCAAGCCATTATTTGTCCTACAGGCCTGTGTGCAGTTGGGAAGCCATCAAGATGTGCTGAATGCAAACAGACCAGCTCTAGGTGTCCTCTGCCCCTCTTTTCTGTTGCCTTCCTCCTGGGAAGCTTGGAGCATTCTCAGTACATTCCTACTTTCTAATCCCTCTATGAAGCCTGCCAAGTCCGAAATGTTAACATTTATATTTCAATAGAAAATCATTCATAGCACTTCAAACAGTGACTCAATACTTGACTGTGTCCCAGATTCCTGCCTTTTTGTTGGAAGGCATTGTTCTGTTAAAAGCATTCCGTGCTATTGCACTTCCGTTCAGGAGATTGTATGCAGGGAGTAAGGGGGCCTATTTCTGCTACAACAATCTCCTTGGGAATTATAGAATGCCTACACCAGGTCTTGAAAGCAAATATGCTTTACTCAAAGTAGAGTATTCGCTGGAACTAGAATGTAATCCCCCTGAGGGCAGTGATCCCAGGGTGTAGAACAGAGCCTGGCACACAGTAGGAACTCACATACTTGTTGAACTAATATTTTCAAATGCACTAAGCCAGAAGTCACGGAAAGGGCCTGGACTATAACCGTGTCCTCTCT
The DNA here is from genome assembly GCF_964194185.1 of Rhinolophus hipposideros. NCBI lineage: Eukaryota > Metazoa > Chordata > Mammalia > Chiroptera > Rhinolophidae > Rhinolophus > Rhinolophus hipposideros. The sequence goes on from NC_138063.1 coordinate 53,720,799, forward strand.
TTTCCTGCCACCCCCGAACACAGACACTAGGGTACCAAAGTACAAAGACAAAAATCAGAATGTAGTTTGGTATGTAAAGTAGTATTAATTACTGTCATTTGCGAACAGTTGAACATTTATATCTGATAGTCATGAAGCATCTTATTTATTTTGATGTTATGAGAGATCTTAAAGCATATTTATATTGTCAGTTTTCCATCTCGAACCCCATAAGCTCTGGCTCCTAATAGAGCATGGTGGTTGTCAAAGGAACCCAGAACAATGGCTGATGGGACATATAAGGATTTTTGAACAAGAGGGGACATAATTGCAGCTCAGATGAGGGTCCCAAGATCTAAGTAGGTGCATGTTTATGAAACAGAAACGTTAGATGATATGATTTAATCAAATGATTGGGAAAATAACATAGAGTGAGGCACATTAAAGTTGGGCAGAGGATACAGGTCTGTCAGATAAGACAGAAGCTGGCTGCTCAGAAAACGGAGGGAAATATATTGAAAATCTTATTTTAGATCACGTTGCTTTAAACAAAAACAGTGCTCAGTAAAGATGCCTCCAGTAAATCAGGTACATGAATGTGAACTCATGATATTTATTAAAGCAGCCTAAATCACTGTCACTTCCCCAGGGTCTCTGCTCTTACTCATAGTTGATCCTGTGTCTTAGGAGAAGGAAAATAAAAATTATCCTGACACAACTTGCTTGTTGTAAACGACAGAAGATAATCCAGACTACCAAGGAGTCAGCTTTAGTAAGGGGCTCCCATTGGCTAAGTTGTGACAATTTGAGTGTTAAAAACGAAACTAATCATTCAGTAAAAAACCATGAGTCCATTATGACCTCAAAAAGGGCAAACAGGATGATGAGATGTGCTAAAGAACAGCTATACATAAATTTCTAATCACAGGTCCAGGAAATGATGTGTATTGATAATGCCTGGGTATATACCAAGTTCATGTTTTGTTTGACAACTAAAGTCAAGCAGTGCAAGTTGGGGCACAAAGAGGTGATTTGCAGGTATAGGAGTGATGCTGGCCTCCTTTTTGGGCCAGCCAGGGAGCAGGAGTTGGAGGTGAGGTGGGGCTTAACTACAATCAGGGGAAACCCATTCAGAAAATCAGTTAAGGCAAAGAAGAGAGTGACCAGGTGGCAAGAAGGTCATTGGGAGCTGAGAGTCCCAGCCTGACACGCGGGGCCCTCTGCTCCAGTCCTGAGACCCAGTGCCTGCTCCTTCACTGCACGCACTGCAGGCCCAGGGTCCGGGCTGTGGGATCCCACCTGTCAGCTGAGTGAGCAGGTTTCTAACTCTGCAAAGAAGAGAGGAATCAAGCCCATACTGGATGAGACTTATGTAAGTTATTGTCACGCGGAGTGTCAGGTGGGGTCTCAGCTCCTGCTTCCCACATAAGAACGCAGGACATGGTGAGGCCAAAAAGGAACACCCACAGAACCATACATAGGAGAGTCATACCACTATATTCTCACTGGCGGCTGGGTTGGACACACAGGAAGCAGGAGCCACACTATCCGCAACCTGCCGTCCGCTTTTCTGCAAACCATCCAACCCCACTTGCTAGCTGCGATCCGCTCTTGCTAGCTCAGCCACTATCACCTTGCTAGCCCCCATCTGCTGTTAGCGTAGCCATGGCAGTTATATTAGTGTCCAATGGCTCACTGGTTACAGATGACGGCCAACTAGCCACAGCTGATGGCCATCCAATCACAGTTGATGGCCATTTACTACCCGAGTGAGCACCTTTCCACGTGAGGGTGAGAGCCTGGAAACTGCACTCCTAGATCTGTCCCCACAGTTGTGGTATTGTTGTGGTAGCAATTTTTAGAATTATTGTGCTGTTTTATGTGTGTTTTGACTGCTGTGAGATGTTTGATAGGATTAAAGAACGTGATTTGTTGGGTTTTGAAGTCTAATGGACCAGAGCACTTAAGTATGCAGGAGGATTTTGTTCATGAGAATTTTAGAAGTGTCCAGTTATGTATTTGAAGTATTTGAAAAACTTAGGTATTACATTCACAATTATAGCTTGAACTATCTAAGGTAATCTAATAAAGTTTGGAAGTACAGGCATACCTCGTTTTATTGTTGTGGGGACAGAGCCCCAGAAAGCAGTTTCCAGGCTCTCGGCCTCACATAGAAAGGTGCTGGCTCAGGTAGTAAATGGCCATCAACTGTGATTGGATGGCCATCAGCTGTGGCTAGTTGGCTGTCAGCTGTAACCAGTGAGCCATTGGCCACTAATATAACTGCTGTGGCTACACTAGCAGAAAATGGGGGCTAGCAAGAAGATTGTGGCTGAGCTAGCAAGCGCGGAATGAGGGTTGCAGATTGTGTGGCTCCTGTTTCTTGTGTCTCCAACCCAGCCGCCAGCAAGACTATAGTGGTGTGACTCCCCTATCTATGGCTCCGTGGGTGTTCCTTTTTAGCCTCACCGTGTCCTGCGTTCTTATGTGGGGAGAGGAAGCAGAGACCCTGCAGGCCGCCCCGCGTGACAATTGTACTTCATAGATGTTGCGTTTTTGATCAATTGAAGGCAAGACCATCTGCCAGCAAATAGATTACAACTCTCTTTATTGCAACACTTGCTTTATTGCTGTGGTCTGGAAGCAAGCCTGAAATATCTCCAAGGCATGCCTGTACTGTTGTTTCCGGAAATTTACTCTATCAAATTTATACACAAACTTAGCATTGTTTAAAGAACAAGGAAAAGTAGTCTTTTGACTTTCTAATATAATTAGGTGGTTGAATCGATTAGCAAGATTTATAAACTGAACAAAAAGGTTGTAGAACATTTGGTTTTAATTTTATAATTTTACTTCATTAAGCATTGATAAACCCACAAATTCTAAGTATCTTTTTTGAGCATAATGCCCCCTCTCCACCACTCAATTGACAGGTCTCTACAATTTAGTTTAAAAAAATAAAGGAGATACAGCTGCTGTTTATGTCACAGAAAAGGCCAAAAATCTTTTCTCCTTAACAACACATGATTCTGTTTCTGACAGATACAATTTTTGGAATATTTGTATGAAAGTAGTGTCTTCTAGTAGGCTTTCCTTTTTTCCCCCTAAAAGGGCATTATGAGAAGAGAGTTCTCTGTTCAGTTCTTAGAAAAGCTCATTGAGTCTCAGAATTTCTAGGGATTCTAACCAAGTAATTCTCATTACTTCAAATAAGGACAATTTTTAACATGAAATACACAGCTGAATGAAAATCTCACGAGGTTGTCCATATTGCTCTCATGGAGGTGTAAATGTCATTGTGGACAGACCAGTGCCCAGCTGGGAATCATAACCCAGAGAACAGGCTCTGTGCAGTCAGACACATCGACTGGTCACATTTTCTTTGGGCAGTGAGCTGAGGCTGCTACACTCAAACCAGACCAACTCCATCACCACACTGCTTGCTCTGTCATGGTCATGTAGGAGGAGAGCTCTGCTCCTTCCTCTGCCTCCTCCAGAGAGCCCTGACTGCCTGGTCCCATTGGCCCCTTAGTGGGCAAAGTATCAGCCTTGCTCTCTTTAAAGTATCTGTGCCCCTTGATTAATGTGCGTTTCAAGTGATTATTAAGTCAGCATTGTTTTAGACTCCAAAGTTGTCACTGAGCCAGTCATTAGCCCAAAAACCTCATTTGAAGAACTTCCCTTCCCCAGGGAATAGCTGTGAGAGCGAACCACACACCCTGCTTCAGAAAAGAGAAGTGTCCTGCTGTTGGAGTGCTGTGCCTTCCTGGGAGGAAATTTAGTGTTATTTTGCTGTTTCGATCTTCTGTGAAAGAATAACCATCTCTCCCAAAGAAAATGTTAGGGTAATAAACTTCCATATATAAAAATACCTCCTGTTCTCAAACCACAAGTATTTTCCATGTATTTTATCTATCTAATGCAGAGGAGAAGGCTTGTACACTCCCAGGGAATAAAGCTGACTGAAAAGCTATCCAATACATTTGATTACTAAATGGAAGTTTTATTAGAGTTTTCTATAGACTAGGAAAAATTTAAAAAAATAAATAAATCCAGTATGCTTTCTTTAAAGACTTTTGATTTGTATATTAGTGTTTTATATGACCTCTTACAATTAGAATATCACTGTCATAAGTGGGTAAACATGAAAGACCTATTAATCCATTCAACAAATGTTTTAAAAGTACCTACTATGTGCCAATCGTAGTATTGGCTTTGGAGATATAATAATGAAAGCACGTCCTTGTCCATTAACAGAGGCTTAGGAATTTTAGAAGGGAAAACAGACATGTCAATGAATAAATGAGAAGTGCTCCCAGTGCTTTCCTACTTACCTGGGCAGGTATAGTGGAGCCGGAGTAAGGAGGGCACCTTCAGCTGTGCTTGAGAGATGGGGAGGAGGCTTCCTAGTGGAAAGCAACACTTCCCAGATTTCCAGACACAGAGACAAGACAAGCCTGCTCAGCAGGCCAGATGGTGAGGGCTGGGGGAGCCACCCTAAGGATCTGAGCATTCTCCTGCAGGCAGGGGAGGCTGTGCTGATTAAGCTATTGCCTCCCAGCTCAGTGCCACAATTCTCCACTCTGCTGTTTGATGATAAGAGTCTGCAAATACGTTTCCCTTTGCCAGCTGTCTCCCCGTTAGGATCTATCAGCAGGAGTGCTGGGAGGAAACTAGGAGGCTGGTGGAGGGAGAAGGGACCTGCTTGCCTGCTGCTCTTGTCAGCCTCACTCTGGCAAACTCCCAGCTCTTTTCCACACACACACCCAAGCTCCCGATCCCCCACCCCCCAAAAGAAGCCGTCTGTGCCTTACAGAGGTGGCAGCACAACCGGGCAGCCTTGCCTCCGGGCCCCTGTCCTGAGCCTCTGCTGTGCTAGCACAGCGGCCCTCACAGAGGCCTGGCTCCCAACCCTGTGGAGCCCCTCCCACCTGGCAGCTTTTGGCAACCCCAGCCTCTGCCTTGTTTCTCTAGTCCTGAGGCTGGGAGCTGCTTCCTGCCCTTACTATCTTTGCTGCCTTTATTTTCTGTTTTTGTCTTTCAGTTGGCTCAACCAATTTCTTATGAGGTATGACAATTAAGTTCTCAAACTCATCCTAGAAAAAGTGCTGCATACCTCATTGTTGAATATCACTATGGTCACCTTCAAAGTACTCCCCTTAAGAAGCTATGCACCCTTGCCAGTGCCTAGTCCACCCCTCAAATCAGTTTTGGACCTCTTTTTCTGGAATGGCCATCAGAGCTGTCATCATACTACACTTGATGTCCTGAATGTCATCAAAATGTGTTCCTTTCAATATTTCCTTTATCTTCAGGTAAAGAAAGAAGTCATTGGAGGCCAGGTCAGGTGAGTAAGGAGGGTGCTCCAATACAGTTATTTGTTTACTCACTAAAACCTCCCTCACAGATAGTGCTGTGTGAGCTGGTGCATTGTTGTAATGGAAGAGCTCCTTTGGGACCATTTTTTGCACACACCTTTGTCATTTCAAGATTTTCAGTTAAGATTTTCCTGTCTGTTTCTCTATTGATGTTTATTTGGTCTTCTATGCTTCTCACAGTCAGCTGATGATTTTGATGCACAATTCGATGAATTTTTGCAATGTTTTCTTCAGTTCTGCTTCTTACTGGCCACCCTGATCTGTCGTCATCTCTCCCCTCAGAAAAACGTTTAATTCATTTGGACACTGCCATTTTCTTCATGGCGTTATCCCCATAAACTTGGACTGATGTGTCCCTGATTTCACTTCCACTCTTGCCAAGTTTAACAAGAAATTGAATGTTTGTTCGTTGCTCTAATTCAAGCTCAGACATTCTCGCAACGGCACACAAAAACACGCAACAATAATGAATGTCACTCAGCAAGACACCGCCACGCGTCAACCTGAACACAGCTGTGAGACACTGATATACCAAGGTTATGAAACTTTACCAAGCTGTTTGTACAGTGCTGCCAATGTAAGCACATGGTGGCAAGTTCACAAATTTAATTGTCAAACCTTGTGTATTCAGTTTTCTTTGTTGAAACCCCTAAGGTTACTTCTGTTGTCCTGATTGACCATGACTGATGTTATGTTGGGTATGAGTGATCCAAGAAAACCGACTCTCCAAGGTCACATTATGGGATTGGTATGGATGTGTTTTTGGCCTTGAATGTAGTGCTGAACTCTTTGCTGGTGGGAAATGGAACACTAGTAATTCACAGCATATGGCAGCATCACTATTAGTCAAATTATCCCCAGTGGTTCATTGTGATGAAGTGTCTACTAACAGGCCTTGAAGGGCCACTGCCCTTGACTGTCATGGCAGCAATGACCATTACTGCAATGGTGGAGTGGCGTTGCTACTTCTCACTGCACTGGAGAGCTTACAGAGTATGACAACAATGCCTCCAATTGTTTTTGAGCAAGGAATCCAGTATCGAAGAGCATGGCTAGAGGAGTGAGAGATTAGGAGTAATAGATTAGGAGTCTACTGCAAACGAAATTCAGTAACTTACTACTGGTTTGAATATGTTTGAGAAACGCTATTCTGAAATCTTGAATGCCTTTAAATATGTATTTTTATCACTTTATTGTAATACAGTGATTTAGATTAAGCTAGCAAAGTAATACATGTCTGGACTTGGGATACCTGCTATAATATTTAGCCAAAAATGACTTTTCAGTGGTCTGTAGTTTGTCTGAGACTTTGATTCCCAGAGTCGGAAGAGATCGTCAGTTCCTCTTACAACATTCCTACAGGCAATCATTTGCATCTCCTCAAAGTGTTCATGATGTGGTCACCAGTTTTCTGCAGCCCATTCCAATTTATAACACCTCTGACTCAGAGGATTTCCAGATCTTGAGCAACATTTGCCTCACAGTAACTTTCTACTATCAGTCCTAGTTTTGTCCCAAGGAGTTATGTCCCAAGGGCTGGATCATGTATGAGAGGAGCTATTCAATTTGGGGGGCTCTCTTTCAGAAAGAAAAATAACAATTATGAACATGAAATTAAATTGAAGGCTTTGAAGAGACCTGTGCAGGTGAGGGGCCTGGAAACTTCTGTTCCATGATAGCCATAGAAAATTCACCTCTGTTCTGGTCTGTTTTCCTGAGAATTCTTCATGTCACTTCATTCTCCACCAGGCTGAGAAATCTTTTCTACTCTAAGTATCCTTAATTCACCCAGTTGTTTCCTTGGACGTATTCTAGTTTGTCAGCAACTCTCCTAAAGAATGGTATGTAAACAATAATTGCCTCTGGAGAGGGAAAATGGGAGACAGGTGCCTGAGATGAAAGGAGAGTTGTCAGTACATGCCCTTATGAAGTTTTTGTGTCGGGTGTGCATGGTTACACATTGAAATGCCTTTAATCACATATTTAAGTAAATAACTTTTCTTACTCCAGGTGACCTGCCCAGCCAGGATACAATTGGATTATAACCTATATGGCTCTAACTATCAGGGAATCATAACCTTTCTGTGTACTGATCCCTACAACTGCTAGTCAACTTTAGGCATGCACTCCACACTTGGGTTTGTCATCTGGAAAACTGACAAATGCTTTTGTTCACTCAATTCTAAAATCATTAAGTGCCTACTAGATTCAAAGACAAAGAAAACCAAGTAATTGCATAATGTGATTAGGTCTAGAGCCCAGTTAGAGAGAGCTGAGCTGCCAGAGCCTGGAGACCTAGGGAGGGCAGGAGTAGAAAAGTGAAGAAAAGTATCTTTAAACCCCCCCCAGACAAGGTGGTCTTGGCAGAGGCCCTGAGAAAGACCTCATTTGAGACACCTCCCCCACAAAAGGTGGCATTGGAATGGAGGAACCTAGGCCAGGCCTGCAGATACACCACAGAGCATGGATGGGGGTGGGGGAGTGGAGTGGGGGTTGTTTCTGAGGCCTTGACTGCAGAAAATCACAGTACACTGGCTATGCATAAAGTCTAGCGTGGGGAGGACAGACCCCACCCCTCGTGAGGCCTGCCAGCTAAAACTTTATAATTGCCTATGGTCAAGTCTGAAAAAAATCACATGTAGAGTTTTATCCTGAAGCCAGACTCCTCAGACTAGAGGTAAAACAGAACATGATTTCTCAACGTCAGCATTGCTAACATTGGGGACTGGAGATTTTTTTATTTTGAGGGGAGGCCATCCTGTGCATTGTGGGACGTTTAGCAGTATGCTTGGCCTCCATCCACTAGATACCACTTTGTGACAACTGACAATGCCTACAGACATTGCCATGTGTCCCCTGGAGGGTACAGTCATCCTGATTAAGAACGTTGAAATGAAGGAACATAACACTTCTGCAGCTTGAGGTGTTCAGAGTTCTACTTGTGAACATCTACTTCTGCCTACCTTTTTGGCATTTCCCTGGGAATGTTTCCTCTGCCCCAAATAACCTTTTTCTCCTTTTCTGTTGGTGGATGCCTACTCTTCCGCTCACTTCCCTATGAAGTCTTCTCTGACCACACTCACCCCTTCTGAGAATTGATCCTGTCTTTGCTCTGAACTAAACAAATGCTTCTATTTTTATTGTCTTGGTCTCTCTGTGACACCTCTATCTACACAGGTCTGACCCTTAATAGGCTCACTGTAATGTTGAAGACAGTGGGCCTTGACAAGAGCATGGGCAAAGAACCAAGACGTTTCAAAGGGGAATTGAAAAAAGTCAGAGAAGTGCAAAAGTGTACCAGCAGAAATGAGTCCTGGCAACAAACGAGAGAATTAGGGGAAAGCAGCCCTCAGAGTGAAATGCAACTGAGGTCAAGTAGGAAAAAGATTGAAAAGTATCTCTCACATGCAGCATTCAGAAGGGCACTGGCAACATTTGCAAAAGCCATTTAGCAGGATGATAGGAGGAAGCCAGGTGGCAGCAAGTTGAGGAATGACAAGGTAGGTGGTGAGGAGATGGAGGACTCTTCCAGGGAGATTCAGACAAAGTGGAAAGGTGGTGACTTAAAGGGGTGCAAGATCAACAAGGGACATTTAAGAAGAGGGAGATGTCAGCATGTTTATGAGTTGGGCAAGAAAGAAGAAATGGTCAGTGGCAATGGATGTAGGGGACAAATATACTAGAGAGAGAAGGTAATTGGTGAAATGAGGTCCAGAAGGAGAATGTAGGGTACAGGGCCAGAGCACAAAGTGGAGGAAATAAAATGGAGAAGAAGCAGCTCTTCCTTTGAAACAGGAAAAAAATGGGTATGGGGGAAATGTGTTGTGTATTACCAGGGTGAAGTGGGGTAAATTACCTTCTAATGAAATAGGAGGCAATAGGGAGTTTGAACAGTAAGCAGAGGTTTGGAAATGTCGGTGAAAGGGAGAGAAAAAACATTGCTGAGCAACCCTGAAGTTAAGGAGATGAAAAGAACTAGCCAGCATTTAATGAGCATCTACTATGTGTCAGTTCTTTTATACATTGTTTTATATACCTCTCAAAACAACCCTATGAAGTTGGTATTATATCTGCTTTATAGATAAGCAAATGAAGACTGAAAGGGATAAAGTCACTTGCCTAAGGTCCTAGCCAGTAGTGTACCTGGAATTTGAATCCAGGTTGGTCTGACTCTAACAGCCATGTCCTTTCCAGTGCTCCACTACGGAGGTTTCAGAGACAGTTAAGGCAGTAGAAATAGGCACAGGAGAGAAAGAAGTATGGAAAGTTCAGACAGGGACTGGAATATTGGAGATGAATTGCAGAGGTGACCAAAGCCCAGGTGATGATGGTGTGCATGAGACGGCAGAGGAGCTGGAAGAGGGGATGGGCAATAAAACACACTGCAGGCAGCAGATCAAGGACATCTGAGTCTAGGACATGCAGTTTAGCCATTATTTTAAAAGTTGGCAAAATCTAGGAAAATGAGAGCGGTTGAGGCGGAATGAAAAAATTGTAAGCCAAGAGACAGACTCCTTAAGGAATGTGAATGATGACCTTGAAGGTAACACCACAAGGACAGTAAAGTTGCTGCATGTCAGGGGCCTCCCAGGAGTTAGGGTCCAAGCCTGAAGACTGAAGAGGTGTGAGGTGTGAAGAGTTGAGGACATGTTAACACATCCTCCTTCTCTGACCCCCATCTTTCTATCTTCATACATTACCCCTTCACCCCCCGGGGATGTGAAAGTTTCCAGAAAGGATGCTTTATTGCCATGGGACAGCTAGGGTTCCTTTGGGGCCAGAAGAGAAAGGAAGAGCTTGCTGTGAAAAGGTGGAATGTGTTTGTGTTTGGGGGGAAGGGTGGTGTCTAACAGGGAAATGGGCTCATGGAACTGGTGTCAGCAGTGGGAGGAGACTGGAGGAGAATTGGAGATGGGCTCAGAGCCCAGGAAGAGGATAGCCTTCTAGCAAGTTTGCTTTCAGGGTTGACCTAAACTTTGGATAGTATTGACCATGAAGTGTTTAGATGCAAACTTCCCTAGTCCACACCTCTGGTGCACCTTTAAGACAGACACATACTTGTACCATTTCTATCGCTAATTGCACTACCTAAAAAGAATAAACATACTAATGTTTATTCTTACCTACACCCATCCAAATACACCGATATTTCAGAATGATTTGTGGTATTCATGTCCAATTTTTCAATGTCTTGAACCGCTCCAAGAGAAGACAATGTTGTTTGCCTGGTAGAGCATATCTCTAAAAAGAGTCCCTATGCTCTTTGCCCATCCCAGCAGTCACAAGACATTTATTCTTAAAGACATTCGATGTTTAGTGTTCTTAGAAAGTAGGGAAGCTATGAACCATTTCTGCTGTTGCTGTATTTTGAATACTGAACAAATCCCCTCCCTGCCTCAGGCTGTTGCATAGAGAATACAAATCCCCTCTCTGCCTCAGGCTTTTGCATAGAGAAGACAACTGACAAGAAAGAAAAGTTCTCTGGACTGTGCCGAGTTAGTAACGCCAGAGGGCCAAGGGAGCCACAGTGTAATCAGGCAAAGGTCTGTCATGCTGCCAAGACCACAATTAAAGGACCTAGAAGCATTAGAGTCTTTGCCGACACTATTGTCCCTTCACCCACCTTCCTTTTCTCCCCTCCTCTCCCAACCTAAGCACACCCACCTAAACCTTTAGCCTTATGACAAGGTTTAGACGACACTTTTTAAAAAATCTGATGCTATCCTATAACCTTGCCTTATATGCCTCCTTCATCTGCATTTTGTGTGGCAAACCATTTGATCCAAAATAATTAGGTAAAGAACTAGTTGATCCAAAACAGTAATTTAAACACCAAATCATTCCTGAACAAATGCATCATCTACGATTATTATTTTTTCAGCTTTATTGAGGTATAATTGACAAGAAAATCTTTAAGCTTTTTTTTTTTTTTAGGTTACAAATAGTAATTTATTATTAGACTGACAAACTATAGGTTAAAAGGTAAACAAATCAACAAAGTAACTTTTCAACGTAGAATCATATCATAACTTATGTCTTGGGTGGTGGATCATTTCTAATAATCTGTAATCAATCCCACTATTTCCCTTTTTTGGTTGTTCTCTGCTGGAGTCCAATTTTGGTGCTGAATAATTTTTCCTGCTTTTGCTCAATTCTTTTGTAATATGTTGCAAACCATCAAAAGGTCTTCCCTACATAAGTCTCACTATATTTTAGGTCTAGCTTGTATGCATAGTAAAGAGCAATAAGTAATGACTTTTAATGAATGGAGTCATATAATTCTCCAATTCTCCATTCATTTAGTCAAGAAAGATCTTTCAACAACTATTTTGACTAGTTCAGTCTTTCTTTCTTCACATCTTCTGAACAGGATCAGGTTTTTCCACTCTAAAATACTGACTTTGCTAATTGAGGTGTTTACGGACTCTACTGAAAAGAAACCCAGTGACCTTGATTTAATCTTACTTTTAACTACAAAACATTCTTCTTCACATGTGTATATTTACATGTGTATAGGCTTTATATGCCTTTTCTTGTTCTATCTTGCTATATACCTGGGATGCCAAAAAAATGTATACACATGACTTGTATTCATCTTTTGTTATCGGTATATATTGACTATTACAATTTTAATACAGTTTTTCTATTCTTAAAATGTGTATGCTTATTTTTGGCACCCTATTTATGTATATACACGTGTGTCTATCTATTCATTTTATACCCTTGTTTCAAACCTCCACCTCCACACAGAAATGGTTAGGAAAGATAGCATGTATTAATAGATACATGTTAACGCTTTGGTGGCTTTCTTACATTATGTATACTTTTTTTTTAATTAAAGTTTGTTGGGGTGACAATTGTTAGTAAAGTTATGTAGATTTCAGGTGTACAATTCTGTATTACATCATCTATAAATCCCATTGTGTGCTCACCACCCAGAGTCAGTTCTCCTTCCATCACCATATATTTGACTCCATTTACCTTTATCTCCCACCCCCTACCCCTTACCCTCTGGTAACCACTAAACTGTTGTCTGTGTCTATGAGTTTTTGGTTCTTCATTTGTCTTGTTCTTTTGTTGTTTTCAGTTTTATATACAACGTATCGGTGAAATCATATGGTTCTCTACTTTTTCTGTCTGACTGATTTCGCTTAGCATTATACTCTCAAGATCCAACCATGTTGTCGCAAAGGGTACTATTTCATGTTTTCTTACCGCCGAATAGTATTCCATTGTGTATGTATACCACAATGTCTTTATCCATTCATCTATTGAAAGACATTTTGGTTGTTTCCATGTCTTGGCCACTGTAAATAAAACTGCAATGAACATTGGAGCACAGTGTCTTTCTGGATAAATGTTTTCAGATTTTTTGGGTAGATACCCAGGACAGGGATTGCTGGGTCATATGGTAATTCTATTCGTAATTTTTTGAGGAACCTCCACACTGCCTTCCATAGCGGCTGCACCAATCTGCATTCACACCAACAGTGTATGAGGGTTCCTTTTTCTCCACAGCCTCTCCAACACTTATTACTATTTGTCTTGTTGATGGTAGCCATTCTGACTGGGGTGAGGTGATATCTCATTGTGGTTTTTGTTTGCATTTCTCTGATGATTAGTGATGTTGAGCAGTTTTTCATATGTCTATTGGCCATTTGTATGTCCTCTTTGGAGAAATGTCTCTTCAGGTCTTCTGCCCATTTTTTAATTGGATTGTTTTTTTTGTTGTTGAGTTGGATGAGTTCCTTATATCTTTTTGTTATTAGCCCGTTATCTGAGGCATTGTTTTCAAAAATCTTCTCCCACTCGGTTGGTTGCCTCTTTATTTTTTCGATGATTTCTTTTGCTGTGCATAAGCTTTTAAGTTTCATATAGTTTCATTCGTTTATTTTAGCTTTTATTTCCATTGCCTTTGGAGTCAAATTCATAAAATGCTCTTTGTATCCAAGGTCCATAAATTTAGTACCTATGTTTTCTTCTATGCAGTTTATTGTTTCAGGTCCTATGTTTAGGTCTTTCATCCATTTTGAGTTAATTTTGCTACATGGTAACAAATAGCAGTCTAGTTTCATTCTTTTGCACATGACTGTCCAATTCTCCCAGCACCATTTATTGAAGAGGCTGTCTTTTCTCCATTGTATGTTTTTGACTTCTTTGTCAAAAATTATCTGTCCATATTTATGTGGGTTTATTTTGGGTTATCAATTCTATTCCACTGGTCTGTGTGTCTGTTTTGGTATCAAAACCAATACCATACTGTTTTGATTATTGATGCCCTGTAATACAAGCTAAAGTCAGGTAGTGTGATACCTCCAGCATTGTTCTTTTTTCTTAGTATTGCTTTGGCTATTTGGAATCTTTTGTGGTTTCATACAAATCTCATGATTTTTTGTTTGATTTCTTTAATAAATGCAGTTGTGGGGGCAGCCAGATGGCTCAGTTGGTTAGAGCGCGAGCTCTGAATAACAGGGTTGCCAGTTCAATACCAGCATGGTATGGTGGGCTGCGCCCCCTGCAACTGAAGATTGAAAAAGGCAACTGGACTTGGAGCTGAGCTGCACTCTTCATAACTAGATTGAAGGACAACGACCTGGAGCTGATGGACTCTCGAGAAACACTATCCCCCAATCTTCCAAAAAATAAAAAATTAAAAATTAAAAATTAAAAAATGCCATTGGGATTTTGATGGGGATTGCATTAAATCTGTATATTGCTTTGGGTAATATGGCCATTTTAACTATGTTGATTCTTCCAATCCATGAGCATGGAATGTCTTTCCATTTCTTTGTGTCTTCAATTTCTTTTAAAAATGTCTTATAGTTTTCACATCCTTGGTTAAGATTATTCCTAGTTATTTTATTCCTTTTGTTGCAGCTGTAAAAGGAACTGCGCTTTTTTAAATTTTATTTCTTTTTCTGAAATTTCGTTGTTAGTATATAGGAATCCACTGGACTTTTGTACGTTGATTTTGTAGCTGGCAACTTTATTGTATTTGTTTATTGTTTCAATAGCTTTTTGGTGGAGTCTTCAGGGTTTTCTATATATAGCATCATGTCATCTGCAAAAAGTGATAATTTAACTTCTTCAATCCCAATTTGGATGAATTTTATTTCTTTCTCTTGCCTGATTGCTCTAGTGAGGGCTTCCAACACTGTGTTGAAAAGCAGAGGTGATAGGGGACAACCTTGTTGATTTCCTGAATGTACAGGAAAGGGTTTCAGTTTTTCACCATTAATTATGAGATTAGCTGAGGGTTTGCCATATATGGCCTTTATTATGTTAAGGTATTTTCCTTCAGTACCTATTTTATTTTAGTATATGTGCTGCCGAAGCGAGCACCTTCATTACCTATTTTACTAAGTGTTTTATTCATAAATGGGTGTTGTACCTTGTCAAACACTTTTTCTGCATCAATTGATATAGTCATATTATTTTTGTCCTTTATTCTGTTTATGTGGTGTATCACATTGATCCATTTGTGTATGTTGAACCAGCCTTGTACCCCTAGGATGAACCCCACTTGGTCCTGATGAATAATCGTTTTAATGTATTGTTGCATTCCATTTGCTAGAATTTTGTTTAGGATTTTTGCATCTGTATTCATCAAAGATATTGGTCTGTAGTTTTCTTTTTTTGTGTTATCTTTACCAGGTTTTGGTATCAAGGTAATGTTGGCCTCATAAAATGAATTAAGGAGTATTGTCTGTTCTTCAATTTTTTGGAAGAGTTTGAATAGAACAGGTATTAGATCCTGTTTGAATGTCTGGTAGTATTCACTAGTGAAGCCATCTAGTTCTGGCCTTTTGCTTTGGGGAAGGTTTTGGATGACTGATTCAATTTCCTTACTGTTAATTGGTCTGCTCAGATTTTCCAATTTTTCTTGATTCAGCCTAGGAAGGCTATATGTTTCTAAGAATTTTTCCATTTCTTCTAGGTTATTGAATTTGGTAACATGTAATCTTTTGTAGTATTCTTGAATGATCTTTTGCATTTCTGTGGCTCCTGGGGTAACTTCCCCTCTTTCATTCCTGATTTTGTTTATTTGTGTCTTTCTCTTGTTATCTTAGTGAGTCTAGCCAAGGGTTTGTCAATTTTATTAATCTTTTCAAACAACCAGCTCTTTGTTGCATTGATTTTTTTCTATTGGCTTTTTGTTCTCTGTTTCATTTAGTTCTGATCAGATTTTTGTTATTTCTTTCTTTCTGGTGACTTTGGGTTTCATTTGTTCTTCTTTATCTAGTTCTTTAAGGTGTAATGTGAGGACATTTATCTGGGATTTTTCTTGTTTCTTGAGGTAGGCCTGTAATTATATGAATTTCCCTCTTAAAATTGCTTTCGCTGCATCCCAAAAAATTTGGTAGGAGGTATTGTCATTCTCATTTGTTTCTATGTATCTTTTAATCTCTCCTCTTATTTCTTCTTTGACCCAGTTGTTCTTTAAAAGTGTGTGGTTTAATTTCCACATATTTGTGGTTTTTCCTGCTTTCTTTTTGCAGTTGATATCCAATTTCAAAACCTTGTGATCAGAGAATATGCTTGGTATGATTTGTATCCTGCTGTTTCTTTCTTTATTTTCTATCCATAGCTGTCAATGTATTTAGGTCCCCTAGTAGAATTGTGTTGGTCAATTTCTCCCTTTAATTCTGTTAGTAGTTGCTTGGTATGTTTCGGTGCTCCCAGCATAAATATTGATGACTGTATGTCTTCTTGTTGTATAATCCCCTTTACTATCATGAAATGTCCATCTTTGTCTCTTGTTACCTTTTTTATCCTGAAGTCTGTTTCATCTGATATCATCATGGCTACACCTGCTTTTCTCTGGATACCATTTGCTTGGAGTGTCAATTTCCACCCTTTTACTTTGAGCTTGTCCTTTCAGCTGAGATGTGTCTTTTGGAGACAGCATATGGTTGGGTTGAGTTTTTTGATCCAATCTGCTACTCTGTGCCTTTTTATTGGTGAGTTCAGTTCATTTACATTTAGGGTGATTATTGATATGTGAGGATTTCCTATCACTCTATCTTTAGTTTTCTGGTAAGATTGTGTCTCCATTGTTTCTTTGCCTTTTTGTTGTTGTGTATTATTTCTGTGTGGTGGTATTCTGTGATGTTTCCCTTTGTTTCCTCTTTTATTTCATAATGTATTTCAGTTCTTGATTTTGTGTGTGTGTGTGGTTATTAGTAAGCTTATGTAAAAGAAAGTTTTATGTTTAGAGTATTCTATTTTCTTCAGCATGCTTACTTTCTTTGTCCCTTATGTGGGTTCAGACCTTTACTTTCCTCCCATTTATTTTTTTGTTGTCATAAATTATGCCTATTTATGCTGGTTGAATAGCCTCCTTCAGTATTTCTTGTAGTGCAGGTCGTGTGTTAGAAAATTGTGTCAGCTTCTGTATATCTGGAAAGGACTTTATTCCTCCTTTATAGCTAAAGCTTTTTAAAATATACAATGTGGTGATTTGATATATGTATACATTGTGAAAAAATTTCCCCCTCCATCACTGAGTTAATTAACACATTGGTCACCTAACAGTTACCTTTTGGGTGTTTTGTTTTGTTTTGGTGAGAACATTTAAGTTCTACTCTCTCAGAACCTCAGAAATTATTCATCTTATATCTGAAAGTTTGTACCCTTTCACCAAACTCTCCCTATTTCTCCCACTCCCACTGTGCCTGGCAACCAGTTTTCTACTCTCTGTTTCTGAGTTTTACTCTTTTTGTTACATTCCACATATAAGTGGTACTATGCAGTATTGTCTGGTTTATTTCATTTAACTTAATGCCCTCCAGATTCATCTATGTTGTCCGAAATGACAAGATTTCCTGCTTTTTTTCAGACTGAAATATACATATTTATATATTATAGTATAATATATAAATATATATATGACTCACATTTTCTTTATCTATTCATCAATCGACAGAAACTTTGCTTGTTTGCATACCTTTGCCATTGTGAATAATGCTACATTGTTTTTTACAATTTCTCGCTTGAATTATTTTTTATTTATTTTAAACAAATTAGTTTCACTCTGTTTTTGGCAGCATCTTTTACAAATCTTTTAATTTTATAAATTAGTTGAGAATGAATGTTTCCAATCACCTGTTCATGTTTGCATAATTTTTTTTGCACAGTGGGGAGAGACGGTATTGCTTTTAGATATGTTTAAAGCAATTGTGGCACAAACTGAAATGGTCCAGCAGAGCCAAGCATCAGGAGATAAACTCCTTGACCTAGTTGGATTTTATGCCAAGGTTTCTGATAATCCTTCTGGGGGAATTTTAGAATCCTTCCAGGATACTTGCTATGTGCTCACATTGCAAAATAAGGAATGTGTTCTCTTCGGCCCTGCTTAAATCTGGAGTCTACTACAAACATTTATTCCCTTCCCTGGGGTAGCTGGAGAGTGGCCATACTGTCAGCCTGTGGAATTAGTGGAGGGTGGTGCTCTGCAGTCACAGAGACTAGAGACTCCAGGTTTGCTCTAACAATGCCCTTCCTGTGGGGCATGCTGTACCTAGATAGTCGTGCTCTGGCTTAACCTTAGGAATACTGCCTCAGAACTCAGCTCCTTGTTTGTTCTCTTGAGATTTAGGGAGCAGTGGACAGTGGACCCATTTTTTCTCTTTGCACTATCTCCAGAAGTTTTTACCTTTAATCATAAAACTATTTGGAATCCTGGGGAAATATGCTCTCATCTTAAGTAAAACAGTTTTACAGGATACCAAGTTATTAAAACTGTATATTGATGTGAAATTAAAAAGTTAGAACTTGAGCAATTTGAGGGTTAAAGTATGTCATTTGTTAAAAATATTAGAAAATATTGCAAATAGCCAAGCAAAGGGCAAATTGCATTCTAGAATGCAGATGACATGAGAACAGTACTCATGATTTAAACATGAAGTAGGAGGGACTTTGTAGAATATAACTTTGTTAACGACTTTGATAGAGCTGTCTATATGGGAGTAAAAAGGACACCTCTATATACTTTGTCATCTGTCTCAGATTTCAGTGATGCCCTTCCCCCAACTACCCCCATCACCCCCAAGAGAAATATGCTTGGGAGGGAGACTGGTATGAGTCAATGCATTGTTCAGTACCTTCAGGGATGGTTTTTGCACAGAGCGAAGATTATTCAGAGCTGACTTTGGTCCTAAAATTTAATATTTAATTATTTAGTTTTTAATTCATATTCTGTTTAGCAAATTTTAGCAATCATTATTAAATGTGATTTTTATTATGATTATTTGAAAAATTCGTTAATTAAGTGCATTTAATCATATTAGATTACACTTATATTTAATATATAAATGTTCATAGATAATTTCTTACCATGAAGATATTGGTAGTACGAGTTTGGTTTCTTTAACATTTCTTTACTTAATTCTCCATACTGCTATGGATGAAAAACGCTCATCCATCTCGGGAGCAATACTCAACACAATTCACCAAAGGCAAGATTTCTTCTCCAGGCCTTTGAACTTAATGACATTCTGGATCATTTTCATATTCTTCCTATTTGCTGAGACCACAGCTCTTGACGGATGTGATGATAACAGCTGATTGTATCCTGCATCTCTCCCCTGGTTTTTGTCTGACTCTGCAAACCAATTTACAAGGACATTCTATTGACAATCTTTTGCTCTTCCTACCCACCAGTTAACCACCTTGATTCTCTTGTACCCTACATAATCTTTTCTCCTGTCCAGTCACATTTCCAGCTCAATCCAGGATCCTCGATCCTGCCTTCATTGTGCACTGCTAGCAACTAAAATAACTAATAATATCCAACTCTACATCTCATTCTCTCTTCTTATTTCCCTAACCACCAAGGTCCAATAAGCAATGAAGAAATATCTATTCAATAAAGTGAACAAATGAATGAAAAATAAATGATATACACAAGGATAAATCCAAACCAAAATATGAAATTTATGTTTGTTTTGTTTTCCCCCTTAAATTGTGTTCCTCTCTTGGCAGAAGAGACTCATAATATTTCCTTTTTATGACACAGACAAGTAGAACACACACATCTCATTTAAACCCCATATTCATCCTTCAAGGTGAAAAATATGCTAGCTTGATAGTGGTGGCTGCCTTAGAAATGAAAATTCTTAGTAAGATTCTATATT
Organism: Rhinolophus hipposideros; assembly: GCF_964194185.1. NCBI lineage: Eukaryota > Metazoa > Chordata > Mammalia > Chiroptera > Rhinolophidae > Rhinolophus > Rhinolophus hipposideros. Next base: position 53,740,291 of record NC_138063.1, read on the forward strand.
TGCTGGCTTTCTTCTGTCAGCTATGTATTCTTAAAAGGTATATGATGTGCACGGTCTGACAATTAAGTTTGCGAACTTGTTGTAATGATGGTACTAGCCTTTTTTGATATCAGAGGGATTATTCATTGTGAATTTGCACCACCTGGACAAACAGTTAACCAAGTTTACTACTTGGAAGTGCTGAAAAGGCTGCGTGAAAACCTTAGACAACCTGAACTTTTTGCCAACAATTCATGGTTCTTGCATCACAACAATGCACCAGCTCACATGGCACTGTCTGTGAGGGAGTTTTTAGCCAGTAAACAAATAACTGTATTGGAACACCCTCCCTACTCACCTGATCTGGCCCCCAATGGCTTCATTCTTTACCCAAAGATAAAGGAAATATTGAAAGGAAGACATTTTGATGACATTCAGGACATCAAGGGTAATACGATGTCAACTCTGATGGCCATTCCAGAAAAAGAGTTCCAAAATTGCTTTGAAGGATGGACTAAGTGTTGGCATTGGTGCATAGATTCCCAAGGGGAGTACTTAGAAGGTGATCATAGTGATATTCAGCAATGAGGTATGTAGTGCTTTTTCTAGGATTAGTTTGTGGATGCAACTGTCCGACCTTGTATGCATTTGTTTACTCTCTTTCTTTCTCTTCCTCTGTGTGTATATACAAATGAACAGCACGTGCACACACACACACTCCTATACTAAAAAAGTATTTTCTATTTTTTTTCAATTATAGTTAACATACAATTTTATACTAGTTTCAGGTGCACAGCACAGTGATCAGACATTGACATAACTTACAAAGTGATCACTCCCCAAAATCTAGTACCCATCTGACACCATACATAGTAATTACAATATTATTTACTATATTCCTTATGCTATACTTTACATCCCCTCACTATTTTGTAACTACCCATTTGTACTCCTTAATCCAGGGGTGTCCAAACTGCGGCCCGCAATCCATTGTTAATTGGCCCGCAGCAAATTCCAAAAATATATTTAGTTTACTTAAACCAGGTGAGGCAATACATATTTCACCTCAAGTGAGTGGCCTGGCTGTTTGTGTATTTTACCGCATATGGCATTTGGTAAAAAAACGTTGAAAAAAGTTTGGACACTCCTGCCTTAAACTCTTCACCTTCTTCACCCATTTCCCCAACCCCTGTTCCATCTGGTAACCCTCAAAATGTTTTCTGTATCTATGAGTTTGTTTTTAGTTTATTTGTTCATTAATTTTGTTTTTTAGATTCCACATATAAGTGAAACATATGGCATTTGTCTTTGTCTGACTTGCTCCACTCAACATAATGCTCTCTAGGTCCATCCATATTGTTGCAGATGGCAAGATTTCATACTTTTCATGGCTTAGTAATATTCCATTGTATATATGTACCACCTCTTCTTTATCTATCGATCCTTTGATGGACACCCAAGTTGCATCCATATCTTGGCTATTGTAAATAATGCTGTAATAAACATACAGATGCTCACATCCACTGGAAGTAGTGTTTGGGGTTTCTTTGGATAAATATCCAGAAGTAGGATTACTGGGTCCTTCTTTGTCTATTGTTACAGCGTTTATTTTGAAGTCTGTTTTGTCTGATATAAATACTGCGACCACAGCTTTTTGTTTGTTTGTTTGTTTCCATTTTCATGAAATATCTTTTCCCATCCTTTTACTTTCAGTTTGTGTGTGTCTTTCGATCAAAAGTGAGTCTCTTGTAGACAGCATATGTATGGGTCTTGTTTTCTTATCCATTCAGCCACACTCTCTTTTGAGTGGAGCATTTAATCTGTTTACATTGAAAGTAATTGTTGATATATATATGTAGTTATTTCCATTTTATTATTCATTTTTTAATTAAAGTTTATTGGTATGACAATTGTTAGTAAAATTACATAGATTTCAGATGTACAATTCTGTAACATCATCTGTATATCACATTGTGTGTCCACCACCCTGAGTCAGTTCTCTTTCCATAACCACCTATTGGATCCCCTTTACCCTCATCTACCACCATTATCCCCTCACCCCCCACCTTACCCTCTGGTAACCATTAAACTATTGTCTGTGTCTATGAGTATTTATTTCTTCATTTGTTTGTCTTGTTTTCAGTTTTATATACCACATATCAGTGAAATCATATGGTTCTTGACTTTTTCTGTCTGACATATTTCGCTCTGCATAATCTCAAGATCCATCTATGTTGTCGCAAATGGTACTATTTCATCTTTTCTTATGGCAGAATAGTACATTTGGGGTGATTATGGATGAGGATTTCCTATCATTCTATCTCTGGTTTTCAGGTAGGATGATGTCTCCATTGTTTTTTTGCCTTTTTGTTGCTGTCTATTATTTCAGTGTGATGGTATTTTATATTTTCCCCGTATTTCTTCATTTTTAATGTTATATATTTCAGTTCTGGATTTTTTTTTAGTGGTTACCATTAAGTTTATGTAAAAGAAAGTTTCATATTTAGAGTATTCCATTTTCTTTAGTATGCTTACTTTCTCCATTCCCTTGTGCCAGTTCAGACCATTACTCTCTCCCCTTTTGTTTTTGTTGTCACAAATTATTCCTATTTATGCTGTGAGTTGATTTCTGTGCTGCACTAGCAAGTTTTCATTGCCCTCTTTTTTTAAAAGGTTTTTTTTTCCCCTTCTTTACCCTGTATGTTTAAGTGTGTAGTGTTCTTTGGTGTAGGGATTGTCATTTCCTGCTTCTGTCTGTTCTTAATACTACTCATGGTTTTGTATCCTTTTGGTTTTTTGTTTCAGGTCGAATGGTCTCCTTCAGTATTTCTTTTTTTTTATTAGATTCAGGTGCACAAGACAAAGTAATACTCAGACGTTTATCATTTATACCTCTCACACTGTGTGAACGTCCCTCCCCCCATCCACTATCCCTCTGACATCGCACAGAGCCATTACATTTCCATTGTCTCTATTCCTAATGCTGTACTCCGCTTCTTGTAAGTATATACATAAATATATATATATATATATATATATATATATATATATATATATATATATATATATATACATACATACATATATATGTAAAATTATAGTTGGCATTCGTTATTGTTCAGCTTCAGGTGTACAGTGCAGTGATCAGGCATCTACATCATCCCTGAGGTGGTCTCCCAAATGGGACACGTGTCCATCGGATACCCTACAAAATCTTTACATTATTGATTATGTTCCCCAAATTAATTATCAAAACCCCATGGCCATCTTGTGGCTACTGACTGTTTTCTAATCCCCTCACCTTCCCCCTTATCCCCACCCCTCCCGCCCGTCTAGAAACCCTCAGTTTTTCCTCTTTGTCACCACAACTGTTTCTGATTAGTTCATTCACTTATTCTTTTCTTTAGATTACACATATAAGTGAGATCATATGGTATTTGTCTTTCTCTGTCTGACTTATTTCACTTAACATAATGTTCTCTAGGTCCATCCCTTTTGTTGCAAATGGTAAGAGTTCTTTCTTCTTTATGGCTGCGTAATACTCCATTGTATAAATGTACCACAGTTTCTTAATCCAGTCATCGACCGATGGGCATTTCAGTTGTTTCCATGTCTTGCCTATTGTGTATAGTGCTATAATAAACGTAGGAGTGCATAAAGATTTTTGAATTGGAGTTTTGGATTTCTCCAGATAGATACTTAGGAGTGGAATTGCTGGATCATAAGGCAGTTCCATTTTCAGATTTTTGAGATACCTCCATACTGTTTTCCATAGTGGCTGCACCAATCTGCAATCCCACAAGCAACAAACTGTTGCTTGTGCAACAGTACACAAGCATTCCCTTTTCTCCACATCCGCACCAGCACTTGTTGTTTGTTGATTTATTGATGATAGCCATTTTGACTGGGGTGAGGTGGTATCTCATTGTGGTTTTTATTTGCATTTCTCTGATGGTTAGTGAGGTTGAGCATTTCTTCATATGTCTGTTTGCCATCTGTATGTCCTTTTTCGAAAAATGTTTCTTCACGTCCTCTGCCCATTTTTTAATTGGGTTGTTTGGTTTTTTTGGAGTTGAGTTGAGTGAGTTTTTTATAAATTTGTGATATTAACCCCTTGTCAGATATATCATTGGCAAATATCTTTTCCCATTTAGTAGGATCACTTTTTGTTTTATTGATGGTTTCCTTTGCTGTTAAAAAACTTTTTAGTTGGATGTAATCCCACATGTTTATTTTTTCTCTTACTTCCCTCGTGTGAGGGGAAATATCAGTAAAAATCTTACTCTCGGTAATGTCTGTGAAGTTTCTTCCTATATTTTCTTCTAGGTATTTTATGGTTTCAGATCTTACATTTAAGTCTTTAAGCCATTTTGAATTTATTTTTGTATATGATGTAAGGAGGTGGTCCAGCTTCATTTTTTTACATACGTCTGTCCAGGTTTCCCAGCACCATTTATTGAATACACTGTCTTTACCCCATCGTACATTCTTGCTTCAATTGTAGATTAAATGGCCATATAGGCATGGATTTATTTCTGGACTCTCTATTCTGTTCCATTGATCTATGTGTCTGTTTTTATTCCAGTACCATGCTGTTTTGATTACTGTAGCCTTGTAGTATAATTTGATGTCAGGTAGTGTTATACCTCCCAAGTTGTTCTTATTTCTCAAGATTGCTGAGGCTATCCGGGGTCTTTTATGGTCCCATATAAATTTTAGGATTATATGTTATATTTCTGTGGAAAACATCGTTGGTAGTTTGATAGGAATTGCGTTGAGTATGTATATTGCCTTAGGCACTATGGACATTTTAACTATATTAATTCTTCCTATCCGTAAACATGGTATGTGTTTCCATCTATTTGTATCTTTTTTCATTTCTTTCTTCAGTGTCTTATAATTTTCTGAGTACAAATCTTTTACTTCTTTGGTTAAATTTATTCCCAGGTATTTCATAGTCTTTGGAGCAATTGTAAATGGGATTGCTTTTTTAATTTCTCCTTCTGATATTTTATTATTGGTATATACAAATGAAATTGATTTCTGAATATTAATTTGTATCCTGCTACTTTACTAAATTCATCTATCAGCTCTAATAGTTTCTTGGTGGAGTCTTTAGGGTTCTCTCTATATAGTATCATATCATCTGCATATAATGACAATTGTACTTCCTCCTTACCAATTTGGATGCCTTTTATTTCTTTTTCTTGTGTGATTGCTGTGGCTAGAACTTCCAGCCCTATGTTGAATAGAAGTGGAGAAAGTGGGCAACCTTGCCTTGTTCCTGATCTTAGGGGGAATGGTTTTAGCTTTTCCCCATTGAGTATGATGTTCACTGTGGATTTATCACATATGGCCTTTATTATGTTGAGATATGATCCCTCTATTCCCACTCTCTTAAAAGTTTTTATCATAAATGGCTGCTGGATTTTATCAAATGCTTTTTCTGCATCTATTGATATGATCACGTGATTTTTATTTTTCATTTTGTTAATGTGGTGTATCACATTAATTGATTTGCGGATGTTGAACCACCCTTGCATACCAGTGATGAATCCCACTTGATCATGGTGTATGATCTTTTTAACGTATTGCTGAATTCTGTTCACTAATATTTTGTTAAGGATTTTTGCATCTATGTTTATTAGCAATATTGGCCTGTAGTTTTCTTTTTTTGTGGTGTCTTTGTCTGATTTTGGGATCAGGGTGATAGTGGCTTCATAAAAAGTGTTTAGGAGTCTTCCCTCCTTCTGGATTTTTTTGGAAGAGCTTGAGGAGAAGAGGTGATAATTCTTTTTTGAACATTTTGTAAAATTCACCTGTAAAGCCATGGCTTTACAGGTCCATGGCTTTACAGGTCCATGGCTTTTTTTGTTGGGAGATTGTTGATTACTGATTCAATTTCCCCGGTGGTAATCAGACTGTTCAGGTTTTCTGTTTCTTCTTGAGTTAGCCATGGAAGGCTGTACGCCTCTAGAAAATTGTCCATGTCTTCCAGATTGTCAAATTTGTTGGCGTATAGTTGCTCATAGTAATTTCTTAAAATTTGTTGTATTTCTGTGATGTCTGTTGTCACGTCTCCGCTTTCATTTCTGATTTTATTAATTTGGGTCCTCTCTCTCTTTTCTTAAATAAGTCTGGCTAAAAGTTTGTCAATTTTGTTTATCTTCTCTAAGAACCAACTCTTGGATTCATTGATCTTTCGTATTGTTTTTCTGGTTTCTATTTCATTTATTTCTGCTCTGATCTTTATTATCTCCTTCCTTGTGCTCCCTTTGGGCATATTTTGCTGGTCTTTTTCCAGGTCCCTTAAGTGTGAAGATAAACTGTTGATTAGTGATGTTTCTTGTTTCTTTAGGTAGGCCTGCAATGCTATGAATTTCCCTCTTAGGACTGCTTTTGCAGCATCCCATAGATTTTGGGTCGTCGTGGTTTCATTTTTGTTTGTCTCGAGATATCTTTTGATTTCTTCCTTGATCTTCTGCTTGACCCATTCATTATTTAGTAACATATTATTCAGCCTCCATGAGTTGGTGTATCTTCCAATATTTTTCCTGTAGTTCATTTCTAATTTCATAGCACTGTGGTCAGAGAAGACAATTGGTATGATTTCAATTTTCTTAAATTCATCAAGACTTGTTTTGTGGCCTAACATATGGTCTATTTTGGAAAATCCTTCAGTATTTCTTGTAGTCAGGTCATCTGTTAGAAAATTTTCTCAGTTTCTGTAAGTCTGAAAAGGTCTTTATTCCTCCTTCATATCTAAAGGATATCTTTGCTGGATATGTTATTCTTGGCTCAAAATTTCTTTCTTTCAATAGTTTGAATATTGATTGTACTCCCTCCTGGCTTGTAGAGTTTCTGCTGAAAAATTGAATGATAATCTAATGGGTTTTCCTTTGTAGGTTACCATCTTCTTTTCCCTGGCCTTTGAGGATTCTTTCTTTGTGGTTAATTTTTGACAGCTTCAATAGAATATGCTTTGCAGAAGGCCTGTTGGGATTGAGGTCATCAGATGTTCTATTTGCTTCTTGGATTCGACAATCCTGTTCTTTCCACAAGTTTGGGAAGTTCTCGTGGACTATTTGAATATACTCTCTGTTCCCTTCTCTCTTTCTTCTCCTTCTGGTATGCCCATTATTCTTATATTGCTCTTTCTGATGGAGGCAGAAACTTCTTGTAGATGTCTTTTAAGTCTCAAGTCTCCTTCTGCTTCCACCTGTGTCATTTCCATGTTTCTATCTTCAATGTCACTGATTCTTTCCTCCATCTGGTCAACTCTATTACCTAAGCTGGCTATTTCATTCTTCATTTCTTTTATTTTGTTCTTAATTCCCAGAAATTCTATTTTGTTCTGTTTAAAATTTCAATCTCTTTGGTAAAATGTTCATTTTGTTCTTTGATTGTGTTTCTGAGTTCATTAAACTGCCTGTCTGTGTTTTCTTTCATCTCACTGCATTTTTAAAGAACTGCAATCTTGAATTCTCTATCATTTAAGTCACATATTTCCATGTCTTTAAGTTCATTTTCTGGAGAGTTTTCATTTTCTTTCTGAGCTGTCTTGTTACCTTGGTTATTCACAGCAATTAATGAATTATTATTTCTCTTCCTAGACATCTACAGGAGTGGGTTCTGCAACAGGTTGTTAGGAAGAGTTCTTTCTTTTGTTTTCCAGTAGGTGTTGGTAGAATATTTTACTTTCTCTCTGACTGCAGCCTTTTATTCTCTCTCACGCTGTAGTGTTATATTTTCTCTGTACTGTTCTGGCTTCTCACACAATGAGGGGATTCCATGGAAGGTGGACTTCTCCTCTGTGAACAGGTCACCACCTCCATGGGGAGATGTGTAGAGCTTCCGAAGTTCCAAAGCTCTTTCTGCACCAGTTTCAGAGCCTGTGTGTTTCAGAGACTCTGTTTACTCCTGCAGGGATCCAAACAGATAGGTGGGGACAGAGGCAGGGTGGGTTGTGAGAGGTGGCCCAGAGCAATGGCGGTGACCACCAGTGCAGCCAGTTCTGTACCCAATGCTCCCTTCCTTTCAGCCAAACTAGTTAGGCGGTGAGTCTGTGGTTGCGGTCCGCAGTTCTTTTGGTCTGACACTGCAACTGTTCTACTTCTAGCACTGGGAGGGTGGGTTGGGGCAAGCTCTGGAAGGGTGGGAGGGTTCTGCTAGGCTACATGCCTAGGCCTTCCATCCTCTGCTTGACAGTGAGGGCTTAAATCACTGTTTTCACTCAGTCTTTTCTCTGAGGTGTCTGCCATGAGTGTTGGGTTCAGCTGATCCATCAGGCGCGACTGTGGGCCATAAGGGGAGCACTAGCAGTCAGAATTCTTCCCTCTCCCGCAACTGCAGTAGATCTGGAATGCAGGGAGCTTGGATCTCTGAGCTCCAGTCTGCTCCTGCACCTGGGGGGCTCGCATCTCCACACTTTCTTCTTCCCTCCTCCCCCACTGGCCAACCTTTAGATGATTTCGAT